>NC_064638.1:339430225-340630225 GCF_023864345.2 Schistocerca serialis cubense
AGAGGTAAAGAGACAAAACAGTGAAATGAAAACAGCCCCTGGAGAAGCTAACCCATATCTGCAATTAGAGAGTAGTGTAACTGAACGACTACTCGATTAAGGAAATTTGCGTATCATTCTCTGAAATTTATTAGGGGAGAGTTTGGGAGAGAACGGACCACGTTGCACTATTTTCGGTCAGACCTCATGTTACCACGTTAATGATCGATCTGTTTAATCATAGTGAACTCATGACTTATTATACAGGGTTCTGTAAACAATTTATGACGCTGATGGTTTTCAGTTTATCCTGTGGTTAGATGAAATGAAATGTCGTGTGACGAGGGCCTCCCGTCGGGTAGACCGCTCGCCTGGTGCAAGTCTTTCGATTTGACGCCACTTCGGCGACTTGCGCGTCGATGGGGATGAAATGATGATGATTAGGACGACACAACACCCAGTCCCTGAGCAGAGAAAATCTCCGACCCAGCCGGGAATCGAACCCGGGCCCTTAGGATTGACAGTCTGTCGCGCTGACCACTCAGCTACCGGGGGCGGACCTGTGGTTAGATGAACTGCGTATCTATCTAACGTACAGTTTTTTAATTCTACCGAAACGTGTAGAAAATAAATTTCTGCAGCTGATGGAAAACATATGTTTCTTGAGATATTTCGGAAACAGTCGTTGGAGGGAAAGATTTAGTGTTCAGAACAAAACAGATTAACTTTCAAAGAATTTAGAAACCAAGGCAACAACACTGAGAGTGCAAAAGCTATACCACTGTTAAACGCAAATGAAACCCGGCGGAACAGCAGCACTCATTAGCCCGCCGCTTCTGGGATTCGGAGAAGTGCAATGCTGATGCTCAAATCCGCTCGGGGGATTAACGACTACGAGAACTGGTTTTCCGGCCAGCCTGGATGTTTTTTTAGGCGGTTTCTCGCATCCGACTAGGTGAGTACTGGTCTGTAACCAGTTCCCACCTCAGGTACATACCTCGCATTCAGAAAACATTCGGTCACTGAATATAGGATTATACTAGACCCTGACGGATGCAATTCGCCATATACAAATTCCATCCCGGTGCGACGGTGGAGTCTAACACTGATAAATCCCATATCTACCAGCGTCGTTCAATCCAACACTTATTCTGAAAGTAGGTTAATTTCATTCAGAATCCCAGTACACTATGTTACACCACTGGCCATTAAAATTGATACGCCGGCGGAAGTGGCCGTGCGGTTAAAGGCGCTGCAGTCTGGAACCGCAAGACCGCTACGGTCGCAGGTTCGAATCCTGCCTCGGGCATGGATGTTTGTGATGTCCTTAGGTTAGTTAGGTTTAACTAGTTCTAAGTTCTAGGGGACTAATGACCTCAGCAGTTGAGTCCTATAGTGCTCAGAGCCATTTGAACCATTTTTGAAAATTGATACACCAAGAAGAAATGCAGATAATACACGGGAATTTATTGGACAAATATTTATACTAGAACTGACATGTGATTATATTTTCACGCAATCTGGGTGCATAGATCCTGAGAAATCAGTACCAAGAACAACCACCTCTGGCCGTAATAACGGCCTTGATACGCCTGGGCACTGAGTCAAACAGAGCTTGGATGGCGTGTACAGTTACAGCTGCCCATGCAGCTTCAACACGATACAACAGTTCATCAAGAGTAGTGACTGGTGTATTGTGACGAGCCAGTTTCTCGGCCACCATTGACCAAACGTTTTCAGTTGCTGAGAGATCTGTAGAATGTGCTGGCCAGGGCAGCAGTCGAACATTTTCTGTATACAGAAAGGCCCGTACAGGACCTGCAGCACGCGGTCATGCATTATCTTGCTGAAATGTAGAGTTTCGCAGGGATCGAATGAAGGGTAGAGCCACGGTTCGTAACACATCTGAAATGTAACGTCCACTGTTCAAAGTGCCATCATTGCGAGCAAGAGGTGACAGAGACATGTAACCAATGGAACCACATAGCATCACACCGGGTGATACGCCAGTATGGCGATGACGAATACACGCTTCCAATGTGCGTTCACCGCGATGTCGCCAAACACGGATGCGACCATCATGGTGCTGTAAACAGAACCTGGATTCATCCGAAAAAATGACGTTTTGCCATTCGTGCACCCAGGTTCGTCGTTGAGTACACCATCGCAGGTGATCCTGTCTGTGATGCAGCGTCAAGGGTAACCGTAGCCACGGTCTCCGAGCTGATAGTCCATGCTGCTACACACGTCTTCGAACTGTTCGTGCAGATGGTTGTTATCTTGCAAAGGTCCCCATCTGTTGACTCAGGGAACGAGACGTGGCTGGACTCTCCATCACAGCCATGCGGATAAGATGCCTGTCGTCTTGACCGCTAGTGATACGAGGCCGTTGGGATCCAGCACAGCGTTCCATATTACCCTCCTGAACCCACAGATTCCATATTCTGCTAACAGTCATTGGATCTGGACCAACGCTAGTAGCAATGTCGCGATACTATAAACCGCCATCGCGATGGGCTACAATCCGACCTTTATCAAAGTCGGAAACGTGATGGTACGCATTTCTCCTCCTTACACGAGGCATCACAACAACGTTTCACCAGACAACGATGGTCAAGTGTTGTTTGTGTATGAGTAATCGGTTGGAAACTTTCCTCAGGTCAGCACGTTGTAGGTGTCACCACCGGCGCCAACCTTGTGTGAATGCTCTGAAAAACTAATCATTTGCATATCACAGCATCTTCTTCCGGTCGGTTAAATTTCGCGTCTGTAGCACGTCACCTTCGTGGTGTGGCAATTTTAATGGCCAGTAGTGTGTTTCCCACTCTTTTGGCTACAAAACTGTATTTTCAACTTAATCTGCGTTTCGTGCGTCGGCCTTATGTCACCTTACTGGGATAGCCTACATGTCCAATTGGTACCACTTAACAGTTCGACGCGTCTAACATCTTCTCTCATCAATAGCTTCCCTATCATCCACGTACTGCTTTTCGCGAAGTGCATCCTTCTTTGGGCCAAACAGATATAAACTAGAAAGTGCGAAGTGATGTCTCATCGTCTCTGTCGATGTTCGGCAAAAAATTGTCACAATCAACCTTGTAAAGCGTAACCAATTCTGCACATATGGTCCTTCATTGCTCCTTATGATATCCTTTTAGGAGGCGAGGAACCCAGAGGGCGCGCACATTTGAGTATCCCACCTGGCAGTCGAACATGTCAGCACTGACAACGGAGAGGTCCAATCGAACAGCAAGGTGTCCAATTGTGATCTGACCATCACCTCGAATGAGAGTGTCCACATGCTCCAACACTGCAAGATTCACAGCTATCTGCGGCCGGCTGACACGCGGAAGATAAGATAGGTTTGCACACCTTTGTTACGATGATGACAGACGCCTCGCCCAAGAACTCACCATTCTTTTGTTCACTGCCTATGAATATCTGTGATGCTCTGTGTTTCCTCCATAATAAACTCAATCTCTGCTTGGAACACACCTCCTTTACAGAAGTGATTTTGGAGCGCTTTCACCTGTTGGAACATCATGAAACTACAGCGGCCGAAGTGGAAGTATTCCATGATGTCCCCCAACAAATTCCGCATTTCTTTTTCATTGAAAAATGGCCGAAAACATTGTTGCATTACTTACTGAGCGTCCCTGGTGACATGCCGACCCCGTGAAGATAAGGAGTAAAGCCCAGTGTGTGCGTGGGGTTGATCTGCTATTCTGTTATTCTGCGCAACGGATTAATCTGAGATGTACCCTTTACCCTGTGGCTCCTGCAAGATGCAATTTCCACTCCCACACTACTACAGAATTCAGACAGACGCTCCCAACGTTCTAAAGAGAAATGCCTGAAAAACTTTCAGCAATAAATATCTTCAGGAGTCGTCCGCTGTAAGAAAATGACACAAAAATTCACAAAATTTCTTACGTAACTAGTGGGATACTTAGGTACTGGAGTAGTGCTAGTTAGTCTAAGAAAAACATGAAACTAACGAAAATTATAATTTATTTTGCAAAAATTCTGAGAAATCACATTGGCACTTTCAGTTATGAACTGAACACGTTATTTCCTGGTTCTTTTCGGAATGTGAAGTTACCTCTCAAGGATAGGAATCACTAAAGAAATTTCTAATAAGTTTAAGATTGTTATTGAATTGGCAGAATGGCTGAGAGCCGCGCCTACTCAACTTGAATTATTATCCGTTAGAATGTTGCTAGGTACAGTCAAGGCTGTCGCGTGTGAAATGCAGTGAAGTGTACTGTTGTGGAGGAAATATGGGGCTCGCAATAGCTGTAGTGCACAATATCGTAAGCTGCGATGACTACGGTCTGCGCCGCTCGCTGCTGACAAATAAGCTAACTCTCGTTCTATCTGGATTGACCTTTGCCAATCGAACTCTCCCTACGCCTTGATGAAGCCAAGGATTCTTATTCGCCCCTAGTCTAACTATTGGCGTGGTACACTGGTCAGATAAACAGTCCACCGCGATGCCACTCAAAAATTCGCTCGCAGGTCGGCCAACACAATGAACAATACTTAATCGCAAGGACTCAATATAGAGTCGCACTTCGATTCGGTCTCGACAGAGGTGCTCTCTCAGTGAAGTACTCAGGAGAGACTTGTTCCTCGCACCAAGAGCGACAACGGAACGGCGCCTCTCCACGCCAGATGTGGAGGGGTAAATCTTTCAGTCACTTCCATTACTCCTTCAGCTCAAGGCGGCAGAAATATCGTCTGCCAATCAGCATTGCTCTTCTAAAACGGGAGAATGACGTTTCGTTTAAGGCGAACAATCCAGAAATCTGTAGTATCGGCGTTTGGCGTTTGCTGTCTCCCTGTGAAAATCTCTGAAACTGCGTGCTATGTGTAAAGAACGCGTAGGTTGGACGCTCCCACACAATGTAGCGGAATTTGGTTTTAAGCCGAACACGGGGTCGTTCCCCCTTTCACTCGGGCACATGCTGTCTGCTCCACGGGCGGCCGAGGTTAACTTGTCCTCTGAAGGGACCGGCCTCCTGGTGTGTGGTCTGCCTGTCTTGAACTAAAAGCTCCTGTGACCGTCGTGTCTGGAATGTATTTGTGTACACCAGCCTTGAGTATTTCAACCCCAGTGTGCACTTGTTATTTGCATATGGTTTACATGAATTCATACAACAAGGACTTTATCTTATCGAGTTTGGGTTCGAATGAAGCGTCTTGACATGTGGAATATGATTGTGAGGGCGGAATATGTAAGCAATGAAGGTCAGGAGACCACGACGCCTTACACCAGGAAAAATAAGATTGTAAAATGCAGATTAGAGAGAGGATATTTGGGAGAGACTGCACTGCAGTCATCTACTATGGGGAGGGTCGAGTTACGTGACATACGATGAAGTTGGTGTTGAGCTGGTGGACAAACGGGATTCCAGTATTACAGTTATTGTGTGTCAGAGCTTTGAAAGACGATGAAACATCGCGTTAGGGATAGGTAATATCTACGTCTACATGATTACTCTGCAATTCACAATTAAGTGCCTAGCAAAGAGTTCATTGAATCACTTCAAGCTATTTCTCTAACCGTTCCGCTCTCGAACGGCGAGTGGGAAAAACGAGCGCTTAAATGTTTCCGTGCATGTTTTGATTTCATTTGTTACACTATGACGATCATTTTATCCTATGTAGGCGGGGTGCCAACAAAATGTTTTCACATTGCGAAGAGGAAGTTGGTGATCAAAATTTTCTTAGAAGATCCTGTCGCAACGAAAATCGCCTATGTTTTAACGATTGCCTCCCCAAATCGCGTAACTTATCCGTGGTACTCTGTCTCAGTTTTCGCTATAACGTCAAACATGCTGCATTTCTATGAACTTTTTCAATGTACCCCGTCAGTCCTATTCGATGCAGTTCGCTCAACGCACAGAAGTACTGTAGAAAAGGGTGGACAAGGACAGTGTAAGCAGTCTCTTTAACAGAGAGTGTCCAGCCAATAAATCGGAGTCTTTGGTTTACTTTCCCCCACAACAGTATCTTTTCGATCGTTCCAATTTAATTTTTCGCAACTGTAATCCCTAACAATTTATTTGAATTTACAGCCTTTAGATTTGTGAGATTTATAGTGTAACAGATTCCTTTTAGTACGTATGTGGATGACTTCACACTTTTCATTGTTTCAGAGTCAATTGCCTCTTTTCGCACCATTCAGATATCTTGCCTAAACCATTTTACAATTGATCTTGATCATCTGATTACATTACAGGGTGGTAAATGACAGCATCATCTGCAAACAGTCTAAGAGGGCTGCTCTGATTGTCTTCTAAATTGTTTACGTAGATCAGGAATAGTAGAGAGCCTATAAAGCCTCCTTGGGGAACGCCTGATATTGCTTCTTTATTACTCCATGGTTTTCCGTTAATTACTACGGACTGTGACCTCACTGATGAGAAATCACAAAACCAGTCACATAACCGAGACGATACTCCACAGGCATGCAGTTTAACTACTAGTCACTTTCGAGGAACGGCGTCAAAAGCCTTCCGAAAATTTAAAAGTTTTGAATCAATTTGACGTCACCTGTCGATAGTTCTGATTACGGAATCTTTAAAACCACCGGGGAAAGTAACAACCAGTCGACTGCGTCAGTTAGTTTGCAGAATCTATGAGACTGTAGATATACCATCGGACTTTCGTAGGCGTATCATCCACACAATTCCAGTGACTACAAAGGGCAGGTGTCTGCGAGAATTTCCACACCAGCAGTTTGGTTGGAAATGGAAGCTGAGGTTCGTTTCACAGTGTAAAGTGGTACAAGATGTCAGAGATCTTGAGAAAAACTGATATACGCTATACAATATGTACTACGACCAAGAGGGGATCGATAAGAATGGAAGACCTACAGATATGTCCTTCTTTCAGTAAAAGTGGAAGCCAGGACTCATGTCTTTCTTATCGTCTGCTCAAAACCGTATATCCAAGTGACATTGAAAAATGGTTAAAGTTGAGACTATAATTCAGGGTTAATCGATGCGAGTGATAATATCCGATGATGATATCGCTATCCGTTACGAGAGCGAGGCAGAAATACATGATCTCTTTAATGAAATGCCTAGTCCGCTGAACACAGAATACGGTTTCAGAGTAAACCAAGAAATATTTAGGAGTACCAAAAATGACTAGCGACAAAATTAACCTCAGCAATGGAGACCTCATAGTAGACGAAATGAACGAATTCTACAACCTCGGAACCAAAATAATGAATGATGGACGGATCAAGAAGTCCACGATGCAAAATTAGGTACGGGTAAAGTAATCATTCCTCATCAAATACTCTCTGTTAGTGAGAAACAAAGATCTTATTATAAGAAGGAAATGTCTGAGAACGTACTCCTGGAGCACAACATTACGCACTTCGGAGAAACCAGAAATGAAAGAGAATAGAAGCGTTTATGATTTGTTGTTAAAAAATGCTGGGAATTAACTCGGCTGATGAAATGAGAATGTTCTCCGCTGAACCGTAGAGAAAAAGAGCATATAGAAAACCTTATCTAGAAGAAGATGTAAGTTGATAGGACTTGCATTAAGACATCAGGAAATAACTTCCATAGTACTACAAAGATCGGTAGAGAGCAATAAATGGAGGGCAAAACAGAGATTGGAATATATCCAACAAATGACTGAGAAGGTAGAGTGTAAGTACTGTTCTGAACTGCAGAGGTAGGCGCAAGAGAAGAAATCTTAGCTGACCGGATTTACAAATTTAAAAAGCTACTGAACAACAGCACCCAAAAATATTACGGGAGAGACGGTGGTTACCTCCGTGAAATCTGGACGATTGTAGGTAATTGGAGCACATACAATGATCTTAACAATCGTGCCTTTTCAAGGAACACCAGTAAAACCTCGACAACGTTCGATTCAGCTGTCATACACTCCTGGAAATGGAAAAAAGAACACATTGACACCGGTGTATCAGACCCACCATACTTGCTCCGGACACTGCGAGAGGGCTGTACAAGCAATGATCACACGCACGGCACAGCGGACACACCAGGAACCGCGGTGTTGGCCGTCGAATGGCGCTAGCTGCGCAGCATTTGTGCACCGCCGCCGTCAGTGTCAGCCAGTTTGCCGTGGCATACGTAGCTCCATCGCAGTCTTTAACACTGGTAGCATGCCGCGACAGCGTGGACGTGAACCGTATGTGCAGTTGACGGACTTTGAGCGAGGGCGTATAGTGGGCATGCGGGAGGCCGGGTGGACGTACCGCCGAATTGCTCAACACGTGGGGCGTGAGGTCTCCACAGTACATCGATGTTGTCGCCAGTGGTCGGCGGAAGGTGCACGTGCCCGTCGACCTGGGACCGGACCGCAGCGACGCGCGGATGCACGCCAAGACCGTAGGATCCTACGCAGTGCCGTAGGGGACCGCACCGCCACTTCCCAGCAGATTAGGAACACTGTTGCTCCTGGGGTATCGGCGAGGACCATTCGCAACCGTCTCCATGAAGCTGGGCTACGGTCCCGCACACCGTTAGGCTGTCTTCCGCTCACGCCCCAACATCGTGCAGCCCACCTCCAGTGGTGTCGCGACAGGCGTGAATGGAGGGACGAATGGAGACGTGTCGTCTTCAGCGATGAGAGTCGCTTCTGCCTTGGTGCCAATGATGGTCGTATGCGTGTTTGGCGCCGTGCAGGTGAGCGCCACAATCAGGACTGTATACGACCGAGGCACACAGGGCCAACACCCTGCATCATGGTGTGGGGAGCGATCTCCTACACTGGCCGTACACCACTGGTGATCGTCGAGGGGACACTGAATAGTGCACGGTACATCCAAACCGTCATCGAACCCATCGTTGTACCATTCCTAGACCGGCAAGGGAACTTCCTGTTCCAACAGGACAATGCACGTCCGCATGTATCCCGTGCCACCCAACGTGCTCTAGAAGGTGTAAGTCAACTACCCTGGCCAGCAAGATCTCCGGATCTGTCCCCCATTGAGCATGTTTGGGACTGGATGAAGCGTCGTCTCACGCGGTCTGCACGTCCAGCACGAACGCTGGTCCAACTGAGGCGCCAGGTGGAAATGGCATGGCAAGCCGTTCCACAGGACTACATCCAGCATCTCTACGGTCATCTCCATGGGAGAATAGCAGCCTGCATTGCTGCGAAAGGTGGATATACACTGTACTAGTGCCGACATTGTGCATGCTCTGTTGCCTGTGTCTATGTGCCTGTGGTTCTGTCAGTGTGATCATGTGATGTATCTGACCCCAGGAATGTGTCAATAAAGTTTCCCCTTCCTGGGACAATGAATTCACGGTGTTCTTATTTCAATTTCCAGGAGTGTAGATACGATAGAAGCTTCTCTTCAATACAAAGACGAGAAGCGCCAGCAGTGTTTACTGCTACCACGACTTACGAGCTGGTATCAGGATAAAGAGGAATATTCTACACTAGTGGCCGACTTTGATCAGTGATGAACAAAACACGCCAGAAACGTCGTTAACTACATGGCGACAGTAACATCATTGGCGTTTTTTAAAGCAGCCTAAGCTACATTCCAGTCAGTCACCACGACCAGGTTTTACGTTGTCGCTAAGGGTTACGTATCATACTGCAATGTTTGCAACTTTGCGTCCTAGAACAAATGGCAGTATGCCAAATTTTAAACTTAATGTGCTGTAATGAATCTACTGTATTTTTCCAAAGCCATTGCCATCCTTCTCTTTGCCGGTTCGATTATTATTTACAAGTAACGCAAATAACATCACAATCCATTGCACTGCATTTGAATTGCGCTTACTGAGCCAATACTAAATTGTGTCTGATTTATTAACAAACTCAGATAAATTTGCAGTTACACGTTACTAACATTACGTCACTGTATTCACTACTAAATGGTGCTTTCCTATGAATCAAACATACTGCTGCCGGTAAGTCTTCAAACATGATATGAGTGTGCTGATTCGGTTACTGGTGTAAATGTGTTGTATTCGTTTATCTGATTTCTGTTTTTGCAAGTTCTATTCGGAATTGTTAGTGGCGTTACAGTGTATCTGTGCACTGTTAACTCAGATACGTTGCAATTACACGTTGCTAACATTACAGCACTGTGTTCACTTTAATAGGGCTATGAACAGCTAAGAGGTGAGCTAATGGTTTTGAAAACTTTTAATGTTGACTTTCTGTGAGATATCGCCAAATCATAACACTCAGCGTTTTTGTGTCTTGCTTAGGATTATTTTTCACTATAAGATATCCCAATAATATATCAGTGAAACAACTACCGAAATTTCCTTCTTAATTCCACTGTTTTAAGTGGTTTAGCAGAGAAAGCGATAGTGAGAGCTGTTTAAACATCACCCGCAACTTTTAACAAAGAAACATGTTAATCAGTTCTGTTTAAAAGAATTTTCAAAGAAAAATTTAGTGACACCAACTTTTATGTATTGGTCCAGTTAAGCCGTAATTTCTAGAGAGAACGTGTGGAAAGAATACTGAAATGAAACTAAGAAAGTAAATAGTATAAATGAAAAAAAATATCTCTTTCATAAACATTTTCTAGTAGAAATTTCAGAATCCAAATTATTTCGATAGATAAAGAAGAATAGAGTGAAAGAAAGCAGGAGAAATTATTGTTAACATATGGACTTAAAAACTCTGGTTGTTGTCTTTATTTACGGAATTGCATATATTTAATAATCATTTTGTGGTGTTGCAGTTCTTCTTATGTTGATGCTTGCTGTGAAAATAGGGCGACGCATTCCACCTTATGCAAGACACCTTTGCATAAAACGGAATTCCTCGTCCTATTTGTATATATTTAAGTTTAGCCACATTATAAGGAATTTGTGGAAGTCTACTACAGTCTTGCATATTACAAACACTTTCTGCTTTAATCATTTTTATTAGCAGATGTGTTAGGCACAATGCTTTCGGTAGCGTGCTGCCATCTCTAGTATCCCAAGTGTCATAGCGTTATACTGTATTGTGCGCAATTCAAGAAGCACAATATGCCAATAAGGTGAAAGTTGATCGGAAGTCCGAAAGCGAATACAAGACAGGAATACATACTTTCATAAGATTAAACTCTAGACAGTAAGTAAATATATTTCCTGTAATCATAAAACTACCGATATCATATACCGAAACTGATTTTTAACAGTGAGAGGTGAAATACGGGATAACTGTCGGCAGTGGGTCATGTAAACGTGGTGCAATCAAGAAAGAATTGTATTAAACAAATGTTTTACGTTTCATGTGTATGAAGGTAAGCAATAAGCTAGTTTCACTCTCAGCGACGCAAAGTGTGCCTTTGTGTCCAATATAATCATAACCTTGGAAATCGCCACTTATCCGTACTAATATTATAAATGCGAAAGTAAGTCTGCTACGCTTCCGCGACTAAACTATTGAACCGATTTCGTCAAAATTTTGTATGGGGATAGACTAAACGCTGAGGAAGAACATAGACTACTTTAGAAAGTGTGTAGACAACATATTTATTGATTTGAAGAATATAACGTGAAATGTGAAACAATAGTAACTCTTTGGGAAAGCTACTTGGCACAAATAGCTCTGAGCACTATGGGCCTTAACTTCTGAGAGCATCAGTCCCCTAGAACTTAAAACTACTTAAACCTAACTAACCTAAGGACATCACACACATCCATGCCCGAGGCAGGATTCGAACCTGCGACCGTAGCGGTCGCGCGGTTCCAGACTGTAACGCCTAGAACCGCTCGGCCACTCCGACCGGCGGAAAAGCTATTTACTCTTCGACTTTTGTACTTCATCATACTCGTACTCCTGAAAATGCTTTTATTGTTTGATATGTTCTACATAATACGACGCAACGTAACGAATACAGTGTTTGAACAACACTTTACGTGTTTAACCCGTACTTCCATACTAATATCAGTCACAAACTCGTTACATTTTAGCCGCGGAGCGTCATGTGTTTCTTTTTAGTTGCGTTCAAATGTTTGTGAACAGCACGTGGTCACGCGGTTAGCGTTGTTGTTTCATAATTATGCGCTCCTGGGTTGAATTCCTGCCCAGATTGTTTTTTTTTTCTGTTCGCTTCTGGATGTGTGCGTTGTCCTCATCATCATTTTACCATCATCGATGTGCAAGTCGCTAAAGTGGCATCATATAAAAAAAGTTGCACCAAGTTCTCGAACATCCCAACCGGAGTCTTCCGGCCAATAAAGCCATACACACATTTAACCCTTTCGGGACGCGAGGCCCGTATACGTGGCCCGATTATCGCTTCAGAGGCCATCAATGATTTGTGACTACACGGCAAATATGGGAGCCGTAGACAGAGCCGGTCACAACTGCGTGTCGTACCATTTTGCCAGAAAATCCCTGAAATGGTGGTGGAAAATTTTCTTCTGGTTATTCGAGGTACGATAATTGTTCTGGCTAATTTCAGGTGGGGATCGTCAACGCTTATTTGCTGTATGTCATCATAGCAAAGCAGAGGAGAGACACCAAAGAGTCATTTGCAGCTTCGGAAGAGTCTCGTCAAGGAGCTAGTGGGCGACGCCAGGGCTCAACCAACCCCCGAGGAAGAGGCCACGCTCTGAGCATGGTGACCTACACAGGATGGACGGCCTGTACCATTCTATCGCAAGAATAGACACCGGAAAACAGGGTGACTGTGTCGTTTGCATTGATAGCTCCAAGCCAGGAGAGCGAAAACGGTCCCCCTTTTTTTAGCGAAACTTGTCTGTCCAACCCTTCTCTTCATGTGCCTGAGTGTTTCGACAGGTATCACAAAGTAGCAAAGTACCGAAAGAACTTGTAAAATATGATTGCCTATAGCAAAATCGATATGCCAGAGTTGTAAAGTTTGTTTTAAGCAAGTTTGATGCAATTTTGTTGTTTATTGACACCCACCAAAATGGACTTTTAATTTCTCTTCCCATGGGCGTCCCCTAAGAAATAAAATTGTATTTTATATGTCTTTTTAAAGCTAAAACTATAAAGAATAAGACACAACTAATTTTAATATGTCTAATGCAATGCATCACCCCTCAACTAAAAAAAGTTAAAAAATCAAATTTGTCATTTTTTTCTACTTTAATAATACCGCCAAGTCAGAAAGTGCGCGATATGGAGTAATGAAAATAGTATGCCACTAAAGAGCGTGTTTTAAGCTTCATCTACAATAAAAAAAATTACACCGATAAGACAAAAACTATAGATTTTATAGGAGATGAAAGAAACCTAAGGGATATGGAACCCGCCGAATTGCTCCGCTTTGGGGAAACGCGCTCCGTTCCGAAAGGGTTAATTTCACTTTACCGATACGCGAGAGCGGCCATGGGCAACAGCAAGAATACAATGCTTATAAAGTACTCAAAGTGTTTAATCCATGCCAATTCATACTTGCACACTAATATTATGAATGCGATAATAGCTCTGTCTGTTACCTTTCCACGACCCATTCCAATGGTTACTTGACTGGAGATAGGTTGAACCATGAGGAAGACCATATGTTACTTTAGACAGTTGCATCTTTTTACGTATTACTAACATTTTTAAATGTGGTGTACGTTGGTGGCACGCAGACGACGATGGTACAATCACAGAACACCAATATAGGGTGCAATGGTCGGCTACTCTTTGTGCCTGTAGATTATTCCGTGACAGCGCAAATCCAGTGTTATTGTGCGTGGTTCACGATATAGAATTGCTACACCACCTGGCATAGCATGGGAGTTTTGGTGAAAGTCAACAATAAAATCAGGTGGTACGCCCGGGAACCATATCTAAAACTATTATTATAAGATAATTGCGTAGGCTTCTGCGGCCAGAGTCATTCGACATAAAAATTTTCTGGGTTTGGTACCGCGTCATAATGTAAAAACTATTGTTGCTGGATTCTTATAAGCCTCGTAAACGTAAGCCTGATTTAGTTCATAGTTCTACCGAAAGTTACTCGAATCCAACGAACCTCAGAGAAAATTCGTATGTATCGGAACTAGGTCGCAGAACGTCAGGCGTCCTTAAGAGCTACAGAGACATTAAAACACTCACAAGGGCGTCACATATTGGACACTGATCGTCAGGCATTACTTACAGCTTTCAAAACGCTTGAAGACTCACAGCGATAGTGTTATTTAAAGGCTGGACGACTAACAGAGAGCCGTGTCTTTACATGAGGAACGTGGGAGGCTTCTGGTGATGCTGTATTTGATTATGGTCTATTAATCGACGATGTTAATCACAAATTATTCATCATAGCGGGAAGAACAAAAAATATAGTCACCGTAAAACAAATTAAAGTGGAAGGGGAAACCAGCTGATTTGCGTTGCTCTGATGGTAAACTCTCAAATGCAGTACTAGGTGAGCCAGAGAAACCCCTAAAAGCTCTACTTCTTCAAGAATATAACGAACTGAGGCGTTTTTTTTAAAAATATAATTAAAAAATGTAATGCATGCTTTCGGATTAGACATGCAGCAAAATAATGGAAACACATTCGTTGTGTACCTACATACCGGCAATGCATACATTTTTATACATACGTCTCTACAATACTATAAACACAGCCATTACACAGCCATCTTGTAAATTTACCAGTTTACTTACTGCCAGTCATCATAACAAAACTACTGATATGCGAGCGAAGAAGCGGGTAACGGCTAGTTTCAAATAAAACCGTAGACTGCATACCAATATATAACGTCTCCCTGGAAATAAAATATTTGTAATTTTCTACGCAATGATATCCTAACAAATACCAAGTCCTTATAGTTTGCTCAACCGACGCCACATTCACGACGTTTCGAATCTAGTACGTATATTATCTTAAACATGCGCTACCACTGCCACCTTTAGGATAATTACTGAAGGTTGACAAACATTCTCAACTCTGTTCAGAATAATATATATATGTTAGTTTTTATTCTGTAACGCCCAAAAAATGAATATTTAAATTACGTGGGGTGATCGTGAAGTGCTGGCTGCAAAGGCAAATATAACATTATCGTTTTAACCTACCTCTTTTAAAAGATATTTACTGTAGAGTAGTTCATGATTAAACTATGATCAAACTGCTGATATATTATTTGTGGACACAGATATTAATATGTATATAAATATTTATATAACTTTAGTTGCTATTACGGATTCAGTTTACGAAAAATCAAATAGGTGCATTAGCGTAGTATGAAGTTTTGATTATATAGGAGAACATAGAGATGGCAATGTGCAGCAAAAGGGTTCATGTCGATATGTTTCTAGTAATAATGATAACTGAAGCTACAAACGTGTGGCCGGCCGATGTGGCCGAATGGTTCTAGGCGCTTCAGTCTGGAACCGCGCGACCGCTACGGTCGCAGGTTCGAATCCTGCCTCGGGCATGGATGTGTGTGCTGTCCTTAGGTTAGTCAGGTTTAAGCAGTTCTAAGTTCTAGGGGAGTGATGACCTCAGATGTTTAGTCCCATAGCGCTCAGAGCCGTTTTCTTACAAACGTGTGATTTTTGTGCATTTCAGATGGCTCTGAGCACTATGGGACTTAACATCTGAGGTCATCAGTCAAGAACTTAGAACTAGTTAAACCTAGCTAACCTAAGGACATGACACACAACCATGCCCGAGGCAGGATTCGAACCTGCGTGCGTAGCGGTCGCGCGGTTCCAGACAGAAGCGCCTAGAACCGCCCGGCCACAGTGGCCAGCAGTTCTATACAAATTTTCTGTTTTGGACAATATGAACTTTGGTCTTGGAACTTAAAGGAAAAGATTTCGTTTTTCTTGTTAGCGCACAAAAATCGAGGAATTGCTGCTTACGGATGCGTCTCTGATATCAGAAGTTCTTTGCCAGGTGGTTCCCTTTGCCGCTGCCAGAATTATTAGAGGGGCCGCACTCGTGAGTGGAGAGGCGTTCACGACGAGCCCGCTTTACACGTCCGCCGGACCGGAAGGCCGTCTCTGGAAGCTGCAGAGTCTGAAGAGCGCGGCGGTGAGGGGGTGAGGAGGGGCGGCCAGAGGTGGAGGGAGGTATTATGGTCGACCCTAACAAATTCAATTCCTCGATAAAATGCGAATTTAAAGAAGCTTAACAGAACCTATCTATCCTGCGCGTCGTGCAACCAATTTACCCCGAAACACTCTGCAGCTTACTTTAAATTGCCAATTTCCGCGCCAACAAGATATATTACGGCTACCGACCAGACGAATAACATCAGCTTATGATGTGTAATATTCCGGAGCAGCGTCGGGAAAGGCACAAGTTCCGCGTCTACGAAACCCACCGGAAGGCATCTGGTACAAGCTGCGGGGATTAACTTTCTCACTTGAGAGAATTGCAGCAAGTTTTTCTTAACAGTGCGTTGCCTGCTTCCTACCAGCAATTCTGAAAGGAAAGTGATCTATACCGCTCATCGAATATGGTACTCTTCTTTGCATTTGCAGTTGTACGTGTGTAAGCATAATGTGGCAAGTGATCTATTGTCTATTGTGCTGCGTCCTGTGGTGTTGACAGATACGAAACCTTTAGTGAACGATGAATTGTATGGCTCTCTTTCCAGTCTCTTTGTCTCTCAGATAGTCATCCAGGCTGATACGGAAGATACAGACACAGAAACAATATATGTCCACAAGTCACTTCTACAAACAAGGTTTACTAATGGAAAGAATGGTAATTTTGATTGTACGCGAGACGTTAGGACTGTGTATAGTATCGGAACTCGAACCTGATCGTGAACATGGCGCTGTCGTTTACGCTATCCGAGCACATATCAGGGTAACACTCAGAGGTTCAGTTTCAGACACTCTTCCAACCGTGTCCGTGTTTCTTGCCGTATTGATTAACACAGTTTATACGCTGCAAAGAAGAATTTGATCTCTGTGTTAATTCTATTGTATACTAAAAGAAACTGAATTGCAACGCAGATGCCATGACATCGTTTAAATAGAAAAGAAAGTGTGAAAAACTGTTGGAAGGGGGCAGGAGTCCGAGAGGTGTAGCAAATCATTGAGAGGATATAAGATATGAATCCTAATGGGAGAGATGTAGCAGGTATTTTGAATTGGCTGTTCGCTCAATAGAAATAAAGTAATCCGTGGCCGCATTAATTTCGAAAGTTCGAACAGGACACAACTAAGTAAATGGTTTCTTTCAGTTAGAGACAGTTGCATTTATGTTATGTATGTAATAGATGTGGGGATGGAGATGAGGGAGGAGTGTGAACAGTTTAGTGAATCCTAAGGATATTACACTAACTAGTTTGTCTGTAGGGTACTGGCCTTTACTCAGAAAACGTAGACTGTCTTTCCCATGATTTCATATTCTATTAGCGGATGTTGCGTGGGATGAATGACAATCGGTTCATTAATAAGTGAAATCGAATTTCACTGGTTCTGCCGTCATTGCCAATGTATGAAATGTATTTAGGATAAACTGAATGCTTAAAGAGTCTGTTTGGCATATACTCAATCGAAATTCTGAAACGAAGGTTTCTCGTTATAAACAATACTTTTATTATAGCTTATTGTTTCTCATTGTAAATCTCTTCCTAGTTCTGCGGCTTTCTCACGCTTCCTAAGAAGCCAATGACTGTTCTTTTAGTGTCTGTGTTCTTTTTTTATCCAAAAGAGTAGAGACCCTAGAATATCCCTGTTGCGAACCAATAACTCAGCATGGAATGGAAGCGGTTTTACCCCGACCTGCTTTCTTGAAACACAGTTTGTTCAAAAAACTGTTTCCCGTCCTTGTTATAAATATTGAGTTCATCATAATGAGTCTCTTACTGTGCAGAGGAGCATATGATGTTGCCAAACTTTCAGAAAATATGGTTCTGTGTCAAACTGGCTTGTCAATGGCGTGCAATGATTTGATCTATTAAACTACCCACCTACGACTCGCGGTACACCCCACTGCTTCCGTCTCTCCCACTTTCCAAAGTCAACACAGGCGCTTTCGTGTACACTTGCTTACCCTCGCTAGAGGTAACAGCATCGCTTAACCACAAATTACGTGGTGTTTCTACACTAAATCTATCACTCTGTAGCTGAACGTACACCATTACGAAATTCAAGGTTACAATACTGATCTGGTACACCGTATTTGAAATACCCATGTATTTTGCTCTTAAGACAACTTAACAAAATCCACTCAAATAATACACTACAATGGCCACTGCACCAGTCGATTATCCTTTACGTTTATGGGTTTGAATAGATACACTCAATGCGTTCTACAGCGCGGATGTTCATTGGCAGTTTCGATGTTTAAATATTTACAGAAACAGCTTCAAGTTAGTTAAAAGTAGGCAGGGCTGGGTGTCAGTTCTAGCGAAATATTTCATTATTTTGCGAAGACTGTAAGGAGTGTCAAAACTCTCCATTACGTTGAAAGCAATATAGTCAACATAACACTATTTTTTGCATTGTCTAAGCACTCAGATATCGATAGTAACAATCTGAGGGGGAAACACAGGAGCGCGATTCTAATTTTTGTTGTGAGACGAGGTCTGTCTGCGAGAGTGGAAACTGGAAGTGGCAGTGTCGGTCGAGAGCTCGGAGACGTGTCACGCTGCCCTCACGTCGGTGATGGCAGATCTTAGCAAACTCAAGTCCCGATTTCATTTACATAGCCAGGAGAGATTTAGACGACTTAACTATGCTTGAAGACGGAATTGAAGGTGCAATTCGTAAACACACCACAAAATCAATTGCAGGGTTAGGCTCGTGATTGTTAGTTCGAGTTGCAATTATGCCATTTTTTGTTTGTCAGTTAAAGAAGCCTCCTTATTCTCCAAATAATAATTATTATTCTCCACATCTAATTAATAAATATTCTGTGGGTATTAAATGTTATTGTAACTCTGAAATTGAAATAATTTGTTAATCTGACTCTCAGCAATTACTGATACTTATACGGTCATAGTGAGGCATTTCGCCGTTATTAATATTTCGTCACGATGATTTCTGAAATTCCTTCTCACAAGTTATTTAGTAGTTAAGAGGACCCAAGCAAACTGCTTTTCATTAAATTCATTCTTAGTAACAATAAGCTTTAGTCGCTGCTGCTGCATGCTGCTGCGAATTCCTGTAAACCACATGGAGAAAGGCAGTCATCTAAAGAGTGAGTGCGAAACTTAGAGCCAAAACAGAGACACTGACAAGCCACAACATGCCATATACTTTAACCCAGTAAATTCCGTTGCACAAGTCAGATTCTGTATCACTTGTAAATTCTTATTCAGGAACGCAGTCAGATAGCTTAGGTATTCCTCGTTACAGATTCATTTGTTCCTGAAGTTTTTCATATTCAAATACACACTCAGATAGCTTATCCAAATGTTAGTTTTAAGTTTTTCTTGTAACGATCTGTTGAGGGCTTAAATGAAAGTGAAACTTACATTCATACAACAGGCGTGTAGTGTTATGCAGGTTAGATTCGTTTTACTTATAGCTCAGGTGGCTTGTAGTCCATTTTCACTGACGAACATAGGCAGATTCGTTGTAGCTACACACATATTGCATACACGTGACAAGACGACTGAAAGAAAATAATGGGAAACAGAAACCAGGATATCATAGGACAGGAAGTCAGCTCCTAGGCCTGCAGGCCAACAAATCAGGTGGTCTGTAAGTACCGGAAACAGTATAAAAACAGAAATTATTGCGTTAGGCCAGGTCCAGATGAAATGCTGTTGCACAGTCTAACACGAACAACTATATAGTTGGTAAGTTATCATGTAGGAAATATGCTTGAAGAAATTAGTCGTGTTAAAAAACAGGCTCCACACACGAGGTAGCTTCAGAAAGAAACACTTGTCCTCCCACGCTAAGAACATTTCGCAGCAAGTGTAGCGCATTGTCAGAAGACAGTACATGTTTCGGGTATCCTGCAAAAGTGTTTCGGTACAGGCAATAAGCGCATCACAGTACGTGAGTCGGGGCCCAAGAGAAATACGGGCCGCTCAACGGTGTCCTCACACTACTCTCGTGCCGGACATACACCGCGAGCATTCAAACGACTTACGAGAAATCGTATTACCTGGCTGAATTTCCGTAAGTTGTTGCATATTCCAGGATGAACTCAGGTCTCACATACACCGCCAACGCTCGGCTCCATCCGGGACTCACAGGAAATCAATATGCTGGTGAGGATGTAACCACGAAAGATCTTTGTCATGTGTTACAGTGAGCCCAAACAGGAATTATTACATTGGTCTGAAATAGTAACTCGCTCCCCACCGGAGACTTGCAAGACCTGTAGTGTGAAGTGCTGTGACGCATGCCGCAGGACCCATATACACTCCTGGAAATTGAAATAAGAACACCGTGAATTCATTGTCCCAGGAAGGGGAAACTTTATTGACACATTCCTGGGGTCAGATACATCACATGATCACACTGACAGAACCACAGGCACATAGACACAGGCAACAGAGCATGCACAATGTCGGCACTAGTACAGTGTATATCCACCTTTCGCAGCAATGCAGGCTGCTATTCTCCCATGGAGACGATCGTAGAGATGCTGGATGTAGTCCTGTGGAACGGCTTGCCATGCCATTTCCACCTGGCGCTTCAGTTGGATCAGCGTTCGTGCTGGACGTGCAGACCACGTGAGACGACGCTTCATCCAGTCCCAAACATGCTCAATGGGGGACAGATCCGGAGATCTTGCTGGCCAGGGTAGTTGACTTACACCTTCTAGAGCACGTTGGGTGGCACGGGATACATGCGGACGTGCATTGTCCTGTTGGAACAGCAAGTTCCCTTGCCGGTCTAGGAATGGTAGAACGATGGGTTCGATGACGGTTTGGATGTACCGTGCACTATTCAGTGTCCCCTCGACGTTCAACAGTGGTGTACGGCCAGTGTAGGAGATCGCTCCCCACACCATGATGCCGGGTGTTGGCCCTGTGTGCCTCGGTCGTATGCAGTCCTGATTGTGGCGCTCACCTGCATGGCGCCAAACACGCATACGACCATCATTGGCACCAAGGCAGAAGCGACTCTCATCGCTGAAGACGACACGTCTCCATTCGTCCCTCCATTCACGCCTGTCGCGACACCACTGGCGGCGGCCTGCACGATGTTGGGGGGTGAGCGGAAGACGGCCTAACGGTGTGCGGGACCGTAGCCCAGCTTCATGGAGACGGTTGCGAATGGTCCTCGCCGATACCCCAGGAGCAACAGTGTCCCTAATTTGCTGGGAAGTGGCGGTGCGGTCCCCTACGGCACTGCGTAGGATCCTACGGTCTTGGTGTGCATCCGTGCGTCGCTGCGGTCCGGTCCCTGGTTGACGGGCACGTGCACCTTCCGCCGACCACTGGCGACAACATCGATGTACTGTGGAGACCTCACGCCCCACGTGTTGAGCAATTCGGCGGTACGTCCACCCGGCCTCCCCCATGCGCACTATACGCCCTCGCTCAAAGTCCGTCAACTGCACTGACGGTTCACGTCCACGCTGTCGCGGCATGCTACCAGTGTTAAAGACTGCGATGGAGCTCCGTATGCCACGGCAAACTGGCTGACACTGACGGCGGCGGTGCACAAATGCTGCGCAGCTAGCGCCATTCGACGGCCAACACCGCGGTTCCTGGTGTGTCCGCTGTGCCGTGCGTGTGATCATTGCTTGTACAGCCCTCTCGCAGTGTCCGGAGCAAGTATGGTGGGTCTGACACACCGGTGTCAATGTGTTCTTTTTTCCATTTCCAGGAGTGTATCTGTATCACTTTTGAGTGTAGTGCAGAATTTGGTTTAAGTTACTCGACCTGCCATAACAACGTATAACTCTTAGAAGTCCCCTCGTGCGCAAACTAGGAGATGCGGTACCGGTAACAAGAGGCGAGGCGGCGATGCAACGCACGCGCGCGCAGCTGTGGCGGCAGGCGGTGTCTCGATGGGACGGTCCCGGTGATTGATACTGCGGGATGTGCCACATGACACGCCAATTTCAGCCCGGAATTTCATTTTCGCGGGAGGCGTAGAAGCGCGTTCGGGTACAGATCTACCGCAGATGATTCACCTGCCTGACAACTGATACTGAACTGTACGTAGATGTTGAAGTACCCTCTGTAACCTTTGCTTCTTTCAAGCAATGGTGCACTTACATCAAGTAGTTTTTTCATTACAGACAGGCAAAGCTAAAATTGCTACACCACGAAGATGATGTGCTACAGACTCGAAATTAAACCGGCAGGAAGAAGATACTGTGATATGCAAATGACTAGCTTTTCAGAGCATTCACACAAGGTTGCCGCCGATGGCGACACCTACAACATGCTGACATGTGGAAAGTTTCCAACCGATTTCTCATACACAAACAGCAGTTGACCGGCGTTGAAACGTTGTTGTGATGCCTCGTGTAAGGAGGACAAATTCGTACCATCACGTTTCCGACTTTGATAACGGTCTGATTGCAGCCTATCGCGATTGCGGTTCATCGTATCGCGACATTGCTGCTCGCGTTAGTCGAGATCCAATGACTGTTAGCAGAATAATGAATCGGTGGGTTCAGGAGGGTAATACGGAACGCCGTGCTGGATCCCAACGGCCTCGTATCACTAGCAGTCGAGATGATAGGCATCTGATCCGCATGGCTGTAACGGATCGTGCAGCCACGTCTCGATCCCTGAGTCAGCAGATGGGGACGTTTGCGAGACAACAGCCATCTGCACGAACAGTTCAAATGGCTCTGAGCACTATGGGACTCAACTGCTGAGGTCATTAGTCCCCTAGAACTTAGAACTAGTTAAACCTAACTAACCTAAGGACATCACACACATCCATGCCCGAGGCAGGATACGAACCTGCGACCGTAGCGGTCTCGCGGTTCCAGACTGCAGCGCCAGAACCGCGCGGCCACTTCGGCCGGCGCACGAACAGTTCGATGACGTTTGCAGCAGCATGGACTATCAGCTCGGAGACCATGGCTGCGATTACCCTTGACGCTGCATCACAAACAGGAGCGCCTGCGATGGTGAACTCAACGACGAACCTGGGTGCACGAATGGCAAAATGCAATTTTTTCGGATGAATCCAGGTTCTGTTTATGGCATCATGATGGTCGCACCCGTGTTTGGCGACATTGCGGTGAACGCACATTGGAAGCGTGTATTCGTCATCACCATACTGGCGTATCACCCGGCGTGATGGTATGGGGTGCCATTGGCTACACGTCTCGGTCACCTCTTGTTCGCATTGACGGCACTTTGAACAGTGGACGTTACATTTCAGATGTGTTATGACCCGTGGCTCTACCCTTCATTCGATCGCTGCGAAACCCTACATTTTAGGAGGATAATGCACGACCGCATGTTACAGGTCCTGTACGGCCCTTTCTGGATACTGTAAATGTTCGACCGCTGCCATGGCCAGCACATTCTCCAGATCTCTCACCAAATGAAAACGTCTGGTTAATGGTGGCCGAGCAACTGGCTTGTCACAATACGCCAGTCACTACTCGTGATGAACTGGTATCGTGTTGAAGCTGCATGGGCAGCTGTACCTGTATACGCCATCCAAGCTCTGTTTGACTCAATGCCCAGGCTTATCAAGGCCGTTATTACGGCCAGTGGTGGTTGTTCTGGGTACTGATTTATCAGGCTCTATGCACCCAAATTGCGTGAAAATGTAATCACATGTCAGTTCTAGTATAATACATTTGATCAATGAATACCCGTTTATCATCTGCATTTCTTCTTGGAGTAGTAATTTCAATGGCCAATAGTATACTTTCAATACATTTTCAAAGAACGGCCATGTGCTTCACTTTCTATATCTTAACATGACAATATTAACACAGTATTTTACTATTTCTTTATATTTCGAAAACACTCGTCATGAGAGTAAACGTTTGTTTCTCACGTCCTCCCTGCCCGACTTCGCCCCATCTCGTGTCCGCGCTGCGGCAGAACTATTAAACGCTGCTGAAACAGATTCGCTCTCGTGTTTTACTGTCTGTACTAGCAGTTATCATTAATCTTCTGAATACAAGGGGGGGGGGGGGGGAACTTTATGCCAACCTCTTGGAAATATTGTTATCTGGTCAGTAAAGTTACTTCCTATTGTTTTTTTAAAAAAAGAATATTTCTTATTAATTCTCCTACAGATTCCAAGTATTTTTTAAATTTCTCAGTTAAATTCAGCCCAAAAAATATAGTCGCCCCAGCAAATCTCATTTTCTCGAGTGAATGTTGCATTCATTATTTCCTGCTGCGAGGCCTTACTTACAGGTACAAATCAGTATCTCTTTATGACGAGATACAACCTGATATTTTCCATTGATCCTGAGTGGCTCATGAAACATGTGATGGCAGTAACTATTTTGTATAAATCTCTTTTCAGTAAATTTATCACTTTTGCACCTCTCTGCTGTTACGTCCCTAATTTTACTGTTCAATGATAAGCGTTATATTTATCACTGCCTTTAATCGGAGAAGACCACAGGACCTAGGTGTTGCAACTGAACTTTAGCTCATATTCTTCTTTTGTAACATGTCGGTTATGCAAAGTAATGATACACTACTGGCCATTAAAATTGCTTCACGACGAAGATGACGTGCTACAGTCGCGAAATTTAACCGACAGAAAGAAGATGCTGTGATATGCAAATGATTAGCTTTTAATACATGTATGGCTTACTAGTGGCTCGTTTCGATTGGAAACCAGTGTGTATGATTTTTTCAACATAAAATATTGGCCTTCTTATCTGGGGCCATCATCATGCGTTTGCTCGACTATATCCGTCTCTTATACAGACATCTCCTAGATAGTCACTACGAATTCTAGAAGTGAAAGTATTCTCTCCTCTCTCATCAGCATCAACACACTTCTTCTGTATTCGCCATTCGCTGTGGCCGGCTCCTTACAAGAGTTGTAGGACGTATAGATAACTGAAATGGCATACATATAAATGGTTTGCAAAAGAGAATGAGTCAGTCTGTGGATTGGAAGAAAGTACCTAGCCTTTTAGCTGGCTTGATGCCCTCCACCTTCTGTGTTAGGCCTCCCCTCTCTTCAACATATCCGCTACCATACAACCATAGTTGTTTCTTCAGTTCCTCACGGCGTATATTATTAAGGAACAGTTCTAGGGCCAGCAGCAGATTCTTCGTGTCAGAGACGCACAATTATTTCGATAACAGAATGGGTGATCACCAAGTGCACTCATGGGCTGTTTGCACCTGTGGAAGCCGTCGATGGAACGTGTGCTCCGTCACCGCTCTGGTCCTGTCATCCCCGCCCCCCCCCCCCCCCCCGCCCCCTTCCAAAAACAAAAAAGCACTACTCTGTCTATCTCGTTGTTTGGAGTTTGGTTTTCATTCTCATATTTGGCCCAGCTTCACCCTGTTTCTTAAGAAGATCGAAAGCATGATCTCGGTTTAACTGAGGTAGTACGCCGTGTCATAATTGATGAGCTTTTATTTTACTTTTAATTTAGATGGATTCTGTTGCGATGAAATAGCAAAAGTTGGGGGTCAATACCTTCGTGTCGTTCAATTTCGAAGTCTGTCTTATTTACAGGCAATGCTCTGTTTCGCTACCTAGCCCGTTTGTCCTAAGCGCGAGTGCCCTCTAGTCATCAAGGCACGTTCTCCCACGTTTCTGATAGTTTGGCTTTTGCATAAAAAACCACGCTGGCAAGGCAGCTGGTATACTTTCGACATCCAGGAATTTAAATATTCTTTTACGCTACTCAGGAGATATTTAATCTTCTCGGGTAGGTGGTGTTTGCATCGCCCTTTATTCTTTTGCGTAATATGACCTGTTCTGCTGGAAGTCACCTGCTCGCGGCTCCTCTGCTTCCTCCTGTGTTGTGCGCTCACGTTCCGCCAGTGCAAGTAGACGATGGAAACCTATTTTCTGCGGATTGTTCCAGTTCTATTACACATTAATCTCCATAAAGGGAAAATAGGTATAGTTAAGTTCGTGCCTAAATAGCTCCGTCGTCTCGCCAATCATATTTGGAGAATACTAGAAGGAAACAATGTCAAAGGTAACAAGACAGTCAGTGCCGTGAATCTGGAGTATCTGAGACGTTGTACAAAATCCAGAGTTATAGCTTTGGAGTGTCTGTGGCACTGTCGTCATATGCCGATACCAAAAGAGATGAATTTGGCCAGCAAAAATTGTCAGTCCCGTCAGCGCAAATCGCACGACCAAAATATCTAAGAACCTCATCTTGTCGAACGTTTGCTTCGGAATTTCAACGTCCTATGACGTCAAATAATTCTTCATTATTTCAGTTTCAAATAATGCGGTCACGGCATCCCTTTGTTAAACAGGCAATGGCACGACTGTCAATATTTTCTTCCAGCTAGTCCCACACACTTCCGAAATTGTGTAAGTAAGATGCTTCTTTACAACTTATCCTCCCATTTGAGCTAAATTTTGTTGCAATCACTAATTACGAAATCCATTATACAACTGATAAACCTTTCACTGGATCGTCTGTTAAAAACCACTGCCCTCTTTTCACGTCATCCCTTCTTACTAAAACGGTCAGGTATAAAATGGTAAAATACGCGAGGGAGGAAGAAATGATTATGTAATGTTCCTCAGGTATCTGACAAGTCCATATTTTGAGCCTCCACGTTTCTGACGATGGGATTGGCAATTTCTTCCATTTTCCTTTTAACAACCAAAAAGCCCTCTACGACACCAGCTCTTCTATACGTCACTTATTGGTAACTTCTTTTGGCAGGCGAGATGTGTGAGCCTTAAGAAACTGGAGAAACTGCGTTGCAAAAAGCGACATTTGTTCAGCGCTCCCTCTTTTCTTCCTGACATGCCTTGAAGATGACAGTATTCTTATTTTGATTTCACTGAATTATGATGCATTTTTTTGAATGAGAAAAATCGTGATTTTCATATTTATTATGCGGACAACTGTGAGATGTTTGTTACACACTACTTTAAGAATATAGTAGAGTAAGAGTTCAAAGACCATTGTGCTTTTTACTGTTTTCAGAAAGACCTGATGTTTATAGGAAGGGATTATCGCCGTTGTTGTTTTAATCCTAAAACCCGCGTTTGGTAGTACCTGTCCATACGCACAACTCATCATCAACATACCTAAACAAGAAACCAACCTTGGAAAAGAGTGGGTTGCACTTATGCGTGAGTACTACTAGAGAACTTCATTCCTCCAGTAGGTAAATTCTAAGCACAACAATTGAGAAACCTACGTGGAGTATGTGGTAGCTCCATAAATTATTTACATCTAATCTTTGAAGAGAGTTACTTGTGCTTATGAACGGGTAATAACAGAACTTTTCAAACATTCCTCAAGCAGATAAATTCTAAGAACAGCGGCATCAAATTTTCAATGAAGTTTGGGGATAACTCCAAGAATTATTTCTATCTGACCATAAACATCCGTACTCACATTCCTACTTTCAAGATGTGTTGGGAACGCACCACCACAGATATTGTAATACCTGCCATGTCAACACCCATGACCCATAAATATTCTTTCATTAAACGATATATCGTCTAGCATACACACATCAAAACAAGTTTTGCATCACCTCGGTTCCGAGAGTTCCGGAACCTGTACAGAAAAGTGGAATAGTGATCAACATAAACATCATTTCCGCCCTTTTTATTGGTCATGAGAACCATACATTTCATGCTCTACCACCATACAGCGAGACCTTCAGAGGTGGTGGTCCAGACTGCTGTACACACCGGTACCTCTAATACCCAGTAGCACGTCCTCTTGCATTGCTTCATGCCTGTATTCGTCTTGGCATACTATCCACAAGTTCACCAAGGCACTATTAGTCCAGATTGTCCCACTCCTCAACGGCGATTAGGCGTTGATCTCTCAGAGTGGTTTGTGGATCACGTCGTCCACAAACGGCCCTTTTCATCTATCCCAGGCATGTTCGATAGGGTTCACATCTGGAGAACGTGCTGGCCACTCTAGTCGAGCGATGTCGTTATCCTGAAGGGAGTCATTAACAAGATGTGCACGACGGGAGCGCGAATTGTCGTCCATGAGGACGAATGCCTCGCCAATATGCTGCCGATATGGTTGCACTATCGGTCGGAGGATGGCATTCACGTGTCGTACAGCCGTTACAGAGCCTTCCATGGCCACCAGCAGCGTACGTCGGCGCCACATGATGCCACCCAATAGCTGCACTCATTGGACAGTGTGTCTAAGGCGTTCAGCTTGACCGGGTTGCCTCCAAACCCGTCTCCGACGATTGTCTGGTTGAAGGAATAAGCAACACTCATCGGTGAAAACTCGCGAATAGTGCGTGGGAAGAACGATTGTCGGTAAGCCTCTTTATTGGCTCTAATTTCCCGAATTTTCTCCTCGTGGTCAATATGCGAGATGTATGTGGGGGGAAGCAATATGTTGTCCGACTCCTCCTGAAAAGTGCTGTCCCGAAATTTCAATAGTAAATATCTCCGTGATGCACAACGCCTCTCCTGTAACGTCTGCCAGCCGAGTTTGTTTAGAACTCCATAATGCTCTCTCGCTAGCTAAACAATCCCGTGACGAAACGCGCCGCTCTTCGTTGCATCTTCTCTATCTGTTCTATCAGTCCTACCTGATAGGGATCCCAGACAGATGAACAACACTCAAGAATCGGGCGAACAAACGCCTTATAAGCCATTCTTCCGATAAATTTGAGCCGGGTGTTTGCTTTTCCCACTACCTATTTTAAATGGTCTTTCCACTTAAGGTCGCTATGGATGGTTACACCTAGATATTTTAAGGCAGACGCTGTCTCCAGCTGTCTGTCATCAGTGGTTTCTTTTCCTATGTATCCGCAATATGTTGCATTTATTTACGTTCAGGGACAACTGCCAGAGCCTGCAACATTCATCAATTCTCTGCAGGTAATTCTGCAAATTCTTACTGTCTTCTGGTGTTACTACTTTGGTATAGACAACTGCATCATATGCGAATATCCTTAAAGAGCATCAGATGCTTTCTACTAGATCATTTACATATATTGTAAACAGCAACGGTCCTATCACACTTCTCTGTGGTAATCCGGATATTACCTTTTTCATCTGTCGATTTAGTTCTGTTAAGAGCAACGTGTTGAGTTCTACCTGCAAGAAAGCCTTGAATTGAATCACAGATCTACTCCGAAGGTCGTATTTTTTTTTCATTAAACAGCAATGCGGGACGGTGTCAAATGCCTTGCTGAAATCAACGAACACGGCATCAACCTAAGCGCCGTTGTCCACTGCGTTGTGGATCTCATGGAGGAACAGAGAGAGATGAGTTTCGCAGGATCTCTGTTTGCGGAATCCATGATGATTGTTATAGAGGAGATGTTCGTTTTCCAAAAACGTAGTAATTCTTGAGCATAAAAAATGTTCCGTAATTCTACAACACATTGACGCCAACGATACAGTTATATCATTGTATCAATCTGCCTTAGGGACATTCTTAAAAACGGGAATGACCTGCGCTTTTTTCCAGTCGTTAGGTACCTTTCGTCGCTCAAACGATCTACAATAAATTACTGCTAGAAGAGGAGTACGTTCTTTCGCATAATCTTTATAGAATCTTAAAGGTATGCCATCTGGTGCTGACACCTTTCCACTATTAAGCGATAGTAGCTGCTTTTCAGTTCCGCGATTTGTTATCTCAAAATCAGCCATTTCGACGCTCGTACTACGATTGAAAGGAGGGACAGTGCTACCATCTTCCGCCGTGAAACCGAGCGAGGTGAGGCAGTGGTAAGCACACGGACTCGCTTTCGGGGGGACGACGGTTCAGTCCCCCGTTCGGCCATCTTGATTTAGGTTTTCCGTGATTTCCATAAATCGCTCCAGGCAAATGCCGGGATGGTTCCTTTGAAAGGGCACGGCCGACATCCTTCCCCGTTCTTCCCTAACCCGATGAGACCGATGACATCGCTATTTGGCCTCTTCCCCCAACCAAGCCAAATCCGCCGTGAAACAACATCGGAAGACCGAATTCAGTATTTCGGCCTTCTCTATGATATCTTCCTTTTCGGTGCCGGTGTGGTCGCTGAGAGAACGATTCCCGCTGTTCTGAAGTTTCACCGTAGAGACTGTCGTCTTCGGACACCTAAATTCTTGTGTGTTCTCCGATACATTTTAGGGTCCTTATGTTTCTACATCTACATGATTACTCTGCAGTTCTCATTTAAGTGCTTGGCAGAGGGTTCATCGAACCACAATCATACTATTTCTCTACCATTCCACTCCCGAACAGCGCGCGGGAAAAATGAACACCTAAACCTTTCTGTTCGAGTTCTGATTTGCCTTATTTTATTTTGATGATCATTCTTACCTATGTAGGTTCGGCTCAACAAAATATTTTCGCATTCGGAAGAGAAAGTTGGTGACTGAAATTTCGTAAATAGATGTCGCCGCGACGAAAAACGTCTTTGCTTTAATGACTTCCATCCCAACTCGCGTATCATATCTGCCACACTCTCTCGCCTATTACGTGATAATACAAAACGAGCTGCCCTTTTTTGCACCCTTTCGATGTCTTCCGTCAATCCCACCTGGTAAGGATCCCACGCCGCGCAGCAATATTCTAACAGAGGACCAACGAGTGTAGTGTAAGCTCTCTCTTTAGTGGACTTGTTGCATCTTCTAAGTGCCCTGCCAATGAAACGCAACCTTTGGCTCGCCTTTCCCACAATATTATCTATGTGGTCTTTCCAACTGAAGATGTTCGTAATTTTAACACCCAGGTAATTAGTTGAATTGACAGCCTTGAGAATTGTACTATTTATCGAGTAATCGAATTCCAACGGATTTCTTCTGGAACTCATGTGGATCACCTCACACTTTTCGTTATTTAGCGTCAACTTCCACCTGCCACACCATACAGCAATCTTTTCTAAATCGCTTTGCAACTGATACTGGTCTTCGGATGATCTTACTAGACGGTAAGTTGCAGCATCATCTGCGAACAACCTAAGAGAACTGCTCAGATTGTCACCCAGATCATTTATATTGATCAGGAACAGCAGAGGTCCCAGGACGCTTCCCTGGGGAACACCTGATATCACTTCAGTTTTACTCGTTGATTTGCCGTCTATTACTACGAACTGCGACCTTCCTGACAGGAAATCACGAATCCAGTCGCACAACTGAGACGATACCCCATAGGCCCGCAGCTTGATTAGAAGTCGCTTGTGAGGAACGGTGTCAAAAGCCTTCCGGAAATCCAGAAACACGGAATCAACCTGAGATCCCCTGTCCATAGCGGCCATTACCTCATGCGAATAAAGAGCTAGCTGCGTTGCACAAGAACGTTTTCTGAAACCATGCTGATTACGTATCAATAGCTCGTTCCCTTCGAGGTGATTCATAATGTTTTAATACACTACATGCTCCAAAACCCTGCTGCAAACCGACGTCAGTGATATAAGTCTGTAGTTTGATGGATTACTCCTACTACCCTTCTTAAACACTGGTTCGACCTGCGCAATTTTCCAATCTGTAGGTACAGATCTATCGGTGAGCGAGCGGTTGTATATGATTGTTAAGTAGGGAGCTGTTGTATCAGCGTAATCTGAAAGGAACCTAATCGGTATACAATCTGGACCTGAAGACTTGCCCGTATCAAGCGATTTAAGTTGCTTCGCAACTCCGAAGGTATCTACTTCTAAGAAACTCATGCTAGCAGCTGTTCGTGTTTCAAATTCTGGAATATTCCATTCGTCTTCCCTGGCGAAGGAATATTTAGCGCCGACTATCATCACAAGTTCAAAATCGATGCCGCTACTTTCACTCCTCCCTGTCTGTAACAGACTATTCAGATATCTTATCTAGACTCGTATCATACGCCAGATCCACGTGGCACATTCGGACGTATCTACAAATGTATTTCTATCACTTTTGGCCATTCAGTTTACAATTTTTATGTAAATCCTGTAGGCAAATTCTTCGTGTCGGACGCTACATGGTGATGCCTTGCAAAACAGTTTCGTTGTTTCTACTCCCATCTCTTATCTGTTTCGGCCGACTGTCGATGTGTTTCGATGCGCAGTAAATATACCGTTTAGGGCTGGGAGCCGGCAGCTGGAGGGCCGGCGGACAGTAGCCGCGGAACGCGCTCTGCCTAGTCAGTGCAGCAAGCCGTGTAATCTGCTAATGACAGTGGCCGGCGTGGCGTGGCGTGGCGTCGCGTCGCAGCGCTGCGCTGCCGGAAAATTACTGAGCGCCACAATGGGCAGCGTCCCCGGCACGGCGGCCGCCTCCTCCTTTGTTCCGGCAGCCGCGCGGCCGAGTTCTCCCTGACTCTGCGGCGGCAGCAGCAGCGGCGGCAGCCTGCGCCAGACAATGATGGAGCGCCGTCTCCGCCAGCAGTCCGACGCCCTAAATGACGGAACTCAGCGGCGGCTGCGCTAGGAAAGCTGGAGGCAGCGCCCCCCGAAAGCACTACCCGAGCAGCACTCGGGACTACGCCTTTTCTTCTAGGCGCGCAGTCCGGAACCGCGGGACTGCTACGGTCGCAGGTTCGAATCCTGCCTCGGGCATGGATGTGTGTGATGTCCTTAGGTTAGTTAGGTTTAAGTAGTTCTAAGTTCTAGGGGACTGATGAGCTTAGAAGTTAAGTCCCATAGTGCTCAGAGCCATTTGAACCATTTTTGAACTACGCCTTTTCCTCATCGTCATCATCATACATTTCTGTTTATTTTGTTGTTTGTAACGGAGTAGTTCATAGTGTTTATTTCTCAATCATTTCGTACACCTGCAGAAAGCTCGTTCGACCTAATGTACGCTACCGGCCATTAAAATTGCTACACCACGAGGATGACGTGCTACAGACGCGAAGTTTAACCGACAGGAAGAAGATGCTGTGATATGCAAATGATTAGCTTTTCAGAGCATTCACACAGGGTTGGCGCCGGTGGCGACACCTACTACGTGCTGTCATGAATAAAGTTTCCAACCGATTCCTCATACACAAGCAGCAGCTGACCGGCGTTGCCTGGTGAAACGTTGTTGTGATGCCTCGTGTAAGGAGGAGAAATGCGTACCATCACGTTTCCGACTTTGATAAAGGTCGGACTGTAGCCTATTGCGATTGCGGTTTATCGTATCGCGACATTGCTGCTCGCGTTGGTCGAGATCCGACTGTTAGCAGAATAAGGAATCGGTGGGTTCAGGAGAGTAATACGAAACGCCGTGCTGGATCCCAACGGCCTCGTATCACAAGCAGTCGAGATGACAGGCATCTTATCCGCATGGCTGTAACGGATCGTGCAGCCACGTCTCGATCCCTGAGTTAACAGATGGGGACGTTTGCAAGACAACAACCATCTGCACGAATAGTTCGACGACGTTTGCAGCAGCATGCACTGTCAGCTCGGAGACCATGGCTGCGGTTACCCTTACCGCTGCATCACAGACAGGAGCGCCTGCGATGGTGTACTCAACGACGAACCTGGGTGCACGAATGGAAAAACGTCATTTTTTTCGGATTAATGCAGGTTCTGTTTACAGCATCATGATGGTCGCATCCGTGTTTGGTGACATCGCGGTGAACGCACATTGGAAGCGTGTATTCGTCATCGCCATACTGGCGTATCATCCGGCGTGATGGTATGGGGTGCCATTGGCTACACGTCTCGGTCACCTCTTGTTCGCATTGACGGCACTCTGAACAGTGGACGTTACATTTCAGATGTGTTACGACCCGTGGCTCTACCCTGCATTCGATCCCTTCGAAACCCTACATTTCAGCAGGATAATGCACGACCAAATGTTGCATGTCCTGTACGGGCCTTTCTGGATACAGAAAATGTTCGACTACTGCCCTGGCCAGCACATTCTCCAGATCTCTCACCAATTGAAAACGTCTGGTCAATGGTGGCCGAGCAATTGGCTCGTCACAATACGCCAGTCACTACTCTTGATGAACTGTGGTACCTTGTTGAAGCTGCGTGGGTAGCTGTACCTGTACACGCCATCCAAGCTCTGTTTGACTCAATGCCCAGGCGTATCAAGGCCGTTATTGCGGCCAGAGGTGGTTGTTCTGGATACTGATTTCTCAGGATCTATGCAACCAAATTGCGTGAAAATGTAATCACGTCAGTTCTAGTATAATATATTTGTCCAATGAAATACCATTTATCATCTGCATTCATTCTTGGTGAACCAATTTTAATGTCCAGTACTGTATATACAAAGTTAGTGGCACACTTAAATTGATGCTTGGCTGGTAAATTAAACGCAAAAATTGGGTGACTGTTATTCTGTAATACTTCGCCATCCGGCACTGAAGACGAGAGGAGCGCTTAAGCTGCAAGGGACGCTTCGAGCAGCAACTGGTTTGTGAGCCTCTCCCAGGCGTACTTGCTTCGCTCGTAAAAGTGTGCCATGTCGAACGCCTCGGCTGTTTTCCCTGGCGCCAGCGATCACGTTCTTGAGTATGTGGCATTGCTGGCGTCAGAGTGCGGATGATACGGAACATGTGAACGTTGTTAGCATAGTCGTCGAGCAGCTAGGAGAATGCATGGATAGTGGTGGTGAGTCTGTAGTACGATGAGGAACTGGCAACATCTTCAGGAGGCCAGCGTCAGCGCTAACTTGAAAGCAGGTGGAACTCCTGTGGCGCATCACCAAGTTCCAGGCATTGTCTGATGGACAGGCTAGACCTGGAAGTGTTGGTGTCGGGAGGGAGTCTGCTACACGATTGGGCGACTTCAACTTGAGCCAGCGCCAGAGCCGTTGCGGGCAGCGGCTGACAAATTGTGGGATAGTACCAGGGTATTGTATGGTGTATGAACCACACTTGTGTGGGTTGGCGTGGGTAGTCCAAGGAGTGCTTTGGGAGCCACCAATTTCTGGAAAGGCACAAACAAGGCTGATGCGCGATGAGCTACACTCATGTGGTCTCACATAGTTGGTGTAGAACGATACTGGACAGACAGTGGTCAACATGGACTGCAGTCATGTTGATCGGGAATGGATACTGTTGTGCAGGGAGGAGACCCCCCAAGAGGGATCATTGCCGACAAAATTTTATTAAGTAAATTTTTCATGCATAATGTTCGGCCGTAGCCGGCTTGGGCATACTGTGGTGGAAGGTGCTGGCCGGAAGACCATGGTCGGCACATTCCTGCCACGTGCTCCTCGGTCAGACTCAAGTCCCACGGGTTGGTTGCGCTGACGGGGGTACGCTACTAGCAAGGCGCGTTGGCGGAATCAATCCTCCAATCAGAGACTAATTGTGTGATCACGTGGGGACGCGGCCTGGAGCGGCGAGGGCGGCTTGGAAACAGCTCCGCGCTCTCATAGCTTCAGATCTCGGCCCCGAGTAGTCGCTCCTCTAGCCTCTGCCTCTCTGATGAGCAGACGGCAACCCCTCTTGGGGCTGCTCTGCCCTACGTAGGCCCCACTGTACCATCATTACAAGAATAAACTGGGTCCATTCCACTCAATTAATTTTCATTTTACAACGCCCTCCGCTCCTGACTTCTATCCTGACAAACACTGTCTTCGCCTGTTATGTGCACAACGCCAGTGAAGGAGAGGTTGGTTCAAATGGCTCTGAGTACTATGGGACTTAACATCTGAGGTCATCAGTCCTCTAGAACTTAGAACTACTTAAACCTAACTAACCTAAGGACATCACACACATCCATGCCCGAGGCAGGATTCGAACCTGCGACAGTAGCGGTAGCGCGGTTCCAGACTGAAGCGCCAGAACCGCTCGACCACTTCAGACGGCTGAAGGAGAGGAACGACTTCAGCAGCACAACCAGCTGCACACACAGGAGCACAGCTAGGATACTTTTGGAATTAATGTTGGTTTCATGAGGACCAAGGCTTGAAGTCAAGCTATGGTGTTGTGCACAACTGTATGAAGGTGTGTGCTGCCAATTTATGGTTCACTGTGCTGCTGAAATTTGTGAGCATTCTGTATTGGCTAGTTAAATGAGAGTTCAAATTGTTTCTGATAGAACATTGGTTCCGTTCTGTAAACAGTGATTAGGAATTGTGTTATGATCTTGCTGCTACTGAGCCAGTGATTTACTGAAGTATACTGAATATTTTTGTATTGCCTTACATGACTGATTCATCATATGTGTAACTTAGTTAATAATCTTCTCAATTCAATAAACTTTACCAACAGCCGTATACTTTAGGTTATTTTATTTTATTTCGAACGCATCCAGTTTAGGCAATTCATTTTGCCATCTTCAGATCCCATGCACTTTTTTCAAATCAACGAGCTTATCGTCTAGAGCCATAAATCTTGATACCGTGAATCCCAATCGTTGTGCAATTGATTCATACACCTGATGCAGAACTTCACGTCTTTCCCTAGTGGCCGAGACTTGTGGTCTGTATCTTGCAGTGGACTAAAAGCCTTTGGCAGTTTCCGACTGTACGGACAGTGGAACTACATGTCATATGGGACGTATCATGCGTCACGAGGGAGAAATTAATCGCCCCGAGTCAGCATCTGACGATGACAATTCCAGCACGCACCGTCGTGTCTGTGAGTCAAATTGGTTTGGGCAGCCCAGCTTCCGGGTGCACCTCACACTGAAATCTTCTGGGATTTCAGCTCTCTGATAGGGAAGTTCCCTATGTTCCGATAAACAGAACGCCCGACCGTGTAGTTTGAATATTTTCGTGGACGCGTCAGAACATTACAGTTGCCGCAGCGACCCCTCCTCGTCCACAGCGCCCCGTTCTCTGCTACCATCTGAATCAAGTTGAAAGACTAAGATTCTGCTGCACCGGTGTTTTCAGGTGAACGATATTTTGTGGTGTTACTGATCCTAATTGCTTCTATTTGAATAGAGTTAGACTTCACATTAGGTTCATGTAAACGAAATCGGATTGCGTTCTAAAATGGATTAATTCACAGGAGAATTTGTATAGCTTCCACCCCAATGTATGGTTTACCTATAAAACATCATTCCATAACTAATTTGTCGTTGTCATTTTTTGTGTAAGATTTATCAGCTGGTTCTCCAAAAAGTTGTAGTTACTAAAGGTTTAATAAAACTTTTCATTACTTGTAAACTTGATTACAACACTATTCTCATTCATACTATATCTTCTATTCACTGTTTTTACTTTATTGTGATGGTACATGTGTACACCAGCAATTTAAGGTTCAATATTACACTACTGGCAATTAAAATTGCTACACCAAGAAGAAATGCAGATGATAAACGGGTATTCATTGGACAAATATATTATACTAGAACTGACATGTGATTACATTTTCACGCAATTCGGGTGCATAGATCCTGAGAAATCAGTATCCAGAACAACCACATCTGGCCTTAATAACGGCCTTGATACACCTGGACATTGAGTCAAACAGAGCTTGGATGGCGTGTACGGGTACAGCTGCCCATGCAGCTTCAACACGATACCACAGTTCATCAAGAGTAGTGACTGGCGTATTGTGACGAGCCAGTTGCTCGGCCACCATTGACCAGACGTTTTCAGTTGGTAAGAGATCTGGAGAATGTGCTGGTCAGGGCAGCAGCCAAACATTTTCTGTATCCAGAAAAGCCCGTACAGGACATGCAACATGCGGTCGTGCATTATCATGCTGAAATGTAGGGTTTCACAGGAATCGAATGAAGGGTAGAGCCACGGGTCGTAACACATCTGAAATTTAACGTCCACTGTTCAAAGTGCCGTCAATGCGAACAAGAGATGACCGAGACGTGTAGCCAATGGCACCCCATACCATCACGCCGGATGATACGCCAGCATGGCGATGACGAATACACGCTTCCAATGTGCGTTCACCGCGATGTCACCAAACACGGATGCGACCATCATGATGCTGTAAACATAACCTCGATTCATCCGAAAAAATGTCGTTTTTCCATTCGTGCACCCAGATTCATCGTTGAGTACACCATCGTAGGCGCTCCTGTCTGTGATGCAGCGTCAAGGGTAACCGGAGACATGGTCTTTGAGCTGATAGTCCATGCTGCTGCAAACGTCGTCGAACTGTTCGTGCAGACAGTTGTTGTCTTGCAAACGTCCCCATCTGTTGACTCAGGGATTGAGACGTGGCTGCACCTTGCGTTACAGCCATGCGGATAAGATGCCTGTCATCTCGACTGCTAGTGATACGAGGCTGTTGGGATCCAGCACGGCGTTCCGTATTACCCTCCTGAACCCACCGATCCCATATTCTGCTAACAGTCATTGGATCTCGACCAACGCGAGCAGCAATGTCGCGATACGATATACCGCAATCGCGATAGGCTTCAATCCGACCTTTATCAAAGTCGGAAATGTGATGTTACGTATTTCCTCTCCTTAAACGATGCATCACAACAACGTTTCACCATGCAACGCCGGTCAACTGCTGTTTGTGTATGAGAAATCGGTTGGAAACTTTCGTCATATCAGGACTCCAACCTTGTGTGAATGCTCTAAAAAGCTAATCATTTGCATATCACAGCATCTTCTTGCTGTCGGTTTAATTTCGCGTCTGTAGCACGTCATCTTTGTGGTGTAGCATTTTTAATGGCCAGTAGTGTACTAAAGTAGTTAATTTTTTTATTCTGTGAGTGATTACATACGTAGGGCAACGAAAGTGCCGTGATTAAATACAGTAATTCATACAGAAGACAGTTGTGAGTAGCACTTTATTTGAAGGTTATTGGGAAAATATGTTTCTATATGTAAAGATAATAACATTTAGCTTCACTCAGACATATATCTACAATTAAAGCAAGTGTCGGCTTGCAGTGTTACTGAATTTCTGTCAGGGCAGTGAATATTTCCTGGTATAAAGCTCACTAGTCCCATGACTATTGTGGACTGTGGGGTGTGGGCCATATGCTGTTACGTGTTGTGTTGTGTTGATAACCCACTGTACGCTAGATTGTTTATCATATATGCGATATCGTTATGTGAAACAGGATATTTGTGTTATTATTCGTACCTAATACAGTTTATTGGTGTTCCAAAGAATTTGATTGTTTTGCCACTGTGATTTCCATATTGTATATTGATACGTGCATGTCTCATCAATTGTTATTAAAACTGAGCTGACATCTGCATAATTCCGTCTCAGCCCCACTCCACCTAAATCCCACACATTATAGAGTTGCCCCATTGATTGTCTGATGGACAGTACGAAGGATTCTCTACCTGGTGACACATAAGCAGAGCATAGGCATTCTCACTATACGAACAAGGAGGTCTTCCGGTTGTTGTCTGCTTTATTGCGAACCCAGGAATGAAGGCAAATACGTGAAGCAGCATGCGGGGAACCTAAGTCCGTGGTATGAATTACCACAACACAGATCACCTGAGAATATGACAGGGATTACCACGTTACGCAGCATCTGTCATAGGATCGGAAATATTCACCCTGTGGGAAGACTAGGCGACAAGATTATGCAGTATCGATCATTCATTGAGAATGCCAGCTGAGACCACCGATGCCAAACTTAATGAGATGGATAATTCAGGACGCTGGAGTGCTGACAGAAGGAGAGCAGTAACAAAATCGGCAAGCAGGAGCAGCCAACCGATCTGACAGTGGATAGTCAAGGAGCCGATGGTCAGACAGTGAATAAACAGCCAGTAGGCAGTTAAAAGAACCAAATGTGACACTGAACGGTCAGTCATTTAGTGAGTTAGCAATACAGAGAGAGAGAGAGAGAGAGAGAGAGAGAGAGAGAGAGAGAGAGAGAGAGAGGAGAGTAATCGGACAGGAGGAAAGATGCAGTGAGTTTGCCTTTTGGAGACAAGACAACCTATTGTCAGATCTGTCTCCAGACTTTGAATTAGATGACTGATTTCATTACGATGTTTATCGTCAGTTTGCGCATAACACGTTTTCCTCTGCGTGTTGTAAGGGTATCGCTTGAGGTCCGATGCTCGAATCTTTAAGGATCTGCCTGCACTTCCTCATCTGGCCTCAGCCTCCAATGTTACGTTAACGCCATCTCTGTGAGATAATCACCGCCGACAATAGTCGCTGAGAACATAGGCACAACTTGGCCTGCAGGTTAGCACATTTGAAGACTGAAGTGGCCGCCACGGTGCACAACGAAAGCTTGCCATATTTAGTGCTGGAATGATCACTAGTTATATCGCTGAAAGCAGCGCAGTTACATAAAAATGGCAGCAAAAATCAAGTGACAGTCACCACTTGAGCCCTCGGCCTAAGCCACATGATGCAGCTGGAAGCTCGATAAAATTGTAGTCGCTGAGAACATAGGCACAACTTGGCCTGCAGGTTAGCACATTTGAAGACTGAAGTGGCCGCCATGGTGCACAACGAAAGCTTGCCGTATTTAGTGCTGGAATGATCACTAGTTATATCGCTGAAAGCAGCGCAGCTACATAAAAATGGCAGCAAAAATCAAGTGACAGTCACCACTTGAGCCCTCGGTCTAAGCCACTTGATGCAGCTGGAAGCTCGATAAAATTGTATCACGTTAAATCAATATGCTAACTACGACATTTTTATTCAATATGATAAGCTTTTGTACCCAGTGTGTTAGAACGAACAACATTTAAAAACACCAGCACTTCTGCACAGAAATAATATTTGGTCATGGCTCTCTGAAAGTTTCATAATTCCCATCATTAGAAACCATTACCACAAAAGCAGAATAACGACTGTCAGCATTAATAATTTCACTGTCAGACAGATTTGTGACAGTAAGGACTTATCACCTAACCAGCTGCCACTCGATATTGTTATTATTGTTCATATTATTACTATGTGTAGCAATGTGAAGTTTCTTGATTTAATCACTGAAAACAGAATGAACTCTGTATCCATGAATATTGGAAACAGAGTGTAGAACAGTCGTGGGAGTGATAGGGCACAGTTTGCCCACAATCAAAAGCAAGTTTGTATGGCTTAACAACGCTACAAGATGTTAGAAGTATAGGTACAAATATTGTGATAATTGGCACTTTAATATGTACCCATTACATGTTGCTTTTTCTCTGCTTCCAGTAGTTTTCCCAGCAACACACCACATAACTTACTATCTGTTGCCTTCTGCATGGTCGTACTGCGCCTGTCAGTATAGACTATCTGTGTGGCATGCATGCGTTCACACTTATATAACTGAACTACTGCCGAGATCAAAACAGGCATTAATAGTTTGGTTTGTGCCATACATACTTGGAGGCGTTAATCAAACTAAAGTCGTACTATTCGTAATACCTAAAAAAAATATTAGTTAGCAAAAAGTAAATGCTGATGTAATGTTGCTCAGTACACTGTCGTCAGCCACCAATAGAAACTTTTGCACATATACACCCAACACCCTACATATGTTATGTGGAACAATTGGCATAATTGTGCCAGCTAAGAATTCAAAAGTTGCAAAAACACTGTCTAACGTATACCAGCAGCTAATGTCATCGTTTTAAGGCATTTATGAGAGATTTTTGTTCGAATGGGATTTGATGGCTTGATAAACATGTTTTGAAATCATAATGCTAATACAGTGATGTTCTTGTATTTAGGGATGGTGTGAAAGATCAAAACTGGTCGTAAAAGCAGCTGCCGCTGTGTGTATCGATCAAGAGTTTCATGCAGTGTTTATCAGCTGTGGAGCATCACTCAACAAAAATATTTCTCAACGTAATGTAACGGCAAAGCTTCAAACGGAGCTACTTCCTCCGACCCCTGAAACCTCTCATAGACAGCCAAACCCAGCACTATGCCAGAACTGTAACTGTGTCCATCATCGATTGGTCCCAGTGCCCCCTCTGCGACAACTAAGATAGCCTGTGGAGAAGTTCACATATCTCCTGGCTTGATATACACAAATGTATGTGTGAGTGTTCCTTGGTTACAATTTTGAACGTACATTGATTTTTTCAGTAATGGCTCAAATGGTTCAAATGGGTCTGAGCACTATGGGACTTAACTTCTGAGGTCATCAGTCCCCTAGAACTTAGAACTACTTAAACGTAACTAACCTAAGGACATCACACACATCCATGCCCGAGGCAGGATTAGAACCTGCGACGGTAGCGGTCTCGCAGTTCCAGACTGTAGCGCCTACAGCCGCTCGGCCACCTCGGCCGGCTTTTTTCAATAATCTTGGAGCTAGTATTACACATTTTAAGGGATAAGTATTCGAGACAGATAGTGAAAATTTCTTATTTCACCGATCGTACACCTCGCGGTCCATCTTCACGAGGAAGTCGTAAGAGGTTACTATCCTTATGAAAACACACAGAGAGAAACTTTTTCCTCGGACCTCAATAGCAGATGGAATAGAAAAGTGGTTGACAAATTGTTATACGGAAAAGCACAGCCGATTGTCGTGTATACATGCAGATAGTTTTCCCTAGTTCTGAAGATTTCTTTGGGAGAAACAAGATAGCTCAGTTTTGACTGGAAACACGTTATGTGCCTCTAATGTTTATATCAGCTGACATATTTAAAATACTATGGTTTTTTTTCATAGAACAATGTACTTCCTTAAATGTCGTCAGAGAATCTTTTCAAAGATGATTGTAGCAAGGTCACATTTTTCATGATTTCCACTGAAAATTCGTAGGGAAATATAAACACAGGGCGGCGCAAACTAGGCGTTAGAAAGTATTTATCTACTGTAGTGTAACTGTATGTCTGAAATGATTCTCCTTATGATATTGCTATATTGTAGCTCTCAAAATTGTATAGCTCATTCCCCAATTTCTCTGTTTGCATTTCTGTATGGAAGCCCCAACAGTGGAACGGCATTTGTTGCTCATAAAGATATTTTACACAATTTTTGGACATATAGTTCTGATCAGAAGCACTTCCAGCTGTACATTGGTCTAAAATCAGCAACATCCGGAATGACCACATCTCGCTGAGATTACAGTATAGAACGGAAGTCAAAGTGTGATGATAAGGAATGTTTTCCGTGTTTTTTTTCTTTTCCAGGTTGATGAAATGTTTTGAAAACATAGGATTCCTACGTGATTCCAGGAAGGACCAGTCAGGAAAATCAGCCTGATCTGTAACCTTTTCAACGAGTGCCAAACTTATTCACTGAAGAGGAGCCTACTATATGAACAAGAGATGCAGCACAGCAGCTCAAGGTGTCCCGACGGTCCCTCCAAAGAAAGATGAATTTAACCTTCTGTTTCACAGAATGCAACTGTTGAGGGACGGGGATATGGAGCAGTAACATTATTCTGGAAATGAGATTATAGAGGCCTTTGAGAGTGGATTAGTCGATACGGATCAGATCTAGTTTACTGATGGAGGACATTTCTACCTCCAGGGTACGTCAACCAACAGAACTAGCGCCTCTTGGCTACTGAGAATCCACGCTACACAGTAGACCATTACAGTCAGGTAATTTGTACATGAATTTGTCCCGGCTGAAGGACGCGGCCGAATGCTCCGAAGTTACTGGTTCATGCAGCATAGAGAACGTCCACGCTGTGCTGCTGCGTATATCTTCTATTTCTGTCACCAGACGTTCAAGGATCAGATCGTTGCCCTGGAGATCTTAGCGTTCACTGGAAGTGGTGTTGAACGGTGCCTTATGGTCCCGATATCAACTCCTGTGATTACTTCTGACGGGAATAGCTGAACGACAGAATCTTTAAAGATGCACTGCAACAGGTCAGAATGTTGATACTGTAGCTTGCAGAGAGATTGATGCAGTCTAAAATAATGTTCTTTAGAAAGCCGTCACGGAACTCAATTTAAGGCTCCACGCACTGATTGCTTCCGAAGGAAAACACTTTGAAAACTTGACATTGTTCTAGTTTGGGGACGATCTGGATTAATATGAAAACGGAAGTAGAAAACTTCAAACAGCCACCATGGCTTTTCTAGAACATTTATTTAGACCTAAATAAGAGGTCTGCAAAAGCGATCGTGGTTGTCTGACGTTTTTTGCTTCTGATTCATTTTGAAAACATCCTGTACTAAATTTTAGATCGTCTAAATCAGTCAACCCGTATTATGCTACAGTAAATAAACATTTTGTAGCACTTGTTTTGCGCAAGCCTGTTTGAATATCCACCGCGGTTAAACCAGCACAGTAACATAAGCATCAGGTAATGAGATAGAACCTATACTGTGGCTGCAGTCTCCGATTTTCTGTTTAGCATGCTGTTGCCCTCGTTTCATGAAAACTTCCGCTGGAAACCGTAGCACACATTGTATCCCTACACTGTTTCTAAAGGTTGTTTAGCACCTTAATAAAGACACGTTCGACAGTTTCGCTTTCCCGCAACTTTGGTTTGATATGTTGAGTGATTCTGGAGACGTGTCGTGTTAACAGCTTAAGTGACTCACGCCATACACCTACAAACAGAAGATTTTTCTTTTAATTCTGAGGCTAGTTAGACAAATTTATAACAAAGGAGGAGGAACATATCTCTTGAAGTGCATAGACCGGGGCCCAAGGATTCTTCAGCAGGGGAAGCTCAGCCTCGGAGAGCTGCTGCGACGCCTTTGGAACAATGCGCCCCGCGAGACGCGCCGCTGGGATTTAATCACCGCTAAAGCCCCGGGCTTACGCACCGCCTCGGCACCTGTTACGGAGATGTCGGCTGCCAGTGTTGCGACCTACCTGCCGGCGGGGTGGCAAAACAAGCGCGCCAACAGATCTCGTTGCATATAAGTCATATTTGGAAAGTAGCAGTGCGTTCAAATGAGAAACTATGTGAAAACAAAAAGTAATTGTCTCCTTAGAAAACGCTCGCTTCGTACACGCTCGCTATTTCACGTATGACTGAAAGAGAAAATTTCTCTATCTCAAAAATTTTAGAGTTGTCCTTATGGTGCTCAGCCACATACACTGCCGGAAAAAATTATCACATCGTTTTAAAGGTTTCCAACTCACTCAAGATATACGAGGGGGGACCCAAAAATAACCGAAATTTCTTTCTAGAAAGCATATATTTTACTGTTTTCAAATTCAACCTTAATCTCCTTCCAAGTACTCTCCATTAGCATTAATACACTTGTCCAAACGTTCATTCCAGTGTTTGAAGCACCTTTTAAATTCGTCCTCTTTGATACCTGCTACCACTTTCGTGACATTGCATTTTACGTCCTCCACATCCGCAAAACGCTTCCCTCTCAAGTCTCTTTTCATCCTCGGGAATAGGAAGAAGTCCGAGGGTGCTGAATCCGGCGAATAGGGTGCGTGGGTCAAGGTAGTCGTCTTCGTTGAGGCCAAAAAATTGGCGAACGCTGAGAGCCGTGTGCGCGGGAGCGTTGTCGTGATGCAGGAACCACACGGCAGAATCCCACAAAGCCGGGCGTTTTTGCGACTAACTTCTGCGAAGCCGTTTCATAACCTCCAAATAGAATTGTTGGTTTACTGTCTGGTTTTCAGGGACAAATTCAGATTGTACGATCCCTTTCTTGTCAAAAAAGCAGATCAAATTCGAATTAACATTCGATTTAACTTGTCAAGCTTTTTTTGCTCGAGGTGAGCCAGGTGACTTCCATTGTGATGACAGTTGTTTACTTTCTGGTTCGTACCCATAGCACCATGCCCCATCACCTGTAATGATTTTGTTGAAAAAATGTGGACCGTCTTTGAACGCGTCCTTCATTTCGAGACGGGCTTGAACGAGACGATCCCTTTGATCTCCGGTAAGAAGCTTCAGCGCGAATTTTGCTGCCACTCTTCGCACCCCCAAATCGATGGTCAAGATGCGCTGAATTGAGTTCCAAGACAACCCGGACAAGTTCTCGAGGTGGTCGTTTGTCCTGCGTCGATCTTCACCGATGAGATCACGGATTTTGTCGATGTTGTCTTTGATTCGAGCAGTTGAAGGTCGACCGGAACGGGGCTGACCTTCAACCACCATTTCTCCCTTTTTAAACCGAGAAAACCATTCGTACACTTGCGTTTTACTAAGAGCATGGTCTATATAGGCTGTCTGGATCATCGCAACAGTTTCTGCTGCGTTCTTGCCGAGCAAGAAACAAAACTTCACCGCCGCACATTGTTCGTAAGAACTAGCCATTTCCTCCTGTCACGTCTGCACTGTACGCACACTCAAAGAACTACCAAAGAAACCACACTTCTCACTTTTGGGTGACGCCGCGTGGCAGGATGACTCAGAAGAGCTCCTACTACAGCCCTTTGGCTGCGCAATATGCTACTACAAGTACACGGTGTGCAGCATTACGATTCCGGTTACTTTTGGGCCCCCCCTCATATTGCTGCAATGGATAACATGAAATGGTTACATTTAGAGATCAATAGCAGAAGTGGTTGCGTGACCGTATTCCGCTGCTGATAACCGGTTCACGTTGACACGTCCGGACTCACAAACCCTCTGACCTGCGCTGTGGTAACTGTACGACCTGCCACTGCCGCCCTTACAATAGTGATACCAGCATCGTTGCACAACTGACACAGCGCGTCCAAGTTCTGTAGCAATTTTCCGAAAGGATCATCCCGTAAGTCTGACGGCCACAAAAATGTGACCCCTTTCAAAGTCAGTTGGCTGTAGAAAGCACGAGTGCGTCTCCGTGGCATTGTTACCTCCTTGCTTCACACGTTTGCACAACACTGAGCCTTCTCACTGTTAGCATATCTTATGAAACGGTAGACACAGATGGCACTCTAGTAGCTACGTCACTACTCTATCTGTTGTCAGACGACGTTGAAACCACTATCAGCACATCTACTGTGCACCGTGTCACATACTGCGTCTTCGAATATCCAAGTCGTCTTTACAGGTGTAATAATGTTTTTCCATCAGCGTATGTACGTCGTCAAAATTCTAGAATGCTGCCAGTGTTTCTAATAAATTTACTTTTCTGTCAGAGGTGAAATCAAGTGAATTGTCGTTTCTCTAGGGCTAATTCATATTTCAGCTGATTAATTTTTCATCTTTATGCGAGCTTATTTTCATTTCCGAAATATTCATTGCCACAGGTGAAGAGATCGCAACGTAGTATGCACAAAGGTCGTGGGTGTATAGCATATTGCCATGTGTAGAACTCTGGAATGGTCAAATCGTCGGCATGAGGGACATTGGCGTATCGTACCGGAAGATCGTACAGACTGTTAACCGTAGTGCAATGACTGCAGAACGAGTCGTGGCGAAATGCTTTAGGAAAGCTGTGTGGCGAGACGATCAGTACGGTTTACTAACGGACAGCACAAGTACGGGATTTTCAGGAGTCGGTTCATGAGAAAACGGCGAATGGGAAACGATAAATCGTAAATAATCCAAAATGTGAAAGCTAAGAATAGCAAACAGCGTACAAACGAAACGCCAGTTGCAGACCGGGACAAAAACCATGCGTAAATGAGTACGTGTTTGAGAAAGTAACGTCGGCGGTCGGAAAGCTTCGGAAACATCAACATAACTGGACGAGGAGAACGCACATACCTTGCTCGTAGCTTACGCCGCCATACTCTGTTCCCAACTGACGCAAAATCCACTCCGCCGGTGTCAAATGCAACAACACAGTATGGAAATTGCTGGTACCTCTATTCCGAGCTTGATGTCAAAGTCCGGCGAGGATATTGAACACAGGTCGTTCCACAAGAACTACTTACTACAAGATTGTGCGGCTGTTCGACTGGCCTGACGAATAGACGGATGACAGCTGAAATTCGGGCAGACGGGCAGAGGTTACAGCCAGAGTGTTGCAGGAACCGTCAAGTATAAGTTACTGGAGGCTGGATTGACATCTTGAGTTGCTGTACATCGTTTACTGCTGACACAACCCCACAGTCAACAGAGCCTTGCATGATGTAAGGCCAGAGAGTCAATTGGAGCATTGGGTGCTATAGTGTTCTTGGATGAGTCTCGCTTCTGTTTGTTCTAGTCAGATCTAAACCACAGTTTTTATAGACGACATGGTGAAACATCACAGAAAGAAGAGATTTTCGAGACCTGTAATTCTCCAACGCCTGGAATAGTGATGTTCTCAAGCACTGCTTAGTAGCTGCACCCAGCTACGCTTTGCTATGGCTTAGTCTGCTTTAATGGAAAATAAAGAAAAGAGAAAGCACACGTTTCTAAGATGCATGGGAATTTGCTTTATGTCCTGATCCTCTTCTCTGTCCCGTCTCTGTCCATCTTCCCCTTCCCTTTTATTTGTCCGTCTACTCTTCCTTTCCCCTCTCTCTGTCCATCTCTTCCTCCTCCTCTCTCTGTCCATCATCTCCTCCCCTCCATCTCCATCTCCTCCTGCCCTCTCTCTGTCCACGCCCTCCTTCCCCTTTTCGGTTTCCTTTTCCTGCCAACTCTCCATCTGTCTCCTCTACCCCCTCTTCATGACGCTAAGCCTTGTTTACTGTTACTGCAAATTCAGGTTCTGTAGTAGTTTTCTAATCATATACCAATAAGCCATAAATAAAACTTCCACGCATACTAACAACGTTTCATTATTGCACGTTTTATGTATGTGCTTATACACTGAAAAGTATAAAGTTTACATGTAGAAATGATAATTAATCTAAACCCTCAGCTGCCAACATGCGTTGTTGATGTACCTCAATGGGGACTGCTGAAAATGTGTGCCCCGACTGGGACTCGAACCCGGGATTTCCTGCTTACGTGGAAGACGCTCTATCCATCCCGGGTTCGAGTCCCTGTCGTGGCACACATTTTCAGCTGTCCCCATTGAGGCATATCAACAACACCTGTTGGCAGCTGAGGGTTTCGATTTCTTTCTAGAGAAGCTGCATGGTCATCATTGGTATCTGTTCTTTCAAAGCAGTTGCTATCTTCATACAGTTTACATGTGTTTAAACGTTTATCACAGTTACATGCAAAACTTTGAAGTAAATCGAAGAGGAATATTTTGAGATTTTTGGCACAATGTTTTCCCCTTACGTGTATATAAAAGAATTAGGTAGCTAAAAAAAACGCCCGTATTAAAATTCAGTGCTGTGTCAAACTTTCAACGCAATCGGCCAAGAGCTTTCGGAGATTAACGATTTTGAATGAACCAAGGATTATATTTCTTATAACGTTTCTCCTTTCATTATCTATGTATTACGTATATACCAAACTGCGTTCCAGTTAGCACATAAAAACACGTGAAAATTCGAATGCAATGTTGAACAAAATTTAGAATCAATCCTTAAAGAACTTTCGGAAATTTTAGTTATTGAAGAAACGAATATGTACGTTTGTATTTATTTAGAAACTATAAAAGTTCCTAATCGAAAATTTCCGAAAGTTTATGACCGAAAGGTTTGAAGCTTTGACACAACGTCCCTTAGAATATACGTATGTTTTATATATCTACATTTTTAATATATATAATACATAATTTTTTATTAATTTAATAATAGGGAAACTTTGTTACAAACAATCTGAAAAAAAAGAAATAGGTACCTAAAACAGGACAGTATTAGAACGTAGCGTTGTGACAGAATTTCAAAGCTGTCGGCCAAGAACTTTCGAAGATACACGATTCTCAACAAATGAACATTTACATTTTCGTTTATATAGATGATAAGAGGACTGATTTGGCGATTTTTGAAGGGGGGCTGAATGCTCGCCAGTGTTTAACAGGAGTGGAAAGCTGTGTTGCCATACCGTTCACGACTGGGGCACCGAACAGATTGTAAAGCAAGATACCACTTTATACTATAGACGCCTTTCTGCGGATTCTTGAGTGGCTGGCCTGGTCCCCTGGTTTGTTACCTATACAGCATGGCTGGGAGGTGGTAGGAAGAGGTATATTTTCATACTTCTCTCCAGCCAGCAATCTTCATTTGTTGAGACATGGCAAGAAATTTATCGATGACGTTTACAGGCTGTTAGCTTCCATTCCACGATGGATAGAAGAGTATTAATGACATCCTAAATTATATTGACGACAGACATCAGTTCTGAAAGAAATGAAAGTTCAATAATTTAATAGCCATTATGTGAACATCACCAACAAGTTTGATCCATTTAAGAGTGGTGCTTTCCATTCCCGTCAGTGTGTAGGGAGCATTCCGCATTCTAATGGCACTTAATACCTTAAAGATGTCCTTGTCAGCCACACGTATTACCTAGGTGTCGGAGTGTTTGTGGCTTTCACGCCGGTATTCATTGAAGGGACATGAAGTTCCAGAAATGTTCTATTAATTGGATTGTGTCAGTTCCCAAGTAGAAGAGGCGAACGTTCATCGCCGCCGATTCCAGGGAATGGAACGCCTTTACCTCTGTGGCTCCTATCCACATCTACTGCATGTTGAACTGCGCCAATATGTCGATCACGTGTTCATACGTCTGGGGATCCTTGAGGTATACAAATTCACTATGTGATCAATATTAGCCCATTTCTTGGGAATGTTGTCAGAGATCATCATTACACGAGCCTTCGTCTCTTACAACCATATACAAGTCTCTGGCGCATTAGGATGTTGGATATTCTAAAGACACCAGTTCAAGACAGTTACACATGTCCATTGGGTGCTACCTAATTATTTTAAATATTAGTGATAAGACCTGTGCCACGTTAGGTGTATTATCTTCCTAATGAATTTGTAAGGAACAGTCAAACGCAAACGAGAGAGATGGGAAAGAAGTAAGTGAGCTTTTCTTTATTTCAAAAGCAAATTTCCGTAATTTTTAATACATTTATCTCACTGTGAAATGATACGGCCAGTGTCTTCCTGGAGAAATGTTTGTGGTGGCCTACGGAACTATTATTGTACCCAGACGAGCATCTCTTCGTACGAAGCTAATCGACATCCACGAATGTCTTCCATTAGGGCCCCAAAAATACATAAATCGCATGAGAAGAGATCCCCACTTTTAGTTCACACACGTATATGGACACTTTCCAAAAACTGAAGTGCGCCATCGAGCCCAAACGCCCAGTACTGTTGAGGGACGGCATCATTCTGTTGCAGAACAATATCCGCCTACAGGTCGCTAAGTTTGTTTTGGCCCTACAGAAGTTTCGCTGGGAAGCCCTTATTCATCCTCCATCAGTCCTGATCTTTCGCCATGCGATTTACAAATTTTGGAGCTCTGGAGGGAGATATTCCTGGCCCTAGATTTGCTTCGGATGAAGTGGTGCACTCCTGGGTACAATCATGTGTCTGTAGGCAGCTGCAAACATTTTTCCATCAAGGCATTTATCGTCTTGTCTCACAGTGGGACGGATGTATCAACAGTTATGGCAATAATAATAATAATAATAAAATAGAGGTGGTATTCGGAACCTAACAATCAAAAGTGCATAGCAGACCACCATTGTAAAATTCCCTCGCTATAACAGTTTTCATCGAGTCACTGCGAGTCCACGATGCTATTTACAGTGGCCGCAGGACAGCGATAAAGTAGCTGCTTTCGCTCTTGGGGCCTCCATGAGCAGTGATAAGAAATATATGACGAGGCGGCAACCACAAGACTTGTCTTATACCCTGACTGGTGTCTAGTTTCTGGGAGTCACTGAGTATTCTCTGCGTTGGCGAGTATGTGACAGTTCCCATGAGGTGGTCGAGTGTACTAGCGCGCTCGATTGTGTACAGAGGTCAGTGTGGTAGTGGAAGCTCGATTGAGTCAGCCATGTGACGTGTTATAAGATTCGTTGCAGCGCTAACAGCTGTTTCTTCAATAGCGCAAATAGCTGCAATACATCACACATAGCCATTAGATCTGCGAGTGGTTTGAACGCGACGAATCTCTCCCCTGGGTCAAACTCTTCATTTCAAAGTAACACCTGCACCATCCTATGTCCTCAGTTATTTTCTGGATGTATTCCACTTTCTTTCTTCCCCTACAACTCCCTCTAATACTACGCAGGTTGTTCCCAGACGTCTAATCGGGTACCTACCAGTCCGCCCTTTCTTCTTGTCAGTGTTCTTTCCATATGTTCCTTTCTTCGTCGATTCTGCGTAGAACCTCCTCATTCGTTATCAGTCCACTTTCCCCACCGCCACCTGTTATTTTGCCTCCAGATTTCCTTATCGTCATCTATGTCGTGGTCCGCAATTTTGATGTTAACGTCACAATTGATCTCATTTCTCCAACTCCTTAGTACTTTCTTCTTTTTTCGATTTCCTCTAAATCCATTCTCTGTACTCATTAGGTAGTTCATCATATTTAAAGGATTCTGTAATTCTTCACTTGCGCTGCAATGTCATCAGCGAATCTTATCATTTATATACATTCAACATGAACTTTAATCCCAATCTTGAACCTTTCTTTTACTTCCGTTATTGGTTCCTCGATGTATAGGTTGACGAGTCACAGCGAAAGGCTTCAGCCCTGTCTTACATCCTTTTCACTCCGTGTACTTCGTTCTTGGTCTTCTAGTCTTACTTTTTCCTCGCGGTTCTTTTATATTCTGTATATTAAACGTCTTTCCCTACAGCTTACTCCAGTTTTTTTCTCAGAATTTCGAACATCGTGCACCATTTCACGCTGTCGAACGCTTTGTCCAAGCAGCAATGTCTTGGAATGATAAACCGAAGTCTCTGTCAAAACTCCGCCTCTTGCTGGTGGGCGTTTCTGTGTCTTACACGAGGCTAACGCGACCTTTCGACACACATGCGAGTGCGATTTCTGAATGAGAAACTTTCTGTGTTATATTTCCATATATGAAGAATATAGATGACCTATTCAGGCCTATATTTTCAAGTTGGGCTGAAAATCGTAAGGAACCATTTAGTAACTACATGGCGCTTTGACGTTTTCTGCACACTAATTTCGTGGTGTTGTACTTTTATTCGTCAGAAGGGTACACACTGTGCTGACAAAAGTTATGAGTAGAGACCGAGTTATGTGCGCTTGCATGTTGCATATGCATTTGCATATTTGGCTCCTTTTCGCAAGTTATTGCAAATTTTGACTAAAAACTAGTGACGATGTATATTTTCGTTCTTTGTTTATAATATTTTAAAAATTTAGATGGGCGGTCTCTAGCTCGATCTAGTTTCGATGTCTCACAGATTGACCGCGACCTAGAGCTGCGTGCGATCGCTAACCGAGAGGCCACTGTGTAGCGAAATCATTACAGAAGAGGAACAGGAACAGGCGGACAGAGCCAATGCTCCTGCACCCGCGCCCCCGGTTAATCCCCTCCACTGTCACACCGTACGCGTCGGCAACAATTAAATTAAACTACGTAAGCTTTTAGTCGCACGTACATTGTATCATTTTAGCTTTCTATTTACTTGTACACAGCTGAACCTGTTTACGACGTCTAGTGTGTAACGTGTTGTGCGGCATGCCGCCCGAAAGAAGAAACGTAATTTCGCGGATAGCTGACCATCCTGCAACATTTACATATGACGGAATTGTTTTATAGTGTCGAGTCTGCGAGAAAAACGTTTTGTGCAAAAAAGTTTCAAATACACCAGCATGTCAAGACAAGTCTTCATATCGCAGGAATGCAGAAGAAAGGGCCACGACAACAACTTCTGACCACAGCAAATTGCGGTAGCAGGGATTTGTCCAGAAGAAAGCAAAAAAGTCGGTTTAACATGCATCTGTGCGAAACAGTCATTGCAAGCGATAGTCCTCTTCACAAATTTACAAACCATATTCTCAAAGTATTCCCGTGCAAATATTGCTTAAATCCAAACATACCAGATGAATCAGCAATGAGTAAAATTTGCATACCGACGATTTACGTAAATGTTCTGGAAGAAATACGCAATGAACTCAAGGACAGCATTATCTGGATTTCAATTGACGAAACTATAGACACTGCCAGCCGTTACGTTGCAAATTTAATTGTTGGAGCTTCAAAAGTTCTTCTTTTCCTTTAGCGGCCTGCAAAGATCTTGGAAAAACAAATCATTCTACGTTCGCTAGATTTGTGAATGAGGGTATTAGAAAAATATTTCCAGAATTTTCTGCAGATAAAATGGTGCTTGTGTTTATTTTGAGACGCTGCTCCCTATATGATCAAAGCAGGAAAAGCCCTCCGAGTGTTTTATCCCAATTTGATTCATGTGACGTGCTTTGCTCATGGAGTACTTTGCCTTGCTGAAGAAATACGTTCAACGTTTTTGAATGTAAATAAACTGATTTCATCCACAAAGGAAGTCTTTCTAAAGGCTCCTGCTCGCATCAAGACCTATAAAGAAAAACTACCAAATGTGCCTTTACCTCCCGAACCAGTGGTAAGTCGCTGGGGTACGTGGGTCGAAGCTGTGTTGTTTTACAATGAACATTTCAAGGCCACTAGAGGGTAGTAAACGACTTCAATAGAGCAGAAGGCTTTGGCAGTTTGCCAGTACAAGGAAGCTTTTAATGATTCCGCTATTAAAAACGACATTACTGTGATTACCACTCATTTTTCCCATATAGCTGCAAGTATTAAAAAGCTTGAAACTCAAGGTTCTGCGTTGAATGAATCTATTCCGTTAATTAATAAAATTATTCTAGTGGACTCGTCATTGCCAGAGATATTCCCAAGGAAATTCTTGTGCCAAATTGATACTTTTATTAATAGGACGGGTGAACTTTTACCAGAAACAATAAGTGCCAATATAATACCCAAACTCAAATACTGCCCAGTTACCTCAGTTGATGTAAAACGGTCCTTTTCTACTTATATAAATGTTTTGAGTGATCAAAGACACAATCTTACTACAGAACATTTGGATCAGTACTTGGTCGTTTTTGTTTACAATAGCAGAAAAATGTAAAATAAATTGTAAATGATGATGTGGTCTAATAGTATTAATTAAAAGTTCAAAAAATCATGATTGTATGTTGTTTTTTAAATAAAATATTACGGAGTTTTTGAGCCATACCCCTCTGCGTGCGACGTATCTCGAAGTTGGTCATGTACATATCGATTGTGTCGCTGCGACTCACTCGCACAGCATCGACTTGTTACCGGCTACAATAGCAAAGAAGGGATAACTGTTGAAAGACGGTATGCGCACCAATTTTGCGAAATTTTAGAAAATAATCCCAGAAAGGGCCCTTCGTATCGTCTACCAGAAAGTTTTCAGAAAATGGTATCAGCGTTCTAAATGTCCGATGTCTCGAGTGGCCGGCGCTCTTCCATGTAACTGATATGCATAGGTTCGACTTTGATATACAGGGTGTTACAAAAAGGTACGGCCAAACTTTCAGGAAACATTCCTCAGACACAAATAAAGAAAAGATGTTATGTGGACATGCGTCCGGAAACGCTTAATTGCCATGTTAGAGCTCATTTTAGTTTCGTCAGTATGTTCTTCCACCTACGCTCAATTGAGCACGTTATCATGATTTCATACGGGATACTCTACCTGTGCTGCTAGAACATGCGCCTTTACAAGTACGACACAACATGTGGTTCATGCACGATGGAGCTCGTGCACATTTCAGTCGAAGTGTTCGACGCTTCTCAACAACAGATTCGGTGACCGATGGATTGGTAGAGGCGGACCAATTCCATGGCCTCCACGCTCTCCTGACCTCAACTCTCTTGACTTTCATTTATGGGGGCATTTGAAAGCTCTTGTCTACGCAACCCCAGTACCAAATGTAGAGACCCTTCGTGCTCGTATTGTGGATAGCTGTGATACAATACGCCACTCTCCAGGGCTGCAACAGCGCATCAGGGATTCCATGCGACGGAGGGTGGATGCATGTATCCTCGCTAACGGAGGACATTTTGAACATTTCCTGTAACAAAGTGTTTGAAGTCACGCTGGTAGGTTCTGTTGCTGTGTGTTTCCATTCCATGATTAATGTGGTTTGAAGAGAAGTAATAAAATGAGCTCTAACATGGAAAGTAAGCGTTTCCGGACACATGTGTGTGAGGAATGTTTCCTGAAATTTTGGCCGTACCTTTTTGTAACACCCTGTATAATGCACGGAGTAGCTACTACAATATTTTTAACACTTTATCTTGCATATTTCGACACTTTTCGTGTATTTTTAAGCATTTTTCATGCATATTTGCTTGAATATTTTGAAGCTTTTATGATGCATATAATCCGGTCTCTAGTTATGAGATACCTCGTAATATCATGTAGGACCTCCTTTTGTTCAACGTAGTACAATGGAGTGGGCAGAAGAAGTAGTTGGAATTACCCTGCAGAAATACTGAGCCATTCATACTTAGCCATCCACAATTGCGAAAGTGTTCTCAGTGCACGATTTTGTACACGAACTCACCTCCCAATTATATGTCATAAATGTTGGATGAGATTCACGAAGGGCGATTTAGGTCCCCAAATCATTCGCTCGAACCGTTCCGAATGTTCTTCAAACGAATCGTGAACAATTGTGGCCCAGTGGGATGGCGCATTGTCGTCCATAAAAATTCCATCGTTGTTTGGGAACACGAAGGCTGAAAACGGTCTCCAAGCAGCCTAACATACCACATGACCCAGTCCAGTCCATTCCATACACAGACAGCCACCACCAGCATCGACAGTGCTTTGGTGACAGCTTGGGCCCATGGCTTCCTCGGGTCTGTGCCACACTCGAACCATACCATCAGCTCTTACCAACTAGAAATGGGTCTCATCTGGCCCGCTATGGGTTTCAATTTATCTATGGTCCTACCGATATGATCACGAGAGACGCCGAAGGCACTCGCGACGATCGCCTGCTGGCATAGTCCGTTAACACCAAATTTCGCCGCACTCTACTAATGAATGCGAATGTCATACGTTCCACATTGATTTCTGTGGTTGTTTCATGCAGCGTTGTTTGTCTGTTAGCACTGCAAAGCCGCTGCTCTAGGTCGTTAATTGAGGGCTGCAGCCACTGAGTTGACTGTGGTGAGCGATAATGCCTCAAATTTGGTATTCTAGGCACACTCTTGACAGTGTAGATCTCGGAATACTGAATTCCCTAACGATTACCGAAATGGAATGTCCGATGCGTCAAACTCAATTTACTATTCAGGTTCAAAGATTGCTAATACCCGTCGTGTGTCGGATACCTTTTCACATGAACCATCTGAGTACAAATGACTGCTTCGCCAATGCACTGCCCTTTTATACCATGTGTACACGATGCTACCGCCATCTGTATATGCGCACATCGCTAGTCCACGACGTCTGTCACCTCTGTGTTGCTGTAAATGGATGAGGATGTTGTGTGTAGATACTACTCTGAGATCAAGAGACTAGCCCAGCAGGGCCGGCCGAAGTGGCCGTGTGGTTAAAGGCGCTGCAGTCTGGAACCGCGAGACCGCTACGGTCGCAGGTTCGAATCCTGCCTCGGGCATGGATGTTTGTGATGTCCTTAGGTTAGTTAGGTTTAACTAGTTCTAAGTTCTAGGGGACTAATGACCTCAGCAGTTGAGTCCCATAGTGCTCAGAGCCATTTGAACCATTTTTGAACTAGCCCAGCAGGAAAATCATGGCGGGTTGCATCAGATCAGTCGGCAGACATGTGGGATGGTTTCTGTCCTGCTCCCAGGGCACAAAACACAGGAAGAATGAAGTGGATCACCCTCGCCGAAGTACACTACGAGCAACTCTGACTGGTTGAACCTTCCTGCTGGCGGCCTGAGCCCCACGCCACGCCATCATCGCCACTGTGCCGTCGCGGCCTACTTGCGATTCCAGCCAGCATTGTTGCAGGCGGGCGGGCTATTTGCGCTGGCGCGGCCGGCCCGGCTGATCACCCAATCAGCGGGAACCGCCGGCTCTGCTGCCTGCTAACGAGTCCCCAGGGGGCCGCCGCCCCCGACCGCTTACTCTTGCAATTTACAGCGCGCCGCGGTTTCCGCTCAATATCCAAATTACGGATCCGTGGCCTGCGACCGCGCCGCGCTGCCGGCCGCTCCTAATGAACTAATGGCCCTCATTAGCAGCCGGCGCCAGCGCCACACGTCACCCGGCCATCGCCGACCCGGCTCCACTCCCGCCGCAAACTTCCGGCGACCGCGAGTTCTGCCGAGCGGATTTGCATCCTGCAGATCTGCGCGTCTTTCGCTCAAGGTAAACATGTTGAACTTGGAGTAGTAAACCGAATTCCGACAGCCAAGTACTACGGAACTGGTACTGGTGCGATTTGCAGCGTTGCAGTGGACCCCGTGTTGAATGCTCGTATCTCCGTAAACAGTGGGGACGGCATTTTCATCGTCCGATGCTAACCACTGCTAATATTGCCTTGGAGTTTTGCGCGGCGTCATTCAAGTATAAAACATTAACGGTGTTCAACTCTCAAGATGTCTGGGCTACGACTTCAGGTACGGAGGATTTTCACGGTCCTCTTCTTTCGGAGCTGCATCTGCATGTCTGTTATCTAGCAATGGGCTGTCTTATTATTGACATAGTTGCGTCAACTGTGGCAGCGTTTTAAGACGAAAATTTTGGAAACGGAAAGTTAATAGAGTGTGGTCCGCCTGTCCCCGCAAGCAAGAAATACGGATTGGAAGCAGAGGGTATAATGTACCAAGTAAAACCACTTTCCTTTGTGGTAAAGTTTTCAATTTTCGTTCTTTAAAAACGTTACGTTTGTAACACTTGATACCAGTTTCTACCAGGTTAATACTCTCATATTTAACAGTGAAAATCCGACTTTCTACATATTTTTAGGGTCCGGCACGCCAATATATAAAAACGGAACCATTATTGGGTAATTTTCCGTGTCCTTTTGCCTCTTCGTCTGTTAAGACCGCTTTTACTCAGGAACATGCAGAGGTATCATGTAGAAATTTACGTCAAATATGAAGGTCTACAGTCTCTTGTCGGTGCAAGATATTTAAGCTTATAAATCAGCGCAGTCGAAAGATACAGCCTTTTATGCCACATATTTTATATAAACTCACTCATGAAAACCTGTAGCTGAAGTGTGTATGTACATACGAGGGTGAGTCAAATGAAAACCTTAAATATTTTTTTAAATATTAGTAATTGTGCAGAAGTGATACAAAGCTGTATCACTTTTCAACATAATCTCCCCCAGGCTCAATGTAAGCCCTCCAGCTCTTACAAAATGCATAAATTCCTTTAGAAAAAAATTCTTTTGGTACACCGAGCAACCAATCGTGCACTTCGTGAAGTACCTCTTCATCAGAACGGAACTTCTTTCCTCTCATTGCGTCTTTGAGTGGACCAAACATATGGAAATCACATGGGGCAAGGTCTGGTGAGTATGGTGGATCAGGAAGACACTCAAAATGCAGGTCTGTGATTTTTGCAACTGTTGTACGGGCAGTGTGGGGCCTTGCATTGTCATGTGACAAAAGGACACCTGCTGACAGCAATCCACGTCGCTTTGATTTGATTGCAGGACGCAGATGATTTTTTAGGAGATCTGTGTATGATGCACTGGTGACAGTGGTCCCTGTAGGCATGTAATGCTTTTTCGTCCCAAAAGAGAGTCAGACATAACCTTCCCTGCTGATGGTTCTGTTCGAAACTTCTTTGATTTTGGTGATGAGGAACGGCGCCATTCTTTGCTCGCTCTGTTCGTTTCCGGATGGTGGAAGTGAATCCAAGGGTTTCGTCCCCAGTAACGATTCTTGCAAGGAAGCCATCGCCTTCTAGTTCAAAGCACGGAAGAAGTTCTTCACAAGCATCAACACGTCGTTCTCTCATTTCAGGAGTCAGCTGCGTGGCACTCATCGTGCAGACACTTAAACTGGAACACATCATGCACAATGTAGTGTGCTGACCCATGACTAATCTGTAAACATGCTGCAATGTCATTCAGTGTCACTCGGTGGTTTTCCTTGACTATGGCTTCAACTGCTGCAATGTTCTGTGGAGTCACAACTCGTTGTGCCTGACCTGGACGAGGAGCATCTTCCACTGAAGTCACACCATTTGCGAACTTCCTACTCCATTCGTAGACTTGCTGCTGTGACAGATATGCATAACCGTACTAAACCTTCATTCGACGATGAATTTCAATAGGTTTCACACATTCACTGCACAAAAACCGAATAACAGAACGCTGTTCTTCCCTGGTGCAGTTTCACACATTCACTGCACAAAAACCGAATAACAGAACGCTGTTCTTCCCTGGTGCAAGTCGCAAGTGGGGCGGCCATCTTTATACTGACACTGCGACGGTTATGTGTGCATCTGCACTATGCTGCCACCTACAGGCCATTCTGCACGCTGTTTGTAACACGCTTACCAACTTATAGGATAACGGCTCGAAATTTCGATTTGTTAATACAAATTTAAGGTTTTCATTTGACTCAACCTCGTAGTTACGTCAGTTAGGCTCCACCTCTCGGATGATATACGAGCGCAACTACAGAGCGGCAAGTTAAGTGTTTATTTTTCCTGTGTTTTCGTTCTAGTATATTTATTACATTTCGTATGTGTTTCCCTGTTTAAGAGGTTTAGTCTGGCGTTTTCGTAAGTGTAAGTTCGTTTCAGTCTTTAGCACAATAGTTGCCCACTGAACAGTCAGCTACGTAGCTCATTAACGCATTAGCGTCCATTGGAGACACTTGAGAAGGCTAGCAGGTTGCATTTCTAGAATCGTCTGCGTTCATAGTTCACTTCTTCAGTCACTCGTGCTAGGATGGCTAGGATGTGTGCGTGCTTTGTACGGACGCAGGAGGAGCTGGCTGCAGTTCGCAAACAGCTGAACGTGCTTTTGGCTATGGTCAATCGCCTTCAGTCTGCTGCATCGCGTGTAGCGGTGGCGGAGAATCTGCCGCGTCGCCTGGGACACCGCAGGTGTCGCTTGTTCTGATCACAGGCTCTGCTTACGAGGCACCTCCTAGTGCAACTGACGCGGTGGATCCGCCCTCACAGCAGGATGAGTCATGGGTGGTGACACGTCCGCGTCGCTCAAGGCGGAGGGCCAGTGTGAATACTTGCCGCCTGGCCTCGTCCATTCATCCTACGAGTGGACAGATCGCCGCTCCTTCAGCAGGGTCCGTGCAGGCATACAGAGGGAGGCGTTTACTAGTTATTTGGAGCTCCAGTGTTAGAAGCGTTATGGAACCCCTTAGGCAGATAGCATCCAGGGCTGGAAAGAAAGCCAAATTGCACTCTGTATATCTGCCGGGTACCTCATCCGATATGTGGAAGCGGCCTTTCCTGAGGCTACCGAGCGTGCAGGATGCAGTCGTCTGCATGTTGTGGCTCACGCGCCGACGACGTCTGTCGCATGGGTTCTGAGGCAATCCTCAGTTTGTACAGGCGGCTGGCGGAAGTCTTGTAGACTGCTGGCCTCGTGCGCGGGGTGCAACCAGTGTCCGCAATTTGCAGCATTGCTCCCAGAGCTGATCGGGGTCCTTTGGTTTGGAACCGAGTGGAGGGTCTCAACCAAAAGCGTCGTCGACTCTGTAACAGTCTTGGCTGCAGATTTTTAGACCTCCGTCATCATATGAGGTTTTGTAGGACTCCCCTTAATAGGTCAGGGGTGCACTACACAAAGGAAGCAGTTACTCCGGCAGCAGATTATTTCTGGAGTGAACATGTGGGTTTTTTAGGCTTGGCAGTAGTTTGAGGTTCTCTGATGAACACTCGCTAGTCGATATGCAACAAGGGAAGTCAAACGACGCTCAGAATAGAGACACTTAGACTGTCACAATTTCATCAGTAAACTGCCGAAGTATTCGTAATAAATTTTCCGAATTTAGTGCGCTCCGGAAAAGTTCTCGCATTCAAATAATTGTTGGAACTAAGAGCTGGCTGCAACCTGAAGTGGAAATCTCTGAGACATTTAGCAATTCGTAGAACGTACATCGGAAAGACAGATTAGAAGCCGTAGGAGCAGGAGTGTTCATCGCAGTTGACAAAAATGTAGTCTCTGTTGAGGTCGAAGTTGAGTGTGACAGTGAAGTCATTTGGCGGCGTATAAAAGGTGTAGGAGAAACCAGGTTAATTGCGGGATGTTTTTACCGGCCATCCGATGCAGATGTGATAGTTCTAGAATCACTCAAAGAACATATACGGTCAGTAGTGTGTAAATACCCAGATCATGCAGTACTAGTTGGAGGCGACTTTAACCAGCCGACTATAGAATGGGATATCTATGGATTAATTGTGCGGTGCAAACAGACCGTCATGCGAAATACTTTTGAACACATTTCCTGAAAATTATTTGGGCAGCTACCTTGGCAGCCCACACGCAATCGAAAAATCTTAGATCTTGTAGCTACAAATACGCCTGAACTTATCGACAACGTCAGTATAGAAACGGGGATTAACGATCATGATCTTATTACAGCAGCTACGATTACAAAAGTTAACAAACCGGTCAAGAAGGCTAGGAGACTGTTTCTGACAGATAGAGCAGATAAATAGTTATATCTCAAAAAATGGTTCAAATGGCTCTGAGCACTATGGGACTCAGCTTCTGAGGTCATCAGTCCCCTAGAACTTAGAACTACTTAAACCTAACTAAGCTAAGGACATCACACACATGCATGCCCGAGGCAGGATTCGAACCTGCGACCGTAGTGGTCGTGCGGTCCCAGACTGTAGCGCCTAGAACCGCTCGGCCTCTCCGGCCGGCTATCAGTATCTCACTTAGTTAATTGGCATCACTCAGTTCTAGTAAGATGGATGGAGATGAGTTATGGGCAAAGTTGAAGCACATTGTGTATCGTGGTCTGCAGAGGTACGTGCTTAGTAAGTGGATAAAGGATGGAAAAGACCCACCATGGCTCAATTACGAAATTCGGCAGGTGCTGAGGAAGCAGAAGCTGTTGCACTCTTGGTTCAAAAGGGAACGCACAAATGACGACAAGCGAAGGTTAGCAGTGATTCGTGCATCTGTGAAAAGATCTATGCATGAAGCATACGGGAAGTACCACCATCTGACCTTAGCAAAAGATCTGGTAGAGAATCCCAGAAAGTTTTGGTCGTATGTAAAATCGCTAAGCGTGTCTAAGGCTTCCATTCAGTCCCTCGTTGACCAGTCTGGTGTAGTACTCGCAGATAGCAAAACGAAAGCCGAAGGCCGGCCTGATTGGCCGTGTGGTTCTAGGCGCTACAGTCCGGAGCCGCGTGACCACTACGGTCGCAGGTTCGAATCCTGCCTCGGGCATGGATGTGTGTGATGTCCTTAGGTTAGTTAGGTTTAAGTAGTTCTAAGTTCTAGGGGACTGATGACCACAGCAGTTAAGTCCCATAGTGCTCAGAGCTATTTGAACCATTTTTGAAAGCCGAAGGTTTAACTTTGAAGAAATCGTTCACAGAGGAGAATCTTACAAACATACTGCCGTTTGACCATCGGACAGACTCCCTTGTAGATGACATAGTAATAATCGTACCTGGTGTAGAAAAACAACTGAAAGATTAGAAAGCAAATAAATCTGCAGGTCCGAAGGAATCCTCGTTCGATTTTATGAAGAGTATTCTACAGCACTGGTCCCTTACCTAGCTTGCATTTATCGTGCATCTCTCGCCCAGCACAAAGTCCCAAGCGACTGGAAAAATAATAGTGCAAACCACAATTACAGACCAATATCTCTAACTTCCGTTTGTTGCAGAATACTTACACATATTGACAGTTCGAATATAGTAAACTTTCTTGAGACTGGGAAGCTTGTGAATTTAGAAAGCACAGCACGTGCAAAACAAAGATGGCCCTTTTCTCACATGACATAAGTAGTAGGAATATGGGGTAACAAGTGCAATTTTGATACCAAATTGGTATGTAAATTAATTAAGTTGATCCATTAATTTCTCTCTGACCACACCCACCCCCAACCCGACCATGTCCACCTCCACCCCTACATGTGTTTTCCTCAGCATGCACGTGGGCCCCAGCAACCTCCCCCTCTCCACCCTCCTGCTTCCTCAAGCTACCCTGCTGGCGAAAATTTTGAATTTTGGCTGAAATTCCGAATTTTGGTTGGAATTTCTTTGACCGAGTGTTGTGCTGACATCCCACCCCATCCCCCATCTGGAATTGGCGGGAAATTAAAATTGGCAGTGCCCTTTCCAGGACGAACCCCGGTCCCTCTGGACAGAGAGCCCAGGTGCATCCCCTAACATAATTATACGACCAGAGGCGCTTGGAATAGTGGTGCCCTTTCTGGGACATGAACACTGGTTCTAATGGATGGGAAGCTGAAGTGCACCATCCATCACATAAGTGCCCAGATGCAGGAGAGGAAGGTTAGGTAAAGTGTACTTAATTTATTTCGGTCAGGAAAGGTGCTTATTAATTAATAATAAAGATTGTGCCTAGTTACACAACTATACGCTTAGCGCTACAAGTGGCCCATCGGGACCATCCGACCGCCGTGTCATCCTCAGGTGAGGATGCGGATAGGGGGGGGGGGGGGCGTGTGGTCAGCACACCGCTCTCCCGATCGTTATGATGGTTTTCTTTGACCGGAGCCGCCACTATTCGGTCGAGTTGCTCCTGAATTGGCATCACGAGGCTGAGTGCACCCCGAAAAATGGCAACAGCGCATGGCGGCTGGATGGTCACCCATTCAAGCGCCGGCTACGCCCGACGTGCTTAACGTCGGTGATCTCACAGGAACCGGTGTATCCACTGCGGCAAGGCCGTTGCCATAGCGCTACACAAGGATAGCCTAAAATCGCAATAAAACTCAAAAACTGACTATACCATACAACTAGAGTTATCCTGCTGAGAAAAAAATGTCGCAATACGACTCAAAACTAGTGACAGACACACTCAAACTCTACCCTTCACCTACAAGCGGGTGGAAAAAAGGCAGGAGTGTAAGGTACCCTTTTTATTCTTTTTGGCTGGAAATATGTTCAACTGACGAGATGCTGGTGTTGGACAGACAGGAATTTAAAAAGTGTATTACCTTTAAGCATACAGCTGAGGACAGTATCTATCGTTGTTTGATGTCAGAGTTCGCTACAGCCACCTGCTGAAAAACCACCCTGCAGCCCAAGTAACCAAAGCCAGTACACGCTACCACAACTGATAGAAAAAATGCATCATAGTTCTAATTATACTTCAAAATCGTCATGAAAAACCAAGCACTCATAACGAACGGGTCATAATGCAACACAAGTACTGGGGAAAATCGTCGCTCCAAAAGACTGTAGAGGAGGCGGTAGCTGAACATGTGTTTTCCGCAAGAGTCGCCGAAAATCAAGGCCCTCTTACCTCCACACATCCCTCCTCTCCCTCCCTTCCTCCCTCGCTCCATCCACCTATGCGGAAGACACAGACATTTTCAAATGGCTATCTGCTCCACTGCGCTTTGCATTCTACCGCCATTCCGCCCTCACTGTGAACACTAACCGCCTTGAGGCGACTCTCTTTCACCAACACAATAGCATGTATAGTCAACTAAACAGTAGGAGATAAAAGGATGGCCTATCCAAGTGCAACTTGTTTGACTAAACTGTAGTAACACAGTCCCCATGCGCCTCCTGCCTATTCAGAGCACAGCTGTGTCTGGCGACCACCCACAGTAGACACATCCCCCATCGCCCCCTGCAGCCCGCCGTTCTGTGATGGAGAACAATTACACCTATCGTCAACGCAACTCTTTTTTGCAATTTGTGAAATGTATTTCTCAGAAAGACTGGACCTCTCTGGAACAACAACAAAATTCAGGAGAACACTCCAGATCGCTTTTCCAAACAGGTAGCTGCTCCACCGACCACTTTTTATGCAGCCCACTGCCATAACTCTGTGGTCACTGGTCTCACCAGGCCTTCCACTATCCTCCACAGTCGCTCGCAGCACGCGGCCAGCGCCTACAGAAACGGAAAATTTAGCAGCACCATCCTGCCCCTCGTCGACGCTTGGCTGTATCCAGCGACCACCCACAGTAGAATCGCCCTCCCCCCCCCCCACCCTCCCCCGGCACCCGCTGTTCTGTGATGGAGAACAACTGTGCTTGATGTCAGCACATCTCCTATAATGAAGCATCTATTTAAAAAGGAAAACACAATTGCGACGACAGTAAATATCCTCTTTCCACGAAAATAGGCTCAGTCCATTTTCTATTAGTTTTATGAGCAAAATCGGTACAGTTTTTGCATTTAACTGCAGGATACAATTCGCATCTCATTATTTTGCGACATCCAGAGAAGTGTAATGTAGCTGATTACAGATGATTAGCAGAGACATGTCCACCCTGCGTGAAATCAGGAAAAAAGACTTTGATTGTTTTGCTGTAAAAACTACCTATCACCGCAGAATGCCATCGTTATTTCTAAACCATCATCAGCGTAAAGAAGAAGTGAGGATATAAACACTGAAGAAAAAACATCTATATCAAGCAATTTCTTTCTGGTTGATGAACAAATTACACGATCTGAGAGTGTTTCTCATGTTCAGTATCTGTAAATAAACTGACATGCACGTGTGTATTACAAACATTTTAGACACGTGAAATAATATTACAATCTTCCATGCGATGATTCACATGTCGGAAAAACACTACCATTTTACGTTCAACAACAGCAAGCTGGATACAGCAAGAGGACGTAGCTGTTTTGTACACTATGGCAGATCCCTTTTATGCTATATCGAACTAGCTTTTATGAAACAAATGTTGAGTGCCTGTCTCGCCCTGGGTAGGTGGGAGATTGAAATTTCATTAATAGAAAAGAAAAGAAACACTGTCAAGACTCATTCCGTGGTACCCGAGCCATCTCCTCTACCCACCAGATGGCATGTCATTGTTACCAAACTGACAGGCTCATTAATTAAATTGATCAGGGAGTCACTTTGCACAGCAAGTATTTTTCAGCAGTCGGATTACATGCGTCTGGTAGGTCAAATGGGAATCCATGGAGAGAAGGCGATATTATTTTTGAGGAACGCTACTGAGAAACGACATTTGAAGCTGACCACAGAGGAATTCTACAACTCACAACATACTTTCACTTAAGGACAGCGCTATTAAAAACACCATCATAACGATTATGTTACTGTCAACTTGCATAAAATGTTATCGTTAGTGTACAAGTGCTCGTGAGTGTACAGTCACACATGGGTTGCTGACAGCGATATGATTTCTGGTAGAAATACTTGCATTGGGTTCTGTAGAGACGTCTTTTAATGATTACAGCAGGAGTGAATCCTATTTATGCCACTCTCATGTCTCGAAACAGGTATCCTTTTTCGAACCTATCTGCTAAGGAACTCATACAGCAAAAACTCCAGCGCTGTGTTTTACACAGTCCTTCTGCATCTTCTTACTGCTCCTCAGTCTCTGCCCAGCCCTCACTGCAGCTTCACCCATGGGATCATCCAAATTTAAGTCAGACCTGAACGGAAGTCAGAGAGCGCTGTATTTAAGAGCTTCTGCATCCTGTGAAGAAACAGGACGAGCTGGATTAACGTCACAGGACCACGTTCTGACCCCTTGGTGGAAATGGGAACATGTCGTAGCTCCACCAACCGCGTACAATATGTAAGGCCAGCACCAAACGAAGCTTCCCCCCTGCAACATGAGGTAGTATAAAAGATAGTACAAGCAGTTACGGTGGTGTTTCCTGTTGTGAAAATTAGGTAGACTCCAAATAATACAGGGAATGGAAGACGGACAAGGATTTTGCTTCTGCATTGCGATGCATCTCCAAACTACATACGGGTATTGCAGTCTAAGGAAATCCGCGTCTCTCAGGGTGCATTCATGTCTATCGCCCAAACATTCTCTCCCACCTCGGTATTTTGTACCATCCAACAGAGAAAACTTAAAAACTCCACTAACGCTATGCATTAGAGAACTCGATAAGATATTTTCACATTCCTGTCTCCTGATATATGTGAAACAAATACAGTCTGCTTTCTGGCATGGACCATACATAGCAATCCTATTAAATATACAGGTATTGGTTCTTTGATGCAGACGGCTCATGATCGAAGTCGCTTCCACAGACCGATGTAAAGTTTCGTCATCTGTACTGAAGGAGGACCATATCCAACAGACTTCAACAAAAGGGTTTCTGTATTGTTCCTTCATAAGCAGTTTAATATACTTTTTTTTTCAACACATCCAAACAGTGTACACCTCTATATACTTTGTTTCTTCAACCACGACTTAGAGGTCTGTGTCAGCCGCTGCTAAATCAACATTAACACGTTTCGATCCTTTGGCTCACGCAGAAGGCTGAACATCACATGGCATAAATTATACAGCTACCACAACACAGGCTGATAGAAATAAAAGACAGAGGTGACGTTACACATTGACAAAAATGCGGAAGACATCACAACATATGTAAACGAAGAGTTTGCGGTATTGTAGAGCGCTTCCAACAGCTATTCGAAGGTGATGACCTGTACAGTTAGTCTCATCTTCCCCATCGACAGTGTAGCAGATGTCTCGATGTTCCATTTTGAAAAGCATTATTCCTTCATTTTTCAGGCATGTACATGATCACTGTTCCAGTGTTGACCATCACATGAAGATGCTGCTCACAACACGTGCGACTTTGTAGTAATAAAAAGAGTAACTGTTACCTTATTGGAGAAGAAAATTAAAATTAAATATATGTTGAGGGCATCGCAGCATATGGAAATAGGATGAATTTGCAGCACTGAGGAACGTTTCCAAACAACTGTATGAAGGCCCATTCCGCTAAGGCTCCCTCCACCTCAACGGAGTGGTATCAGTCAGTCATTATGCGGTAACCAGTGGACGGTCGGGATGGGAAAGACACCGTTGATCTGGGACGATGTAATGTAATATCCACCTTAGTTAATAGCGAGGTAAATTTTAGCAACTTTACCTGTTGTTCTGTAATTTCAACGCGTCACTGACACGGTAGAACGCGTCCCAATTTCTGCATCATCGCTAAATCACCCCTCTGCTTCTTTGGAGGTATCTTATACTAGTTTGCCAATGTAGCTCGATGACCGTGCAGTACATCCAGTCGACCATATACACCAAAGTATACCAGACAGCGTCCTATACCGATGCAAACAGTTTATCTACAAACTTCCAGCACATCGATCATAGTGCAGAATTTTCGATTACGAATGGCCATCTTAATCGGGCAGGTATTTTAGAAAATTTAAAAGGGGAAATGGATAGGTTAAAGTTAGATATAGTGGGAATTAGTGAAGTTCGGTGGCAGGAGGAACAAGACTTCTGGTTAGTTGACTACAGGGTTATAAACACAAAATCAAATAGGGGTAATGCAGGAGTAGGTTTAATAATGAATAGGAAAATAGGAATGTGGGTAAGCTACTACAAACAGCATAGTGAACGCATTATTGTGGCCAAGATATATACGAAGCCCACACCTACTACAGTAGTACAAATTTATATGCCAACTAGCTCTGCAGATGACGAAGAAATTGAAGAAATGTATGATGAAATAAAAGAAATTATTCAGATACTGAAGGGTGACGAAAATTTAATAGTCATGGGTGACTGGAATTCGATAGTAGGAAAAGGGAGAGAAGGAAACGTAGTAAGTGAATATGGATTGGGGCTAAGAGATGAAAGAGGAAGCCGTCTGGTAGAATTTTACACAGAGCGTAACTTAATCATAGCTAATACTTGGTTTAAGAATCATGAAAGAAGGTTGTATACATGGAAGAACCCTGGCGATACTAAAAGGTATCAGATAGATTATATAATGGTAAGACAGAGATTTAGGAAACAGGTTTTAAATTGAAAGACATTTCCAGGGGCAGATGTGGACTCTAATCACAATCTATTGGTTATGACCTGTAGATTAAAGCTGAAGAAACTGCAAAAAGGTGGGAATTTAAGGAGATGGGACCTGGATAAACTGACTAAACCAGAGGTTGTACAGAGTTTCAAGGAGAGCATAAGGGAACAATTGACAGGAATGGGGGAAAGAAATACAGTAAAAGATGAACGGGTAGCTCTGAGGGATGAAGTAGTGAAGGCAGCAGAGGATCAAGTAGGTAAAAAGACGAGGGCTAATACAAATCCTTGGGTAACAGAAGAAATATTGAATTTAATTGATGAAAGGAGAAAATATAAAAATGCAGTAAATGAAGCAGGCAAAAAGGAATACAAACGTCTCAAAATTGAGATCGACACGAAGTGCAAAATGGCTAAGCAGGGATGGCTAGAGGACAAATGTAAGGATGTAGAGGCTTATCTCACTAGGGCTAAGATAGATACTGCCTACAGGAAAATTAAAGAGACCTTTGGAGAGAAGAGAACCACTTGTATGAACATCAAGAGCTCAGATGGAAACCCAGTTCTAAGCAAAGAAGGGAAAGCAGAAAGGTGGAAGGAGTATATACACTCCTGGAAATTGAAATAAGAACACCGTGAATTCATTGTCCCAGGAAGGGGAAACTTTATTGACACATTCCTGGGGTCAGATACATCACATGATCACACTGACAGAACCACAGGCACATAGACATGGGCAACAGAGCATGCACAACGTCGGCACTAGTACAGTGTATATCCACCTTTCGCAGCAATGCAGGCTGCTATTCTCCCATGGAGACGATCGTAGAGATGCTGGATGTAGTCCTGTGGAACGGCTTGCCATGCCATTTCCACCTGGCGCCTCAGTTGGACCAGCGTTCGTGCTGAACGTGCAGACCGCGTGAGACGACGCTTGATCCAGTCCCAAACATGCTCAATGGGGGACAGATCCGGAGATCTTGCTGGCCAGGGTAGTTCACTTACACCTTCTAGAGCACGTTGGGTGGCACGGGATACATGCGGACGTGCATTGTCCTGTTGGAACAGCAAGTTCCCTTGCCGGTCTAGGAATGGTAGAACGATGGGTTCGATGACGGTTTGGATGTACCGTACACTATTCAGTGTCCCCTCGACGATCACCAGTGGTGTACGGCCAGTGTAGGAGATCGCTCCCCACACCATGATGCCGGGTGTTGGCCCTGTGTGCCTCGGTCGTATGCAGTCCTGATTGTGGCGCTCACCTGCACGGCGCCAAACACGCATACGACCATCATTGGCACCAAGGCAGAAGCGACTCTCATCGCTGAAGACGACACGTCTCCATTCGTCCCTCCATTCACGCCTGTCGCGACACCACTGGAGGCGGGCTGCACGATGTTGGGGCGTGAGCGGAAGACGGCCTAACGGTGTGCGGGACCGTAGCCCAGCTTCATGGAGACGGTTGCGAATGGTCCTCGCCAATACCCCAGGAGCAACAGTGTCCGTAATTTGCTGGGAAGTGGCGGTGCGGTCCCCTACGGCACTGCGTAGCATCCTACGGTCTTGGCGTGCATCCGTGCGTCGCTGCGGTCCGGTACCAGGTCGACGGGCACGTGCACCTTCCGCCGACCACTGGCGACAACATCGATGTACTGTGGAGACCTCACGCCCCACGTGTTGAGCAATTCGGCGGTACGTCCACCCGGCCTCCCGCATGCCCACTATACGCCCTCGCTCAAAGTCCGTCAACTGCACATACGGTTCACGTCCACGCTGTCGCGGCATGCTACCAGTGTTAAAGACTGCGATGGAGCTGCGTATGCCACGGCAAACTGGCTGACACTGACGGCGGCGGTGCACAAATGCTGCGCAGCTAGCGCCATTCGACGGCCAACACCGCGGTTCCTGGTGTGTCCGCTGTGCCGTGCGTGTGATCATTGCTTGTACAGCCCTCTCGCAGTGTCCGGAGCAAGTATGGTGGGTCTGACACACCGGTGTCAATGTGTTCTTTTTTCCATTTCCAGGAGTGTATAACAGCAGGTTAAGAAGAAATGTGTGGTTTATACATGATGGAGGTCCAGACGTATGGAGTTTGAAACAGTACACGTAAATCAACCGCGCAATCAATGCTGAAGCATTAATCTACTGTCCGGAGTCAGTACCAGGAAGGTACAGGCATTAGAGAAATGATCATAGAGTATAAACGCACACTCAGATGATTACAATGTTCTGCACCGAAAAAATGTTATACTGCTAAAGCCAGCCGACCGCTGTGGTCGAGCGGTTCTAGACGCTTCAGTCCGGAACCACGCGGCTGCTAAGGTTGCAGGTTTGAACCCTGGCGTGGGCATGGATTTGTGTGATGTCCTTAGGTTAGTTAGGTTTAAATAGTTCTAAGTCTAGGAGACTGATGACCTCAGATGTTAAGTCCCATAGTGAATAGAGCCATTTTGTTAAAGCCATACGGTTTCCGAAGAATTAGTCGTGCAGAATGCAACGCTCTTAATACTCTAATGGAGGATATAATTGTCCAACATCAGGCATACAACCACGCTGCCCGTATGTTTCCGCATTCACTACGGTGACAAATTTTAAAATGATAAAACTGCTTCCTTCCACACTATTCCGGTATCCTAGGAAGACTTCATCATGGTATATCCACACCTCGAGCTGCTAATAAACCAACTACAACGAAGTCTGGAAACTGCTGTTCTGTCTATTGGGCAATTAATGGATTTTATGCTTCTTTTTAAGTCGGAAATGTACGTAACCTTAATCACATTTCCCAAGTCAGTCGTACATATCATCAGCAATAGTAGTAGTATCGGTTTCGACTGATGCGGCTATGTCTCACTACGAAATACAGTAAAGAAAAACCGACTTGAATATTTTCGATAGCTGATACATTGAGGTACCACACACACTTCTATACGAAAATGCACATGAAGAAGCAGCAACTACTATAGTAGACAAAGGAGGTGTAACTGTCGTACTGTTGCTTACAGAAGCATCAGCACAGCTCTGGTACCATTCCTCTTGCATAAAGAAGTCTTGGTCTCATGTTAGATAGTTTTGATCATGTGTAGGATAATATAGTAACTTCATCCTAACACCACATCTCTGTAGGACAGCCCTCTCACTCTACTAAAGGGTGATATATGTCACATCGATCCACTCTCCTACAAAACATTCTAAGGAATAGCTTAAGTCTGATAAACGTCTTGAACCTTCTCTCTAATACTTACGGAAGGACACTCTTTGTGAGAAATGGCCGTAGTTAGGAAACATATACATTCGATTGCATGTGTGAGAAAGTGCATATGTCTTGCCTAGTCTAATATGACGCCTCTGAGTAATACAAATGCCGCCTTTGTTTGAGAGTGAGTTACGAAAACCCACGTAGTTTACATGGGGAGGGGGTTTGAAAGTGAATGCAGCTACAGCATAATTTTTAAGCTTTCTTCGGTCTTTAGTGACCGGGTACCCTCCAACCCTCCTCGGTTCCCCACATTTCAAGGTACTTTTCCTCTAATGTTACGTATTCTCACTCCATTTAAGTAATTTTGCAAGTTTTTCCTCAGTTTCACATATTTCGTCGTATTTCCCTCAATTTCACGTATTTCCCATCCATTTGTTGTAATTGTTCAAAAATGGTTCAAATGGCTCTGAGCACTATGGGACTTAACATCTGAGGCCATCAGTCCCCTAGAACTTAGAACTACTTAAACCTAACTAACCTAAGGACATCACACACATCCATGCCCGAGGCAGGATTCGAACCTGAGACCGTAGCGGTCGCGCGGTTCAGGACTGTAGCGCCTAGAACCGCTCGGCCACCCCGGCCGGCGTCGTAATTGTACCAGATTTTCGTCGATTTTTATGAATTTTATGTCTTTTTCCATATCTTTAAAAAAATATTTTACCGAAGGTATATGGCCATACTGCAGGCGTGTCCATCCGTTGTTTCAGTTTATACGAGGATATTTGCCTGTCCTGTACTCAAGGCTTTTAAAAAAACCCCTAAGGATTCCACTCTTCCTGATGATATACATACACGTATTTTGGATAGAATACTCATGAAAAGTATAGTAGCATTCGCCTCATACCTTGACGAGACTCACCGAGTGGTGCTGTCTGGATACTCGCAGTCTGCAAACAAATCCGTGTACTGCTACGGCATATCAGAGAGCTTGTCTGCAGACTCATGTAGACACACACTTGATGGAAATCAAAAGTCTGACACAGTTTTACACATTCATCTGACTTCCACTCTACCGTGTACGGATCTGCAACAGGGAGTTGAGATGTGTACAGTAGCGATTTCTGCTGCTGCTCGGATATTTTTCTTCCCTATAAGTATGTGCACTCATCGCTTACCATATGAGCTTCACTACTTTTGTTTAAGTCGCCAATCTGTGACTGGTACCGTAGTCGACCTTGTCGTTTTACACGGCTCACAGTTTCATTCTGGGTCTTATGAAAGTTTCAGCAAAAGGTCGTGGTCGTGCATATTCTCCACAGGTAACAGCTTCTCCGTGTGTTTTGTGTGCATAATCTATTCCGTTTTTTCCGTCCAGTAGCACTTCGATTTTTGGTGGTGATGTGTCTTCTGTATTGACTAAGATGATAGCTGTGTTGCCGAAAAGGTCGCAGATCACGTTTCTGGTGTGAAAGGTTCTGCCGGTATTCCAGTTGTTGCTCACGAAACACCTGAGTGCTTCGTCTATTGAGATTTTCTGCAGTCTCCGAGGAGACACCATTCTAGTTTCTCAGCACATAAGAGTATGGAGTTATAACTGCAGGTTATTTAAAAATCTGAAGCTGCTGAAATATGCAATGTCATTTAAATAGACAGAATGTTATACTGGCATAAATACCCCTTAACGTTCAATCTATGGCGAACAGTGGCTAATTAATTCTGTAAGCGGGAAGTCTAATGCTCCTCGTTGACAGTAGTAACGTTGCCTTTGCTGCTCCCTGAGGAAAGGTCAGTGGGCGGCATTGTTAGACTGCGGCTGTAGATGTGTTCCACTGCGTCATCTGAAATTTTTTAGGAGATGATGGCAAATGTTCTTGTTCAAACCTCTTTATGCTTTTATATTATAAACCTCGCAAACTACGAGTAATTCTTTGCATTTGTTCCCGTAATACGCTCTGCACTGGGACAAACATGACCTGAGCTTCAATTATTCATGAAACAGACACTGCGATAAAAATTATTTCTATTATTTTCATTACTTATTTTATTGTCCTCAGGGAACGTATTTCGACGTCTTTGTTGGCTCAAAAGGTAGAGGTATATTTCTGCTTGCAGGAGGAAACACACAGGTTTTGGTTTAAAATATGTACATTGAAATAACTTGTCGTAGGAACTTTATCTTTCACATGGAGCACTTTTTCTGGTTATCTTCATTATGGGTCATCACAGTTTTAACATTCAAATATGTCTGTAGCTCAGCATACTACGTGACACATACAGTGCAGCCACTCCCTGCCAACTTCCTACTTCTCAAAACAAAATAAACAGAACAAAGATTATACACGTATCAAAGAAGTTCTTTTGCATAACGAATGAATAAATTATCGACTTTCTTTTCACTGAAGATAATTTTTAAAGTTTAACGAGTAAATCAATTTCGAAACAAATACAGTGTATGAAATATAATTAACTTTCTTGAAAAACAACAAAAGTAATATTATTTATGTTACATCCATGTTTGTACACATATTGTGTGTGTACGTGAACAAAATTGTATAATTGAAGCTCAGGTCATATTTGTCCCAGTGTAGAGCATATTACGGGAACAAATGCAAAGAATTACTCGTAATTTGCGAGGTTTATAATAAAAAAGCATAAAGAGGTTTGAACAAGAACATTTGCAATCACCTCCTCAAAACGGAAGATGAAACTTAAAATTTCGAACTTTTTCTGTATCCTACAGCAAATTTACGGAGCGTATCGAATAATCCATTTCTTTTAACGTATCGACAAATACAAGCTCTGTTCCGGGTGTGGATCTGTGTGTAGGAGGGTGGAGGCATGCCGCTCCATTGGCTGGCTTCTGCTGCCAACCGGTCATTGTGCAGCCACCGCAGGCGTGCGATCGGCCCGCAGTGGGTCCAGCGGCCAGCAGCGGAAGCAGACCGGCCTAGCAGTCCGAAATGCGCCGCTCCTATCGATTAGGCGGACGCCGCTTTTTCAGACGAACCACGCTGCGGACTGTCTCTATGTGTGGGACCACCGCGCAGGGAAGGGCTAAGTTATTTATAACCCCCTCAATCGAGATTTGAAAGACAGCATGGTAAACGTGAGGTTTCGCGTTATCTTGTTGAAAGATAACGCCACGGAGACCTAGAAGACAGGGCACAGCCACCGGCCTCAACACGTCAGAAATGATATGTCTGCTGTCCAGATTGCAGGCTATGCGAGCCACAGGATATCTGGCCGCGGACCGAATGTCAACCTACATCATCACGCCAGGTTCTCGAATCATGTGACAATGACCAGTGCAGTAGGACACCATTAGTTCTTCTCGGAGTTACCACAGACGTATAAATTTGACATTATGCTGTATGAAGAATTGGGACTACATAAGAAGAGTGCCTCTTCCCGTAATGCTGTAAGCTGACCGCTACTACAGGGTGTATCAAAAGATGTGTTATAAGGTGTTTTGGTTCGCAGATGGGTAAAATGTAAGCATATTTTTCTAATTAAGGTACATTTTAAAACTTCATTTGCGTGAATGAAATTATAAAGGCACATTTGCATGCCGAGCGTGAGTTTCCTCGGAAACGCGAAATATTAATTAAATAAATAATCAGTGACAAATAAATAAAGCCTATGGCACACAACTGCAGCGCTGTGTCGCTGATAAAACAAAAGCACAATTACGTTACTCTTATGTTTGATTAAGAAAGGAGAGCTCTGGTTGAAGTGGTGCGAGAAGCACGTATTTTTTTTTATTTTATTGTCTGGCACACCGCCATATTTCATGTTATAGAAGAATACTGCGAGTTGCAACCACACTAGGCACTCGATTCTGTAAAGAATTTATATTTATAAAAGTAAGTAGGATTATGAACTGTAGGCTTATTCATTGAATATATCTGATTTAACTAACTGTGTAACTTTTTTATGTTTAGTAGACAATCACCTCTGTACGACGTATTGGCATGGCTGGCAAATTATTGTAATATTGAGATTTAGATTATGAGTCCGCACCTACCGCAGCAGTCTTTGGAAACGATTTAATTACGAAGTCCGATTATTTCAGTTTTATTTCACGGTCAACTACGAGTAACATTGCCTTTACGAAAAAGCCATTGTCAAGCGTCTGATACCGAATAATTAAACGTCCACGTTCCAGATTAGCAAATACAATTGCAATCACAATCACCATCATACAGATAGAATAATCAATATCTAAATAACAATATATATATTTATTTATTTATTTTATTTATTTTATATTGGCGACTGCGTGTCGGACTTGTTATTTTGTCATTTGTTACATTGTTCTCTTTGTTTCATGTAAAAAATCAACTTTCTGGACCTGGACGTCAATGTATGAGAGATAACAAAATCTGAAGATATTTTCCAATTCTGAAATTTTGCGGGAAGACGCAATGAAACTTCCAGCAAAATAAGGTAAGACGCAGCATCTTTGCATTAGCAGGCTTGACCAGACGTATAATTCAGTGTATTAGCTTTTCAGTAAATTCTGTAGTGTTTCTTTTCCGCATAACAGTTTCAGTGATAAATTTCATTCTCAGTACTTTTCCCTAAACAATAACGTATGCAACAATACCAATACACGAGTGTACAATATGGCCGACTTCTGTACGATATCATGTAACATGGCTAGCAGCCATTACCAATAATCTCAAATTCAGTTTATATTTTTAAATTAACAGACAGCCATTGTTGCTACGAGCGATTCATGCTCAACTACATTTTATTTTAAAATCAGTGTCAAAAATTTTCTTGAAACATATATCACGTGTGGCATGGTAATAACTAGAAAACAATACGCAAAAATGGAACAGCAAGGACGTACTATTCAGACGCAATCCGACACGGACGTGAGACGAGTGTTAGAAAATGACTTTACGACAGCAACCGGTAGTGACGATTCATCAAACATTGACGCAAGTGTTGACGAAAATTTTGACAATAGGCCGTCCACTACAAAAATTTCAAAATCTCAATTAGAGCCCATGTTAATGCATGACGTCACGTCTAATGACGTGGCGGGGGCAGAGACCTTGCAAACGGTAAACATTGCCGACATGTTACAAATGCTAGTGAAACAAAACGCAGAAAATATGGCAACCATAAGGAAACAGAACGCCGAAAACATGGCAACCTTAAAGGCACAATTAGAGACACAAAATGAACAGTTAAAAACACAAAATGACGAAATCAAATCTGATCTCATAGCAATCAAGATAGGTAATGACACTTTATGTAAGCGTGTGGAACTTATAGACGCCACACTGACCAAACAGATGACCGAACTCAGTACTAAATTTTCCCAGCTCAATACGAGACAAGAAAAGACTACAACTGACGTAGCACTTTTACAGACACAAGTAAAAAACCTTAATGTCACGTGTGAAGTTCTTACTGAACAAATTCAAACATATCCTTCAGTACATGACAGCCTTGAAAAACGAATTACTGACGTAAAGAATAAATTTGACAATGTTGAACAACACCTGACTGACATCTTACAATCAGATGCCACAGCTCATTTTCAAAATATTAATAAAGAATTTCATGATTGGGTTGAGAACAAAGACAAACATTTTGATAGATGCTTACGTGAAAATTTACCAACAATTGTGCACGACTCCGTAGCGCAATACATTACTAATAACAAACAGTTGATCAGTGACGCAGTACAATCCGTCACTGCACCCATGAGACAATTCACCGATCAACTACAGTCTGAATGTAACGAAAATATCAGTCAAAATGTACAGTTCAGAAACCAATATACATTCGAGTATGATACACACATTCCGCACACGACAAATACACAAGAACAAAACACACCACGACTACAACACATACCACGATGTGGAAACAAAAACACAAGCTATTATCATGGTAAACCACAGCAACATTATCGTAATTACTCGCCAGCTGAACATACCAGTAATTACAGTGGAATAAATCCATATCACAATGCGAAGGAAGAAGAAAGCTTAATGAAACACAGGCAATTTCAGATTTTTATCCCAGAAAAACGAACCATTCATCCGGTGATTTTTCTTAAATCTTTTAGTAACGCATTTCCACGCACTTGGAGTGACCGGAAAAAGATTTCATATATTGTCGGTTACATCCAAGGCGATGCAGCTGTCTGGGCATACAGTCAAGCTGACGTATGTACCACGTACAGTGAGTTTGAGCGTGCTTTTCTGAACAAATTCTGGTCGCAATCCGTCCAGGAGCGACTCAGAAGACAAATTTTAGAACCTGAAACTTTTAACAGTAAAAATGGTAACTTACGCAGATATTTTGAAAAATACTTGAACATGGGACACTTTTTAGACGAACCAGTCGCAACGCGTGATATACTCCGAGCGTTGAAGGCCAAATTGCCTTTCAACATTAAAGAAAAACTCTTACATATCCCGGATGACGATTCAGATTATTTTTTAACAGCTTTAGATTCGGTTGACATGTTACTTGAAGATCAGCGCTTCGCGCGGCAAAACAGCAGCCACAATGTTTACACTAGTGGTATGCAAAACATGCAGGCTTGCCAACACAATTCTGGCGCGCCCACAGTTGGATACGCGGTACAACAAAAACAGCAAACTCACATGCCGTCTCAGTACGGAAATCAAAATCAACACGCGTATTCCAATACAAACAATAGTTACAACAGTAATAACATTTCATGCGGCAATCCATACAAGAGGCACCGCGGTAATAACTACAACGGTAACAACGGATACAAAGGTAATAACAAAAACACAAACAGAAATAGAAATAATAGTAACTACGAGCCAAGACAGCATCAAGGTTGGACTCGTAACGATCAGTACTTTCATTCAAACTCTGCTTTACCACAGCAGCCACCAGGTCAAAATTGGAGCATACCTTACGACCGACAGGTAAGTTATAATGCGCAACAGCAACAACAACCGCAAAAGTTTGGAGATCATAATAGGCAATATCCGAATGTGAATATAATAGAAATGACACCTGATGCACAACCTCAATCTGTGTCAGTACCTAGTACAAATGATAATCCAACAAACTAGAAACAGTCACTACTTTGCCCCAGGTCGTGGCTGAAGAATTCTTGGGGGGCGACTTCAATGTTAATCAGTTATTTGACACCACACTTGAACAACAGAATAATGATATGCCGAGTAATTCTAAACGAAAACTACCTGTTTTATTTATAAGATACAACCACAATAACAATATATCAGATGAACTTTTACAAGACAGTACACAATGTCGTTTAAACACAAATGAAATTGTTTTAGCATCTACTACTGGTGTAGTAGGTGGGATTCCAACTACTATTATCCTAGATACAGGTGCAGCTGTGAGCGTTTTGTCTTTTAATTTCTATAAAAAGATGTGTGAATTGGAACCTGTGCCTGAGTTTCCTGCCCAAAACTGTAAAATAACTACTGCACTAGGTAATAAGTCATGTAGGGTTACGAAGCAAGTTTTTGTAAACGTTAAAATAGGTAATGGAACCGTACAATGGCCATTCCTGGTTGTACAAAACCTTGTGACAAATTGCATATTAGGAATAGATATTATGAGCGAGAAGGACTGCATTATAGACTTCTCCAAAGGTAAATGTATTTTAAATGATAAAGGCAGTGAGATAAAGTATTTAGGACATATCATTAATTCACAGGGCATACGTCCGGATCCCAGTAAATTAGATGCTATCAGAAACTTTCCTAGCCCTCGAACTAAAAAGCAGTTAAAATCATTCCTTGGGCTATGTTCATTTTTCAGACGTTTTTTGCCACAGCCACTTTTGAACAGTAAACATCTGCTAAATCTACTCAGAAAGAATCAAGTTTGGATCTGGTCGGCACAGTGCCAGAATGACTTTAATACAATTAAACATGCTTTAGTGAATGCTAACATATTGAGCCATCCAGATTTCAATTTAGATTTTTGTATGACTTGTGACGCTTCACGTACTGGCTTGGGCTGTTGCTTATTTCAAGTTGTAAAGAATAAAGAGGAGGAACAGATAAGAATTATTGGGTTTGCGAGTCGCACTCTAACTGAATGTGAGCGTACATACTCCGCTACTGAGTTAGAAACACTTTCCATAGTATGGGCATTCAAGAAATTCAATTATTATTTATTTGGAAAACATACGGTAATTTACACCGATCACCAGGCCCTGACATTTTTGTTAACTTGTAAACTTGTACATCCTAGACTATCACGATGGGCAGTTACACTTCAGAACTACTCTTTTGAAATTAAGTACATAAGAGGTAAGGACAACACCATTGCAGACACTTTGTCTAGACTTCCACAAGGTATGAATGATACCAACAGTGACTTAGAAAATATAAATGACTACAGGATTCTCTTAATGCAAGACAAGCAATATCACCAATATTATATTGATATGTGCAGAAACATGGCTGAATTACAAAAATCTGATCCTCACTGGTATAAGATAATAACATTACTGGTAGAAAAACACAATCATCCTTTGACTAAGTATTACAAGTTACACAATGATGTGTTATTTTACCGCCGACATCCAAATGCTACTAACTGGTGTGTATGCATTCCCAAAGAGTCTGAACGTAATCTAATTTGGCACACACACTTAGTTTGGGGTCATTATGGGACGAAAAAGTGTTTGGCAAAGCTCAGCACATACTGTTATTTTAGCAATATGAGAAGAAAAATTTACAGGGAACTAAAAACATGTGTCATATGTCAAAAATCAAAACCTCAGAATTTATCCACAAAAACAGATTTACATTCTATTTTACCCAGTAAACCCCTGGAAATTCTGTGTACTGACATCAGTGGACCGCATCCAGCAAGCTCTGGAAGCGTCAAATATATCTTAGCTTTTTACGATATATTTTCTAAACATGTAAAACTTTATGCTTTAAAATCCGCCACTGCAAATGCTATAATACGAAGATTCTCAAGTGATTACCTGACGCACGTGGGAAAACCTAAAGCAATTCTATCAGATAATGCAGCATACTACTCTGGGTACAAATGGAGAAATTTCTTGAAGGACAATAACATTAAAAGTATATTTATTTCGAGGTTTAGTCCACAATGTAACGCGACTGAGAGACTTTTCCGAGAATTAAATCGATTCATGAGGACCTATATTTCATCAAAACATACTAATTGGGTGTCCTACCTAAGTCTTTTCGAAGACGTACACAATAACTTAAATATTTACGATACAAATTACACACCTAACGAGATCGTGTTCAATTGCAAACAGAACGATCAGTGGATAGAACCATTACCTAAGTTGTCAGACAAGGAAATCACACCTGAACAGAAAATAAAAGAAGTATTGACTACATTGACACATCACGCACAAATACGAAACAAACATCACAGAAACATAATAAAAAGAAAAGAAAAATTCGAGGTAGGAATGCTTGTACTACTTCGTACTCATCATAAATCTGTAGCACTCAAACGACGCAACGCTAAGTGGCGTCTGCTATATGAAGGACCTTATATAATTGTTAACATACCGCATCCTGGTGCGTATCTGTTACAATATCCTAGAACTAACAAAATTATTGGGCTATACGCACACCGAGATCTTAGAGCATTTCATGCTGAATAATGTCAAAGTCATACCCATCAAAATATTGCTAAGCAACTCGAAAAACTCTGTTGTTACAACACAGATAATAAGTAGTATAGAAATTTTCATTTCAGCGGTTCCAGTGACGCAGTTGAAGACAGAAGAACTCTTCTTTCAGCGTGCGCCTCCACCTGAAAGACGGAATATTAAAGTAAAATTTATGATTACGTAGCAGTGGATGACATATTAATTTTCACGGAACATTTGTTACTGAAGGTACCACTGACTTGGTGTGACACCTGACGAACTGACAGACGTCATCTGTGAAGCGATCTTTTACTTTGAGAAATAGATTAGACGCACATCTCTCAACACGAAAAGCATCTATCAGTAGTCAAGGCCACACAGACACTCTACACACACGCACAAAACGCGAGGAATCGAACATTTTCTCTCTCTTACTATTTTGAATATTTATTGAGTAGTGAAAACGCCTGGTCTTGCCTACTGATGTAATGAATGTTGTGTCTAACCTATCTTAATTTCAGATGACATCACAAAAAACATCGATAATATCCCAGCGAAACCGCTAAAGAGGATGTAAATATCTGCAATTCATGTGATCAAATGTGACACAATGTAATAACCTATAGCGATGTAATGATGATGCAAACATGTTTATGTGCAACTATATTATGTTTATGCTAAGAAAATATGTGACGTGTGTATGTATAATTACTTATTTTTTTAACTGATGTATAGTGCAACTGTTACTATGTAAAAATTTGAACAAAACGAGTGCCAAAAAGACATTGCATAGTGAACCACTGTTCACGGACATTAACGAACATTACTAACTCTGCAACTATGCGGAAACCTATGTGAAAGAAACTGTTAATGCCATTCATTATGCAGCGTATCTATGTAAACGCGATGAACGATTTCCTTGATTAATAACTACGAACATTTAGGTGAGCTATATTCAGCAAAAAACTGAAAATGTGAAGTGCATAATTCGTGCATCGTCTAGTGATATTACTACAGTACCCAACTTCAAGATGTTAACTGGATTAAATGGACACAAAGTGCCTGTCCAGAAAACAACACGACGGGTGGAAGAATTTTGGTTGGAACTTCAGGGAATGAAATGTTCTCGAAATGTGTCGGACACTCTTACCTGGACTGTCCAAGGATCGACGCCAGCTATGTGCCGTCCGAGGTTCTGCAACCAAGCTTCCACGGAATGTAAAAAACGAACTGCACGTGGACCAATTACTCGGCGGGTCACGTCTGATCTGTAATAAGCAATGCTTTTAGTCACAACGAACTGCACCACTACGACTATAATGGAAATGAGAAATGGACACGCTTATGTATTAATCACGTTGTTATACAACGATGTTACTGTGATCAAAAAACTTTACCACAACGATACTAACCTGTAAAAAATTATTGTGCAGCGGATGAATATGAACTGTAATAACGACACGATGTGTATAGGTCAACGCACCTGAAAAATACGGACATTTTTCTTTGAAGTATTTCAAAACAATACTATGTAACTAAGAACATTCAACAATCTAAGTTGTATTGTGTTATAACAAATATTGTAAATTTAAAACTAAGTTACCTGTCATAGAATGTAGTCTTCATATGTAATCTTGGTTGAATATTTTCTTTGTGCAACGACTAAAAAAAACGCGCGCACACGAACAATATGATCTGCAATACTGTGCCGCGTGATCTAACTGTATGATATAACGGCAGTGCCACAGTTACACAGACGCTTCTGCGCATGCGCGCACTCTATCTGCCAACATTAGAACTTTTATGGCGCACCCGCGTCAATCAAATTTTGTATATAATGTGTATAATGTGTAATGTAAGTCATGTAAATAGTTGTAGATAACTTAGGTTTTCTTGTGCCTTTAGGTGAATTGCTCGCCTGCAGGTGTGTCCTTTCGCCTCGCAATTCAGGGGGCAATATAAAGGCACATTTGCATGCCGAGCGTGAGTTTCCTCGGAAACGCGAAATATTAATTAAATAAATAATCAGTGACAAATAAATAGAGCCTATGGCACACAACTGCAGCGCTGTGTCGCTGATAAAACAAAAGCACAATTACGTTACTCTTATGTTTGATTAAGAAAGGAGAGCTCTGGTTGAAGTGGTGCGAGAAGCACGTATTTTTTTTTATTTTATTGTCTGGCACACCGCCATATTTCATGTTATAGAAGAATACTGCGAGTTGCAACCACACTAGGCACTCGATTCTGTAAAGAATTTATATTTATAAAAGTAAGTAGGATTATGAACTGTAGGCTTATTCATTGAATATATCTGATTTAGCTAACTGTGTAACTTTTTTATGTTTAGTAGACAATCACCTCTGTACGACGTATTGGCATGGCTGGCAAATTATTGTAATATTGAGATTTAGATTATGAGTCCGCACCTACCGCAGCAGTCTTTGGAAACGATTTAATTACGAAGTCCGATTATTTCAGTTTTATTTCACGGTCAACTACGAGTAACATTGCCTTTACGAAAAAGCCATTGTCAAGTGTCTGATACCGAATAATTAAACGTCCACGTTCCAGATAAGCAAATACAATTGCAATCACAATCACCATCATACAGATAGAATAATCAATATCTAAATAACAATATATATATTTATTTATTTATTTTATTTATTTTATAAAATGTGGAGGAGGACATGGGCAGTTTGCACCGTATAAGCTAGGCTAGGAGTAAAGGAGTCAACGTGAACTGCAATCGCTCTGACACTGTTGACGCACTAGGATGCCCTAAACTGGATTGAAAGTAAGCAAACCAGCACAGACAAGCTGCAGAAGGCGTACTCAGTGTACTGAAGGTCGTACTATTTACTAGCCGAAACGCTTTATTTGTTACTTGACACAGAGAGCACTCTACAGTCTTACGTACACAACGGTAGAGTATAGTACTGTCTTCCATGCCGCAGATAGTTTTCAGTCATTCGTGCGGCTGTCATGAAACAGGAAACAACAATGGCTGTTGTATACACAACTACAGAACACTTGCTTGTCGTTCATGTGAAAGACAAAATAACTGCAAGACAAGCTTGCAGGCTCTATGAAGAATAGTACCCAAACAGGCATCACCATGCCCACAATATGTTTGCAATACTGGAGAGGTCTTTACATAAAACTGGCAACTTATGTCCTAATGGTCACCAAATTGGATGCCTGCATACACGCAATACGCCATAGTTTGAACCAGTTGTATAACAACGTTCTGCAGATCACCCTTCTACGAGAACCTGAGCTATGGCACATACCATGGGTTTGAACAGCATGGCAGTGTGGCATGTTCTGCACGATGAGCACCTTGATCCCTACAAACCCCAGAAGGATCATGTGGAGACAGCACGACTTTCTTCGTGGAGTCAACTTTTGGTGATGTGTGCAAAGCAGGCACCATCCTCACTTCCTACGACGTTTCTGTTTTCTGATGTGTGCAGCTTTACCAGGAACAGCATGTTAAACACCAGTAACCTAACTAACCTAAGGACAGCACACACATCCATGCCCGAGGCAGGGTTCGAACCTGCGACCGTAGCAGTCGTGCGGTTCCAGACTGAAGAGCCTAGAACTGCTTGGCCAACCCCGCCGACGTGGTTGCTACAGGATGGTGCCAAAGCAATCTGCAACAACGATGTCAGTGCCTATCTAAATGACACCTTTAACAACCGATAGACTGGGCGTGGAACCATACATTGGATTTTAATTCCTGGGAATGCATCTAAGCTCTGCTGTACGGGACACCCATGGAGTCACCACAGGATCTGGCGGCATGAACACAAGTAGGAACTTGAGTCACCTGTGGTGTATCCAGAATCTTTTCATGGGTTCGGCACGACATCATCAGGTGATAAACATATGTTCCAGTACTGGTGACAGTCATAATGAACAGCTTCTGACATGACTGTCTTAAGGAGCGCAACCAAATGGAAGTATTTTTTGACTTTAATGCAGTGGTCAAGCCATAGTCCCACTAAATTTTGGAAAGGTAAAGCTCAGTCACCATTATTCAGTGTAACAAGTATAAAATAAGTCTGGTATTAATTATGAGATCAGGAAATATAAGTAACATGTAACTGCAAAACCTTCATCATATGAATCAATGTGAATTTATGTAGTTAAATTAAGCCTCGTAGTGGCCAAGAAGCAGGTAACATCATTTCGATTGATTGCTGTTAAGCCTTTATGTATACCGAACAATAAAATCTTAATGTCACATTTGTTGGATTAGGATCGACACAGTCCAACTACTTGCGTAACGTACCTGAAAAGTGAAGGTCTTGCGTTACTAATCTTAGCAATTCTGCTGTTATTCTGAAAATGAGTCGCTCAAGTACGAGGTGGGACCGTTAATTGAAGTATCAGAACGTACCTTGATGTTGTTAATGAAATAATAACATCCATTTATGAATATTACGTATTATTATTCGTATATATTGTTTCCAGGCCTATTAGTCAAATCTGAAACAAAAATCTCCATATCTCAAGGTCTTAAAGTTAAAAATACACAGCTTGTAATCTTGAACACAGCACTCAGTAGCACTGTGTTCAAGAAACAACTGTTTACTTGGATGACACATATATTGACGAAGTTACCATATGACTCAGATGTTTCTTACATTTCAAGTTCTCATAATTAATAGCAGAGTTATTTTACTTGTCACATTTGATAATGGTGGCTGAGCTTCACTGAACTTCTTAACGTACTATGACGTTTGGCCTGATTACTGTACTGAAGTCAAATAAATTTGAAAAAAAATCTGTAAGTTATTTAAACAGGTGTTTACTAAAAGGTAATGTACATTGTCTCGTTTACTCCTTGCCTAGCTTGTGTGGTTGAAATTGCCTACGTCCTCTTTTACTTTTCAGAGACGCTAGCACGTAAACAAATCGTTCTCGAAAATAGGTTTATTGATGCAATGTCCTCACACAGTACCAATCTATCGACCACCAGAACTTGTAATATACCTTTTGATATATTCTTTATATCATGAAGGATATAAGTGTCCTGTACATTTTTGCTGTTGACGATGCAATTTATATTACCATTTGACAAAAGTGAGAAATTATGGGTTGTATATATTTTGGACACCGTTGATTTTATATCGCCTTGTGAATTGTTGTAAATATTTTATGATATCTGACGACGGTTTATAGACCAAAACTGGTTGTATAATAAATAAATTTTGATCAGCGGTTTTTTTTAGTGACTCAAGAAGTTCTTCTATCTACTCGTTGAATGTCACCGAACAATACAAAAATTGTGAAGTATCCAGAACTGTATCGATTGAATCCTTCTTTCATCATTCCCAGAAGAGGATGGACGACTCTGAAAAGTGTTTGCATCTCTGGCAAGCATCTGCACTAATACCTGCCGCAATAACCACGACACACCTGAAATAGTAATCATATACATATCGAAACGTGTAGTACCTAAGAATGAATCTTTTACTCTGCAGTGAAGTCCGTGTTTTGAAATATCTTGGCACATTAACACTCTGAACAAGACCAGGACACGAACCTGAAACCTCGCTTTCCGTGGGGGATGGTCTTAATAACTGAGGTACCTAGGCACGAATGATGACCCACTCTCAACCCAGCTTCCCGGTCCGGCACAAAGTTATAATTTGAGAGGAAGTTTCACGTTGAACTGAGCCATGTTGCAGCCCGCATTGATGCTGTTTGTAGGTTTCCTCCCTCTGTTGGAGGCCGCACGGTATCGTTTAGTTGGCATGGTTGCGGTTGTTTGTCTTTTTTTCGTGTTGGCTGGCGCCACTCGGTTTCGCAAGCATTGCCTGTCCGCTAGTGGCAGCAGTAGCGGTTATCGATATGTAGTAACTGTTGCCCTATCTTTGGGGCGACATCGGCGTTTTTACGGGTCGTGTGAGTGGGCCAGTTCGATTGAGGACTCAGGAGGAGCCAGGTCCGCGAATTGCCAGAACACGCTGAGACCGCTGGCGGCACGCATGGACTGCCAAATGCAAGGACTGTGGTCACAAGGGTGCACGACCTCGTCGTAAACCGGATCCAGCTAGCTTTAAGATGAGTGCGTTTCAATCCAAGCAGAGAAACCTCCCCCATGTGATATCTCGCGATTCTTCAGTAACTTGGGTTCGTGTAGCTGCTCGTAGTGTTACCGAGGCGAAGAACAGTAAGTGGAGTGCTTGGGGAACGCGGATCTGATTACCTTTCCTCGATTTCTGGTTACTGTTTACTGCGTTCAACTTGTTACAAGTTGTTAAGTTCAACCAGCGGTAATTTTTCTTGCCTGGTGGCCGCTAACGCCCCAGTTACCTGTCCTGGGTGTTAGTGTACGTAATGACACTGTACGTTTCCTCACCTTGACGCTGGTGTCCGGTAAGGAGTGTAGTTTCGACAGTTTTGTTGATTGTAGGCCGATGGGTGATTCCTCCACTCTGTTGGTAATGATCCCTTTCTCGTTCTGGGGGCTCTAAACACAGTATTCTGGACGTAGTGCAGACCGCCGGTTCCGGCTTTGGCGTATTGTTCCATCGTTGCATTTGGTTTATCGAGCGTCAGGTAGCTTCAGTAAGATTATCGTTACTCATTCGTTAGACTGCCACTAGTCTGAGTTACCACTTTGTGAAGTGAATGCCACTCTAGGCTGCCTATCTCATCGCTCGCGAAAGTGTTTGTTGCTGGACCTTCTCAGAGGTCGATTCTTGGAGCACCGTCTGTGGCCCCTTGGTTCTTGTAAGACGTGTATGGTCTAAAAGGAGGTCTTCAAATGGTTCAAATGGCTCTGAGCCCTATGGGACTTAACTTCTGAGGTCACCAGTCCCCTAGAACTTAGAAGTACTTAAACCTAACTAACCTAAGGACATCACACACACCCATGCCCGAGGCAGGATTTGCACCTGCGACCGAAACGGTCGCTCGGTTCCAGACTTTAGCGCCTAAAACCGCTCGGCCAACCCGGTCGGCTAAAAGGAGGTCTGATGACCAGTAGTTCAGTGTAACGTTCCATCAGCCCACGCCCTCTTCGGGTATAATCTACCTCAGTACCCTTTAAGGTACTTATCTACTGGTCCTTGTGTTTTATTATTGTATTATTTATGACAATACCTTGTAATGCCTACATTAAAGGTTATATATGTCTTCTTAATAGTTCTTGTCGCCTTCTGGAACAAATCTAGCAGTGTAGTATTCAGTGAATATTAAGGGTTGTGTTACAAAAATTACCATCATCTTCTTTCACACGTTTGGTGATCAGTTGCTTGTTTTTTAATTAACCTTTGCTATTGTATTTGCTGTTTTACAAGAGGTTTCTAATTTTTTTTTTATATTATTGCCGTTCCTGGCGTGTAAGGCTTTCAGCCATGATTGTGATCATTTGCCTTAAATGCTAATTTGTATTTTAGCAGTAAGCCTTAAAACCTTATTTACTACCATTGCTGGCGTCTGATGCCTTCTGCTGTGTTTGTGGCCACTTGCCAGTACTGTTTCAGTACCTGTAATTTGTAAGTTGCAGCGAGTTTTAAACAGTTTTTAATTTATTGCCATTTGTGGCGTGTAAGGCCTTCTGCCTAGATCACAGTGGCTTGCATTTAAAACATTATCTGCTGCATCTGTATTTAATGGTGATTTGCTAAATTGTAACTCACTGGAAACACTATTATTTATTCAGTTGTTTATTCCTTCATTAGTAACTTGTGGTATTTTTATTTGTTGTTGAGTCTGGAATTACTGGTTTAAAATAAATTGTGTGTAACCGTAAAAGGCAACCAGTAGTAACTGATTACGGCCATGTCCACATTCCTGCCATTCCTTGACTACCAGGTTTCATGAACATTTCATGCCAATGTGATCTTTGTTGCATGACGCATACAAGGTGTTGCAGTTTCAGTGTCCAGTGTCGTACAAATCAGCACATTCGCCTGCTTTCCGGGCTTTACATGCTCATATCACGTATGTGACAACATAAAGAAAATCTATGACTCAATTAACATTTCATCCTCTCTCTTTTGCGTATTTGTAACGTTGCTGGACCTTGCTGTGCCTACTGTCCATCAGGAATAAACGTGCCTGCCATTAGGAGAGGTATTTTGACGGCTTGTATATTATGAATCCAAGTCCTAATTGATTTCTCTGTAGTAACCAGACTTTTTATTAAATACAGATAGCCACATTAAGGGGCTCCAGAAAGGCTCAAAATCATGAAAAGTTCAATTTTTACTTTTTTGCGTTTTCTGTATCTGCAGACTATTACCTTTTAATAGATATATAATTAATTCAATTCTGAAGACTACAACTATTTTTAAATTTTTTTTGAAATGTGTTCTACATGGGCATGACCCACTGTGGCGCTGTTAAACTGCTGTCAAATGGTGTTATTATTAACGTCCGTGTTCATCAGGTACATTTTAGTGATGTGAGATAAAGTATGTGTTATGGCTAACCTGTGATGGTTCAATGTATATCGCTGGTGTGATTGTCGATTGTTTCATGTTTATTTACTCTGTCGTTATCTCAAAAATATTCGTAATTAATTCTGTTTCTTGAGTCTCTGTTTTGTTGAAGTATAATAATGAGTAAAAGTAAAGTTATTAGAAATCCTCTGAAGGCTTTTAAGAAAAGGAGAAATGTTGGAAAGCCAAAGGTATGTGTTATTACTGTAAACAATAAAGACGATAACCAAGTGAGTGAACCTAACCTCTCAAGTACACCTGCCCATAGCAGTCAAAGTGTGAAAGAAAATACTTCACAGAAGAAGCTTGGTTCAATGAGTGAAAACTATGAATGTTTTATGGGCGAATCGAATGTGAATGAAATATTTGAAATGTCGGTTCTCAAAGGAATTTTTTCAAACTGTGTAAGATGTATTCATTGTAGTGAAGTTGGTCTGGAACTCTCCATAATAAAGCACGTAGGACTTGCTAGTGAAATACAACTGAAATGTAATAAGTGTTCATACATGACCACCTTTTGGAACAGTGTTGCAGTAACTGCAACTGAAGAAAATGGTAGCAAAATCTACGAACACAACAACGAGCGATGCTTGCTTTAGACAAGGAACGCCTTCGGGCTGCAGACAGGGCTGTAAAGAGTCTAGAAATACAAGCAAGAGTAAACAGGAGGAGGAACAAGAGGAAGCTGGAGAAGGAGTTTGCAGAGGATGAAGATAATCCATCCTATGGACCTGGAATGCACTAAAAAGTTAATCCAATCTTTGTCGCTCGATTCCCAAAACTTTTATTTTCTCATACTAATTACATGTTTTCTAAGGATCTTCCAAACATATTTGTTTCAAACTTTCAGTAAATGTTACACAGTACCTTCTGCATAATTTAACACAGCCTTTTTCCAAAAAACTGTCTATTTTTGAATATATAAATAAAAAATTGCAAAAAATGTTGTGAATTTTCATTACATTTGAAAAAAAAATCATCTTTAATAACTGAACTAAAATTTTGTAAAATCCCTGAGATACGTTGTAGCCCATATTCCAATAAATAATCTGTAAAAAGTTCAACTTCCTACCTCAAATACTTTGTGAGGAAAGATGTAATTTATAAGCGTTATTTTAACATTGCAAGTATAGGGCGTTCCGGAGCCCCTTAAAAAGTTTAATTCAACACTATCCGTTAACACTTAAACTGGTACGAACTGTCAGGCTAAAGAAGAGCTGACGACCACAGGTTGGTGTTACGAGCCTACAGCACAAATTTGAGGTAAATGATCCATATTCTAAGCATTTATCAGTAAGGATCGCAACGTCAAATGGCTGACACATCCAGTGAAAGTGTTCGGAAACACTTGCGAACCGTTATATAGTCTAGATCAAGTCATTCAGCTCATGGAAAACTACTTTTGTAACTGTCTACTCAGCCTACTCGTCCGGTTCGCGAGCGTCTTTGACTGACATATGAGAACCCCGGCACGCAGCCAGGCAGAAACACATGGCAGTGTCAGCGTGGAGGGTTGGCCGAGGGGACGCTGGCGATATGCCTGTTCAGCTGTCGCAGTACTGGCGCTGCCCCTGACGAGCGCCACTAAAATCCACTCAAACTTTCATTGCGACAAGAAAATCCTTTCTGATGGCGCAAAGTGCCTGCCCCCGCCTCCGTCTGTCATTTGATCCCCTGAAGCAGCGCACTGCACGTGTCATTAGGCTGGCAGAGCCACCAGTTGTGCACGTGCCTATTTGCAGGCACGTACAGCTCCAATGTACTGGTATACCAGACTCCGCGTGACAATAGCGATGCATGTTAATCAAACATACGCAGTCATATTAAGATAGTTATAGCACCTTAACTGAACATTTCACTTTTACTGGGGACATATTTTAGGCCTTTTTGCTGGCGATCGCAAACAGACCGAACTCAGTAGATATTGTGCGTCCATGAATGGCAAAGTGATCAGTTTTTCAGCGTATCTGAGAACATTTTAACATTCACCTCCGTATAGGCAGACGCCACCTGGGCTGGACACAGAGGGGGATTACCTGTTAGGCTGCTTCAAACCAATCAGAACAATGGTACTTTAGGAGAAGACTAGATTATTATCTTTCTTTTCTTTTTGAGACATCATTCTTCTGACTGGTTTGATGTGGCCCGTAGAGAAGTTCCTAATCTGTGCCAACCTCTTCTTCTCAGAGTAGCACTAGCAACCTACGTTATCAACTATTTGCTGGATGTGTTCCAATCACTGTCTTCTTCTACAGTTTGTACCCTCTAGAGCTCCCTCCAGTACCATAGAAGTCATTCCCGGACATACAGATGACATATCATCTATTGTGTTGTCCAAACCTTCGGATGGGCAGTCGCCACCTGGTCTGGACACAGAGAACGAATACCTGATAGGCTGCTTCAAACCAGTCAGAACAGTGGTACTTTGGGAGAAACTAGAATTTTTTTGTTTTTTTTTTTGAGTCATCATTCTTCTGACCGGTTTGATGCAGCCCATAGAGAAATTCCTCTCCTGTGCCAACCTATTCATCTCAGAGTAGCACTAGCAACCTACGTTATCAACTATTTGCTGGATGTGTTTCAATCAATGTCTTCTTCTACAGTTTGTACCCTCTAGAGCTCCCTCCACTACCATAGAAATCATTCCCGGGCGTCATAACAGATGACCTATCATCTGCTGTGTCGTCCGAACAAGACACAGCGAGGACCCAAGCACCAAAAGCGCAAGGTTGCGTTCTGGTGGCAGTGCCATAGAGACTCGCCACTGGCCCGAGTTCCACCAGCGCTATGGGCGGCGCTGAGGATGAAGATATCGACTTCGTCTCGACCAATTCCTGGCCGAGTGCAATCCGCCAATGGTCGGACGACAAAGGACAGAAGCCTGCTCGGAGTATAGAAGAGCAGCTCTCCCCCACTGGGTTATAGATCATCGTCCGGTGCTCACTTAGACAGGAAATGCCATTTAGTGAACTCATAGAAGTGAACAGGCTGTTGTTGTAAACTGCATTGTCTATTTACTCAGAAGTTTATGTACCATTACTTGCCCTTGCCCATTAAGGGCCTTTTCTGTGTTATATTACTTGGAGTTTTGCATTCTTCATTATTCAACAAGTGACAAAGATAAGAAAACCTTTTTAACTCACTTATGTGACTTTGTTACTAATTTGTTGGTGTGTTGCATAAATTTCGTTCTCCTATCCTATTGCCTGAACTTGGAGCATAGCAGTGTAATGTGGCAGAGAGAAATTGTCTTAGCGCTGTACTGCACCAGAACCGTTTCACAAACTCACAAATTCGGGCTACCGTAACCACAGAGGCAACTTGCCTCCACAGCAGTAGCGACGAGGTCTTTGCGAAACTGGCGACGCGGGTTTACAAAACCATCCTGCCTCTTCTTCTAGTCAGTGTTTTCCACATACCCCTTTCCTCTCCGAATCTGTGCAGAACCTTGTCATTCCTCACCTTATCAGCCCACCTAGTTTCCAACATTCGTCTGCAGTACCACATCTTAAATGCTTCGATTCTCTTCTGTTCCGTTTTTCCCACAGTCAATGTTTCGCAGCCATACAAAGCTCCGCTCCAAACGTACAATCTCAAAATTTCGTCTTCAAATTAAGGCCTATGTTTGATACTTGCAGACTTCTCTTTCCCATGAATACCCTTCTTGCCAATGATTGTCTGCTTTTGATGTCCTTCTTTCTGCGTCCGTCTTTGGCTATTTTGCTGCCTAGGTAGATGATGAATTTCTTATCTCCGTCTACACACATCAAAAAAGTTTTGCACCACCTCTGTTCCAAGAGTTCCGGAACCTGTACAGAAAAATGGAATAGAGATAAACATAAACATCATTTCCGCCCTCTTTTTGCTAATGAAAATCATACTTGCATGTTGTACCACCATATAGTGACACCTTCAGAGGTGGTGGTCCAGATTGCTATACACACCGGTACCTCTTATACCCAGTAGTACGTCCTCTGGCGTTGATGCATGCCTGTATTCGTCGTGGCATACTATCCACAAGTTCAGCAAGGTAGTGTTGATCCAGGTTGTCCAACTCCTCAACGGCGATTCGGCGTAGATCCCACAGAATTGTTGGTGGGTCACATCGTCCAAAACAGCCCTTTTCAATCAATCCCAGGCATGTTCGATAGGCTCCATGTTTGGACAACTCGCTGGCCTCTCTAGCCGACCGAAATCGTTATCACCAAGGAAGTTACTCACAAGATGGAAACGATGGGGCGCGAATTGTCGTCCATGAGTATGCTTTTGATATAGTTGCACTATTGATCAGAGGATGGCATTCGCGTATCGTACAGCCGTTACAGCGCCTTCCTTGACCACCAGCGCGCGTACGTCAGCCCCACAAATGCCACCCCAACAGTAGGGAACCTCCACCTCGCTGCACTCGCTGGATAGTGTTTCTAAGGCGTTCAGCCTGACCGGGTTGCCTCCAACACGTCTCCGACGATAGTCTCGTTGAAGGCATATGCAATACTCGTCGGCATGGTGTCGTAGTTTCTAAGTTTGACCTCGCCATGGACGTCGGGAGTGAAGTTGCGCATCATTCAGCCTATTGCGCGCAGTTTGATTCATAACACGACGTCCTGTGGCGATACGAAAAGCATTATTCAACATGGTGGCGTTGCTGTTAGGGTTCCTTTGACCATAATCCGTAGATAGTGGTCATCTATAGCAGTAGTAGCCCTTGGGCGGCCTGAGTGAGGCATGTCATCAACAGTTCCTGTCTCTCTGTATCTCCTCCATGTCCGAACAACATCTCTTTGGTTCACTCCAAGACGCCTGGACACTTCCCTTGTTGAGAGGCCTTCCTGGTACATAGTAACAATGCGGACGCGAACGAACCGCGGTATTCAACGCCTAGGCGTGGTTGATCTACAGACAACACGAGACGTATACCTCCTTCCTGGTGGAATGACTGCAACTGATCGGCTGTCAGACCCCCTTAGTCTAATAGGCGCTGCTCATGCATGGTTGTTTATATCTTTGGGTGGGTTTAGTGACATCTCTGAACAGTCAAAGCGACTGTGTCTGTAGTACAATATGCACAGTCAGCGTCTAACTTCAGGAGTTCTGGGAACCAGGGTGATGCAAAACTTTTTTTGATGTGTGTACTTCGTGACCATCAATCCTAATGTTTAGTTTCTCGTTGTTCACATTTCTGCTGATTCCCATTACTTTCGATTTACTATCAGTCCATGTTCTGTACGCATTAGGCTGTTCATTGCATTGAGCAGATCTCGTAATTCTTATTCACTTTCACACAGGATAGCAATGTCTCAGCGAACTGTATAACTGATATCCTTTCACCTTGAATTTTGCTTCCATTCCTGAACCTTCCTTTTATTTTCATCATTGCATCTTAGATGTACAGATTGAACAGTAGGGGCGATAGATTACTTCCCTGTCTTACACGCTGTTTAGTCCGAGTACTTCGTTCTTCGTCGTCCACACTTATTATTCTCTCTTGGTTCTTTTACGTATTGTATATTACCCGTCTCTCCCTCTAGCATACCCCTATTTTTCTCAGAACTTCGAACATTCTGCGCCATTTTACATCGTCGAATCCTTTTTTCACGTCGACAAATTCTGTTAACTTGTCTCGATTTGTCGTTAGTTATTCTTCCATTATCAACAGAAACGTCCGAATTGCGTCTCTGGTGGCTTTACCTTTCCAAAAGCCAAACTGATCGTTATCTAACATATCCTCACTTTTCTTTTCGATTCTTCTGTATATTATTCTTGTTAGCAACATAGATGCATGTGCTGTTAAGCTGATTGTCCGGTAATTCTCGAAATTGTCAGTTCTTGCAGTCTTCTGATGGGTGGATGATATTTTCCGAAAGTCGAATGGTATGTCACCAGACTCATACACTCTACACACCAACGTGAATAGCCGCTTTGTTTGCTAATTCCATCAATGATTTTATAAATTCTGATGGAATGTTATCCATCACTTCTGCTTTATTTGTTCTTAAGCCCTCCAAAGCTCTCTTAAATTCTGATTCTAAAACTGCACGCGCTATGTCTTATAAGTCGAATCCTGTTTTTTCTCCTATCGCATCAGACAAATTTTATCGTTTGTAGAGGCCTTCAATGTATTCTTTTCATCTATCCGCTCTCTCCTTTGCATTTAACAGTGGGATTCCCATTGCACTTGTTATGTCACCACGCTTGCTTTTAATTTCACCGAAGGTTGTTTTGACTTTCCTATACGCCGAGTCAGTCCTTCCGACAATCGTTTCTTTTTCTATTTCTTCAGATTTTTCATCCAGCCAATCGTCTTAGCTTCTCTGCACTTCCTATTTATTTCATTCCTCAGCGATATGTATTTATGAATCCCTAAAATTACCTGAACGTTTTTGTACTTCCTCCTTTCATCCATCAACTCAATTATTTCTTATGTTACCCACGGTTTCTTCGCAGCTACCTTCCCTGTACCTATGTTTTTCTTTCCTACTTGTGTGATCGCTGTGTTTAGAGGTGTCCATTCGTCTTCAACTGTACTGCCTACTGAGTTATTCATTATTGCTATATCTATAGCCTTAGAGAATTTCAAGCGTATCTCGTCATTCTATAGTGCTTCCCTACTTCCTTGCGTGTTCCTGACTTATCTCTTAAAGTTCAGCTCACTCTTCGTCAATAACTGCATTGTGATCTGAGTCTATATCTGCTCTTGGGTACGCCTTAAAATCCTGTATCTGATTCCAAAATCTCTTCCTGGCGATGATGTAATCTAACTGAAATTTTCCTGCGTCACCCGGCCTATTCCAAGTGCACCACCCCCTTTTGTGATTGTTGAAGAGAGTATTCGCTATAGCTGGCTGAATTTTATTACATAACTCAATTAGTTTTTATCCTCTCTCGTTCCTCGTCCCAAGCCCATATTCTCCTTAAACGTTTTCTCTACTTCTACTGGTACAACTGCGTTCCAGTCCCCCGTGAATATTAGATTTTGATCTCCCTTTACTTAATGTACTACCCTTTAAATATCCTCGTATCCTTTCTCTATCTCTTCATCTTCTGCTTGCCACTCGGCATGTACAACTGAACTATCGTTGTCGGTGTTGGTTTGCTGTCAATTCTAATAAGAACAACCCCATCACTTAACTGTTCACAGAAACATACTCTCTGCCCTACCTTCCTATTCATACCTAGTCCTACTGCCGTTACACCATTTTCTGTTCCCTACGATATTACCCTGTATTCATCTGACCATAAATCCTTGTCGTCTTTCTATTTCATTTCACCCCTACTGTATCTAGATTAAGCCTACGCATTTCCCTTTTCAGATTTTCTAGTTTCCCTATCACGTTCCAGCTTCTAACATTCCACGTCTGGACTCGTAGAAGGTTGCCTTTTCGCTCGTTATTCAATCTTTTTATCAGTATCACGGCCACCTTGGCAGTCCCCTCCAAGAGATTCGAATGGGGACTATTCCGGAATCTTTTGTTAGTGGAGAGATCATCATGACACTTTTTCAATTACAGGCCACATGTCCTGTGGATACACGTTACGTGTCTTTAATGATGTGGTTTCCATTGCGTCTGCATCCCCGTGAAGTTGATCATTGCTGATTATTCTGCCTTTAGAGGCAGTTTCTCACACCAAGGACGAGAGAGTGCCCCGGACCTTTGCCCATTCTTGCGCTGTCTTTGACAAATCCGTTGGCAGAATTAAGGTGACTTCATATGCCGGAAGTCTTTGGCCGCCAGTGCTGGTTCTTAATCAAAATTTAAGTGGTGGTTGGTTTCGAATCCGGTATAGAGGACGTTTGATTCCTAATCCGAGACGCTACCTTAGACCACGGTGGAACGGTGGGAAAAGTGCTACTCTCAAATAAATGAGTATTTAAAAATTGTACCAACTTCTACGACATTTCACCACTTTCGGCGCTATTTCCGCTGGTCGGCTTTAAGTAGGAGACTCATCCACCATTACAGTTTCCCCTCAGTGTCTAGAAAGTCCAGAGGAGTGAGGTGAACCTAGTGTCGACTCGCAATAGAAGTAAGTTTGACTTCCAGGTTTCTTTAGTGATACGGCGTCCGTTTTATAGACACCCAAAGCTTATCAGAGATTCTCTAAACTGATGAGTACGTTGGAAACTTTTTATCTTTGCAGAAGGTGAGTCTTAATGGCGGACTATGTGTGTTATCAGTTTTACAACTACAGCACACTTTCTCATCGAAAACTAGGGAAATATGATAAGGATTTACGTGGTTGTCATAAGATTTTTTCTTTTCATATATACAGCTGGTAACGGGTATAAGTGTAGATATTTCTATTGGTGACTGAGGACGGTGTACCAAAGAATTTTACTTCAGTATTTATGTCATTTGAAGACTAATAATTATCTTATTACAAGTCGTATGTTTTCAGGTTGGTTAGTACATCCAAGTATATGTGGCAAGAATAGGCCATTAATCTTATTTTCCCTGGGCAGCAGGCCAGATGCTGAAATATGAATGCATGAACAGAAAACGGTTAGTCTATAGTGACAGGCATAGTCCACTTAGTGGTGCAGTTACGGCCAGGTAGAAAACATTAGGTCATAAAGCCTCAGAGGTGTTTCTGGGAAAACGGTTTGGTGCAGAGAAAAACAACCACCACGCTGATGTATGTTCACGTTGACGTACCACATACAAAAATATCCGCACTTGTACCGATTACCCCCTGCACAGTGAATTGTACGCATACATAGTAATGTCTTTATTTTTACCAATCTGTACCTCCCCCTCCCCCCCCCCCCACCACCACCACCGTCCCACACATAACTCGCAACCAGACACGCAGACACGCGATACACATTGAGGAGACGATTTGCAAGTCGTAACTACCACCTACAAACTTTGTATACTCTAAAAATCACTTTTGCAGTTACTGCCAATGTAAAGACGACACAGAGAGATTACTATCATTCTTTTGTAGTTGTGGAAGAGGTCTTCTTGTTTACTTAATTTTTATGAATGTTTCTTTTTACATTAGCATAACTGCCCTAATTACTTGTTTGGGAGGGAGTTGAGTGTCTTAATCGTAAGATTAAGCTTTACATTGGTCTGTAATTGTTCCGATATCGTGTTCAGAAAATCTTCTCAGAATACTCGACTGCGTTTAATTTCGTACGGTGATATATTTAGAGCCATTGCTCAGTCTCCATCAGCGATTGACAGTCCTTGGGATCGCTATAATCACTAGGTGTGATCAGCCATACACAATGAAGAGCCAAAGAAACTGATACACCTGCCTAATGTCGTGTAGGGCAGCACGCAGAAGTGCCGCAATACGACATTGCATGGACTCAAATAATGTCTGAAGTTGTGCTGGAGGGAACTTACACATGAATCCTGCAGGTCTGTCCATAAATCCCTAAGAGGACGGTTGGTGGTAGGGGGGGGGGGGGAGATCTCTTCTGAATAGCACGTTGCAAGGCATCCCAGATATGGTCAATAATGTTCATGTCTGAGGAGTTTGGAGGCCAGTGGAGGTGTTTAAACTCAGAAGAGTATTCCTAGAGCCAGTCTGTAGCAATTCTGGACATATGGGGTGACGCATTGCCCTTCTGGAATTGCCCAAATCCGTCGGAATTCACAATGGATATGAATGGACGCAGGTGATCAGATAGGATGCTTAGATACGTCTCACCTGTCAGAGTCGTATCTAGGCGTATCAAGTGTCCCATATCACTCTAACTTCACACGCCCATGCCGTTACAGAGGCTCCACTAGCTTGAACAGTCCCCTACTAACATGCAGGGTCCACGGATTCATGAGGTTGTCTCCATACTCGTAGACGTCCATCACCTCGATACAATTTGAAACGGGACTCGTCCGACCAGACAACATATTTACCATCTAAAGTCGGTGTTGACTGGCCTAGGCGAAGCGTAAAGCCTTGTGTCTTGCAGTCGTCAAGGGTACACGAGTGGGCCTTCTACTCTGCAACCACATATCGATGATTTTTCGTTGGATGGTTTGCACGCTGACACTTGTTGATGGCCCAGCACTGACGTCTACAGCAATCTGCGGAGGGATTGTACTTCTGTCACGACGAACGATTCTCTTCAGTCGTTGATGGTCTCATTCTTGCAGTATCTCTTTCCCGCCGCAGCTATCTGGAAGACTGATGTTTTACAGGATTCATGATATTCACGGTACACTCGTGAAATGATCTGACGAGAAAATCCCCGCTTCATCGCTACCGCGGAGATACTGGTGTCCCATTGTTCGTGCGCCGACTATAACACCAGGTACGAGCTCCCTTAAATTTTGATAATATGCAATTGTAGCAAAAGTAACCGATCTAACTACTGCGCCAGACACTTGTTGTCTTATATAAGCGTTTCCGACCGCTGCGTCGTATTCTTCCTATTTACATATCTCTATATTTGAATACCCATGCCTAATCAAGTTTCTTTGGCGTTTCATTGTACCGGGTGATCAAAAAGTCAGTATAAATTTGAAAAGTGAATAAATCACGGAATAATGTAGATAGAGAGGTACAAATTGACACACATGCTTGGAATGACATGGGGTTTTATTAGAACCAAAAACATACAAACGTTCAAAAAACGTCCGACAAATGACGCTTCATCTGATCAGAATAGCGATAATTAACATAAGACAAATCAAAGATGATGTTCTTTACAGGAAATGCTCAAAATGTCCAACATCATTCCTCAACAATAGCTGTAGTCGAGGAATAATGTTGTGAACAGCACTGTAAAGCATGTCCGGAGTTATGGTGAGGCATTGGCGTCGGATGTTGTCTTTCAGCATCCCTAGAAATGTCGGTCGATCACGATACAGTTGCGACTTCAGGTAACCCCAAAGCCAATAATCGCATGGACTGAGGTCTGGGGACCTGGGAGGCCAAGCATGACGAAAGTGGCGGCTGAGCACACGATCATCACCAAACGACGCGCGCAAGAGATCTTCCACGCGTCTATCACTATGGGGTGGAGCGCAACCCTGCACAAACATCGTACGTTCCAGCAGGTGTTTATCAGCCAGGCTGGGGATGATGCGATTCTGTAACATATCGGCGTACCTCTCGCCCGTCACGGTAGCAGTTTTTCTGTCCAACGCCATCTGTCGGACATTTTGTGATTTTTTTTTTTGTTCTAATAAAACCCCATGTCATTCCAAGCATGTGTGTCTATTTTTACGTCTTCAAATCTGTACTGACTTTTTGATCACTCGGTACATGGAAACTTGGCGCTTGAGAAAAGAAGAAGGAGTGGTACTGTGCAGACCCGATCTCGGAGGTCTATAAAAGTTGCCGCATACCGGCAATAAGCTAGCACGGAGAAGTAATTGGCGTTAAAATGGAGCTAACGGGGTTCAGTAAACGGATGAGACGGAGAGACGGGTGTGCGGCCAGACAGGCCCGCGCGGCGCCGCGCCCGGCTGCGTCCGCCTCCGCACAGTACGTGCCGGTAATTCAAAGGGCCGAGCGGCACTGCAGGGCACGGCGGGGCGGAGCGGAGGCTCGTTAAAACTGCGACTGGACGGGGCTGGGCTGGGCTGGGCTGGACAGGGCTGGAGGCCGCCTTGTGCTGCGCGCCACAGCGCGGCCCGGTAATGCAATCACCGAATTAGGCGGCGGACTGCGACGGCCGGTCGCTCGTTAGCGCTGCGTGCCGCGCCGCGGCCTGCCGGGCTGCCGGGGACTCCCCTCGTCCTCGTCAGGAACCGCTCCGCCGCAGACGGATTCGGGGCATACCAGCTGCTGGCGAAGTCGCCCGCGTCCCTCGCCCGCTCGTATAGCACCGTCTGCGCAGACGAGACAGCTAGCATTAAGAGCACTTGCGACCAAGTGCTCGAAGATTGAGATACATACTGGTGTGCAAAAATTAAGGACGAGCTAAGTTAACCGCACAAAAACATGGTCGTCCCTAAATAAATCATTACAAGCATCTTTTAATGCCGCGTAATTCCGCCCTTGGACTTGATAACCACCTAGATTCGGTTAGGAAGTGAGTCTACCGCAGGTAAGATACGTCGCGTCCCCGCTAAGCCATTCGCAGAGAATTTGATCGCGCCGTTTCAGCACATTGCGATTATGCTGATGTCGGAGTTTTATCCAGCGTCCCAACACGTTCCACATACAAGTCCCACATACAAGTACCAGGTCGGCTTGACAGGGGAGATAGAGAAGACCCAATGAAGAGCGGCGCGTTTCGTCACAGGGTTATTTGGTAAGCGTGATAACGTTACGGAGATGTTTCGCAAACTAAAGTGGCAGACTCTGCAAGAGAGGCGCTCTGCATCGTGGTGTAGCTTGCTGTCCAGGTTTCGAGAGGGTGCGTTTCTGGATGAGGTTCACCCTACTTATACCTCCCGAGGAGATCACAAATGTAAAATTAGAGAGATTCGAGCGCGCACGGAGGCTTTCCGGCAGTCGTTCTTCCCGCGAACCATACGTGATTGGAACAGAAAAGGGAGCTAATGACAGTGGCATGTAAAGTGCCCTCCACCACACACCGCTGGGTGGCTTGCGGAGTACAAATGTAGATGTAAATGTAGATTTTGTAGACCAGTAGAGATGTAATATGGCGGAGGAGTGTCCAGAAATCTGATCACATATTCTTCCAGTCTGATGAAAATTGGAGTACTCGTCTTTATGTGCCTGTGTTAGCAATGGCCTCTTGCGACGTGACGAGCTCCAAATGTTCATTGCATGCAGTTCACGTCGTAGTGTTCTCTCGCTAATAGGTGGTGAAGGACCTTCATTTACTGCCTGCAGCGATTCCCATCGTGTTTTGATTCAGAAGCCGGGAAACGCGTCTCCAGTGTCTCTCGCTTAGGATGTTTTTCCGGCCACAATTCTGATGTCGTGTTTGGTGGCAGCATGTTTTCCACTACTGCTTCTAAACACGGTGAACAGTCCGCCGCGAAACACCAGGGAAATTCAGCAACTTCACGCACAGTATCATCGTTGCCATGACCAAAGCCGGCGTGTGTGGCCGAGCGGTTCTACGCGCTTCAGTCTGGAACCGCGCGACCGCTACGGTCGCAGGGTCTAGTCCTGCCTCTGGCATGGATGTGTGTGATGTCCTTAGATTAGTTAGGTTTAAGTAGTTCTAGGGGAGTGATGACCTCGGATGTTAAATCCCGTAGTGTTCAGAGCCACTTGCACCATTTTGAACCATGACCAAACAGGATAGCCCCGTTTTGCTACTCTTTCACGACCTTCCATGAGAACATGTGCGCTTATAATGTCGGGTTAAAAAGTAAACTGGTCCCGGCGGAGGTTCGAGTCCTCCCTCGGGCATTGGTGTGTCTGTTTGTCCTTAGGATAATTTAGGTTAAGTAGTGTGTAAGCTTAGGGACTGATGACCTTAGCAGTTAAGTCCCATAAGATTTCACAAATATTTGAACATTTTTGAAAAGTAAATGCCTTACTGATTACTGCTGCCTTATGCTCATGTAGGTGCAATACGTGCGAGGTTGAACATGTGATTCGATCGCTGCGCCATCTGCGCTTGCACACTGGGGTGACTAATTTTTAGTCCAATGATCTTAGATTAAGTAACATAATATGTGAACCACTCTGTGGAAATGAAAGAACGTGCACGAACATGTTGCCGAAGGTGCAGCACACAAAGTTGGACGTCACACAGCCAGAGATCACCATGACTTTAGCGCCATATGTGGCTTTTCAGCAAAATAAATGTGATTCACAGAAGCAAAGATCAACAAGCGCTCATGTTTATTGGATATTTCATTCTTATTTTGGTTCATATCAGTACTTCCCAAAATGCAGAATGCCTGGAGCTTGTGTAGAAGAGGTCCGCTGACCCTGTCGCTTATAACATTTGCCATAGCCGTTTACATACCAAGAACCCTTAATTCAGATCGATACATTTCCCCTCCTCCGTCTTCCCTGGAAGTTGGTAACATCATCACGGAATCACCCTGTATATATACAGCTAAGCCAAAATATTATGAAAACCGCGTCCCTGAGACTCAACACTGCCTGGTGACGCTGTGCGCAGGTAACATGCAAAGAAAGTATCAGGTGGCCCACGGACGCCGTCTTCTGTTGGCGTTACTTAGTCCCAGGTACCACAGATGCCGGAAGGTCTGCCTAAGAAGACGAGCTAAGGGGGCTCCACACCAACAGAGAGGAGACCCTGCTAAACGTGAGACCAAAGCTTAAAAATAAACACTTTATAGCTATAAATGATCTTACAGCTCGTCTCTAGAAAACGAGCTTGCTGTAGGAGGAGCGCTGGGTTCGATTCCCCGGCTTGAGAAAGGTCTCTGTGTAGAAGAATAATTGCCCTGACCAAATCAATACACACAAAGGCCAAAGTATATTAGTTATCTGTTTCAAGGCATATTATCATATGGAGCTCATTTATTAAAATCACATAATGCAGCAATTAGTGCTTCACAGATGACAGTAAGTGCTATCACATCTCGGACTGCAAGGAAGAACAACGATTATAAAGATGATGTTCCTTTAAACCTATGTTATAGACTGACAAATATTTATAATTGCTTTATTCACAAGAGAAATATTCAAATACATGTGCGCCCTGTTGGATGCATTGATAAAAGCGTCTCTTGCTATTAGTATACACACCTCTTAACGTTTCTGCAGGTACTAAAGCTCAACGAATATGTATTTGTTGTTTTAACACATCTGGATTTTCCGGTTTTGTTTCGTAAACCCTAACTTTGATACTTCCCCTTTGGGCTGCAGTGACGAGCCAACCCGTGTTGCACTAACGCATTAGAGAATCATAAAGCTACAGAGGACGACTGGCGCGGGCGACCTGGTATGTGACCGACACGAGGCAGGGACGAATGGAGATTCATTCCAATGACGATCTCTCTTATTCAGAAACGCTTTCCTTGCCATTGCCAGTCTACATTTTATATCCTCTCGCCTTCGGCCATCATCAGTTATTTTGGTCCCCAAATAGCAAAACTCATTTACTACTTTAAGCCTCTCATTTCCTAATCTAATTCCCGCAGCATCACCCGATTTGATTCGACTACATCCCATTATCCTCGTTTTGCTTCTGTTGCTATTCATCTTATATCCTCCTTTCAAGGCACTGTCCATTCCGTTCAGCTACTCTTCCAGGTTCTTTGCTGTCTCTGAAAGAATTACAATGTCATCGGCGAACCTCAATGTTTTTATATCTTCTCCATGGATTTTAATTCCTATTCCGAATTTTTCTTTTGTTTCCTTTACTGCTTGGTCAATATACAGTTTGAATAACATCGGAGATGGGCTCCAACCCTGTCTCACTCACTTCCCAACCACAGATTCCCTCTCATGCCCCTCGACTCTTATAACTGCCATCTGGTTTCTGTACAAATTGTAAATAGCCTTTCGCTCCCTGTATTTTATTCCTGCCACCTTCATAATTTGAAAGAGAGTACTCCAGTCAACATTGTAAAAGCTTTCTCTAAGTCTAAAAATGCTAGAAACGTAGGTTTATCTTCCCTTAATCTATTTTCTAAGGTAAGTCATAGGGTCAGTATTGCCTCACGTGTTCCAACATTTCTACGGAATCCAAACTGATCTTCCCCGAGGCCAGCTTCTACCAGTTTTTCCATTCGTCTGTAAAGAATTCTTGTTAGTATTTTGCAGCAGTGGCTTATTAAACTGATAGTTCGTAAATTTTCACATCTGTCAACACCTGCTTTCTTTGGGATTGGAATTATTATATTTTTCTTGAAGTCTGAGGGTATGTCGCCTTTCTCATACATTTTGCTCACTAGATGGTAGAGTTTTGTTAGGCCTGGCTCTCCCAAACCTGACATTAGTTCTAATGGGATGTTGTCTACTCCCGGGGCCTTGTTTCGACTGAGGTCTTTCAGTGTTCTGTCAAACTCTTCACGCAGAATCGTATCTCCTATTTCAAATTCATCTACATTCTCTTCCATTTCCATAATATTTTCCTCAAGATCATCGCCCTTGTATACATCCTCTATATACTCCTTCCACCTTTCGGCTTTCCCTTCCTTGCTTACTACTGGATTTCCATCTGAGCTCTTGATATTCATGCAAGTCGTTCTCTTTTCTCCAAAGATCTCCTTAATTTTCCTGTAGGCAGTATCTATCTTACTCCTAGTGATATGCGCCTCTACATCCTTACATTTGTCCTCTGGCCATCCCTGCTTAGCCATTTTGCACTTCCCGTCGATCTCATTTTTGAGACGTTTGTATTCTTTTTTGCCTGCTTCATTTACTGCATTTTTGTGTTTTCTCCTTTAATCAATTAAATTCAATATCTCTTCTGTTACCCAAGGAACCGCGAGACCGCTACGTCGCAGGTTCGACTCCTGCTTCGGGCATGGATGTGTGTGATGTCCTTAGGTTCGTTAGGTTTAAGTAGTTCTAAGTTCTAGGGGACTGATGACCACAGCAGTTAAGTCCCATAGTGCTCAGAGCCATTTGAACCATTTTGCTACCCAAGGATTTCTATTAGCCCTCATCTTTTTACCTGCTTGACCCTTTGCTATCTTCACTATTTCGTCTCTCAAAGCTACCCATTCTTCTTCTACTGAATTTCTTTCCCCCATTCTTGTCAATCGTTCGCTAATGCTCTCCCTGAAGCTCTCAACAATCTCTGATTCTTTCAGTTTATCCAGGTCCCATCTCCTCGATTTACCACCTTTTTGCAGTTTCTTCAGTTTTAATCTACAGGTCATAACCAATAGATTGTGGTCAGAGTCCACATGCCCCTGGAAATGTCTTACAATTTAAAACCTGGTTCTTTAATCTCTGTCTTACCATTATATAATCTATCTGATACCTTCCATTATCTCCAGGCTTCTTCCATGTAGACAACCTTCTTTCATGATTCTTGAACAATGTGTTAGCTATGATTAAGTTATGCTCTGTGCAAAATTCTACCAGGCAGCTTCCTCTTTCATTCCTCACTCCCATTCCATATTCACCTACTACGTTTCCTTCTCTTCCTTTTCCTACTGTCGAGTTCCAGCCACCCATGACTATTAAATTTTCGTCTCCCTTCACTATCTGAATAATTTCTTTTATATCATCACACATTTCATCAATCTCTTCGTCATCTGTGGAGCTAGTTGGCATATAAACTTGTACTACTGTGGTAGGCGTGGGCTTCGTATCTGTCTTGGCCGCAATAATGCGTTCACCATGCTGTTTGTAGTAGCTTACTCGCATTTCTATTTTTTTTATTCATTATTAAACCTACTCCTGCATTATACATACTCCTGCATTATCCCTATTTGATTCTGTATTTACAACCCTGTATTCACCTGACCAAAAGTCTTGTTCCTCCTGCCACCGCACTTCACTAATTCCCACTGCATCTAACTTTAACCTATCCATTTCCCTTTTTAAATTACCTAACCTACCTGCCCGATTAAGGGATCTGACATTCCACGCTCCGACCCGTAGAACTCCAGTGTTCTTTCTCCTGATAACGACGTCCTCCTGAGTAGTCCCCGCCCGGAGATCCGAATGGGGGACTATTTTACCTCCGGAATATTTTACCCAAGAGGACGCCATCATCATTTATCCATACAGTAAAGCTGCATGCCCTCGGGTAAAATTACGGCCGTAGTTTTCCCTTGCTTTCAGCTGTTCGCAGTACCAGTACAGCAAGGCCGTTTTGGTTAGTGTTACAAGGCCGAATCAGTAAATCATCGAGACTCTTACCCCTGGAAATGCTGAAAAAGCTGCTGCCCCTCTTCAGGAACCACACGTATGTCTGGCCTCTCAACAGATACCCCTCCGTTGCGGTTGCACTTACGGTACGGCTATGTGTATCGCTGAGGCACGCAAGCTTCTCCACCAACGGCAAGGTCCATGGTTAGAATAATGTATTCCTCAGCAACTTGCCATCCGCTCTTGCAGTGCTCACAAGTATTTTATGTAATCAACACTTGTTTATACGTTTTGTGGATTGCTATAAGATGTTAATATGTTGGAATTTGATAAGATGTAAAGTAAAACGAGACGAAGCACAACCACAGCAAGATATATAACCGCATATAGCTATTTCACTTTGTATTACATGCAGGCATATTGACATGGTTTCGCTAGCTACACAAAACATAACTGGCATTCAATAGCTAAATATCCTTCTGCAGGGCAGGAGTAGACACTATGTTGCTGGTGAATGCTTTCCCGTAATTGTGAAATTTAGTCATTAAAAAGTGAACATGATGGCCGGAAATCAGTAGAAACAAAGCCTTGTAAAGGCAGCGTTCCTTACCAACAACTGGTGACTGTTAACGGCCTGGCACCTGGCCACGACCATCTCAGGAATGGCGAAGCAAGTCAGCTAGTGTCAGGATCATCTATGGAAAGTTGTGGTAGGATGGAGAAACTATCAGCAAGCAGGTCTGTGTTGAAAATCAACGCCTCATCACAGAAAGTGGAGGTCGGGCACCTGGTCTCCCTGTAAAACAGGATAGCCTTTTGCAGCAGGATTACTGACCACTTCACAGGGCCAGGATCTTGCTACAGTGCTTTCAGGAACATGATAGTGACATGTTGATGTATTCGCCATAAAATATGCCCTACCTGAACTCAATAGGACACATCAGGGACGCTATCAGGCTCCAACTATAATTTCTGGGTAATGGGTGTCTTGTGTTTAGTCATTGAAAGTTCTCAGTTAAAATAATCTTTCAGGTTATGCGTCAATACACGAGTTGTGAACCACTCGCAGGCTTCAAAAGCTTTACTGTCCATACGTCGGGAGAGTAGAAAGAGGATGTCCTCATCAAGCACATTGTAGGCAGAGAACCTTCGGTAGGACAGACAAGCCATTACTCTTCCTTTTCGCTTGGTCTGTGCCAGACATTGTTGACGTCGTACTACCTGCCGACTATTTGTAAAATTCACAATTTTACTATATGAATTACTTGAGATGAGCATTACTAAGCTGAAGTATCCAAGATTATTGGTGACAACGTTGCTCGTTTGTGTTGCATTGACGTAATTCCATACAACACGATTTTTCGGGGCTGCTGTGGGGTATGGTTTTGCTGCTGTGTTTCCTTGTGAGCAAGGTCAGATCTTTGTTCAAATCACGTCTTTGTTGGAATATACGAGAATCAATGGCTATTTTTCCGTAAGACATCAGTGAGTATAGATTGTCTTTCGCATTACTTCTCAATTCTCTAAATAGTATCACGGTGACTGTGATGCATATGGGGTTACTTTTTCTGAGTTTTGCTAATGTATGGCGTTGTACACCCACGTGATCCCCAATCATAATGTAATCTTCAGTGAAGACTTTAATGATCCAACATTTAATTGGAAAAATTACAGTTTTGTTACTGGTGGGCATGATAAGCCATCCTGTGAAGCTTTACTAAACGCCTTCGCTGAAAACTACCTAGAACAGATAGTTATGATCTAATGTGAACTAATAGACCTGACATCTTTAAGGATGTCCGCATCGAAACTGGTATCAGTGACCATTACGCAACAGTGATTACCAAAGTACAAAGGACAACGATAACAAGCAAAAACATATATAGGTTCAGTAAACTAGACAAAAAAATCAGTAATGTCATATCTCAACGAAGAACTTGAAACTTTCAGGACAGGGTAGGAGCATGTTCAGGAACTCTAAGTTTAAAAGAATAATTGACCATGAATTGGACAGATAGTTACCCAGTAGAACAGTTCATAATGGGAGGGAACCTCCACGGTATACAGTCACTGTAAAGAAACTCGTAAGGAACCGGGATTACTGCATAATAAGTGTAAAACAAAGCGTAGCGCTATAGACAGAGAGACACTGAATCAAACACGTTTGCCTATAAAGAGAGCAATGCGTGATGTCTTCAATGACTACCGCAGCTGAATGTTGTCAAGTGATCTTTCACAGAACTCTAATAATTTCTGATCGGATGTAAAGGCTATTATTGGCACCAGCACCTAGCGAATGAGACATGAATTGAAATTGAGGGTAGCAAAGCAAAAGGTGCAATGCTCAACTCCGTTTGCAAATGTTCCTTTACAAAGGAAAACCAAGGAGTATTGCCTCAATTTAATCCTACTGAAAAGATGAATGAAATAAATATTTGTGTCAGTGGCGTTGAGAAACAGATGAACTCGATTGGTTTAGTTCAGTTTAGTAGTGTCACGTTCCGTAGATCATTTTCACGATTATTTTATCGATATGATATGGAACAAGTCAGATTATAAGATATATATATATACACACACATAAATAATGCTAATATTAATATTACTGCAATTCTTAGCTCTACACATGTGACTATATTTAGAGGTACAAATATTTTTGTATATATATATATATATATATATATGCTGTGACTTTCTTTGGATCATTAATTTTCAACAAAACGAAATAGATTATGTTCTTATTGTTCTGGATCTGGCTTTCTATTAAAGGAACATTTTTTCGTTACTGTAACTCGCCGTCAAGTTCAACATATCTTCCTTACGTTATAGTTATTGAAAAGGTTAATGAAAATTACTTCGCTATCAATACTGATGTTACAGTACGCAATGATTGTTCAGCGTCAAAATTTTGCAGTGGATTTTTGTTAACAGTAAAACACCAATAAGTACCACGACTAATACGAGAACATGAGACTATTGTCATATAAAAAGATGTTTTTACTATAAGGTTTACCGGACCAGAACTACGCACAGCAAGATTTCTTTTATGTTATGAAGGTAAATTATCTTTTTGAACTGTTAATAATATATTATCAGCAGCCCGCGTCAACCTGTAAAACACATCATAAAATTTGCTGCTCTGCTCTGCAATTCCGAAAGCTGAAAGAAATAGTTTTAGTTCACTATTACCTGCCCGCTTCCTTGCGGTATGATTGATTTCATTTAATGCAGTTTGAATGCGCCGCGGCAGCGGCTCGTTCGTTCGTAGCGCAGCTCTGCACCACGAATAATATTTAAATAAATGAAAATATCTTAAAGGGATGGGATAAAATACCAGGCAAGGTTATTACAAATCATGATGCAAGGTTTCACTAAGTAACTCTATTCAAAACATTCAAACAAATTAAGTTATTACACACCTTTCCAAAGCTATGTCTAATGGCGTCCCTCTCACAATCTTGACGAAAGAATGCTACGCAAGCGTACAATATAACATCACAGGCTCTTCCTACTCACGTAACTACAAGAAGACGACAGAGAAATTAATGTTCGTTCTGTACTACTTATACTAGTCACATATTCTCATCTTTGTTTGATATTTAATAAGTATCGTCTGTGGCGGTTTCAGTACTCGCCGACACAGATATTATCTAAATAAAAAAAAAACAGTACATAATTCTACACAAGAACAAAACATAACACATAATGCTTTCTCTTTATTGCATAATATGTCTTTTGCTACGAGACGTTACACAAGTCAGATTACAAGAGATACATAGACACATAAATAATGCTAATATTAATTTTACTGCAATTCTTAGTTCTACACATGCGACTACATTTAGAAGTAAAATTTTTTTTTTTTTTTTTGCCAGTTCTGAAACAGAAACTCGTCCATGGAATAGAAGGAGTTCTCAAAAGAAATGATTTCAAGCTAGATTTAAAGTTTTGTCTGCTACCTGCCAGACACTTTATTTTGTTGGGCAAATTTCAAAGATTTTTGTTGCCGAATAATGTACTCCTTCTTGAACAACTGACAGCTTCAATAACGGATAGGAAAGGTAATTTTTCCCTCTGGTGTGAAGGAACTGAACTGGAAGGCTCTTGAAGATATACGCAAACTATCCCGAGAAAGTCTACAAACAAATCTCCATGGCCCGATGGGATCCCTGTCAGACTCTCTACTGAATTTGTGGCAGAGTTAACCCCTCTTCTGACTATAATCTACTGTAGATTCCTCGAACAAAAATCCGTGTCCAGTTTTTGGGAAAAGGCACAGGTTAGGCCCGTCTAAAAGAACGATAGTAGAACTGATTGACAAAACTACCGTCCAATATCGATTTGTTGTAGAATCTTACAACAGATTCTGAGCTGAAACATATTGATGTACCTTGAACAGAATGACCTCCTCAATGCTATCCAGCATGGATTTCGAAAACATCGGTCATTTGAAACCCAGCTCGCGCTTTTCTCACATGACATATTGAAAGCTTTGAATCAGGGCAGTCAGGTAGATGCAGTAATTTTTGGTTTACGGAAAGCATTTGACTCAGTACCACACCTACTCCTATAGTCAAAACTACGAACATATGGGATATCAAGTGAAATTTGTGGGTTCAAATGGCGCTGAGCACTATGGGACTTAACAGCTGTGGTCATCAGTCCCCTAGAACTTAGAACTACTTAAACCTAACTAACCTAAGGACAACACACACATCCATGCCCGAGGCAGGATCCGAACCTGCGACCGTAGTGGTCGCGCGGTTCCAGACTGAAGCGCCTAGACACGCTCGACCACCCCAGCTGGCGAAATTTGTGTCTGGGAGCTTTTTGGTAGGGAGGACGCTGCACATTATCTTGAATGGAAAGTCATCGTCAGATGCAGAAGTAACTTCCGATGTGCCAAGGCAAGTGTGTGGGGACTCTTGCTGTTGAAACTCTAGAATTTTCCAAATCTAATAAAAACTGTGGTAAAAAAATTGAGATACTTAACTACAAAATTTGAGTTTTTTCTAATCATAAAGTTTAAAATGTAACAGCTCACTAATTTTTCATTAAAATAAATAAATTCTAGAGTTTCATACACTTGTAAGTATGGTTTGTACGCTGTGCAAAATTCATCGAACAACCTCTCTTACTTACGAAGAAAAGCGTACCTATAGCAACAAATGCAGCCAATAATAAGCGAAAAAAATCATCAAGTTTCCCGGGTAAAAACTTTTACTTTGTTATGTTTTTGAATTTCCACTGCTATGAGTGCGAATCCTGATTTCTTCCTGCTCATAGTGACAATGTTTTATGAATTTATTTGTTAAAGAATGGACACTGGAAATTGAAATGTCCTGTGGTGCCTCCCCTGCTCCAAGTCGGCCCCTTTGACGTCCTACCCCCATTAACAGTACCCTAAACTCGTCAGTTATGTGTATTCACTGCACCCAGTAATGTAAGATACACCTCGTCACCCAGTAAAATGTTGCCCGGCCACATCTCATCAATTTCGATCAGTGCCAGAAGCCGAAGAGCAAATTCAGAATGTTAGTGCGGACTTATCAGCTGTTGCACCGTTGTATTTAGTACTGGTGTAATACATACCTCAAAACTTTGCGTACTGTTGACCATGGGATGGACATTTCTCGTGAAACTGCACGATCAGTAGCATTATCCGCGGCAAGTTCTGCATGGCCAGTTACAGCAACAGAAACCTTGTCAGTACCTCCCACTGGGACAGGACGCCCTCCTCTTCCAGGTGCCACATCGAGGGCACTCACATTTTCGAATTTCATTATCATCTTTTGTAAATCATTTAATGACATCGTGCGTCTCCTGAGATCTTCCAGTCGACGACACCCTGAAACTGCAGCACTCTAGTTGGTGCCCATCACATAATAGAGTTTCACTAACAGCGAACGGTCTCGCTTCACAATAGTCATACTATTCACTGACGTTATGACATATCAAATGACAGAGCGGATGTCATACCGCCATACAGAGTATAGCGCCAAATTAGGACCTGGTGGCCAAGATTGGAACTAATTTTTTTCCAGCTTTACTCAGATCCTTATTAACGTATTAGTATATATACCCATTTTCACTGTCATACGTTTATTATAGCCCGCACTGGACGTCAGCGAGTAGCTACATTTTAATTAGAACTACCCGGTACAACTAGCACCAAAGTGAAGTTTGTAAGGTGCCTCTTACGTGAGGAATACGTTTTTACCAGTTTTAATAAATTATTGTCTCTTATTGATGTATTCACGATAGTTAGGAAGTGCTGTAGTCCGTAGCCGGCCATTAGTCGGAGAGCATTTCCGACGCTGGCTGGCTAGGTGACAAAGCGACCATATGTCGCGCGTAGTGGGGTGGGGCTCGGCGCTGGACCGTAGCAACAAGCGTCAGCCTGGGAAATATACATGACGGGAAGTACCGCCAACTTGGCGCCAAAGTCACCGACTTCGTTTATTTATATTTAATAATTAAAGTCATTTATGACAACATGAATACTAGGAGGAGCCTATGGATGTTGAAAATTATTTATCATAATTTTGCCTCGTTAAAATTCACACCCGTTGATTAACAAATGCATATGTTTGTAAGTACGAACTTGATCGGAAATTCACGAACTGTGACGAAACTAGTAAGAGATACGGTCTGCGCGACAAAATCGGCAGTCGGCGTTACGAGCTCTTCCTCTCTTGTTCGATGGTAGCCATGCTCTCGGTTACAAGTAGTTTGTGACATGAGTGTTTCATTATTGATCTAATAGGAATAAAAGTGATATTACGGCATTCTGAATGTTAATTTCGAGTAAATAGATACCCCAAAGTTGATCGGCAGCAATTTCAGATAATTAGCTTCCACCGACAGATACATCCAATGTGCCAATGAAGAAATTGCACGGGACGACATTTACAAGAGCTGCACCGCGCACAGGTAGGAGGAAATCCGACGATACGACCCACCAAGGTTCATCAATGGAGGTCCGACGTACACTCGCAAATTCCGGGTGGAAATGCTGACCTGTCATACTGTACGTCACATATACCACCCTCTACGGACTCGCGGCTAAGCTGAGTAATAATAGTATCAGTTTAGAAGCAACGGTTTCTTGCAAGTTTTAGTTTCGATGCCTACAATGTACCCAAATATCTATGTTACTAATGTTGAAGATGTCTTCTTGAACAACACTGTATAAGTAATGCTATGAAAGCAAGTGGGGCTGTTGTATAACTCGGTCCTGTCTGGAGGCTGGATGATGAAACGTCTTCCTCTTTTCCCTCTGGGAGACAGAATAGCTCGCAGCAGCCACCGTAAAACACCGTACTTCAAGGCCGGCTGTGGAGGCGGCAGAAATAAGATAAGGGCGGGCCAGGAATCGCATTGTGCACGACAGGAGGCAGCCCCGCGCGACAAGTGGATCAGCGGGGCCCACGAGGGGCGCAATTGCTGCCAGCTCCAGCGCCGGCAGCGGACGGCTCCATCCATCTCCGTTTCCTCCCTCAGCGAAGCTGATCCGCCTCTAGACGCCGCCACCGCCGCTGCCGCTGCCGCCGGCGCTGGCGGAGCTGTCGGCTGCAATTATTTATTATCTCTGTTTGGCGAGCTCCCCTCCTCGCGAGTGCGGGCCGTGTCGGGGTAATGAAAACAGACTCGGGAGCGAGAGCGCGCGACAGGCGCGCCAACAAGTGCGCCCGGATTAAAAACGGGGCCCTGCCCCAGCCCCGGCCCCGGCCCCGGCCCCGGCACGCCTCTCCACTACTCGCCGGGTTTATGTTCGCGAGACGCAAATAAGACAAGATGACGCCGCGTGCACGCGGAGGGCGCTGGGAAATTAACTTTATGTCTGGCGCAACAGCGGCGAGGCGTGCCCGCCGGCCGTGTAATCTACCTGCCAGGCGCGGGGGCGGCCCTGACGCTAAGCGACTGCCGCGCTGTTCAGCGGTAATTGCTGTTCCGCACACAACTGGCGGGGCGCAGGCATTTCTGCCTACATCATTCTTCGTCACACCGTGGCGATACACACGTGCTGTCAGAAAACCCACACGGTGTTAAAATTTCCATGTGGCACACTAAATGACAGTCTTCTTCAAACATACCTTGCTGAAGACAATGCGCGTAACAGGGAGCCTTGTTGTGCCCTATTCTAGGATAGCTGCTTGACTTCTGGAGCAAAGAATAACTAAATTCATTTAAAATTACTTGATAGTCGACACTTCACGCGCTGGATCTCGTCACACACCGCCAGGTGGCTTGCGGAGTATTGATGTAGATGTAGATCCTGCAGTTAGAGCGTTCAACGTCTCGTCACAACCACAGCCTAATACATAGTCACGACACTCTCTTGTGCGAAAGTTGTTACCGTTTGACATTTGGAGCGATACTAGCGCTGCAAGCGGTGAGCAAGCAAACAGTCCCATGTGTCGTAAGGATAATGTTTCTTTTTATTTATTTTCTAGTTCATTAACGAAATAGTTGGTATAATTTTGCGTCTTGTGCGTTATAAATTAACGGGAGACTTAGTTATCCTGAAGCACTTCCAAAAGCAGCTGATTAATGACAAAAGCTACAACTTACTCATGAAGAAATACTTTCGAAGATGTGTATGAATGCAGCTTTCGCCGCTGAAAGCAAGAGGATATAAACATTTGTTTCAAGCCTGGGAAGCATATATTTCTGTAGTTTTCTGTTGTTATTACCATAGGCACTTCTTTTACCCTTAAATAAATTACTCGTCCATTCTTACAGCTCACTCGACTTTCTAACACACGAGTATTTTTGTATATCTAATTACCTTCGCTTCAATTGTATGTACACTAGTTTGTGTCTCAGTTGTAGTAACAATAGTCGAATTGGTTTCCTCTGCATTGGGATAGAGTTTTATTGCATTTGACGATTTATTAACACGTCTGTTTGGCTTTCCCTTATCTACAGATGTGGTCGCTTATTTGGTACGTTAAATAATGTTGGTATTATATTCCACACAGGTTTCCTACGTTCCACATTCACGGTTTTCTCTGAAAGAGTAGGTAACATAACTGCGCTTTCGTGGGTAGGTATATTACGTCTTTCCGCAAAACGTCAGGTCTTCTGGAGTTTACTAGCTGGTTTTTGTTATTAAAAGAGAACAACATTATTCAGTAAATACGTTAAGCAAATTCGCTACAAAAGAATCACAAGTATACGGTCCTGTGGTGTGCCGTTTCGTACCTCCCAGGGTCCTTAGAAAACTAACGGATGACAATCGTAGTGTCATTTTTTAGGAAGTGTCGATTTTTATGGTACTTCATACACTTCCTATGCTAAAACCTATGTTACAAATCAACACAAACATTAGTATTCGGACTCATCCCATATCATATTCAGAAGCGTTGTGTTAGAATGTGCCAGAATCATTCGCCGTTGCCAAACAGCCACAGCAATTGGTCATTGCACTTCCTTGTCCGGCATTCTTTCTTTATGAGTTAGGATCTCAGTCATGGATCATAGCACATGATAACCACACCAAACCAAGACGCACATACAGCGATGCTAATGAAATACTCACCTCTCGTACACAGCACTCATCAAACACTACTGAATAGCTCCGCACAAGAAGCGACTCAGTGTCACATAAGAAGTTACCATAATTACAGAGATCGGCTTATGTTAGATAAATTTCGCACGACATTGCACGAATCGTAATTTTTGAAAGCTGCAGTTCATCCTTTCAACTGGGTAACCACAGTCATAAACATAACTATGAAGCCTAGTGTTGTGGCGTAGACCAATGGTAGCTTATAAAGCTGACGTGTAGAGCTTAGCAGGTTCAAAATAGTATTTTTTATTTCTAAATGTAATCAAAAGAGTATGATTATTATTTTTATTCAGTTAATTGCTTTAAATGTAATTTTTTTCTCTCTCAATTTATCACGTCATTTTCATCATCCTATTGAATTTTTTATGTGCTCTCATTTCCCATCCTGTCACTCTTTTTTCCGTTTGGAATCTGCCAGTGTCACCTGCAGTCTGCAACCAGTGCCAACGTGGCATGGTCATTGGTTGCTGACGTGGCAGTTCGTATGATCAGTGCCAGGTGAGAATACTTTAGCGCTGAAACTAATTTTTTTATCTTTTGTTTGCTAGTAGAATTTAGTTTTAATCGCCGTTAACAAGACGACCGTGACTTTAGCACTGCCGCAGATTGTTAACCGTCATTTTCTTGGATACACTGCACTTCACGAGGTTGTGGTTAGGAAATGAGTTTAAATTCCGGGTTACAAGACGCGTCGTGTGCCGCCACTCGGTCACCGGTCACTGAAAATCAACTGCCGACGGAGCATTTCACGTTTCCGACATACCTCGTGGCGGCCACTTCCAACACTGCTCCGCATTCCACGCTAACAGCATTTGTGAAGTCACCCACCGTGACTGTGTGTAAACTATAACCGAGCGGTAGCCCAAGTGGCAGAACTGTAGCGGCAAGTGAGAGAAGTCAGTCGGACTAGAGCTGTATTGCAAACAAGGGATATGAAGTAGATGATGATGATGGTTTGGTTTGTGGGGCGCGCAACTGCGTGGTTATCAGCGCCCCTACAATTTCCCAACCTTTGCTCAGTCCAATTTCGCCCCTTTCCATGAATGACGATGAAATGATGAGGACAACACAAACACCCAGTCATCTCGAGGCAGTAGAAAATCTCTAACCCCGCCGGGAATCGAACCCGGGACCCTGTGCTTGGGAAGCTCGAACGCGACCGCTACACCACGAGCTGCGGACGATATGAAGTAGAACTAACACTGAAATCATAGTAGTGAAGACCAATGAAAGAGGTATTTTTTCCTCATTTTCAGCCAAGTGAAACGTGTTTAGTGAATCATTTCGTAGTTCGTTCGGCGAGTGAAGAGTCCAAAATTAAATTTTCACTTTTTTACGAGGGTTATCCAGAAAGTAAGTTCCGATCGGTCGCGAAATGGAAACCACTGGGAAAATCCGATAAAGCTTTGCACAGATGTGGTGGGCAGTGTCTCTACTATGCCCAGTGATCGTGTCGCGTTGCTCTTTTCAGTTTTGAATGAACAGTGAGCAGTAAAGATGCGTGGGGAATAGCGTCTCCCGTCGAGTATGAGGGCCTGGTTAGAGATTTCACCTGTGTCATGCAGCCCACATAACACAACTGTCGAGCAGTTCCTTCTTTATGCGAATTCTCGGCCGCACACTGCAGGGGCAATGAAGACGCTCCTGCTGCGTTTCCGATGAGAAGTGTTTGATCACCCACAATACAGTCCGTAATTGGCTCCCCATAAGTCTTATGTCTGCTCACAAGAACTGCTGGCTATGAAGACGACAATTTTTCTACAGACAACGAGCTGCAGACAACTGGCAGATAACTGGCCGAAAGCACAAGGGCTGCTTTCTATGACCAGGATATTGGAAAGCTGATACAACACTACGACAGAACTCGAAGCTGGAGCGGCGACTATGTAGAGAAGTAGGTGGAAAGTGTACCTAACTGTTGCAAATAAAAAGTTTCTGGTTTTCACTGTGGTTTCCATTTCGCGACCGATCGGAACTTACTTTCTGGACAACCCTCGTATAATAAACGAAAGCCACGTGAAGCCATGGAAGTGAATTGCTTCTTACACAACCACGACACGTGTTTGGCAACTCTTATTGATTAAAGGATTCCTATTGTGTTGTCCATTGCAACGCCTCGTTGTATATCTGTTTTTTTAACAAATATTTATTCGAAATGGCCGTGCACAATACCCATATTTCATATAAAATCATTAATTCTCGTTTTAAAGCAGAAAAATTAAATAAAAGAATAATAAGAGGCAATGATGTATAGTGGTATATGCAAAACAGCAAGTGACTAATTAAAAGAGTTTTAACAAATGTGCCTTTTATTTCGTAACTATTAAATAAATCCAACGCACGTATTATTGTTAGCGACTTTCGCGTCTGTTAGTCTCTAGCGTCTGTAAAGTCTTTAGCGTAGGGAAGTCTTTGTGTTCGAGATTTTAGTGTCCGAGCTTTTAGCATTGTAGTTCTGAATACTCGAGACTCTTAAGTTCGTGCGCCACTGCGTGAAATAGTTAACCTCACTGGCAGCCGGACTAATTAAAAGTAAATTTCTTTGACTTTCGATTATAGACGTTTATTATCGGGCTTAAGTATGAAGATCCTTCGTAGTAAATCGTATCAAATAAACTGCGCTACATGAACCCTGTGACTTTTGAAGAAATTAATTCGGTGTACATTTTGAAACACGAATCGGCCGGCAAGTATCCGTTAATGAGCATCTTTGGCGGCAGTCGCTAAACACCGCAGCTAGCTGATGGTTATAATTTGATTTTAAACGTATTGATCAACATAAATTGGCAACAATGACAGATAGTCTTGTGTCGCCTCGCTTTCACGTATCTCGACGAGGTGAAGTGTAGTGGCTGAACAAAGAAAAATGACATTACACCTTCGCTGATGGGGGAAGAGTCAGTAGGCAGCAATAGGAGGCGTTAGTCCATGCATATATATAGAGAGCTTATGATTCAGTTGTAAGATACGTAGCAGTAATTCCACCTACATCTGCGTACGTATGGTTTATGGCCGAGGGTATCTTGTAGCAGTACTAGTCATTCCGTTCCCTGAAACATTTGTAAATGGAGCGTGGATTAACGTCTGTCTATATACCTCCTACGAACCCTAATTTCCCTCATTTTGTGTTTGCAGTGCTTAAGCGACATGTACGTTGGCTGCAGTAGGATCATTCCGCAATACATATGTACTAAAGAATATCTACATTACTACAGCTTCCATTAAAATTCACGCAATGTATATGATATTTTCAATGAAATGAGATGTTACGCAAATAAATTTGAATTCACAGAACATTTGTTAGCCGGCCGGAGTGGCCGAGCGGTTCTAGGCGCTACAGTCTGGAGCCGCGCGACCGCTACGGTCGCGGGTACGAATCCTACCTCGGGCATGGATGTGTGTGAGGTCCCTAGGTTAGTTAGGTTTAAGTAGTTCTAAGTTCTAATGGACTGATGACCTCAGATTTAAGTCCCATAGTGGTCAGAGCCTTTTGAACCATTTTGAACATTTTTTCTCTGCCTCGTGATGACTGGGTGTTGTGTGCTGTCCTTAGGTTAGTTAGGTTTAAGTAGTTCTAAGTTCTAGGGGACTGATGACCATAGATTTTAAGTCCCATAGTGCTCAGTGCCATTTGAAACATTTTGAACATTTGTTAATGATAGATACCTTAATCACAATTGTTTTCATGACAGCACCTTATTGTAACGAAGTGCTTTTAAATAGTAATCGATATTTTTTCATACATAGTGTAGCAAATTCTATGGATGACACAACCACACTGCTAAAATATCAAATCAATAACTTCAATACTTTTGGACATATAAATTTTTACCTAAAACACATAATAACCGTGCTGGCATTGTGAAACGTGAGTTATGGACTGTGGCCGAGCGGTTCTAGGCGCTACAGTCTGGAACCGTGCGGCCGCTACGGTCGCAGGTTCGAATCCTGCCTCGGGCATGGATGCGTGTGACGTCCTTAGGTTAGTTAGGTTTAAGGAGTTTAAGTTCTAGGGGACTGATGACCAAAGAAATTAAGTCCCATAGTGCTCAGAGCCTTTTGAACCATTTTTTGAAGTTATGGAGTGTAGTGTGTTCATCTATAGTATCAATTGAAACTAGAACCAAGATGATAGGTTCACATAATCCCATTTCCCAGAATTTTCTTTAGTTCCATTACCACAGATTTCTGTCATAATTAAAAATACTTTGGAAAATTATTGTGTCATCTTGTTTTGATTGTGTGTGTGTTTTGGAGAGACTGAGAGAGTGAATGGAGGACATATGTAAAAGTTTTGGAGAGACTAAGAGGGTGAATGGAGGCCATATGTAAAGTGAGAATGTGATATTTTATTAAAACAAAGTAAATGTAATGTCGAGATTTCTAGTCCAAATTACTTGTGGCAACGTGATTGGCTCACATTAAAAGTACATGAGTATAGAAGCGCTCGAGATGATCTGAAAGGCTGTTTAATATCCTATCCAATAGGAATTCAATGTTTCCCAGGTGTTTGAGTAGGGCTTTGTGCCTCAGATCTACGAGTCGATATAGTCGCTCGGGAGCAGTCTTTCTGGTAAACACGTGTTAAACCGTGCTGATCAAATTTGTACCAAAATGAAGAAATTCGCGAGTCTGATCAGTTCTCATGTCGTGCCGCTGACGAAGAGCGACTACAATATTGAGTATTTTGTAAAAGTTTGAGCCGTTAAGGAGATATTTGGGTGTGAACACTTCACGTCGTATATAAAATCCGTGTGGCGTGTTTCGTGCAGTTTACGAGATATTGTGGCGGCACTAATTTACACGAAGCCAACTGAACGACTGACTGTGTTAGCTCTTAAGTAGTCGTGGGTCAGCGACTGTTTAGAACGTTCAAAATATCGAGTCAGACTAAGTATCTTCTGGCTGCTTTCGAGGATGCACTTGTAACAGACAAGTCAGAAACGTTGCACAATTCATGTCGGGATATTAAATACGGACTTGATAACCATTTTCTTTGTTTTAAAGACAATAACCCAACTTAAAGGACTCATGCAAGAATCCCGAACGCTCGGTAGCTTAGCTTTCAGCTACTGCCCGTGGACGGGAGTTATGTGGCATCGCGTGGTAGGTATTTAGTCGAGTTATCGTCAGCGCTGCTTCTGTCAGTTAAAGCAGTACCTACCATCGCAGAGTGAATGGTCAGGCAAATTGGAACCTATCCCGCTAGGTGGACAGACTGTTTAAAGGACACTGAGAGACCGCCTCGCCCCAGTACTAGTTATTTGCAGTTCAAATAAACTTAATCAACGTACGAAGGAAGCTTAAAAAGGAATTCTAAAGTAGACCTGACACTGAAGATAAGATTGAAATACAATTCAGAGCCAAAACATTATGAAATCTGCTCACCGTGTTACGGAATGCCCCCTGGTGCCCATCCGGGCACGTGAAGAGGTATTGAAAGTACAAGGACGTGTTAAATATTAATGTCCGATTTTTTTCTGTGTAAACTCTTAAAGGTATTTGAATAAAACCAACTTTATCAATATTCTGCATCTTTATTCATCACGTCTACATATTTACTTCTCAACATGATCACACTGTCGACGAACACATTTTTTTCCAATGACAGACCAGTTTGTTAATACCGTCACTGTAGAATATTTGATATTGTTGATGGAGCCTCAAGCTCACCTCTGCTTGCACCGCCTCTCTGCTATGAAAATGCAGTTCTCGAACGTGATCTTTACGTTTTGGTAGCAAATGAAAATCGAATGGGGCCAGGTCGGTACTGTATGGAGGATGATCGACAGCAGTGAATCCGAGGCATCGGACTGTTTCAGACGTCGCTGCGCTAATGTGTGGTCTGGCATTGTCATACTGTAGGAGAGGGTACTCCATGTGTGGGCGAATCCGGTTTGAGCACGCTTTTTCTGATACGGCGACGTAGTTGCATAACACATCGCCACGTTACACGCTACAACTCACAGCCCTCTAGCGGCAGGAAGTTGCAACTTGCATCAAGGAAGCAGGAAAGTCGACCCAGTAGTCCGCATGACATTTAGTACCTCAACCGATATTGACAACGGAATAGAAAATCCGGAGGCATTTTTACTACACTTTCACATATAAGCTTATTGTTGTTGTGGTCTTCAGTCCTGAGACTGGTTTGGTGCACCTCTCCATGCTACTATATCCTGTGCAAGCTGCTTCATCTCCCAGTACGTACGCAGCCTACATCCTTCTGAATCTGCTTAGTGTATTCATCTATTGGTCTCCCTCTACAATTTTTACCCTCCACGTTGCCCTCCAATACTAAATTGGTGATCCCTTGATGCCTCAGAACATGTCCTACCAACCGATCCCTTCTTCTAGTCAAGTTGTGCCCCAAACTCCTCTTCTCCCCAATTCTATTCAATACCTCCTCATAAGTTATGTGACCTACCCATCTAATCTTCAGCATTCTTCTGTAGCACCACATTTCGAAAGCTTCTATTCTCTTCTTGTCCAAACTATTTATCGTCCATTTTTCACTTCCATACATGGCTACACTCCATACAAATACTATCAGAAACAACTTACAGGTACTTAAATCTATACACGATGTTAACAAATTCATCTTCTTCAGAAACGCTTTCCATGCCATTGCCAGTGTACATTTTATATCCGCCCTACTTCGACCATCATTTGTTATTTTGCTTCCCAAGTAGCAAAACTCCTTTACTACTTTGTCTCATTTCCTAATCTAATTCCCTCAGCATCACCCGATTTAATTCGACTACACTCCATATCCTCGTTTTGCTTTTGTTGCTGTTCATCTTATATGCTCCTTTCAAGACACTGTCCATGCCGTTCAACTGCTCTTCCAAGTCTTTTGCTGTCTCTGACAGAATTACAATGTCATCGGCGAACCTTAAAGTTTTTATTTCTTCTCCATGGATTTTAATACCTACTCCAAATTTTTCTTTTTTTTTCCATTACTGCTTGCTCAATATACAGATTGAATAACATCGGCGAGAGGCTACAACCCTGTCTCACTCCCTTCCCAACCACTGCTTCTCTGTCATGTCCTTCGACTCTTATAACTGCCATCTGGTTTTTGTGTGAATTTTAAATAGCCTTTCGCTCCCTGTGTTATACCCCTGTTACCTTCAGAACTTGAAAGAGAGTATTCCAGTTAACATTGTCAAAACCTTTCTCTAAGTCTACAAATGCTAGAAACGTAGGTTTGCCTTTCCTTAATCTATTTTCTAAGATAAGTCGTAGCGTCAGTATTGCCTCACGTGTTCCAATATTTCTACGGAATAAGCCTAACATGGATGAATGAGGGATAATTTTGGAGATGACAGGACACAAGTGGAAATATACTAAGATATAATTAGCTTTGACAGAAAGCAGATAGGAGCTCGTACTTTGTAACGAGCTATCGCGGAAGGCGAAGATGGTCGGTTATTTTCGTTCTACTGTATTGGGCATCTATAATAAGTGCTTGAAGAACGACATAGGCGGCGTTAGTGGCAGATATGACGACAGAGCACGGTGCTGGTGCAGACAAAGATTATTCGCCGTTCAGCGGACATTGTTAGACTCAATGACATAAACAATTACGACTGCTGTGGACACGCGATCACCGAGATGGGTCCATGGATCAATAGGAAAGCGTCAAATAGTCGAATAATTACACCAGGTCGAAGGGGGTCATCCAGGTGAATGGCTTCTTAACACACACGGCGAGAGGGCCGAACACCGGAGGTGGGAGTATTACGGTATGGGGGACCTTCACGTCGTCTCCCAATGGCTCGGTTGTAGTAATCGAAGACACAATGACAGATACAGTGGTTTTCGGAGCGTAATAGTGCTGTCACGTTGATGGCTTGACCACCAAACTCGTCTGATCCGAACCTGGTGGATCACATCCGAGTCACTACCAGTTGTCAGCTCCAAGCCTGTTTTCAGTCAAACATTTTCATTACTTGACAGCTTATGTTTAGGATGACGGAATAAGAATCTACGAATTATATGTGAACTGGTCAACACGAAAGTTCTACTGCTTTACGTAAGTGTTTTAGATACGAATGATCCTGTTATCTCACATTAGCACTATGAAAATGACAATGTATCGCGAAATACTGTAGTGACGGCATTTCATACAAGAATTAGTTGCATAACGAACGAAGACCCAGAAATGGTGAATAATTCTGGTGTGAAGCAGGAAGTTACGTAACTTAGAATGGTCAGCAGGTGCAATCATCAAAAGCGCATATCAAGAGGCTGATTAATTCTTAGTGTTGGTATAAAAGTTCGTATTAGTCACTAAAAGGGTTACTTAAATTTCAAGGATTACTTCATGTAGCAACTAAAGCAGTTGCACCCAATCAGAAACTGTGAAAAATTGAAATGACAGGTGATAAATATTTGCTCCATACCTTGAGCATTATTGTTGTTGTGGCGCTCGTTATTCCGAAGACAGTGCAATTTTTCCCGTACCCCATACAGTACCCTCTCACATGTTGCTCTTTGTTTTTATTTGCTACTCTGGTGGATGTTTCAAGAACTTTTTTATGTGGATCTGAATTTATTTTAAAGCGACAATTCTAGTAAGAGATCGAGAGACCTTTTATCCAGATCACAGTGTTGGTCTTCGTACGTGGGAAAAAAGTCTCGTCTGGGAACAGAAATGATATCGGTTTAATGGCATGGAGATCCGTACATACAGGAAAGGCAAGCATCTTCTGAATGAGCTACCACAACTCTGCAAATGATTCACACATCAGTCGTTGTTCGTCATTTGTCATGTTCTACATGCCGAGTCGCAAGCAGAAGATGAAGAGATAGAGAAAGGATACGAGGATATTTAATGGGTAGTGCATTAAGTAAAGGGAGATCAAAATCTAATATTCATGGGGTACTGGAACGCAGTTGTATCAGTAGAAGTAGAGAAAACGTTTAATTTTTATGGCATGTAGACGAAGTTTTGTCATGTATTTTCCATTAATGACCAGATACCAGATACCAGGTCGAACGAGCGCTCGTGTCGAGGGGGACATGGTGCACAGAACTCCAAATCACGGGCCATGTGATCGTAGGATATCGGCTTTCCACAACATTCCTAGTATAATTTCTCATCATTAGGCGGTAAACATCACTTGCCTGGTACTAGGCAAGTCGGCATGGACATAACTGTATTCGATGGAAAAGATCCTGACATGTGAGAGAGAGGAAGAAATATGGGCTGCTGCAACGGGTGCCACTCGAGAGGGAGAGACCAGTTCGTCAATCAGGCTTCCCGACAATCCGGTTTGGCGTCGGGTCCACGATTTAACCATAGTATTTACATAAAGGGCAGCTGCTCTTGATTGGACGTTGGCAAGGCCGAGGCCGTCATCTCAAGAGGAAGTTTGAAGACAAGACTCGCGCTTACAAAGTAGCCGGCCGCCGCCTGCAGTCTGTATGCCACTGTTTTTGGTATCGGTAGAATCTGTGCTAAATGCGGTATTCCGAGACTAGATGAACGTTAACAAAATCCACCCGTTGTAACATATCCAATGCTATTAGGAAGTTGCCATGAACGTTCGTGCGGATAGCTTGAAGCAGACGTTTATAGTTAAATGAGATCGTGCGCTGTATACCATGCATGAAGGTGATTCCCAAACATTTGAGCTTACCCAGTAATGGCAATAGAGCCACTCTCTCTGCTGAAGGACCTCTACCGACGAACATAGCACTGGATTTCGTCAGGTTCACAGGGCAGCGCGCAGCAGTCCCGTACTGGTTGATCCATGCCAGTGATAGAGGCACTCTCGCACTTCAACCTGCAATAGAACCAAGAACACAATGTCATCTGCATAGGAGCGGCAGATGAAGTATGTACCCTCATTGCTATCCCTGTCAACCGGCTCCTCAAACCGCATAGCAGTACCTCAAAAGCGACTCCAAAAAGGAGCATCGACAGCGGACATCCTTGACGGACCGACTGCATGACATTAACAGGGCCCGCCACATGGCCACCGATCAGCACTCGCGACGTGGCACCTCGGAGGAGCCGCAAGACGATGAGTAAAAACCTGTGGGGAAAGGCGTGCGTTTTCTAGAAAGTCATGACTCACTCTACGAAAGGCTTGGTCGAAGTCCACTGTCACTAAGGTACCGCGACTGCGGCAGGTCGTGGCCAGGGCTATGATGTCATGGTAATAGTTGAGTGCCGTCTGAATATTACTGTCACCGCCAAAGCACGTTAGATTCAGAGAAACGACTTGAGGGATGAATCGCTGAAGGCGAGCGGCAAGAATCCGGGTAAAAATCTTGAAGTCACAATTTAAGATGGTCAACGACCGATAATGTCCATATCCCCGACCTCCTGATGGCTTGGGGACCGGGATAAGCAAACCTTTTACGAATTCAGGTGGGAGGGGAAGGTTAGGGTACATCAGTTCTTACACCTCGCAGTCCAGCGTGAGCCCATGGTGTCGTGGAATGTGTGTTATAACTCCAGAGGAAACCCGTCGGGATCTGGGGCTTCGTTCGCCACATCCTTATGGAAGAGCATCAGCAACGTCATGAGCCTTGATTGTCGCTGTGAGAATCTACTCAGCAGCCCAGTCAAGGGTACCTGTCAAGGAACAAAGATCATCAGTAGTTACAGCCATGTTCTCGTCCTCTTCTGCATAGAACTGTTTGTAGTGATCCACAAATTGGCGAAAATCTGGTATGTCGAGGATGTTGACCAGCTTTCTAGTTAAAATGGCTCTGAGCACTATGGGACTTAACTTCTGAGGTCATCAGTCCATTAGATTTTAGAACTACTTAAACCTATCTAACCTAAGAACAACACACACATCCATGCCCGAGGCAGGATTCGACCTTGCGACCGTAGCGGCCGCGCGGTTCCAGACTGAAGCGCCTAGAACCGCTCGGCCACCCTGGCCGGCTGAGCAGCTTTCTCCGACACCGCTGCTTCTCTCAGATAAGGTGTGCATGGACGGGGGTCCTCCTAGTGCACACTCGTGACACCTTGCGCGTACCATTGTGCCTTCAAGGCGATGACGCATAAGAGGAATTACCTTCTCCTTAATCCGTTGAATTTCAGCCTGTCGCTGAACGCGGGGGGGGGGGGGAGGGGGGGGGCATGGCTTGAGAGTTCGCAGAGGATTGTGAAATAGTATTCCACGGTATGTCGTTGCCACGGCATTTTGTCGCGACCGTAATTCATCATCGAATGACGTAAAGCAGGCTTGGTGCAGTCGAGCCACCACCGGAGTGTTGAAGGATAGGCCGGAAGGCGTCTAACACATTTGCTCCACGTCGTCTCTACGACCTTCCTGCATTCCGGATCCTGGAGGTGGGCGACATTCAGCTTCCACAGGCCTCGATCGCGCCATACCTTCTGCCATTGGAGCGAAACAGTGCAGATGTAGGCGATATGGTCGGAGAAGGCGGTAGGTCATAGCTCAGCGTCAAGTGTGGCAGTTACGATTCCTTGGGAAACGTAGACACAGTCAAAAAGACTTCGTGAATGGCTGGTGACGTACGTACATCCAGGTCGATTACCTTGCACGTGGCCCCAAGTATCGCTGAAGTTCAGTTCATGCACAAGCAGCTTGAGTTCCTGGCAAGTGGTGAAATGGGGATGTTGGACCTTCTGTGATAAGACACAACTCAATTCGCCGCCAACAATAATATGGTCGCAGCGGCCCACAAACAAAGGAGCGACCTGTTCTGAACAGAATCGCGAACGTTCCCGTCGCTTGGCCGTGCCCGACGGAGCGTAAACATTAATGATTCGGACACCGTGGGAAGTCACAGCAAGACCACTAGCCATTGGTAGGTAAATCACTTCGTCTACCTCAGTGCCTTCCTTAAAAGAATATCAGTCCCATTGCTCCGTCAGCACACGGCGTGAGGTAAAAAACATAGTCATAGATATTGTTGGGAAACGTTGCTAGGAGAACTTCCTGCTGAAGGGCAACGTCGAGGTCCGACGACCTCAACATTTCACGGTGCAATTGTAGTTCCGTAGGGGTGCCAGTGGCGTTGACATTGAAGGAGCCAATCCTGTAAGCTTTGTAAGTAGGCTGTTTAGGTTTTCTTATTGGTAACGCCACGTAGCGCTCTGTATGAAAATCACTGGCTGTGCTGTGTGCAGTCTGTGACTAGTTTGCATTGTTGTCTGCCATTGTAGTGTTGGGCAGCTGGATGTTAACAGCGCATAGCGTTGGGCAGTTGGAGGTGAGCTGCCAGCAGTGGTGGATGTGGGGAGAGAGATGGCGGAGTTTTGAAATTTGTAAGACTGGATGTCATGAACTGCTATATATATTATGACTATTAAGGTAAATACATTGTTTGTTCTCTATTAAAATCTTTCATTTGCTAACTATGCCTATTAGTAGTTAGTGCCTTCAGTAGTTTGAATCTTTTATTTAGCTGGCAGTAGTGGCGCTCGCTGTATTGCAGTAGTTCGAGTAACGAAGATTTTTGGTGGGGTAAGTGATTTGTGAAAGGTATAGGTTAATGTCAGTCAGGGCCATTCTTTTGTAGGGATTTTTGAAAGTCAGATTGCGTTGCGCTAAAAAATATTGTGTGTCAGTTTAAGCCCAGTCACGTACATAATTTTTCTAAGGGGACGTTTCAGCTTGTTGTGGAATTGCGATTACTGGGACGCTCGTGGAGACACGAAGTGCAGCAGCGAACAGGAACGTTGTCCCAGCAGGTTGCAAATTCCCATCCCGTAGCCCTGTCGATTAGCAATTGCTGCTGTCACAATGGTTGATCTTTCGTCGTCTACATCGTCAGACCATCCAAAGGTGCGTGGATGATGTGTGCCCAAAGGCAGCGGCAACGTCACGTCGGTGGTGGAAGAGTGGCTCAGCTGCTGATGCATGCGAAGATAGTTGTACCTGATGCTTCCACCACGGAATCGTCTATCGGGGAAACATCTTGAGAGATGTACTCCTCATTGTCTTGAGACTGCGTCCTGCAGGTGTCGGACGGTCTGTTCCGCCGTTTCCGACATCTCTTCGGCGACCGTTGCCTGGGCACGTGATCTTCAGACGCCTGGGGATCCCGATGATCAGGCACAAAAGCATCGGTAGCCACAACCATGGAGTCCGGGGCCATCCCCTGCACTTGATATTGCTCGCCGTTGCACATGACGGGAGGATGAGGCAAATCGGTCCGTCCGCAACAGCCTGAGGCATTACCGGAGACGACAAAGTGCCAGTAGTAGGAGCCAGTGGTGATCGCGGTCTGGTGTCGTTAAGGAGAACTTCGACAAACGTCAGCGGGAACGTCGTCGAAGCGGTTGTGACCTACAGGTCCCCAGGCGGTAACTGTGTGATTCCGCGTTGCAGACAGCTGGAACGGAGGTGTCCTTCTTTGCCAAATCCCGAGCATGTCTTCGGCTAGCCACAATTGCGCGGCAGCCACCAATGTTCAGGGTGGTCCATTGATCGTGACCGGGCCAAATATCTCATGAAATATGCATCAAACTAAAAAACTACAAAGGAAGAAACTTGCTTAGCTTGAAGGAGGAAACCAGATCGCGCTATGGTTGGCCCGCTAGATTGCGCTGCCATAGGTCAAACGGATATAAAGAACATCTTTTTAAATAGGAACCCCATTTCTTATTACATATTCGTGTAGTATGTAAAGAAATATGAATATTTTAGTTGGACCACTTTTTTCGCTTTGTGATAGATGGTGCTGTAATAGTCACAATTTTAAACGAACAGTTGGTAACAGGTAGGTTTTTTAAATTAAAATACAGAACGTAGGTATGTTTGAACATTTTATTTCGGTTGTTCCAATGTGATACATGTACTTTTGTGAACTTATCATTTCTGAGAACGCATGCTGTTACAGTGTGCTTACCTGTAAATACCACATTAATGTAATAAATGCTCAAAATGATGTACGTCAACCTCAGTGCATTTGGCAATACGTGTAACGACATTCCTCTCAACATCGAGTAGTTCGCCTTCCGTAACGTTTGCACATGCATTGACAATGCGCTGACATATGTTGTCAGGCTTTGTCGGTGGATCACGATAGCAAATATTCTTCAACTTTCGCCACAGAAAGAAATCCCGGGACGTCAGATACCGTGAATGTGGTATGGTGCTTCGACGACGAATCCACCTGTCATGAAATATGCTATTCAACACCATGCGAGCTATGTGCCGGACATCCATCAGGTTAGAAGTGCATCGCCATTCTGTCATGCAGTGAAACATCTTGGAATTGCATGGCGACGACTCTGAACGTCGTGTACAGTTCTGCCACTAGGCACAAGAGAAATAACGTGACGATGACAGATTTTTTGCACGCGTTCTATTTAGCGATGAAGCATCATTCACCAACAGCGGTAACGTAAACCGGCATAATATGCACTATTGGGCAACAGAAAATCCACGACAGCTGCGAAAAGTGGAACATCAGCGATCTTGGCGGGTTAATGAATGGTGCGGAATTATGGGAGGAAGGATAATTGGCCCCCATTTTATCGATGGCAATCTAAATGGTGCAATGTATGCTGATTTCCTACGTAATGTTCTACCGATGTGAAGTGTGGCAGTTACGATTCCTTGGGAAACGTAGACACAGTCAAAACGACTTCGTGAATGGTTGGTGACGTACGTACATCCAGGTCGATTACCTTGCACGTGGTCCCAAGTATCGCTGAAGTTCAGTTCAATTCCTGGTGCATATAAATGTGGTGCGGGTGCAATCGATGTTGATGTAGCATTCTCAACACCGACGTTTTTGAGATCCCGGTTCTGTCGCAATTTTTCTGCTACTCATGTGCGGATTAGCTGCGACAGTAGCTGAAACACCTACTTGGGCATCATCATTTGTTGCAGGTAGTGGTTGACGTTTCACATGTGGCTGAACACTTCCTGTTTTCTTAAATTACGTAACTATCCCGCGAACGGTCCGGATACTTGGATGATGTCGTCCAGGATACCGACGAGCATACGTAGCACACGCCCGTTGGGCATTTTGATCACAATAGCCATACATCAACACGATATCGACCTTTTCCGCAATTGATAAACGGTCCATTTTAACACGGGTAATATATCACGAAGCAAATACCGTCCGCACTGGCGGAATGTTACGTGATACCACGTACTTATACGTTTGTGACTATTACAGCGCCATCTATCACAAATCGAAAAAAGTGGTCCGACTAAAACATTCATATTTCCTTACGTACTACACGAATATGTAATAAAAATGGTGATTCCTATTTAAAGAAAACGCAGTTGATATCCGTTTGACCTATGACAGCGCCATCTAGCGGGCGAACCACAGCGCCATTTGGTTTCCCCCTTCAAGCTAGACGAGTTTCGTTCTTTGTAGTTTTTTCGTTTGATGCTTATTTCGTGAGATATTTGGCCCGGTCACTATCAATGTACCACCCTGAATAAGTAGGGCGGCACATGTTTGGTCAGCTCTATGAGGATCTGTCTTACTCCATTGAGAACCGAGTATATTGTGAATTGAACCACTTTTCAGCTGTGTGATTAATCAGCTTTCCATATGGGCGGAATGCAGATACCACTACCTCTAAAGGCACCTCGAAAGGGAGTTCTAATACACGAATCGTCTGCAGTCCAAGTCCCGCATGTTCCACAGTTACGTCACCGACGTGTTCATCACAATGACGGAACTTAACGACCACTTCGAGTTGCATTTAGAATTTTATCACATATGTCTTCGTTAAATGTTTTCACCTATACCACACTGCTCACTATAGGCAGGTGGATGACAACAAGATCGTTGCAATCAGTCTTGACTTCATCGCGGATAAACCCGTTCAATTTCAAGTGCTTTTGGTCGAGCATACTCAGGTGAAAAGCTAATCTTCAGTGTCGATTTTCTGTGGGCATAAGCCGTTCTCTTTCGAAGGAAGTACAGCGCGCTAAGACGTCAGGATCACGTAAACAACTCCGTGAGCGAGCTGCGCGGTGAGGGCGCAAACAAGACGTTCGTACCGCTAGCGTGCCGAAAGGCGACTCTCCCAGTAAGGAACGAACATGTCACATCTTGCACTACAGTCGCATGCGGTACCTGTTGCGCCACAGAACACGCTGCAGACGCATTTTCTACGCTGAATGTCTTCTTCTACGCAGGAATTCAGCATTAAATTTTACCAAGAATAATGCTTTTGGGTCGTAGCTCATGACTGATATTTGACAGTCTATACAGAAAAAAAAGAAAAGAAAAAAAAGAAAAAAGGAAAGAAAGAAAAACTGGTATAGGCATGCGTATTCAAATACAGAGATATGTAAACAGGCAGAATACGACGTTGCGGTCGTCAATGCCTACATAAGACAACAAGTGTCTGGAGCAGTTGTTAATTTTGTTTCTGCTGCTACAATGGCAGGTTATCAAGATTTAGCAGTTGCATACCAATTGGGGGGGGGGGGGGAGGGGGGTCAGTAACTGACCCCAATGTAGTTTTTGGGCTAAAACTCTCGTTGTGTTCAGTATTTTTTTAAATACATACATGACATAATAAGAAAAACTTTGGTTTAAATTCATTGTTGAGTTATAGCGATTGTTGTAACTGAAGATGTAGCAGCTCAACAATCACCACCTGCAGTCAACCGGTAAACAGTGTGGTGAGTGGAAGCTAATATCTCTGTGGCACATTGGCACAATGTACAAAAAGATGAAATGGACAGATGTGACGGAAGAGAAACCCGACATTGTAATATTCTGCAACGGTATAAAGTCTGGAATGGACACATTCGATAAGGGCGCAAGAACGTATAGTTGCCAAAGAGCAACGCGTCGATGACCAGAGGCGGTGTTTTTCAACTTGATTGACATTGTAGCATATAATTCGTGTGTTGTATTTCAAGATACACACAAGGAATGGGCAGAGAATCACCCAACAAAGAGTTCTGGAATAAATCAGTACCTGAAAGATCTTGCTCGGGAAATTTGCGTCACAACATGAAAACAGGCGTACAAAATGCTGTAGGCCTACACTCAAGATACGCTACAGCGTTATCAACTTTTGGGTATAAGTGTAATCAACATCAAGGTGCTGTAAGCAGAGTAAACAGTATTACAGAGCGGCAATGGAAAGTAACAATGGAAAGTAACACGTGCAGCTGTGAATAATCTGCCAAAGAAAGGACGCTGTTACTTAAGCCCCGGAAGCAAAGACAGTACGTACATGAAGGCTTGCACTTCTTGCAAGAAGTGGATCAGTCCTGCAAGCACCAAGGAAGAAGAAGTAGTTCGTATTGTAAAATGTTCTGAATGTGAATCTGAGCAACCCTTGTAATTGTGAAATTAATAGAAATTAATTGTAAAATCGTTTTTATAATTTATTTAAGCACTTTTCTTAAGAATTATTGAAAAACAAGCAAGTCCCAGAAACACTTTCTCAGTAATAATAGTCAAAACTATTTACTTCTACCAAAAATATGGAAATTCTTAAGTCATATGATTTATCCTAGTTACAGTTGCATCGGTATGCAACTGTTGAGTGAGCTTGAATTTGGTGTTACAGTCGGCGCACGAGCGATGGTACACAGCATCTCCGAGGTAGCAATGAAGTGGGGATTTTCACGTAAGACTATTTCACATGTGTACCGTCAATATCAGGAATCCGGAAAAGATCGATTGTTCGACATCGCTATGGCCGGAAAAATATCCTACAAGAACGGGACCAACGACGACTAAAGAGATTCGTTTAACGCGACAGAAGTGCAATTCTTCTGCAGATTGCTGCAGATTTCAACGCTGGACCATCAACAAGTGTTACTAGACGAACCATCAACGAAATATCATCGATATGGACTTTCGGAGTCGAAGGCCCACTCGTGTACCCTTGATGACTGCACGACACAAAGCTTTTCTCTTGGCCGGGGCCCGTCAACATCAGCAGTGGACTACTGATGACTGGAACAATGTTGCCTGGTCGAACGAATCTCGTTTCAGATTGCCTCGAGCGGATGGACGTGACCTCAAGTGAGGTGTTACCGTGCTTGCTCGGTACCACTTGTAGAAGGAGTGCCAATTGTGCACCGTCAGTATTCAGATCAGAGACTTGAAAGTCCTGAAAATGATACAGGATACGGCCAGTTGTACCCCAGAATTAGCTCTCGAATCGATCAGATAACTACGACCTTAGGAAGGGAAGTAGGAAGGCGTACAGTCCCCGTAGTGTCGCTAGTAACTCAGAGTCACGAATGGCCTTCCGACGGCGGTCGGGAAGCAGTTAGGAGAAAATACGCGCCGGAAGTTGCGGGGCGTCGGTTTTTGTGTGCGGCCCTCGGCGCTGCCTGCGAGGCGCCCGGGAAGCGACGCATTTGCATTCGCGCCGGCGACGCAAATGAGAATTCCACAGAGACGAGGTGGCCGGCTGTTGTGCGGGTTGCAGAACTGCGTGGCGCGGCGCGGCCCGACCCGGCGCTACAATGGCCGTCCGGCCGGCTCGTTCATTTGCATATGTTTATACAGCGGGCGCAGGCGTGCGGTCCGCCGCAAACACGGCGACGCGCGCGCCTCTACCGGCGGCCGCTATTACCGCCCTTAACAGCGAAGCACACACACGCACACTAGCCGGCTCTACCTATCGCCACTCGAGTTACAACCACGGGCGAAACGTTCCTGAATCAATGGTTACACCGCACGGGTCGCTGCCTGTCGACGTGAGCCAAATAGGAGGCTTGGAATGTTGCAGCAAGTACCTAGGCGCAAATGCTAGAGTTTTCCTCATCTGTGTTCCTTCTTTTTTTTTCAGTTGTTTCATGGATCGATTTTTTTTTTCTTTTATGCAGTAAAAGTAAAATAATGGCGCCGTAATGAAATGTAGTCGAAGTAAATCAGGTGATGCTGACATAACAATATTAGGAAATGAGATACTAAAATTATTCGATCGGTTTTGCTATTTGGGCGGCAAAATTACAACTTATAGGCGAAGGAGAGTGGGAAGTAAAAAGGCGTTTGGCAACAGCAAGAAAAAAGTTTTTTTTTTTTTTTTTTTTTGTGAGAAAGAGATATCTTTGGAAAGCGGAGTGCCAAATGTATTAATTGCCGAATCTCACATTTGTCAGGAGAATCGGTAAAGAGCTCATTCCGTTTGGTACATAACTTATGTGCATAAAAAAAATAAACAAGTAAATAAAACTGAGAAAATATTCTGATGCCACAAAAGTGTGCGCTCATTTCGTGACAAAAAAAATTAAATAAATTATAAAACAATTTCTGTATCCCATTCGAGGGAACTATCAGGTTCTAAGTGCCACTAAGAAATGTTTTCTTTCATACGCCTTTGACACTGTGACATTACGTTCTATTTATCAAAATGCAAGTACAGAAACACAGCAGTTACGTTTTAATTAGTTCAACAGTAATAAACAAAAACCATTTCTCCCATCTTCCAAATTTTTTAAGAGAAGAACAAATTTAAATTCGAGAGAAAAATCACACGATATTGACTCCTGATTCTTACATAGCTCCATTTTTCGGATTGCATGTCACTACAGTGATGAGGAAGAAATGGCTACTTCGTGAACAAGAAATGCTGTTTTATTGATTGGCGCCTCCATGGAGTGTTCTGTGCACCACGACCAGATAATGGATATAATTGGAAGGAGAAACAGCCTTGGTCGTATTTTTTTGTTTTATTATCCGCAAAATCGATTTTCGGTCACTTAGTGACCATCCTCAGTGCTGTAAGATACAATTAAAATTGTTAGCACTGGTATTAACAAGCTTAGAGCGATCACATAAACTATTTTGCAAGTGATAAACAAGGCTGATCATTTAAATGCAGTAGGGAATGGCAAAAACCATCGGCCTCGCCACATTGGTGACGCCATTTCCCGTCAGATCACCGAAGTTAATCACTGTTGGACTTGGCAAGCATTCGGATGGGTCACTGACCGGGTCTGCCACATGCTGTTGGCGAGTGTGTTGCGCTCAGTCCTTTTAAGGAGAACTGAGGAGCTATTTGACTGAGTAATAGCAACACCGATCACGGAAACTGACAACGGTCGGGAGAGTGGTGTGCTGACCACACACGCCTCTCCGTATCAGCATCTGGTGACGCCTAAGGGCAAGGATGACACGGCGGCCGGTCGGTACTGTTGGCCCTTCAAGGTCTCCTGGGACGGTGATTTGTTTGTATGGAATGGCATACATCAACCATGGTCCTTTCTGTTTTGAATAAATTAATAGTTTTCAATTCTTCAGTGTCAGATAAGAATTTTTACTAGCCACTTTATACAGATGAGTATGAGACACTCAGATCGTTCTGCGTTTGGAGATCATACATGCCTCCATTGACAATAATGTCTCAGGAGCATGTTTAATATCAAAGAAATCAGTTGTAAGCACTAAAATTACATAGAATGGATTCACAACTGCAGTTTACTCAGCAACCGTGTGTAAATCTTGCTGAACAGAAGTCATACTTAACCTATGTTTGTTTCTTTATATTTGTAGAAACTCTGCCACAGCTCAACAAACCGTGTCCACTCATTTACAACGTATATGTTATCTCTTCAAAACATCCTAGGCTTGCCAGAAACATCATTAAAATCGCATCAACTAAATCGAGACCTTGACTCCTTGCACTTAACAACTTCGGAGAGAACCAGTGCTTAGTACAAAGACAATGCGCAATACGGTAACGAATTATTTAAACAATCTTTCTACAACTTGGCATACACAACAAGTTTACGGACGTGCAACAGTGTACCAAGACCATAATAGCAGTGGACACTTGTTTTCTGAAATATTTCTTCGTAAAATGTTTGACGTTTCCTCTCTGCTTTTGTTATAATAAAACACAAATTAAAGCGATGGAATGTATTTTCTGAAGTTATTTGCCTTGCATGGAAGTGGAACATTGACAACAAGCAGTTCAGCAAGTAAAAGATTAGAAACGTTTGAACTGTGGAGCCCCACAAGCACTGAATCGAGCTGTGGGAAGACGAAATTTATAGTACAACTTTACTTAAACAATCGGTTGACGGAACATATCCTGGGTCATAAAGGAGTTGTCAACTAGTTTCTGGAAGAGGATGGGAGGGTGGGAAAGAGTGTAGAGGGAGATCAGTGTTTCAATAGTGTAAGTAGGTGCAAACAGATGTATGTTGCTGTAGCTATGCAGAAATGTAGAGGTTTGCACTGGTTAGACTAACATAGGAAGTGGCTTGAAACCACTCTTCGGACTGAAGGCTACAAGAACGAAATTTGGGTTTTTGCCTTCAGTCCATTTAAATAACACTGGCTTTACATAAACTTCTACTATATTTAGAATACTGTTGTCACTGATAAAGCTTACTTACTAGTATAATCGTCATCGTCTGGACCGTCTGTCAGTTTTGTCCATTTAGTGGACACACACTGCAGCAACACAAGCAGAATGCAGACACAGCCCACTCGAGATTAGAACCCATGAAATCTTTATAAGATAGTGATGTTACAGTGAGACTATTTTTCAATTTTGTGAGGGCCACCCAACCGTCTTTATTTAGATGCCTTGCTTTCTCCCGTATCTTCATCTTCGTCGCGAGAAAGTATTTTCTCAAGTTTTCTCTAGAAGATATTCTTGGACAGCAATTGTTGTTAGTGTTGTGGTCATCAGTCTGGTTTGATGCAGCCCTCCATGCTGCTCCATCCTCTGCAAGCTTCTTCATCTCTAAGTAACTACTGCCACCTACATCGCTCTGAATCTGCTTTGTGTAGTCATATCTTGGCCTCCTTCCATGAATTTTACCCTCAACCCTGCCCTCCTGTGCTAAATTGGTGATCCCTTAGTGTCTCAGAATGTGTCTTACCAACCGATCTCTTATTCTAGTCATGTTGTGCCACAAATTCCTCTTCTCCCCAATTCTATTCAGGACCTTCTCATTAATTACGTGATCTATCCACCTAATTTGCAGCATTCTTCTGTAGCACCACATTTCGAAAGCTTCTTTTCCGTTCTTGTCCAAATTATTTATCGTCCATGTTTCACTTCCATACATGACTACACATCATACAAATACTTTCAGAAAACTCTTCTTGACACATCTATACTCGATGTCAACAAATTTCTCTTCTTCAGAAACACCTTCCTTGCTATTGCCTGTCTACATTTTATATCCTCTCTACTTTGATTATCATCAGTTATTTTGCTCCCCAAATAGTAAAAATTATCAACTACTTTAAGTATCTCATTCCCTAATCTAGTATCACATGATTTAATTCGACTACATTCCATTATCCTCGTTTTGCTTTTGTTAATATGCATCTCATATCCTCCTTTTAAGACACTGTCCATTCCGTTCAATTACTTTTCCAGGTAGTTCCTGTCTCTGACAGTATTACAATGTCATCGCCAAACCTCGACGTTTTTGTTTCTTCTCCATGGATTTTAATTCCTACTCCAAATTATTCTTTTGTTTCCTTTACTGCTTACTCAGTATATAGATTGAATAACATCGGGAATAGGCTACAACCTTGTCTCACCCCCTTCCCAATCACTGCCTCCCTTTCATGCCCCCGACTCTTATGACTGCTATCTGGTTTCTGTACAAATTGTAAATAGTATTTCGCTCCCTGTATTTGACCCCTGCCACCTTCAGAATTTGAAAGAGATTATTCCAGTCAACACTGTCAAAAGCTTTCTCCAAGTCTAAAAATGCTAGAAAATAGGTTACCTTTCCTTAATCTATCTTCTAAGGTAAGTCGTAGGGTCAGTATTACCTCACGTGTTCCAACATTTCTGCGGAATTCCAACAGATCTTCCCCAAGGTCGTCTTCTACCACTTACCCCATTCGTCTGTAAAGGATTCGTGTTAGTATTTTGCAGCTGTGAGTTATTAAACTGATACTTTGGTCATTTTCACACCTGTCAACTCCTGCATTCGTTGTTATTGGAATTATTCCATTCTTCTTTAAGTCTGAGGGTATTTCGCCTGTCTCATACTTCTTGCTCACTAGATGGTAGAGTTTGGTCAGGGCTGGCACTCCCAAGGCTGTCATTAGTTTTAACGGAATGTTCTTCACTCCTGGGGCCTTATTTCGACTTGGGTCCTACAGTGATCTGTCAAATTCTTCATGCAGTATCGTATCTCCCATTTCATCTTCATGTACGTCCTCTTCCATTTCCATAATATTGCCATCAAGTACATCGCCCTTGTATAGACCCTATATATGCTCCTTCCACCTTTCTGCTTTCACTTCTTTGCTTAGAACTGGTTTTCCATCTGAGTTCTTGATATTCATACAAGTGGTTCTCTTTTCTCCTAAGGTCTCATTAATTTTCCCGTGGGTAATACCTATCTTACCCCTAGTGATATATGCCTCTCCGTCCTTACATTTGTCCTCTGTCCATCCCCGGTTAGCCATTTTGCACTTCCTGCCGATCTCATTTCTGAGTTATTTATATTCATTTTTGCCTGCTTCATTTACCGAATTTTTATATTTTCTCCTTTCATCAATTAGATTCAATATCTCTTCTGTTACCCAAGAATTTGTACAAGCCCTCGTCTTTTTACCTACTTGTTCTTCTGCTGCCTTCACTATTTCATCACTCAAAGCTACCCATTCTTTTTGTACTGCATTTCTTTCTCCCCTTTTTAAATGTACTATTTTACCTACCCGATAAAGGATGTGACATTCCACGCTCCGATCCGTAGAAGACTAATTTTCTTTCTCCTGATAACTACGTCCTCGATAGTTGTCCCCGCTCGGTGATTCCAATGGGGGACTATTTTACCTCCGGAATATTTTACCCAAGAGGACGCCATCATCATTTAACCATGTGGTAAGGCTGCATGCCCGCGGGAAAAATTATGGCTGTACTTTCCCCTTGCTTTCAGCTGTTCGCAGTATCAGCACAGCAAGGCTGTTTTGGTGAATGTTACAAGGCCAAATCAATCAGTTACCCGGACAGTTGCCCTGCAACTACTGAAAAGTTGCTGCCCCTCTTCAGGAACCGCACGTTTGTCTGGCCTCTCAACAGATATCTCTCCGTTGTGGTTGCACCTACGGTACGGCTATTTATATCGCTGAGGCACGCAAGCCTCCCCAACAACGGCAAGGTCCATAGTTCAGGGGGGGGGGGGGGGGGAGGGGCTTAAAGTAACGAAATAAAGTCGGAGAGGAAGTTTCCGCAGATAGCTGCTTCAGACGCAAAACACATGTGAACCTCCACTGGTTCAGTGAAAATGAGCCAGTATGATAGGTTGTGTATCGAAAGACGAGGCCCGAATTTCAATTAAGCCGGTTAGTGTGAACACCTTGCTGATAAAAAGTTGAATTTTTTTCTTTTCACGTCTTAAGTCACTGCGTTACAATGTCATGATATGTATTTTTTCAATTTATGCGCTATGGATACATTTCTTATCATTAACGGTTTTAACCTATGGTGTTTGGCATTTGCTACAAATGTAATTCCTTATAATACGTACAACAAATCTAAAATGTTGCTAAAACTGCTATGTGAAGTAGCGAGCGAAGTTTATTAATGTTTCAATTGGAGAAATATTGGTCTCTTTGTGTTGTACTTTATGAAATAGACGCGAGCTATAGTGCCCAACATTGGAAGTCTGGTGATTTGTTATTGGAGGAAGGGTCACGCAGCTTGGGTAGTTTGAATATGCCTTCTAGACGGTAAAGGAAGGAAGGAAGTGCGGTCGTTAGAGATAGAGCACGACGCCGGATTATTAAAGGATGAGGAAGGAAATCGGCCGTAGTCTTTTCAAAGGAAACATCCCGACATTTGCCTGGAACGATTTTGGGAAATCACGGAAACCTAAATCCGGGTGGCCGGATGAGGATTTGAACCATCGTTCTCCCGAGTGCGACTCCACTATGTTATCCTCTCTACACTTCGCTTCATGCCCAGATGATGACGGAAACTTACATTACTTTCTGAAACTTGTACTATTGCATTTGATGTACGTTGTACTTTCACGAACCTTCAACAGAAGGCAGTTGACAGAATGTCTGGTGTACGTTTTTCTTCTGTTTCCATTGGTTTGCTGTCAACTCCAATAAGTGGAGAGATTACATTACCTATGTATCTAAACTGTGTGCAAGAACGAGACAGTCAAAGTAAATTTGGTGTTGCGTTTTTAATAATGTCGTGTTTACATGAATGGAACATTGTGGTACGTTTCTGAACATACCTTGAACGGAGGAAGTAGATTACTAAATAGACAGTATAGGGTACTACTTAAACAGAAGATACTGACATTCAAATCCTTCTAACAAACGAAGTTACAAGAGCAGTAATAATGCGGTTAATGACCTCTGGGTAGATAAACAACACTTTCTTGATGAATCTCTTATCTTGCTTCTCGGCAAAAAGCTGTTAGGGGTCGTCAAGATAAATAGGTCACCTGCATATATTGATGATCTTTTGGTTATCAGTGAATCTCAGAAAGAGCATTGTAATCTGCTGAATGATGTACATCGATCATTAAGAAAACAAGGATAACACTTAGATTTCACATGTATTAATTTATTTAGAAAGAGATTAGATGTTTGGATCAAATATTTGGTATTAAACCTTATACTGAAATGACAAGACCAATCAAAAAATTTACTAGCCCTAAAACCAGGAAACCTTTGATAATATTTTTTGTTTTATGCATTTTTATATAAATTTTGTAAATGGAAAATTCCATAATAGGATGATTATTGTAAAATGGTGAGTAATAAAGGTATTCTCCAGGACAACTGAATATTTAGAAGCTTTTGATGAACTTCAAGAGGCTTTTAAAAAGAAGATCTGCAGTGTGACTGAATAGAAGAATTAGTGAAAGTTTAAGGAAGCCAGAACTTGAAAATTTTCCTATGCAGAAAACTTAGAAGGTGTTGCAATCAGGTTAAGATAGGGAAGATGATAAAACAGAGTTTGCGGTGAAATATTACATAGTCAATGATTAGATAATATTTATGTGAATTTAGAATATTCTGGGGACTAGAGAGCATGTTGCCCAATGATTACGTAAATTTATTACTTTTACTGAATTTTCAAACATGTAGATAGCAAAAGGTGTTTGTCAAAATTAATAGAATGCGTAATTTTTAATAACAAGGTTATAAGGCGTATAATGATATTAAAACTTGTGCTAAAAGTCAAAGCGTTAAGATTAGTAATCTTCCCATAAAGATTGTTATGCCAAATGATGTCATAACAAAGGGAGCAAAAATGAAAGCCCTATATCCCACACACAATGACATATACAATGATGCGCATGTTAGCATTCTCATATTGTGTAGTCAGGTACGGCATTATTGGTTCTATCCATAGAACAATGGATGTCAGAGGGAAGGTTAATACTGATGATAACGACATGGTGAAGTATATATCAAAGCAGCTCGTTATATTTACTGCTATAGTATGCCGTGTTGTGAAGTTGAGTTGTTGTCGAAGGCATGTCTTTCCTTCTTTGGACCACTTAGTGTGGAAGTTCTTAAATGAACCACTATCCATGTAACACTACTAGATACTGATAGAGGAAACAGTTACCAGTGTGGAAATAATGTGTCAGTCAGCTGGATGTGGGCTATTAACGTTGTTCTGATGAATGCCCGTTTCTTTCTGATGCACTTCCAGATATGGTTCTTATATATGCACATAAAATGATGAGCAATGATGATTCGTACGTGGCATATGTCATAAAGGGATTTTTACGTTATATTACGAAAGGGCTTCCTCGATGGCACTATACTGGTGACCACATGGGCAGCATGTTTGCTACTAAAAGGATGGAAGAATCATTTTTCATATTGTTGACTAGTCGCACACAGGCCAATAAGCTGATATCTTTTTTATATACTAAATGTCTCCTGGAATGGAGATTCATCATCGTCCCGTAACTTAGAGCATCTGTGTTCATTCTTGATCAAAACAGTTTTTCTGTAGTCCATGTTGCATCGGGATACAGTGACTGTTAGACAAGCGTGAGGTAAGTGTTTCTCAAAATATGTTAAATTTCGAAGGTTACTATATGCAGAACAGCATATGAAATGAGTAGCTTCGTTATGTCACAGCGCAATAACGTCTGATAGATACATGAGAATTCTAAGGGTCATCAGTGTGCCTTGTGTTGCAGTCATCATCTGTGAAGAAGACGCATTATGCTATCCTTTAATTTCTCCAAACCTTTTCCGTCTATTTCGCAAATTCTGATCTTCGTCTGCACATGCAGTTACCACAATCTTGTACTTCTTCTTAAAGTTGTGCCAGTTACTCCTAGATTCCGTACCACTAACTTGTCCCATATTTTGGTGCGAATTTTTCATAAATATGTTCCTGCACTGTTGGTAATGAAGCCCCATTATTTAGTACCTTTTCTATCCATATAATTATTGTCCTTCTGCATTTACGCTTTTCAGATATCTCCTGACTCTTTCTACCTAATCTTTCCGCTCTACATTACACTTCCCTACAACATTATGCTGTAGGTGTATGGCTTCTCTCTTCCAGTCCCATGCCAAAATTTCGTACAAATATGCCTTCCTCACATACAGCAATGTGTTTCTGAGATATCAACCATCTTGTCTTATGATGATTCGTGGGTATAATGTCTTTCACTTCTGCTAATGCTGTCTGTGTCTTCCGTAATTTTCAAGTTTAGCAACTTCTATCTCTCTTACATCTTATTCTTTCCTTTCATCTTAACTGAGTTCATCTAATCCCAGCTTCTGTGCCAAGTGGATCCAACAAACTTAAATCTTTCTTACTATCGGCGAGAGAGCACCTGCCTGCAAACCGTAGAAAGAAACAGCGTGCTGTGTGTCTCTCAGACACATCTTTCCCATTGGGCAGTTTTTGATAGCAACTGTTTATAGGTACTACCGCATACTCTTACATATTATGGGAAAGCTCTTGTCTGCAGCGTCTCTGTTAGAGTGTAATCAGAGTAATTCCAAAAGTCTGTAGGCGGAAAGTGTATCGATACTGACTAACACAATGGATAATAATTGTGGATAGAGTATAATGTACATATTAGAAAAACGTAGCCCGCTGTAAAGTCCATAAGAGGTTCGCATCAAGAAATAGACCTGCCAGTCAACCTGCTTCTAGAAAGTTTCCTTCATGTGATTTAAACACCAATACTGAAGGGGAAAAAAGTACAAAAAGTTAAATGAAAACAGCCTGAAGAACACTTTTTAAATTAATTTTATACAAAAGTACAACGCAGAGTACTCTGAAAACAGTGGAGATGTTGCTACATTAAGAATTAACATATTCACATTCAGTTTCTTTTATAAAGTAACATCCATGGCATATACGTATACGACAGTTCAATAATTCGGTATGCACACACACGTTGAAGTAAATGTTGGGTGAAGTTTCAATCATTTTGAGAAGCAACTTCCTAACGTTTGTGAGTAGTGCCTCCAGTTATGTGGTGTTTATAAATGGAAGGCTTCGAAATCTGCATCATGATGATGATGTGTGATACGCGTGGCTGTGAGACTCGTTACCTGAATTACTATACTGTTCTCGACTTAAATGTCGCTGACTCTACACTGATATTTCCTTAGGGAGTATACAGTTCGGGGCCGTATATCTCTGTCAGAAGTTACTACTTGCATTGCGTTATGGGTAAAGTATCAACATATTACTAAATATACACACATCAAAAACAGTTTTGTATCACCTCGGTTCAGAGAGTTCCGGAACCTGTACAGAAAATTGGAATACAGAACAACATAAACATCATTTCCGCTCTTTTTGTTGCTCATGAAAACCACATATTGCATGTTGTAGCACCATATAGCGAGACCTTCAGAGGCGGTGTTCCAGATTGCTGTACACATCCGTACCTCTGATACCCAGTAGCACGTCCTCTTGCATTGATGAATGCCTGTATTCTTCGTGGCATACTATCCACAGGTTCATCAAGGCACTGTTGCTCCAGATTTTCCCACTCCTCAGCGGCGATTCGGCATAGAGTGGTTGGTGGGCCCCGTCGTCCATAAACAGCCCTTTTCAATCTATCCAAGGCATGTTCGATAGGTTTCGTGTTTGAAGAACTCGCTGGCAATTCTAGTCGAGCGATGTCGTTATCCTGAAGGAAGTCATTCACAAGATGTGCACTATGAGGGCGCGAATTGTCGTCCATGAAGACGAATGCCTCGCCAATATGCTGCCGATATGGTTCCACTATCGGTCGGAGGATGGCATTCGCGTATCGTACAGCCGTTACGGCGCCTTACATGACCACCAGCGGTGTACGTCCCCCAAATAGTGCCACCCCAGAGCAGTAGGGAACCTCAGCCTTGCTGCACTCGCTGGACAGTGTGTCTAAGGCGTTCAGCCTGACCGGTTTGCCTCCAAACACGTTTCCGAAGATTGTCCAGTTGAAGGCATATGCGACACTCATCAGTGAAGAGAACGTGATGCAAATCCTGAGCGGTCAATTAGGCATGTTGTTGAGCCCATCTGCACCGCGCTGCATGGCATCGTGGTTGCGAAGATGGACCTCGCCATGGACGTCAGGAGTAAAGTTGCGCATCATGCAGCCTATTGCGCACAGTTTGAGTCGTAACACGACGTCCTGTGGCTGCACGGAATGCATTATTCATCATGGTGGCGTTACTGTCAGGGTTCCTCCGAGCCATAATCCGTAGGTAGCGGTTATCCATTGCAGTAGTAACACTTGGGCGGCCTGAGCGAGGCATGTCATCGACAGTTCCTGTCTCTCTGTATCTCCTCCATGTCCGAACAACATCGCTTTGGTTCACTCCGAGACGCCTGGACACTTCCCTTGTTGAGAACCCTTCGTGGCACAAAGTTACAATGCGTATGCGATCGAACCGCGGTTTTGACCGTCTGGGCATGGTTGAACTACAGACGACAAGAGCTGTGTACCTCCTTCGTGGTAGAATGACTGGAACTGATCGTTTGTCGGACCCTTCCGTCTAATAGGCGCTGCTCATGCGTGGTTGTCGACATCTTTGGCGGGTTTATAAACATCTCTGAACAGCCAAAGGGACTGTGTCTGTGATACCATATCCACAGTCGACGTCTATCTTCAGGAGTTCTGGAAACCAGAGTGATGCAAAACTTTTTCTGATCTTGGAGTGACTTCAATAAACAGACCATTGCACTGTGCCTTAATTTTTCTCGCTATCAAAAGTTTTGTTGGATCCTAGTAAAATGTACTTGTAACTGAATCATTTCCATTAAATGTATTTCTCAAGACGTTCTCGAACATCCCAAGCTTCATTTCGATACACGTACCTTCTACTTGCGAGTTACTTTTGACAAAAAAATGTCGTTTCTTATCTCCTATCTCTAAATTGAAGCTAACTCTGGTAGTCAGAGCTTGTTTAATACCTCTATAATAACTTAAAAAGATGAAAGTATAGCCCCTACACGTCCAGCAGCAGTGTCTATTGTAGAGGAATTTGTCTGGAGTTGATTGGCGAAGTCTCGTGGCAGTACCTGACGCTCGATTACGTGCCGAGGGGAGGGAGTGCGCAGCTGGAGCACCCCCGACTGAAGGAACAGTAAAACGAACTGCCACGCGTGACGGCGCAGCCGAATTACCCTTCAGTGGCCGCAGTAGCAAATGAACAGCAGGGGGCGTAATAGTCTCGTCGCGAAAGAGCGGAAACGGCTGCTACTCGGATATGCGCTGGCATTCCGCAGAACACGTGCAGTAGCGTCGTATTTACAACTCACCGAGTCCTCTGCGGGTATAATTTCGTGCTGGCACTTCTGACAATCTCCTGCTTCCGTTTATTTTGGGAGCTATTGATGTTGGTGTTGTGACATTGCTATCTTACCTCTGTGTCGCATGCACTGAAGCTATACGCTACTGAACAACACTTCATAAGTTCTAATTTGCTGAACCATTGCTGCTGAACCAAACTATACAGATTCGCAAAAAATTCCGTCATGCATTCATAATGAAGAAGGCCTGACATGCTGTAGAAATGCAGTCGTTTCAGACATAAATTTTATCTTTTTTCGAAATTTTTTATTACTAGTACTATGTTTAATGTAGAATAGGCATGAAGAGATTGCCAGCGTTCATGGTCGAACAGACGTCTCTTTGAGTCGTGGTAGTGGCAGATGAAAGAACTAACTCCACCATGAAACGAAATAAGCGCGATAGAAAACGTGCTATTTTTTCTACAGGTGAAGACTCGTAGCACTGACCTCTGGGAACCGAGTTTTCGTCAAACCTACGCTCCAATTGAGCTGACGAGACTCTCTCGCACTATTCGCGGTAGTCGACATGGTGAGTGAAGATGGGCTGCTCTTCAGTGATTAACAACCGCTGACTGCATGGTTCATCTCTTGTGTAAGCACATGTCAGCAATGTGAATTTAGAGAGGACATTCTTATAACTTTATGTTACGCTGAGACGAAATTTTTCCTGCCGCCTTTATTTATAAAGGATGAACACTGATAAAACCGACAAACTGCAGGGACGGATTCCTGACTGGAAATTGAGGGAAAAAGGTCCCATGAACATGTGTCCGGAAATGCATCGTTGCCACAGTCGATGGCGCTAAGGAATGACACTTCGCCTGACCACGTACCGTGTATTCCTTGTAAGGTGCAGGCTGTTTGATAGACGCTGGCTATGTAATCAGCAAAATAGTTTTCATGTCGGAAACAAGCTGAGATGTAACTGGCCAAGCAGATGGAAACGATCGAGAGACAGCACGGCTATACCAAAAAAAAGTACCCTCTCAGCCACAATCACATCACAGAACATTTCAACCACTTTTTGGGCAGGAAGGTGGCGGACTTTGCGTACACCAGATTTGGAGAACCAGGTTCTACAGAATATTGAGACGAACCCGAATACAAGCTCCAGGTAAGTGACCCGCCAATATACTGTAAGCCAAACTACCATCCTGAATGACAAACGCTACAATCCCTTTCACCTGCAACGATAGCAAGAATTATCAGCAGCTGATTTCCCTCTGTGGGAAGGCTTTTGTCGATTGTTTTTGCACCAGATCATCAACATTATGGGACTTCTATCATCAGTCCTCTTTACCAACGTACCGCTATGCTGCTAACAGAAATTGCGTCAGCTACACAGCCTCCATCACACAAGGGACATACGGCACGTTATCAGAGGAACTTTCGTTCATCGGCGTCGTCTACTGTGGCAACGAATGCATTTCCGAATACATGTCCATAGTATCTTTCTTCCTCCATTTCCAGACAGGAATCCTCCCCTGCGGTTCGCCGGTTTTACTAATCATCTCCCTGTATATGTTTTTTCTGCTATCTTGCTATGTTGTTGTGGTCTTCAGTCCTGAGACTGGTTTGATGCAGCTCTCCATGCCACTCTATCCTGTGCAAGCTTCTTCGTCTCCCAGTACCTACTGCAACCTACATCCTTCTGAATCTGTTTAGTGTATTCATCTCATGGTCTCCCTCTACAATTTTTACCCTCCACGCTGCCCTCCAATACTAAATTGGTGATCACTTGATGCCTCAGAACATGTATTGCCAACCGATCCCTTCTTCTAGTGAAGTTGTGCCACTAACTTCTCTTCTCCCCAATCCCATTCAATACCTCCTCATTAGTTATATGATCTACCCATCTAATCTTCAGCATTATTCTTTAGCACCACATTTCGAAAGCTTCTATTCTCTTCTTGTCCAAACTAGTTATCGTCCATGTTTCACTTCCATACATGGCTACGCTCCATACAAATACTTTCAGAAACGACTTCCTGACACTTAAATCTATACTCGATGTTAACAAATTTCTCTTCTTCAGAAACGCTTTCCTTGCCATTGCCAGTCTACATTTGATATCCTCTCTACTTCGACCATCATCAGTTATTTTGCTCCCCAAATAGCAAAACTCCTTGACTACTTTAAGTGTTTCATTTCCTAATCCAATTCCCTCAGCATCACGCGACTTGATTCGACTACATTCCATTATCCTCGTTTTGCTTTTGTTGATGTTCATCTTATACCCTCCTTTCAAGACACTGTCCATTCCGTTCAAGTGCTCTTCCAAGTCCTTTGCTGCCACTGACAGAATTACAATGTCATCGCCGAACCTCAAAGTTTTTATTTCTCCTCCATGAGTTTTAATACCTACACCGAATTTTTCTTTTGTTTCCTTCACTGGTTGCTCAGTATACAGATTGAATAACATCGGGGATAGGCTACAACTCTGTCTCACTCTCTTCCCAACCACTGCTTCCCTTTCGTGCCCCTCGACTCTTATAACTGCCATCTGGTTTCTGTACAAATTGTAGTCTTTCACTCCCTGTATTTTACCCCTGCCACCTTCAGAATTTGAAAGAGAGTATTCCAGTCAACATTGTCAAAAGCTTTCTCTAAGTCTACAAATGCTAGAAATGTAGATTTGCCTTTCCATATGTTATAAATTATCCACCGCCACATTTTTTCGTTCTGTATTTAAACGCTAATCTCAGCAACTACTGTCAGTATTTTGATACGGTTTTCAGTTTTAATAGGTAAACTGTGTAAGTAAGTTTTGTGTATATGATTTATAATTATAGTAATTATGAGCGTGTAACGTATGTACTGTTATCTGTTTGAAACGTATCAAAACATGATCGTTAGGATAAGTTTGGCATTAAGTGTAGACCACTAGGGTCAAGGTGCCAAATTTACGGGTTTAAATAAATTTTGTACCTTTTTTCTCGTATATCTGGACATTTTAAGACCCAATTTTTTATTCTTCTTAATATTTCGTCATTAATTTTATTTCAATTGTATCGACTGGAAGAACATCTCTGCTCTGGTTCGACTGCTAAGTATTGATACGTGAACAAACATCATAAACAACTCTCATTTTGTAATTCTAGACTGAATTTTACGAGAGATAAAACTAGATTTTCTTTTGTATTTGTGTAAAGAACTCATGACCACGTCACCAATATTTTATAATCAACAATTTTCATAGTAGAAGTGATTTCGTAAAACGTTTTGCTTACAAACGTATTTTGTAAATTTCGGTACAAAAACAAACTAACATCCAAGGAAAATCATTGTTGCAGCATGGCAGGAGTGAATTGGCGGTTAATATTCAGATATAAATTTGTGAATACCAACGTAATTCTGACTATAAGCCTCAAATTTTCTGTGTGTAATAATGTATGACGTCACCTGCAATTACTGAAACGATGAATAAGCAGTGGTGAATCAGCCGTGAGACAGTTCTTGTGCTTGAAACCTGTGCCAGCGGAAGCAATAAATACACTGCAGAGCCAAAGTAACTGGTACGCCTACTAATGCTGAGTAGGGCCCGCACGCAGAAGTGCCGCAGCATGACGTGGCATGCACTCGACCAATGTCTGAAGTATTGCTGGAGGGAACTGACACCATGAATCCTGCAGGGCTGCCCATACATCCGTAAGAGTACGATGGGGTGGAGATTTCTTCTGAACAGCACGTTGCAAGGCATACGCTTAATAATGTTCATGTGTGGGGAGTTTGGTTGTCAGCGGAAATGTGTAAACTCAGAAGAGTGTTCCTGGAGTCATTCTGTAGCGATTTTGGACGTGTCGGGTGTCGAAATGTAGTGCTGGGATTGTCCGAGTCCGTCGGAATGCACAATGGACATGAATGGATGCAGGTGATCATACAGGATGCTTACGTAAGCGCCACTTGCTAGAGTCGTATTTAGACGTATCAAAGTCCCATACCACTCGAACTGCACACGTCCCATACCATTATAGAGCCTCCACCAGCTTGAACAGTCCCCGACTGATATGCACGAACGATGTCTGGTTGTCTCCATACCCGCAATCGTCCATCTGCTCGATTCAATTTGAAACGAGACAATTCCAGCCAAACAACATGTCCAATGCTGGTGTTGACGGACCCAGGCAAGAAGTAAAGCTTTGCGTCGTGCAGTCATCAAGGGTACACGAGTAAGCCTTGGGTTCCGAAAGCCCATATCGATTATGTTTCGTTGAATGCTTCGCTCGCTAACACTTGTCGATGGCCCAGCACTGACATCTGCAGCAGTCTGGGGAAGGGCTGCATTTCTGTCTCGTTGAACTATTCTCTTCAGTCATCGTTGTCCCCTTTCTTGTAGGATCTTTCTTCGATAGTAGCGATGTGGCAGATTTGATATTACCAGATTCCTGATATTCACGGTATACTCGTGGAATGGTCCTACGGGATAATCCCAACTTCGTCGCTGCCTCGGAGATTCTGAATCCGATCGCTCGTGCGCCGACTATAATACCACGTTCAAACTCATTTAATCTTGATAACCGACCATTTTAGCAGCAGTAACTGCGTCAGACACTTGTTGTCTTATATAGGCGTTGCCGACCGCAGCGCCATATTACTTATCTCTGTGTTTGAATGCGCATGCCTATACCAGTTTCTTTGGATCTTCAGTTTATGTAATTATTGAAGTGAAACATCATGTAAACCTCATTGCGTGATCTCTTGACACACCAAATCATAAGCTACCCTGTGAAGATCTCTGGAAGTTGCAAAAAGTTTGTTGTAGCAGACAGAATTTTTTTACAGCCACTGCTGCTTCTGGTAACTTTTACACCCACAAAAACAGTTTATGAGCTAGAGATAAATCGAGATTGCACCCTTGGGCCCGTTGAACTTAATGTTACATACAAGTATTTATTGGCATTTGGAGTGACATCTCGTGGCAGTGATGTGAGCTAAAAGCTGGCCAGCTGCAGAGGAGCTGGAGGGAAAAGCACGAAAGTAAACAACTAGCGCAACTCCAGAGACCTGCGAAGCTCAATCTGAATTGACACATATCTTTGTTTGTGAAGACTGTCCACCTGCGTAGCCGAATGGTGAAATCGTTAGACCTTCGCGGGACGGGGGAACACGGGTTCGATTTCCGGTACTGACAGGGATTTTTCCTTGATCTATACTGGAAAGGGGGGGGGGGGCACTCAGCCTCGTGATGCCAATTGAAGAGCTTCCTGATTGATGGGCAGCAACTCTGAGATCGGAACGTCGCAACTGCCGGCAGTCTTTTCTGGTACCTCATTCCCATCCACACCGCATCCGATGATGAATGGCTGAGGATGAGACGCATGTCTGTCAACTATCCCGTGTTCTTCAAGGGCCGGATCGTGGGGTTTCTTATGTGGCGACTAATCTCAGGAAATACTGCATGGATTTTGGTTCAAATGGCTCTGAGCACTATGGGACTTAACATCTGAGGTCATTAGTCCCCTAGAACTTAGAATTACTTAAACCTAACTAACCTCAGGGCATGACACACATCCATGCCCGAGGCAGGATTCGAACCTGCGACCGTAGCGGGCACGCGATTCCAAACTGAAGCGCCTAGAACCCCACGGCCACTCCGGCCGACTGCATGGATTTTGATACGGTTTCCACTAATAGATATACAGCTTCATGAGAGAGGTTATTGTGTGTAATTTAGTTCCTCTATGCCGCACAGGTCGTCTGTCCGTAGATACTTAATGCTACCGTTGCGAAGCTGGGGCGAGGCGCTAGTTTTCTGTAGTTAATATGATCTGTGTTACCCCTCCACCATGCCCCGTACGGTAGCTTATGATCTATGTAGATGCACATACAGATGTACGTTTGAGGTAAGTAATTGTTAGTGTTGCACATGTATATTTCTGCTCTTTGGGTGCAACCCCCAGAGAGGTTGATATACGAATAAAATAAGAGAAGTGGAAAGAGGGAGAGAAAAGGGTTGACATGAGATTTTATGGATACAAAATATAAGAAAATGAGAATATGAACGACAGAGGAACTAACAGTTGCAGAGAAAGATGCGAAAAGCTGAAAAATGAACGTTGAATACCAAATGATTGCAATTTTTGAAATTCTACGAGCTGTTTATAAGATGTAGTTTTGCACAGGATTACAGAGACAAGTGAGTAATTATGAAACCATACAGTCTGCAAGTGATGGTGCTGTACATCACTGTGTGTTTCTTTGCTTCAAAAAATATCGTGCATCTGCAATTATACAGGGTGATTTTTTCCACCGTGTAAAAGCTGCAGGGATTGATCAATGAGAGGATACGGAACCAAAAGGGTTAATGAACTTATGTTCGGAAATGCATGGTTTCCATGCTAGAGACCATTTATTCAATCACACACTGTACCATGCAGTCACAGTTACAGTGTTGAAAATGGTTTCCATGTGCCTCAACACATGCGTGTACACGCCGTAGCATGTTGTCTCACATGTTCACATCGGCCCAGGCTGCATCCGAAAAGTGTCAAAGGCACCATGAATTCACTGCTCCAGTGTCTCCACATCTGGAATGGGCTCTGCCCAGACGATCCTTTTGAGATGGCCCTATAACCAGAAATCGCAGCGGTCTAGATCCGGTGAACGAACAGGCCATACAGCTGGTCCTCGTCGTCCGACCCATCGACCAGGGAAGATACGTTTGAGATGCGTCTGGAAGTTAACAGCGAAGTGGGCTGGAGCACCTTCATGTAGCAGACACATAACCCTTCGAATCATCAATGGCATTTCTTCCAGCAGGGGAGGCAAAGCAACCCCCAAGAACCGCCGATCGCTTCGGCCTGTTAGACGACATGGAAGGAAGGTTGGCCCCAAAATACGGACGGCAATTGTCCCGGCCCTCACAGTCCGGCTGTACGGATGCTGATGATTCGCTGTCACCATACCACGAGGATTCTTCATACCGTCCCACAGATGACTCTCATGAAAACTGAAGATAGACTCCGTGTGACGGTAGCCCCACCTGTGAATAGAATGGATGTCACAAATGCCTAAACTGTGGTTTTCTGGTGAAGAAACCAGTGGCAAAACTGCTTCTGATGTGGAACGTTTTTCGCTAGTAAGCGCTGTACACGCTGTAAGTGATAAGGTTAGTAACAATTGTCATGGAGAAAGTTCCAAACAGTCGTATGGCTTACACTGTACTGATGGGCCGACTGCCCGGTACTGACGCGGCGGTCACCTTCCGCAATGTTAATCACATTTTCCTCCAAGTCTGGTGTCCAAACATTTTGGGTACGTTCTTCATGATTTCCTGACTTCTGAAAGGACCCTGTCTCAGGCAAAAGGCGAAACATTGTCGCAAACCTTGAATGCTATGGTTGTTGTCGGCGGGGACAGGTTTCCTGACACAACCTTGCTGCCGCCGTCCGTTGCCATGTGCCTTTCCGTAAGTCTACATCTACATCTACATCTGCGTGATTACCCTGAAATTTACAACAAAGTTCCTGCCAGATTGTTCAATGAACCACCTTCAACCTGCCTCCCAACCGTTGCACTCTCGAACGGCACTCGGAAAGAACGAGCACTTAAATTTTTTTGTGCGAGCACTGATTTATCTTTTTTTATCATGGTCGTTATTTCTCCCTGTGTAGGTAGGTGCCAATAGAATGTTTTCGCAGTCGGAGGAGATCGAAGAACGCCTTTGTTGTAGTGATTCCCGCTCCAATTCAAGTGTCACGTCTGTGGCACTATCTCCCCTATTTTGCGATAATACAAAACGAGCTGCCCTTCTTTGAACTTTTTCGGTGTCATCAGTCAGTTTCACCTGATGCGGATCCAACACCGCACATCAATACTGCAGGATAGGACGGACAAGAGTTGTGTAAGCAGTCTCCTTAGTAGACCTGTTGCACCTTCTAAGTGTTCTGTTGTGTTCTGCCAATGAATCGCAGTCTTTCCTTTGCTCTGCCCACAACATTATCTACGTGATCGTTCCCATTTAGGTTACTTGCAATTGTAATCCCTAAGTATTTAGTTGAATTTACAACCTTCAGACTTGTGTGACTTATCGCGTAATCGAAATGTAGCGGATTTCGTTTAGTACTCATGTGAATAACTTCACACTTTTCCCTATTCAGGGTCAATTGCCACTTTTCGCACCATACAGATATCTTATCTAAACCATTTTTCTAGTCGTTTTGATCATCTGTTGACTTTTCAAGACGGTAAATCACAGCATCATCTGCAAACAATCTAAGAGCACTGCTAAAATTGTTTCCTATGTCGTTAATATAGATCATAAACAATAAAGGGTTTGTAATACTTCCCTGGAGGACGCCGGATATTACTTCCATTTTACTCGACGACTTTCCGTCTATTATTACGAAACGTGACGTTTATGACAGGAAATCACGGATCCAGTCGAACAACTGAGGCGATATTGCATAGGTACCCAATTTGGTTAGAAGACGATTGTGAGGAACGGTCTCGAAAGCCTACTGGGAACCTAAAAACATGGAATCAATACACCATGTAGGCAAATTCTCGATTCGAATACAGAACCTTGTGTAAAACGCTGTATCACATCCACTGCAAGGTGACTCAGCAAGAGAAGTGAATCTGTCACAACATTGCCAATTACTAAGGCAGGAAATGGCGCTAGGGAATGATGTATGAGGAACAATACCACCCTTTAGGAGGGAACCTTGAATACTATAACTGTAGATCCATGGTACAGTGCGTATTAGGTCGCAGTCTCTTTAACAAAGTATGATTGAATAAATGGTCTGCAGCATAGAAACCATGAATTTCCGGACATAATCCCTAGAGTTTCCCTTTGTATAGGGAACTGCTTTCAGATGTGACTGAAAACAGGCGATTCTGAATTAATACAATGTTATTTTCTGAGTCTCATTAGTGTTCTGGCTGGTCCAATGCGGCCCACTACGAATTCCACTCCTGTCCCAACCTTTTCACCACATAATCTCAGAGCAGCTCTAGCAACTTACGTCTTCAGTTATTTTCTGGATATATTCCAATCAGTGTCTTACGCTAAAGATTTTACCCTCTAGGACTTCCTCTAGTACCATAGAAGTTATTTCGTGATGTCTAACAGGTGTCCTGTCATCCAATCCTTTCTGCTTGCCAGTATTTTCCGTATATTTCTTTCCTTGCCGATTCTGCGGAGAACATCCTCGCTTTTTACCTTAACAGTCTGTCCAATTTTCAACATTCTCTGTGCACCGGGCAACGGCCTTGCTGCAGTGGATACACCGATTCCCGTCAGATCACCGAAGTTAAGCGCTGTCGTGTGTGGCCACCACTTGGATGGGTTACCATCCGGGCCGCCATGCGCTGTTGCCATATTTCTGGGTGCACTCAGCCTTGTGATGCCAATTGAGGAGCTACTTGACCAAATAGTAGCGGCTCCGGTTAAAGAAAACCATCATAACGATCGGGAGAGCGGTGTACTGACCACACGCCCCTTCTATCCGCATCCTCAGCTGAGGACGACACGGCGGTCGGGTGGTCCCGATGGGCCACTTGTGGCCTGAAGACAGAGTGCTTTTCTGTAGCACCACATCTCATATGCTTCGTTTCTCTCCTGTTCCGGTTTTCCCACAGTCCATGTCTCACTGCTATACAACGCTTGCTCCAAACGCACATTCTCAGGAATTTCTTCCTGAAATTAGGGACTATTTTTGATACTAGTTGACTTTTGTTGGCCAGGAATGCCCTTTTTGCCAGTGCTAGTCTGTTTCGTGATCGGTAATTGTGATATTGCGTTTCTGCTACTTCTTCGGTTTACTCTGAATCCATATTCCGTACTCATTAGACCGTTCATTCCATTCAGTACATCCTGTAATTCTTTTTAACTTTCACTGAGAACCGCAGAGTCATCAGGGAATCTTAACATTCAGATCCTTTAAAACTGAATTTTAATTCCACTCTTGAATCTTCAACTTTCTCCGTCCTTGCTTCTTCGACATATGGGTTAAGCAGCAGAGGCGAAAGACTACAACCCTGTCTTATAACTCTGAGCACTTCGTTCCTGGTCTTCCACGCTTATTGTTCCCTCTTGGTTCTTGTACATATCGTATTATATCCGTCTTTCCATATAGCTTACTCCTATTTTTCTGAGTATCTCGAAAATGTTGCTCTATTTTACGTTGTCAAACACTTTCTCCAGGTCGATAAATCCCGTAATCGTCTCTTAATTTTTTCTTCAGGCCTTCTTTAATTATCAACGGTAACGTCAGAACTGGCTCTCTGATGCCTTTATCTTTCCTAAAGCCAAACTGGACGTCATATGTATGTTATTGCTGCCAGCAACTTGGTTGCATGTACTTTAAGCTGACGGTGCGATTATTCTCGCACTTGGCTCTTGCTATCTTGGGAATTGTATCAAGTTTTTTCAGAAAGTCTAATGGCGTATCTCCAGTCTCATAATTTGTACACATCATTCTACGCACCATCGTTTTGCTCCCACTTTATAAATTCCCATGGAATGTTATGCATCCCCCTTGTTTTATTTGATTTTAAGTCTTCCAAAGGTGTTCTAAATTCTGATTCTAGAAATACATAAATTACAAGAATATATGAATAAAGCTGGTATTATGTCTGAGACGTCAGTCAGCAGTGAAGAGGGGTGAGCACACTCCCACCCAATTCCGTTGCAGGGCATCATGTCGCGGCGGCGCCGCTGACGATTGCAGGCGTTCGGCCCAGCACCGGTTGATAGGTGGATCGGATTACGTCACTCTTCCACCGTAACGAATTATCAAGAATGTTCCGGTGTAGCGGCAAGCGTCGGCACGACGATCAAGAACGGAAGAGAAGAGAGGGCTGTGAGACGACGTCAGCCAATAGTGCGCTGAGAAGGACGACACCATGGCAGGAGCAACTTCTACACGAGGATAATATAAGCACCGCGCCGCCTAGCCGCTGCCGGAGTGGATGACGAGCCGTCATACAAACGCTACAGCAGTCACTTATGAACTGAACTGTTTTGCTTGCAAGGGGAAATTGTATATACCGAAGGACATTGATTATTTGCATGTCGCCATTTGCTTGCGACACACCTTTGTGAATACGAAAATTTAACTATTGTCAATCTAACTCCAGTAATACGATTTGCTTGAATTGTTGTCTAGCGATCCAATAAAACAGCTTCCTAGGCACCTTGTATTAGACGATTGGGCAGAACAGAATTACACCTCAGAGGGAAGCCTGGGAAGTATTGTCAGCAGTCATAGTCTCAAAACTCCGCGCCACGATAATACTGTCTAGAATGCTAGAAGTCCCATTGTCGAAAGGCGGTCCTTTGTCACGCCCACCTGTTGCAAAGCTATTACAGATGCTGGGGACCTGACTACATGCCAGCTGATGATCGCTGACATGATACTGATATGCTGTACAGCCGGAAGAGCTCGCGAACGCTGCTGCGGACGACCTGCTTGTCATAAACCTCACTGTTCTCACGGTGAACCGATGGAGGTCGAGGTTGTCGCCGACTACTTGGGCATCTATGATGTACGCTGCGTCGCCACAGACGCCATAACATCCGTTTTCTTCAGACCCTCATATGTATAGAGGTGAGGCTCCAACAGAACTTTGCAGCTCCTTTGCCGGAGATCACGCACTAAAAAGATGCCACAGCATCATGTCAGTTGATGTGGACCTCATCCATCCTCCAATAGTACTGGTTTATGGGGTTAGCAGTTTCCGTGGTGTTGCAGCCACTCCGGCATCTGGTGTCACCCTCCATCCCACGAAGGACTCGTGCCTGAGTAGGTAAAGAGCACTGATACATGCGCGCAGGCTGGGGATGGAGTTGCGGCTAGTGACGAACTGCTGAGTCTTGGACACCCAGCAGTGCAGCCCTGGTGTTTCGGCAGACTTAAGCAGTGGAGCACCGTCGACTGACAAGTGCAGGTGCTCGCCCCAGCACTGGCCCAGTCGGAAAGTGAATATAATGATGTCGTCCTTCCACCGTAAATGAATATCAAAAGGAAGAATTTTGTGTCAGAGAGAGTCCTGGAAAATATCGTCAGCAGCTGTATCCTGCCTCTCCATCTTTGAGAGCTGCCTCCTAGAAAAAGAGAACCAAGCCAATGGCCTCCCAGTACCCCAAGCCCCCATGTGAGATAGGGGTGTGGAAGTAGCCGACAGGTGTATCCGCTGGCAAGCTCAGGTAAGATCTTATGGCTGTGTGCCCGCAAACGTCGAGGGAACAGAGGGCACCCAGATGAAGCCTGCCCAGGTTCAAGCTATGAAAAATAGCTGGGACGGTTATGGAATGAAGGGAATGAAGTCTTTGCTGAGGCTTAAGCGGCTCCTTCTTGAAGATGTCAACTTGCCTGTCGACCTCGCTATCGCAGAGGATGGAGCAGGTTGCATCTGCATGTGGTGAATTGTAGTCCCAGGTACTTGAGTGTATCTCCCATGGCCAGTGCAGGCATGTTGTTGGCACCAGCATGGAAGGTGACACTCTAGTCGACTTTGGTCTTCTTCTTCCAAATGGTTCCATTGGCTCTGAGCACTATGGGACTTAACTTCTAGAACTTAGAACTACTTAAACCTAACTAACCTAAGGACATCACACACAGCCATACCCGAGGCAGGATTCGAACCTGCGACCGTAGCGGTCGCGCGGCTCCAGACTGTAGCGCCTAGAACCGCCCGCCCACTCCGCCCGACCTTCTTCTCCCAGTTCGATGATACAAGAGTGAGGGAGAAGCACTTCTGGGGGTTAACCTCGAGACTGAGGTCTTGGCGAACAGGAGGAGGTCGTCAGTGAACACAGCAGCATTTACTCGCTGATCAATGAGGTGGGCGCCAACGTGCTCAGGAACACGGGACAGGGGCTTATCAACAGACATGTTGAAGATAATGAGGGATAAAGGATCACACTGCCAAACTCACTTAGATGGCTGCCTAGATGTGACGATTTCCCACCTCCAAAAATAACGATTGGGCTCGCCTTATACCTGTGCTGGGGGTTGTCAATGCCCTCAATCAGAAGCTTGAGCCCTCAGAACAGGACCAAGGGCATCACAAAATCAAAGGCCTTTGATACATCCAGGGATGCTAAGTACAGTGGCAGCCAGCGGTTCTGCATTCCACATATCGTTAGCCAAGACGTCGTGTAGCGCGGCCTAGCTGCTCGTTACGCAGCTACTGCCGCAGGCCGCTACCCACGCTTCAGTTGCAGCGGTCGTTCGCGCCGCCGTTGCTCCACCTCTGAGCCGCGGCCGTCGTAAAGCAGACGCCGCGCTGTTCAAATACGATTAGCGGAATAAACAGCGCGGCGTATTTCACAGTGCTGCGCTGCGGTGCGTGTTGTTCCTCGGCCTAGAAGCGAGCAGCGGGGGCCGCCCGCACTTCATTTTCACAGCCGCCGCAGCGCAGGGTCCCGTATTTGCTCTGCGATGCAATCTACACCTTATTTCCATAACATTACAATTGCGTTGAGGTATCTTTATAGCGCCGGGCAAATTAAATGTAAATATTACGCTCATCCCGCGATGTAATTACAGAATGAGAGATGTTTGAAGCCATTGTTTGTCTTGAGAGCCGTTTTTAATAGGATAACTTGCTCTGAGGAAACGAAACAGCGCAGTCCTGTTGTTACAGACGCTCAGAGCACTCGAAATGAGGAGATGACACAGAGACGTGTGCTCCGATACGACGAGGCAGAATCGGTTTGCGCGATGCCTTCGCGTTCTGGCCTATAGCCGTTTGTAGTCGCCGTCACGCAATTCTTTACAACTGAGGCATCATGCTCCCTTCTAACACTTCGAGATAAAATTGCTCCAGCAATCGTAATTTTTCAACAGACTCCCAGTCTGACGTGAGGAATGGCTCATCAGTTTACGCTTTGCATTAGAGAACAGCACGTTTCAATTAAAATTGTCTACTATTGTACGAGGACTGGAACTTTAAGAGTGGCAACTATTGATTTACAACTTATACAAAATAGGCACCTGTTTCAAAGTTGTACTGCGCTTCGAAGTAGTCATGCGTTGTGCATAGCCCATTGCCAGTGAAGTGGATGAGCTCAGAGGTGGGCGGGACTTACATAAAGTCTCTAAGCTGTTCAGTTTTTGACACAGGCCTACGACCGGTTAGAGGAAGAAGCGGCGATACTTTCTACAGGACCTGCCCATCGTTTTGCATAAAAATGCTCAGGCGAATACACTCCTGGAAATGGAAAAAAGAACACATTGACACCGGTGTGTCAGACCCACCATACTTGCTCCGGACACTGCGAGAGGGCTGTACAAGCAATGATCACACGCACGGCACAGCGGACACACCAGGAACCGCGGTGTTGGCCGTCGAATGGCGCTAGCTGCGCAGCATTTGTGCACCGCCGCCGTCAGTGTCAGCCAGTTTGCCGTGGCATACGGAGCTCCATCGCAGTCTTTAACACTGGTAGCATGCCGCGACAGCGTGGACGTGAACCGTATGTGCAGTGGACGGACTTTGAGCGAGGGCGTATAGTGGGCATGCGGGAGGCCGGGTGGACGTACCGCCGAATTGCTCAACACGTGGGGCGTGAGGTCTCCACAGTACATCGATGTTCTCGCCAGTGGTCGGCGGAAGGTGCACGTGCCCGTCGACCTGGGACCGGACCGCAGCGACGCACGGATGCACGCCAAGACCGTAGGATCCTACGCAGTGCCGTAGGGGACCGCACCGCCACTTCCCAGCAAATTAGGGACACTGTTGCTCCTGGGGTATCGGCGACGACCATTCGCAACCGTCTCCATGAAGCTGGGCTACGGTCCCGCACACCGTTATGCCGTCTTCCGCTCACGCCCCAACATCGTGCAGCCCGCCTCCAGTGGTGTCGCGACAGGCGTGAATGGAGGGACGAATGGAGACGTGTCGTCTTCAGCGATGAGAGTCGCTTCTGCCTTGGTGCCAATGATGGTCGTATGCGTGTTTGGCGCCGTGCAGGTGAGCGCCACAATCAGGACTGCATACGACCGAGGCACACAGGGCCAACACCCGGCATCATGGTGTGGGGAGCGATCTCCTACACTGGCCGTACACCACTGGTGATCGTCGAGGGGACACTGAATAGTGCACGGTACATCCAAACCGTCATCGAACCCATCGTTCTACCATTCCTAGACCGGCAAGGGAACATGCTGTTCCAACAGGACAATGCACGTCCGCATGTATCCCGTGCCACCCAACGTGCTCTAGAAGGTGTAAGTCAACTACCGTGGCCAGCAAGATCTCCGGATCTGTCCCCCATTGAGCATGTTAGGGACTGGATGAAGCGTCGTCTCACGCGGTCTGCACGTCCAGCACGAACGCTGGTCCAACTGAGGCGCCAGGTGGAAATGGCATGGCAAGCCGTTCCACAGGACTACATCCAGCATCTCTACGATCGTCTCCATGGGAGAATAGCAGCCTGCATTGCTGCGAAAGGTGGATATACACTGTACTAGTGCCGACATTGTGCATGCTCTGTTGCCTGTGTCTATGTGCCTGTGCTTCTGTCAGTGTGATCATGTGATGTATCTGACCCCAGGAATGTGTCAATAAAGTTTCCCCTTCCTGGGACAATGAATTCACGGTGTTCTTATTTCAATTTCCAGGAGTGTATATCATAGTCTGTGACTGATGTGCTTCATAGATGGGGCCTGTAAATACTGTAGCACACACCACATTGACCAGGCTTTTGCCATTGTGACTTCTGCATGATTCCTAAACTGAAGGAAGCATTCCATGGAATTCGCTTCAGAAACCTTGCAGAAATTCGTCGAGCAATAGACTATTCCACTCTGTTATAACAACTGTTTTGTATAAGTTGTAAATAAGTAATTGGCACTCTCAAAGTTCCAACGCTAGTGTATGTCTTGTACCTTAACACAGGTATCTAGGTACACCTTTTATACCATTAAAGCAACTGCAGCACTGTAGTACTACAGAAAAAATGTCTAAAATAATTTGTCTTATTGGCATGCAGAAAGAAGCAAGTATCTACATACAGGGTGCTCTAAAATTCCTCTTACAATCGTCTAGTACTTGTAGTGGAGACTGAGTACGTAATATTTTGAACTGGAACCCATGTCCGGAAATGTACCGTTTCCCTGCTACAACCATTTAAAAACATGTCAGTAACGCGACCACTTTTACAAGTAATTAATTAGTTGTGACCCATTACATCACTTTTTTACAATTCCATTACTTTGCAACCATATAAACAAAGAGGAAACGTAATCAATTTTCATAAACACTAGTTTACAGTCAAACATAAAGCGTTTTTGCCCTTCTCAAAGGAGGTTAGCATTCTGAACTACTACAAGTAAGTTTCGTTGTGGCGACCATCAATTTCGGTGTACTTGTTGTACCTAGGAATGATGTTGTGCCGGCCGGAGTGGCCGAGCGGTTCTAGGCGCTACAGTCTGGAACCGCATGACCGCTACGGTCGCAGGTTCCAATCCTGCCTCGGGCATGGATGTGTGTGATGTCCTTAGGTTAGTTAGGTTTAGTAGTTCTAAGTTCTAGGGGACTGATGACCAAAGAAGTTAAGTCCCATAGTGCTCAGAGCCACTTGAACCAATGATGATGTGATATACACGCTTTGTCGCACCTGGTGTCTCTGCAATCTGTTCAGCAGCGACCACAACTCGTGCCACAAGATCCTACTTGTTCCTGTAGGAATTCCGTAAACAAAAGACGAGAATGAGGTCAAACCACGTCAGAGAAGTAGGATAGACATCAAATGACATCGGCTGACCTGTTCTAAGTATCCTTACAGTGATTACTCTGTTGCATACGTACCTAGCAAACATGTTTTCAAACGGCTGTAGTACGGAAATAGTACACTTCCAGATATGGCTTCCAATTCAAAATATCGTCTACTCTGTCCCCTCTACGAATCCTAGAGGTTTGCAAGGGGAATTTTTGAGCACACTGTAACACATACAAAACAATCGTTTTGCAGAGATACTATTTATTATTTACTTACAAGAACATATCTCAGGCTACTTTCTGCATATCTCCCACCGTTCTGTCGGCAATTGTAGCTTGCCAGAAGTATGCTTCCCTCACACGGCTTTCCCACCTGCGCTGTCAACCATGTGGAAACATGATCTCTGAGTTCGTCATCGTTGTTGAACTAGTACACATTAAAAGACATTAAGTTTCTCATGCATAATTCGAAAAACACAAATATGTAACTATACAAGTAGTATCACTATAGGGCTCCCAGCCTAATTTGTTTACATTTCTGACGTCACATTGGAAGACGCTGCTTCCTTTAATTATAAATATGTGTCTGAGTGATTATAAATGTCATTACCTTTATATAAAGAAAAGTATTATCTTCTCAACAACCTTCAACTCATGAGCTACAGCCTTAATTTTCATATATATGAAATTAGTGAATTTACTCATGGCACTTTTGTTGCCTTTGCCTGCGGTCACTTTCAGAACTCAATCAACAGATTAATTAATGTAATAAAATTGTACCTTAAAATGCTGATGTACCCATGTATCACGAAAATAAGAAAAAATAAAAACAGTGAATAGTAGAGGGAGTATGAAAGGGAACAGTGGTGTATTAAGTTAGCAAAATTGTGATAAGTTCTATTGGTTAACTACAACAACCTTATAATCTTACGTAAAAAATTACATACACAAAAGCTATACAAATTCTTCCCTGAATTAATCCCTTTTACAGCGCCGTCTGACTTTGTTTACGTAAATCCACTGTGAGCTCCAACTCTATTCAAATGGAATCAGCTACGACTAAGTGTACCACAAACTATGGTTCACCTGAGAACAGGGAGCAGTGAATATCATTTAACAATCCTACGCTGGTGCATCCGTATTTTACCCTTTCACCTTGATTCAGGCAGCAACAGAAAACTGCACGCTGTGGGCGACGATTGGCGCGCTGCGCCAGCTGTAATCTTCTGACGCGTCCATGAAAACTTGAAAACTACGTTGTCTGGCGTTTTCATTATCAGAACGCGGGAAACTTCCCTGTCAGAGCCCTGAAATCGCGGTAGATTTCAGTGTGAGGTATATCCATTTGCTTGTCTGGCCAAACCAATTTGACTCACGCGTACCCCTGTGAGTTCTGGAATTGTCTAACGTCTGACGGCCGACTCAGGACGAATACGTTCACCCTCGTGATATACGATACGTCCGAGAGGATATGCAGTTCCTGCGTTGGAAACTGGCACTGGCTATTGTCCACGACAAAATACAGATCACAAGTTTCTCCCTCTAGGGAAAGACCTGAAGCCCTCCAGCAGAGGAGGACCAGAAGACGAAGAACGCAAACCACCACCACCACTTACCACGAAGCCCCGGTACGGGAGAAAAATTAGCAAAGAGGAAACAGCCTCACGTTGCGAAAACCAATCGACCTGTCCTCTACTCATTGAATCCTCCCTCTTAACTGTTCTGCTGGCCTGTTAGCCAATCAAGACACAACACTGGGGTTCCCAGGTTTGGAGGAGCAACCCTCCGCTTTGCAAATCGTGAGAGGAGCCGATCAGCTACTACAAATCTCTCTTCTCTGAAAAATAAGGTTTTAGCCTATGGAGGCATCGTTCTCATTGTTAGCATGGCCGTGATTAGGCAAAAAAAACATCTACCTAGACGAGACCATAGTCCCTCATTTACAGAGAGATCTAGTCTTTCCAGGCTGAAGGTTTCCAATTTACAAAAGAAAGCTGTTAAGCTTCCCAGACAGTCGTACCTGTGCAATACATAAGTTTTTTGCCTCTCGCCGCTTGCTGAAAGAACCTAGCGATTTCCTGGCGTTAGGGGAGTTACAGTCTTGATTACACCAAACACGTGACCAGCACTCTGTCTGTACTGTCACAGCCTCAAACGTGAGAATGTACGGTGTTTTATGACTTTCTTACTGTTTGCACAAAAGCTCAGGTTACAGCGGCCTCTCTTAAATGGCTTCCTTCACACATTTTCTGCCCTCTGCAGGTACGATCCACTGACTTCTGCGCTCCAGTATCATTCATTCAGCCTGGTCGCTGCACTCAGAATGTTTTGCCCCCAATGTACCTCTCTCCCTGTTTTCCATGGATTCCACTACGGCCCCTCGTGTACAAGTTCTCTACAGGTTACACATGCAGTTATAAGATCATTCTGCTGACAATGACCTCATGTGAAAAAGTCACAAACCACACATACCAAATGTAGTACTGTGGAACACCAGGATCCTCATCTAAAATATGAACGTTAATCTGACTAACAATGTTGTTACAGTGAGAGAGTATTGTGCTGCCTCTCAAGATGACCAGATGAGTAGCTTAACCACGACATCAGCTGCCATATCCCCTTATCAACGACGTCATTACCCTTTTCAATGACGTTATAAGAATGATGTCACAAATCACATCTCTTTTTCTCTGTTACCCTTAAATACAAAGAAAAGTTAGTACGTATCTGCCATGTTCAATTTAAACAACTAGTATTACTTACAAAAGAAGTAAGCTTCACCCAATTTTCATAAAATAGCGCCATATTAAAAAATGTTGCTATTAATGGATAAAATATTTGCTTGTTGAGATAAATCCGTAATTTTCACCTGAATTATGTAAAAATGGCACCATGTTCAAAGATATTGTCAATACTACAGCATCTTCATGTCGAAAAATACCTGACCTTCACTTGATTTGGTGCCATGTTACACACACATACACACACACACACACACAGACACACACACACACACACATATATATATATATATATATATATATATACATATATATATATGTGTGTGTGTGTGTGTATGTGTGTGTAACATGGCACCAAATCAAGTGAATATATATATATATATATACAACACATATGAAGGTGCAGACACACAACTGAGGAACATATTATGCATTCGACTGCAGTTGGAAGGTTGGAGAGAGAGAGAGAGAGAGAGAGAGAGAGAGATAAAAAGAGACCTCACGTCGGTAGTGGTGTGTTTGGTAACATTCCCAGCCAGTTTCAGAGGCTACACATGTTAATTCCATTAAAGTTATGTCAAATTCCATCTCTCTCTCCTTCTAATGTTTACTTGGATGATCAGATAGGGATAAACAAACATTCTCTAAATATAATATTCATTATAAAAATTGTTATAGACTACAGCATAGAAAAAATGGTTCAAATGGCTCTGAGCACTATGGGACTTAACATCTGAGATCATCAGTCCCCTAGAACTTAGAACTACTTAAACCTAACTAACCTAAGGACATCACACATATCCATGCCCGAAGCAGGATTCGAACCTGCGAAGTAGCGGTCGCGCGGTTCCAGACTGAAGCGCCTAGAGCCGCTCGGCCACTTCGGTCGGCAGCATAGAAAAGTTTGATGCATATTTGGCTGACTGTGCACATTTACACACACAGTTCAACACAGCCTATTACAAACGCAACAAAACTGATAATCATTACATTTGATATTTTGACATTTTTGGCACGAAACTGTATGGTTCCAGAGACCTTGTCATGTTTCAAGCACATAGAATGTGCATACGCAGACTGAAGTGACAAACGGAAAATTTTATCGAGGGTAGGGTTTGAACCACTACACCACTCTCGCACAGTGGATTTGCACAACTGCACAGACTTCCCTAGCACACCTCCCTCCTTGGCCTACTTGGTATTCGCCCTAAACTCGGACAGCATTTTAGAGGTGGAAGGTGTGCTAGGGTAGTCCATGCAATGGTGCAAAGGTACTGTGCGAGGATGGCACATTGGTTAGCGCATCCGCCTAGTGAGCAGGAGACTGAGGTTCGATTACCAGCCTTGGTACACATGTCAATCCGGATATATACAAAACAAAACTAGTCATCATCACATTTAATATTTTCACTTGTTTCACGTTTCCACACGTAGAGAATGCCTTATTAAACAAAGGGTTCGCATCGCTGTATTTAGTGTGGAAGGACCTACGTTCGATTCCCAGTGGCTCCATAGATTTTCCTAAGATAGGATAGTCTGGAATGGGGTTTTCACTCAGTCTCATGAGGCCAGATGAGGAAATAGTAGTTTCTCCAAGCAAAGCTATTCACAACAGTTATCCATTACATTCAATGTATTATATTTTCCAGGCTGAATGGAAACTGAGCTAAAGTACATTTTTCACGCACACACACACACACACACACTGAAATTAGTTACAAAATCACATTTTACATTTTCTCACAACACCCATGTTTCCACATTTTGCTATGTGTTTAATGATTCACACATACACAATAATAACAATCATCATCTTAATTTTTCAGACGATTGCGAAGCCAAACAAGTAAATTCACCTGCTCTGCACGTATAAATTGTCTATCTTTTGCTGATAAGCTTAGGACAGGCTGTTTCACAGTAGAAACTACTTGGTGTTTTAATTAATTAAATAGTCCACTTGTGTTTCAATTTTCGAATCCTACAATGATTGTCTGCAATCATCGACGATCAACACATTAACAGAAGACTTACACCCTTTGTTCTGCATATTACATATCCTTCTCAAATTGGGAGCGTAGAGTTTAGCCTGTAGAGCAACAAATTTGTTGGTAGGTTCACCAATTAACTCGTCTTTCAGTAATCCCACTTCCTTTTTCTTCACAAGCAGAATACAGTATCTCTCGTTTATAGGGAAAGCTGAAGTATCAAACCATGTATTGACATCATTATTGATATCCTCTTAAACATACAGAGTTTTAATGAGTAACACAGTTTTTCATGATGTGCTGGAAACTATATCCATAATAAAAATCTATCACAAATTTTTCAAAGTATCCATAAGAGCTATTCGTAGTGCAATTGGCTTATCAACCAGTAAGTTAGCTCTGTTAGATTCAAAGCTAATTAAGTTTTCGTTAAAATAAAACTCTTTTGAAAATTAGGGTAGGCAATTAGTGCAGCAGCTCCATATAAAACTTCTTGGGATGTTGCTATATGTATAGCATCTTTTGTACATTTTACGTGGCTTACCAAACACACTATAATTCATCAGTCTGAAACAAAATTTTCTCAAAATCATTGCTCGCGCTTATACATTTTTGTGTATTAATCTCAGTGTAAGGCTTTAACCATAGACCTCGTATAAATGACCAAATCCTGTGAATCTTTTTTAGTCCAATTTGTGTTACAAACTTGCAAACTTCTGTAGTGACTAACACAGTTGTTCTTATCATCTAGAGTCGAAATTAATTCTTTAGTTTGTTACTATTTGATGACGGTGGCGTTTTACTGAATGTAATGGCAAATCTGACAGAAAATTTTGGATACACTCTGAATATTCCAGATCCACTCCTAGAATCTGATATGTTTTGTGCATCAAAAGTGTCAACACTCTCTGGAGAAAGCCATAGAAAAGTGTACACGGGAAGATACTGTAACATTCCATAATAGTAATGGCTATACACGTCAATATACATAATGTGAGAGTCGTCAGTTTCGTCGTCTTAACTGGCCATCAATTTGTTGTTCGCAACGGCAGGTTCGTATGAACAATGAACGATTGCTTTTAATGCTTCTTTCAATAAACTGAAGCTATTCTACATCGTTAATAAGCTGCATCTCTATGCCCCAGTGTTCCATATCAAGCCAAGTGAAGTAGTGCAATGAGAAAGATCCAGTTCATATGTTTTAAGGTAATGACAACGAAATTTTTCGAATACGTCAGCATGCAGTAACACGTCTGTTTTCAAGTATCGTTCAGAGTACTCTCCTAGTGTTTTACCCTTGAATAAACTCCACATACTGCAAGTTCTTTGGTACTCTCCATCTGGCGTCTCTTCACGTGTTGTATACTTCCAAACTTCTCAGCTGGAGGTAAATGATGTTCCAGTAGAAACGATTCATTATCCACATTTCATATGAAAACACCTATTCTGATTGACGAAAATTGAAGTTACCATGTTTACGAATTTATGTCCTCAGGGAACATGTCAAAAAGTTAAGCAGGTCAGTAAGCCGTAAATTTATATCTTATTTCCTCTCTTGGTAAATTACTGCAATACTGTTTGTAAACGATCTATAGTTTTCCATATTTGATTTCAGTAGATAAATGCGACTCAGATTTAATTTAACTTCTTTGTCACCGCCTGTCACCATTTGTTCACATATGTTCCTGATCAAGAAGTGACCATAATTGCTCAGATTGTGAAATAATGTGTCACCGAATAGTGTGGCCTTTGGTTCACGCTGCAGCTGCCACTTGCAGCACTCCGGATTTTTGCCAGTGAAATTGCAGCAGTCTCTGTATTTAACATCTCCTTCCTTAAACAGTAATCGCTAGGTATGATAGTCCTTGTATTGTGTTATGCCACTTTGATCTTTGCAGAGTGGAGTGTCGAGACGTGACTCTAATTTGCAGACTGACAATAGCCCTGTCTTCAAAACTAGACACACCACGTCCCAGCACTAACATCAATCGTTAAATTTTAGTCCACGCTATTTAATTGAGTGAATGTAATAGGAAATGCGCACAAATTAATCATACGATTAAAGCTGAAGTACACAGGTCACAAGCCCATATTGAGACACACTGTCAATACAACACTTGTCAATAGTATTGCAATGCGTTAAAGTAGTAAAGGGTCAACACACCTTAGTATTAGTATTTATCGTTATAGTAATTAGGATTTAATTAAATCTTGTGCACACTGCACGTTATCTGAAACCTAAATAACTCGTTCAATGAGCCGTAACGTGGGCTGCTATTGACAACAACAGATCAACCATTGTCAGTAAAATTGCTACGATCTAATTCACAACTTTCACCCATTATGGCGTTTTTAAGTGGTTAAGACTTCTTACTGAAATCAAACAACTTTATAACACTAAATACAGTAACTATAGCTACCACTGGTTATTTGCGTCATTCACGCTAACGATCGACATAGTTTACTATGCGAAGATCTTTCACTCACTACCAACGTTTCACATACTTACAGTAAATCTCAATTTCTTACACCCCTGTTCAGCGAAATGTCATAAACCGTTTGTTATTACGATAATTCCGAACGTAGCAACCAAAGTTATAATTTCATTGTAAAACAGTGATATAGAAATAGCTATCTTTGCGATACTGTTAATTCTCTTACGATATGTGTTATTTCTCGTTTTTTCCCCTTATTTCTGTCTCTTTAATCCTTAAAATAACTGTTCTTAATAAAATGTAATAAAAAATTTTCTATCTAGTTATTGATTTTTAAAACCGTAATAAAATCGCAATATGATATTGATTCTTTGCGTTTAGCTCTCTGACCTGGAATAGGTGATTTATCTCTGCAGGACTGGCTTGTAACTACTAGGCATCAATGTAGCTCTTTAATGTTTACACAACTTGCGTATCTTACAGTTTGGATTCAATCTTTTCCATTGTAGAATAATCTTTCAGTCTGGATTCAGTCTTTCCATTGTAGAATTAGCCTCCGATGTCAGAGTTCAGTTTAACTTTTCTTTATTTGAATCAAATAAATATTACACATATAACTTACATGTGAACGAATGACATTAAAAAAATCTACATCCCACGAAAATAGCTACAGGAAAGACAAAACAAAACTAAAATCCTATGTGCCACCACCACTTTTGTACTAACTTTAATACAACAATCAAGGCCCATCCACTTCAGGAGATGGCAATCATGTAATCGAGTTCCCTCTAACAGTCTGTAAATTAAATTTTCCACTCGTCACCTCACCAGGCAATGGAATATCGTCGAGTAACATTAATTGGTTCCGCTAGAGCACATAGTCTATTTTCAAAAACTAGTGTCACAAATTTTAAGGGCAACAATAGGTATGTCTTATTTTACATATATCATGCCGATTCTGGCTCCTGGCTTTATAGATCACCAATTGAGACTTTAACTCAACGGTACACAAAATCACAATTATTACACCACTAGCCCTGTAGTGCGCACTCAAATATACACACCAACATAAATCACTTAACACAGCTGCCGGCCGAAGTGGCCGTGCGGTTAAAGGCGCTGCAGTCTGGAACCGCAAGACCGCTACGGTCGCAGGTTCGAATCCTGCCTCGGGCATGGATGTTTGTGATGTCCTTAGGTTAGTTAGGTTTAACTAGTTCTAAGTTCTAGGGGACTAATGACCTCAGCAGTTGAGTCCCATAGTGCTCAGAGCCATTTGAACCATTTGAACTTAACACAGCTACCTCAGAGTGGGCGTCCCAAAATCATACAATACCACAACCGCTCATTTACCTTAGAGAGTGCGTAACACAACATCCACCAACGTAAACCACAGCGACTTTTAGGGTCTTGTGCGCACCAGCAATACCACAAATCGCACTCTAAGGCCAGTCCAATTACTGACTAACATCTTCAAACATCAACTTTTCCAAATATGGACCACAGTTTCACCGGAATTAGAGCGTAACTTTACAACAACCACGATAGCCCGTCACCTTGTGCACCACGCGAACTGTAATAGACTTTGTCCACGCTATTGCAGCATCAGTTAATCAATTCCTCCACATATTTGTCTTAGCAAAAATCGCTTCAGCCCTACGACCCAAAAGAAACTCAAATGAATTAGTTTAACGTATCCTAGCTTCTCACGCGGTACGATACCAATTGAAGCAGACCCAGTGCTAAACACGTTCAACAAGCCAATAATAGTAAGTTCTGATCGACAATACCGACCGAATACTAACTCAATAATTCAATAAATCCTCTTGACGATATTCTCACACAATTTATTAACCGCGATCTCACCTATATCAGCAATCTGTTGTCTTTCCCGGTGACTGTTAGATATAGTTAGACATGGTAATTAATTAGAGCTTGGTCCTACCAGCTCTAGTGTAGGCTTCCTTAGCAAGACTCAAATCAGAACTGAGCTTCTAAATCCCAAAAATTCCATGTAATGATATTTATGACTCGGACAGCTGATGTCTGGTGCTGCTCGCGCGAAGAGAGACTGTCGCAACTTGCTCGTACTGTCAAGCGCGGTAGATGGCTCGCTTTTCTACAACATTTGCACACATAGAGACTTAAGTTACAGAACATAAGAACATTTATAACCATTCATCGCGTATTTAATTATTGCCAACTGCTAAGATGATATGCTGAACCGAATAAATGTGCGTGATGGCACTCAAAACTTTTGTCCCGTCACAGCCTCTGATAAGCGTAACGCTAATTCTTCTTCAGGATTATTTTCTATCTTTTTATTTTGCAATAAAAACTCATTCATAATTTCAGCGATTACATAAAGCTATTCAGTGAACCATTTAATGCAATTGCTGCCTCTGTGCAATTTAAATTCGAAATTAACCCAGTCATGGCCACAGCGTATGTGCTCGTACGTGCACCTTACTGGAACAAAAGCTAGAGTTACTACTACGAATGCACGTAGCAAAGGATTTTAATAGACTTCCGAGTCATCATAAATTACAAACGACAGCTGCAGTTTGTTGCTAAATTTACTACTTTTTGTAAACTCCCTGATGCCAACAGCCAGCATAATCTTAACCGGATTCAACTGTGTGCAGTCAGCTACATGGGTCTATAATTTTTCTCTGGAATGAAACTAACACAGGCGATGTTCATATACGAGGATTTTCCCGAAAGTTAGTTCCGACCGGTCGATAAATGGAACCTACAGTGAAAATCAGGGACATTTTAATTGCAAGAGTTAGCTACACTTTCCAGATACTTCTCTACGTAGTTGTCACTCCGACTTACACACATGTCGGAGCGTTATACCAAATTTCCAACACCATCGTCACAGAAGGTAACTGCCTGTGCTCTGCGATAATTCTCTATGCTGGTCTATAGCACATAGCCTGCACTCAAGTGTTGTCTTCGTAACCAGCGTTTCATGTGAACAGAGACGATACTCGGGACGAGGCAGTTAGGGCTGCGTTGTGGGTGATCAAACACTTCCCATCGAAAAGGCTGCAAGAGCGTCTTCACTGCCCCTATAGAGTGCGGCTGAGAATTGTCATGAAGGAGGAAGTGTGTGGCAGTTGTGTTAGGTGGGCTGCATTCATTAAGGCGAAGCCTCTCAGCGGGTCCTCCTACATGGCGGGAGATATCGTTGTTCTAGGCACCTTTACTCGCTCACAGTGCGGTCACAACTGAAAAGAGCATCTTGATGCGATCGCCGGTCATACTAGAGACACTACCCAGTACGCATGTGCAAAGCTTCATTGGGTTTTCACTGTGGTGTCCATTTCGCGACCGATCGAAACTTAGTTTCTGGACAAAGCTCGTATTATAATAGAGCTACAGTGAGTAGCAATACTGCTATTTGGTAGCCTTGAAAGGTTCTAATCCAATAGAAATGGCAAGTATCTGTATTACCAACTTACAACCTTGATATACAGGGTGATTACAATTAAATTTAAACGTTCAAACCACTGTAGAAATAACACCACTGTCAGAATAACGTCAAATTGCAACGGAGTATTATCGGAGAAGGAGGAAACCGCATGGCAGAAGAAAAATAAATATGTATCAAATGTAGCAATAGATAGCGCTGTAAGTATCATTAGTCAATAGTGATCGACTACAAATGACAAATGGATCATAAAACAATGCCTAACGTGTAGGTCTGATGTTAAGCAAACTGTACTAATGGGTGCATGGGTGTACATATGTGACAGTGTTAGTTACGTAAGCCCATCCACCACAGCAAGATCATATCACATCAGATGGGAAAAATCTGTTTTTAATTGTCCTGAGGCCCAAAACCGCATAAAAAGCATCAATCAAAATCAAATCTGATTATTAATTTCCGCGTGACTGGTTCAAAACGTGTTCAATACGCTGTCCATCGTTTTCTGTAACAAACTGAAATCTAGAAACAGCATGTTCCACAATTTATCGAATTGTGTCCGGGGTCACGTTCAGAATGTGTTGCGCAATGCTTGCCTTCAGTGCAGCTAATTTTGCAATCGGAACACTGAACACGACATTTTTCAGATAGCCCCATAGCCAGGTGAGCGGGACGGCCGTGCTACAGGTAAATGGAGGCTGATAATTCTAGAGTTTCCCGAAATGGTGGTTCAGCAGCTGCTTAATTGGATTTGCAATGAGCGGAGGTGCGCCATCTTGCATAAAAATGATCCCATCCACACATCCACGCTGTTGGAGAGCTGGAATGACGTGGTTGCGCAAAAGACACAGCACTTACCAGTGACGGTACAGGTAACGAGACCGGAAGCACGTGTCTCTTCGAAACAATATGGCCCTATGATAAATGATGCCGTAAACCTGCACCACACAGTGGCCTTTTTGAGGATGAAGTGGTACTGGCTGATTTGCATGTGGATCTTCCGTTACCTATATTCGACAATTCTGACATATCCTGTCAGATGGAAGTGGTCTTCGTCTGTCGACAAAATCTTCCACGGTCAATCATTGTCCACTTCTATGCGAGCAACAAATTCTAAAGCAAAGCTCTCTCTTGCTGCAACTCGTGCACGTTTGTAATGGCGAATGGATAGCAGAGAAGGACGTTGCGTTGGATTTTACGCACCGTGCTCGCGAGGATGTACAATGTTCGGGCAATTCTCCGTGCACTACACGTTTGCACGCCACCATTCGTCTCCTGCATTGCTGTGGCCACTGTTTCCACTGATGTCCAATCAATTCGTTTCTTCCCCCACCAGGTTGCACACCAAGAGAACCCGTCTTTTCAAATTTCCGAATCATTTTCTCCAGACTCACGGCAGTTATCAGACCAACACCTTTTTTCAAAGCCTTTCGTGTCCGGAACTTCTGCAGAGCGACATGTGCACAGTCATCATTCTTGTAATACAGCTTTACAATCAGAGCGCCATCCTTCCTTGAGACAGTCATGGCGAACGTCGCAAATGCGAAAGGACGAAAAGCCATGTACCTGGCGTGTTTATACCAACTTCAAAGGGTCGTGCGCATGACAGGTGTTTTCATTTGGGTATTCTGACAAATACAACGCCATCTAATGACCACACACTAGTTTTTTCTTCTGTCATACGTTTTCCCTCTTCTCCGTTAATACTTCTTTGCAATTTTCTTGTCATTCTGACCAGACGTGTTATTCTTACAATGTTCTGAAAGTTTAATTATAATCACCCTGTATTTAGATGTACTTCGCAACGTAACAACGTACAACCCAAAATTCTCTCTCCTCTTTCCTGTCATGTACAAGTATCCACTCATAACAAGAATATTCGATATAATGGGCGTTAACAGAAGCGTTTTCGTAGGGCACTTTGAAAAGTGAGAACACGCATAAGCTCGGTAGGCAATGGTATCTTAACAAAGTTTAATTACTTTGTATGTGGTCAATATGTAGATTTAAGATCTGCATGCTTATTTATAAGGTATAAACGTATTAAAATTGACACTTAAAACAGGCATTGTCCTTCGCAGAACATTTATGACTGTGGTTTTATTTGCTGTCACTTTTGACAGTTTCTTGTAATGTCCTGCAAAAGAACCTTTTATTTTCATTAACGTTATCGCACAGTTGAACTATATCTTTCAGTGCCCGGTCTGAATCTCTCTCTTGAAAAAACTATAGTTTCTTTAAAAACTTAGCAGTAGCATTGTCGAGTATCAACTATCACTAATTTTGGAAGGCGTTAAACTAACCTTCTTTGTATTGAGGTACATTCTTCTTGCTTCACCTGGCTTGGGCAAGAGAAAGTTGCAAAATAATGAAAAACTGGTTTCGAGAGGTGTGTTTGAACTCTTAACAGGCATCCAAGAAATGTCTAGGCTCATAATATCCAGCCATATTAACTACCAGTCCTGTACATGTATGACTCATAATGCACTTTCGGCAGCACCATATTCAGATCATTTGATTTAATGGCTTTTGGAGATGGCTTACGCGCTATTGCTAACATGAGACTTCATTTCTTTTTTTTGAGTTATCAATTTTCTTACTGGTTTGATGTGGCCCGAGTTCCCCTCCTCGACAACCTCTTCATCTCACAGTAGAACCCGCAACCTACGTCCTCAATTATTTGCTGGATATGTTCCAGTCACTGTCTTCCTCTATAACTTTTGCCTTCTACAGCTCCCTCTAGTATCATGGATGTCATTCCCTTACATCGTAACACGGTGTCCTCTTATCCTGCCCCTTATTCTTGTCAGCGTTTTCCACATATTCATTTCCACTCCTATTCTGCGCAAAAACTTCTTATTCCTTGCCTTATCAATCGCTATAATTTTAAATTTCATCTTTAGCACTACAACTAAAATGCTTCAATTCTCTTCTGTTCCGGTTATCCCACAATCCATGTTTCGCTACCATACAATGCTCTGCTCCAAACGTACATTCTCAGAAATTTCTTCCTCAAATTAAGGCCTATGTTTGATATTAGTAGACTTCTCTTGGCCAGAAATGCCCTTTTTGCCAGTGGTAGCCTGCTTTTGAAGTCCTCCTTGCTCCGTCCGTCATTGGTTCTTTTGCTGCCTAGGAAGTAGAATTCCTTGACTTCATCTACTTCTTGACCATCGGTCTTCATCTTAAGTTTCTCGTTGTTTTCATTTCAGCTACTTCTCACTACTCTCGTCTTTCTTCGACAATCTCATCCTATATGCGGTTGTCGTTAGACTGTTCACTCCATTTAGCAGATCATGTAATTCTTCCTCAGTTTCACTCAGGATAGCAATGTCATCAGCGAATCGTATCACTGATATCATTTCACCTAGAATTTTAATCCCACTCCTGAACCTCTCTTTTATTTCCACTGCTTCTTTGATATACAGATAGAACGGTAGGGGTGAAAGACTGCATCCCTGCCTTGTACCCCTTTTAATACGAGCACTTCATTCTTGGTCGTGCACTCTTATTATTCCCTCTTGGCTTTTGTGCATATTGTGTACTATCCGTCTCTCCCTATAGCTCATCCCTATTTTTCTCACAATTTACATCGTCGAACGCTTTTTCTAGATCGACAAAACCTATGAACGTGTCTTGTTCTTTCTTTAGTTTTGCTTCCATTATCAACTGCAACGTCAGAAATGCCTTTAGCTTTCCTAAAGCCAAACTGATCGTCGTCTAAGACATCCTTAGTTTTCTTTCCCGTTCTTCTGTATATTGTCCTTGTTAGCAATTTTGATGCATGAACTGTTAAGCTGATTGTGTGATAATTCTCTGTCTTGTCAGTTCTTGCAGTCGTCGAAAACGTGTGGATGATATTTTTCTGAAAGTTAGATGGTATTGTCGCAGACTCATACATTCTACACACCAAAGTGAGTAGTTGCTTTGTTTCCACTTCTCCAAATGATTTTAGAAATTCTGGGGGAATGTTATCTATCCCTTCTACGTTATTTCTTCTTTAGACCTTCAAAACTATTTCAAATTCAGACAAAGCTTGCTCATCACATAGGTTTTCAATGTATCTTTCCCACCTGTCCACTCTCTGCTCTGCATTTAACAGTGAAATTCCCGTTGGAGTCTCAATGTAACCACCCCTGCCTTTAATTTCACCGGAGGTTGTTTTGACTTTCCTGTATGGTGAGTCAGTCCTTCAGACAATCATTTGTTTTTCTATTTCTTCAGACTTTTCATGGACTTATTTCGTCTAAGCTACTATTTGCTTCCTACTTATTTCATTCCTCAGTGACTTGTATTTCCGTATTCCTGAATTTCAATAAACATTTTCGTACTTCTTTCTTTCATCGATCACCTGAAGCATTTCTTCTGATACCCATGGCTTCTTCGCAGTTACCTTCTTTGTACTTATGTTTTTCTTTCCAACTTCTGTAATTACCTTTTTTAAAGTTGTCAATTCCTCTTCAATAGTACTGCCTACTGAGCTATTCCTTGCTGCTGTATCTACAGTCTTAGATATCTTCAAGAGTATCTCATCATTCCTTAGTACTTCCGTATTCCACTTCTTTGCCCATTGATTCTTCCTGACTACTCTCTTAAACGTCAGCCTAATCCTCATCACAATTACATTGTGATCTGAATCTACATCTACTCCTAGCTACATCTTTGTTCCAGTATATGATTTCGGAATCTCTGTCTGAGCATGATGTAATCTAACTGAAATCTTCCTGTATCATCCGGCCTTTTCCAGGAGTACCTCCTCCTCTTGTGGTTCTCGAACAAAGTATTCCTTATACTAGCTGAAATTTATTTCAGAACTCAACGCCTCTTTCCTCTCTCATTCCTTGTCCCAATCCCATACTCTCCTGTAACCTTTTCCTCTGCTCCTTCCCCTACAACTGCATTCCAGTCCCCCATGACTATTAGATTTTCATCTCCCTTTACATATTGTATTACCCTTTCAATATCCTCTTATACTTTCTGTATCTCCTCCTCTTCTGCTTGTGATGTAGGCATTTACACGTGAACAATCATTGTGGGTGTTGGTTTGCTGATGATTCTGATAAGAACAACCCTATCACTGAACTGGTCACAGTAGCACACTCTCTCCTCTACCTTCCTATTCATAATGAATCCTACTCCCGTTACATCATTTTCTACTGCTGTTGATATTACTCTATATTCATCTATTGTCTTCTTTCTATTTCACTTACTGTTCCCTACTATATCTTGATTGTGCCTTTGTATTTCCCTTTTCAAATTTTCTAGCTTCCCTACCACGTTCGAGCTTCTGACATTCCACTCTCTGACCCAGACCCATAGAATGTTATACTTCCATTGGTTTTTCAGTCTTTTTCTCACGGTCACCTCTCCCTTGGTAGTCCCCTCTCAGAGATCCGAATGGGGGACTATTCCGGAATCTTTTGCCAATGGAGAGATTATCATGACACTTTCTCAGTTGCAGGTAACATGTCATGTGGATATATGTCATGTGTCATTAAAGCAGTGGTTTCCATTGCCTTCTGCATTCTCATCACTTTGGTCATTGCTGATTCTTCAGCCTTTAGGGGCAGTTTCTCACCCCAAGGACAAGAGAGTGCCCTGAACCTCTGTCCACTCATCCGCCCTCTTTGACAAGGCCGTTGGCAGAATGAGGATGACTTCTCATGCCGGAAGTCTTCAGCCGCCAATGCTGATTATTAGCCAATATTTAAGCAGTGGTGAGTTTCGAAGCCTGGACTGACGTTTCCATTATTACTCAAAGACCCCACTCCCACTTCTCTGTTAATCTCATTTTGATTGTTATTGTTCACTGCATTTCTTCGGGGTGGATGCCCTATGACACCTGCTCAAGTTGATCTCTAATCCATTCACTCAGTTTTTTTTATTAGAGAGAGCAGTGAGCCCTCTGATCGAACACTTTTTTTTCTTTTTTTTCGTTGCGGACGTCACATGACATCCGTTCAAGTTCGTTGTTGATCCTTCAACTCAGTTTTTTATTACAGAGGACAACCCAGCTGTCTGACTGAACACGCTGAGCTACCGTGCCGGCTGAGTTACCCTGCCGGCTTTCAGAGCCCACGCTTCATTAGTACAATAACATTGTAAGTTTAGTCTCAAAATCATCGATGTCCATAATTTTCAGCCTTCCGAAACAGTTGCCCCTTCATCTTCATCAGTTTTGAATCACTGCTCTGATTCGGTGTTACATGACAGCCACTGCTGTCCTCCTACAGCTGCTCTATCTTTCCGTGTGCCTAGCCCTGACTAGCACCTAACTCAGAGCCTGGTTGTCGGTCCCACGCTAAAATATTTTGTATTCTAGGTAGAACCAGAACTTATACAGTGCAAACAGAACTGCTGAAGTCTCGAGGTCATTAGCGACATATTTTTTTCTTGCGATGCTAATTCCCTCGGTACACGTAACACTGCCTACCGAATATTCCTGCAAAATCATGTCTGCTACTCCTGACAGGGATACATTAGTTTGCACAATGAAAGGTCTTCTAAAGGCAGGGATAGCTAAAACGGGAGCACCTCCGAGAGCATTCTTAATGCCACGAACGCCGCCTATTGCGATTCTTTCCACTCAAACGTTAGCTTATTCTTCTATAAGTCAAGAAATAGCACCACAAGCCTGAGTCGAATTCAAACTTTTTTGAAGGAATTGACCATGCCAACGAATCACACTATCAACTTAGCATTTCCAAGGTGTTGGAATTTCTCCTACCGCCTTAGTAAGTTTGAGATCTACTCGTATCTCTCCCGGAGACACAATTAGCATTTAAAATGACATTTCTAGACATGCAACCTTAACTACATCCGACTTACTGGTTAATCCTGCCTTCCTGAATCACTTAAGTACTTGCCATAAACGCTCAACTTGCTTCTTCCGTAGCATGGCATCCCGTGGAAAGACTAAATGGCACCTAAATAAATTTTCAGTAGCAAACTCCGTAATGTCTTTAGAAGGAGTACGATAGTATTCCTGATTAAGAACCAAGGTCGGAAGCATCTGTACATCTGCGAACCAACGAAAAAAGTGTGTAGACCTGGTAGCTGAATGGACCATAGGACCAGCATTTCTTTAGTTGTCGTTTATCAATATTGATCTGGACTTGCATGAGGCTCTGATGCTAAGAATATGGATGCACACTGTGGTGACTTAGATGGATGACCCGTTGTCCCAATATCCCCCCCACTAATCCTTTTAATTTCTCCATTCACGACAACAACAAACATTAAGGTGCTCCTCTCACCAGCACTGTGTTATCATTTCAATTTGATATTTAGTGAGAACTCGTTAGCCCCATCCTGTCAGTCAAGACATCCGTAAATTGTCTGCATGACCTATTCTATTTTCCCCTCTACCTTGGAGGCAAATGTTCTAACTGCACCATGACATTAACGCATTCCTTTTGTTGGATTGCAACTGCAGGGACTTCGTAATGCTGACAGAAAAACAATATTTCTACAGAACTAAAATGTGATTTGGTCCTTACCCGAATTTGGAATAAAGTCCATCATTTTGGTGGCATTCCCAGCTTTTGCTTATTAGATTGTTCATTCCATTCTGTAGTCTTCTTGTATTTCCGTCATTTTTTCCTTTTCGATGCGTGGATTGAACAGTAGGGGCGAAAGACTGCATCCCTGTCTTACACCATTGAAAGACGGGCACTATATTTTTGGTCCTGCATTTTTATTGCTCCCTCTTTCTTCTTATAATTATTGCATATTACCCATCTTCTCCTAGCATAGATCTATTTTTTTACAGAATTTCGAACATCTTATGCCATTTTAATCAACGAATGCTTTTCTAGGTCGATAAATCCTATGAACCTGTCATCATTTCTCTTAAGTCTATTTAAAGCCGTATTGACTGTTAACCGACCGACTGTTTAAATAGTATGAAAAAAAATTTCCAGACACCATTCCCATCGCATATTTTGTAAGAGAAGGCTTCCGCGGCCGTTGTTACTGGCAGTAAAATATTCTGGGCTGTTGACCATATTGTCAATATATGAAACTGCCCAACGTTTCGGCCACTATTGCAAATTGCCTTCCTCAGGGCTGCAATCAGCTGACATATACATTGACTATTCAGCCAACAACCCGGAAGAATTTTATTGCTAGTCGCTTCTTTTGTTGACCTATTTATTATCTTTTTGCAAAAGAACATATTTCGAGATTCAGACCCCCTGTGCAGGCTACAATAGCAATATGAAAACATGTAACTGCAGAACACGTAGTTATTAAAGGTGTTCTTTATAGCCTCGACATCTGCTGTGGCCGTCCTGCGGAGAAAGATAAGGATAGCCGTACCGTAGATGCAACCACATCGGAGGGGTATCTGTTGAGAAGCCAGACAAACGTCTGGTTCCTGAAGAGGGGCAGCAGCCTTTTCAGTAGTTGCAGGGGCGACAGTCTGGATGATTGACTGATCTTGCCTTGTAACACTAACCAGAACGGCCTTACTGTGTTGGTACTGCGTACGGCTGAAAGCAAGAGGAAACTACAGCCGTAATTTTTCCCGAGGGCATGCAGCTTTATGGTTAAATGATGATGGCGTCCTCTTGGGTAAAATATTCTGGGGGTAAAATAGTCCCCCATTCCGATCTCCGTACGGGGATACTCATAATAACGTTGTTATCAGGAGAATGAATACTGGCGTTCTACGGATCGGAGCGTGGAATGTCAGACCCCTTAATCGGGCAGGTAGGACAAGAAAGCTAAAAAGTAAATCATAGATTTCAGCTATCAGTCGTCCTTTTGAAATTTATTGACAGATCTAGATTTCAGCTATAAATTAGCCACTCTCAATGCACTATCATTTTTGATGAATGCATGTAATGCCTGTTGGTCGGGCTTCATTCACAGTATTCAATGAACTGTGAATGAAGCCCGACCAACAGGCATTACATGCATTCATCAAAAATGATAGTGCATTGAGAATGGCTAGTTTCTAGCTGAAATCTAGATCAGCCAATAAATTTCTAAAGGACGACTGATAGCTGAAATCTATGATTTACAAATCAATAACAGTCGCAGCGTGCAACAGCTTCTGAATGGAGGGTAACCTGATAAAGTTAAAAAGGGAAATGGATAGGAAAAGTTAGATGTAGTGGGAATTAGTGAAGTTCGGTGGCAGGAGGAACAAGACTTTTGGTCAGGTGAATACAGGGTTATAAATACAGAATCAAATAGGGATAATGCAGGAGTAGGTTTAATAATGAATAAAAAAAATAGGAATGCGGGTAAGCTATTACAAACAGCATGGTGAACGTATTATTGCGGCCAAGACAGATACGAAGCCCACGCCTACCACAGTAGTACAAGTTTATAAGCCAACTAGCTCCCCAGATGACGAAGAGATTGATGAAATGTGTAATGATATAAAAGAAATTATTCAGATAGTGAAGGGAGACGAAAATTTAATAGTCATGGGTGACTGGAACTCGACAGTAGGAAAAGGAAGAGAAGGAAACGTAGAAGGTGAATATGGAATGGAGTAAGGAATGAAAGAGGAAGCTGCCTGGTAGAATTTTCCACAGAGCGTAACTTAATCATAGCTAACACGTGGTTTAAGAATCATGAAAGAAGGTTGTATGAAAGGAAGAGGCCTGGAAATACTGGAAGGTCTGAGATACATTATATAATGGTAAGACACAGATTCAGAAACCAGATTTTAAATTGTAAGACATTTCCAGGGGCAGATGTGGACTCTGGCCACAATCTATTGGTTATGAACTGTAGATTAAAACTGAAGAAACTGCAAAAAGGTGGTAATTTGAGGAGATGGGACCTGGATAAACTGAAAGAACCAGAGGTTGTAGAGAGTTTCAAGAAGGTATTAGAGAATGATTGACAAGAATGGGGGAAGTAATTACAGTAGAAGAAGAATGGGTAGCTTTCAGAGATGAAATAGTGAAGGCAGCAGAGGATCTAAGTATACAAATGCTAGAAACGTAGGTTTGCCTTCCATTAATCTATTTTCTAAGATGAGTCGTAGGGTCAGTATTACGTCACGTGTTCCAATATTTCTACGGAATCCAAACTGATCTTCCCCGTGGTCGGCTTCTACCAGTTTTTCCATTCGTCTGTAAATAATTCGTGTTAGTATTTTGCAGCCGCGACTTATTAAGCAGATATTTCGGTAATTTTCACATCTGTTAGCACCTGCTTTCTTTGGGATTGGAATTATTATATTTTTTCTTGAGGTCCGCGGATATTTCGCCTGTATCAACATCTTGCTTACCACATGGTAGAGTTTTGTAAGGCATGACTCTCCCAAGACTGTCAGTAGGTCTAATGGAATGTTGTTTACTCCCGGGGCCTTGTTTCGACTTAGATCTTTCAGTGCTCTGTAAATCTCTTCACGCAGTATCATATCTCCCATTTTATCTTCATCTACATTCTCTTCCATTTCTATAATATTGTCCTCAAGAACATCGCACTTGTGTAGACCCTCTATATACTCCTCCCACCTTTCTCCTTTCCCTTCTTTGCTTATTACTGGATTTCCATCTGAGTTCTTCATATTCATGCAAGTCGTTCTCTTTTCTCCAAAGATCTCTTTAATTTTTCTGTAGGCAGTATCTATCTTACCCACAGTGATATGCGCCTCTACATCCTTACATTTGTCCTCTAGCCATCCCTGCTCGGCCATTTTGCACTTCCTGTCAATCTCATTTTTGAGACATTTGTATTCTTTTTTGCCTGCTTCATTGACTGCATTTTTGTATTTTCTCCTTTCATCAATTAAATTCAATATCTCTTCTGTTACCCAAGAATTTCTATTTGGACTCGTCTTTTTACCTACTTGATCATCTGCTACCTTCACTATTTCATCTCTCAAAGCTACCCATTCTTCCTGTTTCTAGTAGGTTACTCGCATTCCTATTTTCCTGTTCATTATTAAACTTACTCCTGCTTAACCCCTATTTGATTTTGTATTTATAACCCTGTATCCACCTGACCAAAAGTCTTGTTCCTCCTGCCACCGAACTTCACTAATTCCCCTATATCTAACTTTAACCTGTCCACTGCCCTTTTTAATTTTTCTAACCTACCTGCCCGATTAAGGGATCTGACATTCCACGCTCCGATCCGTAGAACACTAGTTTTCTTTCTCCTGATAACAACGTCTTCCTGAGTAGTCCCCGTCCGTAAATCCGAATGGGGCACTATTTTACCTCCTGCGGAGCACGCAGTAAAGGAAGCAAAAGAAAAATTTGGAGTAGGAATTAAAATCCGTGGAGAAGAAATAAAAACTTTGAGGTTCGCCGATGGCAATGTAAATCTGTCAGAGACATCAAAGGACCTGGAAGAGCAGCTGAACGGACTGGACAGTGTCTTGAAGGAGGATATAAATATAAGGTGAACATAAACAAAAGCGAAACGAGGATAATGGAATGCATCCGAATTAAGTCGGGTGATGCTGCAGGATTTAGATTAGGAAATGAGACGTTTAAAGTAGTAAATGTGTTTTGCTATTTGGGGAGCAAAATAACTGATGATGGTCGAAGTAGAGAGGGTATAAAATGTAGACTGTCAATGGCAAAGAAAGCGTTTCTGAAGAAGAGGAATTTGTTAACATCGAGTATAGATTTAAGTGTCAGGAAGTCGTTTCTAAAAGTATTTGTGTGGACTGTAGCCATGTATGGAAGTGAAACGTGGACGATAAATAGTGTAGACAAGAAGATAATGAAAGAGTTCGAAATGTGGTACTACAAAAGAATGCTGAATATTAGATGGGTAGATTACATAACTAATGAGGAGGTATTGAATAGAATTTGAGAGAAGATAAATTTGTGGCACAACTTGACTGGAAGAAGGGATCATTTGGTAGGGCATATTCTGAGCCATCAGTGGGTCACCAATTTTGTATTGGAGGGCAGCTTGGAGGGTAAAAATCGTAGAGGGAGACCAAGAGATGTATACACTAAACCGATTCATATATATATATATATATATATATATATATATATATATATATATATATATATATACGCTTACCTTGTTCATATGAAATGTCTGTCTCCTTGTGGCGCGTTCAGCTACATCCGTTGCTATGACTCCTTTGACATCGTTAACCATTGTTTATAAGTAGTTTGAAAGAACACTTAAAACACTTGGTCACAATCAACCCTAGTGAGCAATAGTAACAAAATGGCGGCTGAAAGAAACATATTCTCGCTGATAACCATCATCAGATTCTTGATGCCCGATCAGAAGGAACTCTTGGTAAGTTCTCACATTGAGGAGTTGGGTGGAATCAAGATGAGATCCCAGTATCTTATATAGTTTTGACACGACAGCATACCAGTAGCCCAAGATTCGTGAGAATATACTAACAAGTAGGCAACCAGACTGTGATTTGATTGGGATTTGTATCAAGTGTAATTGGATTCAAATTTCGGGGAAGAGTAAAAGAAAGCGATAACGTGAGATTCGTGATATATTAAGCAGGTTAGGATGGAATCTTGCGACTGCGCTGCGAATTCTTCACATACTTTCATCTACATCTACATAGGTATTCGGCAAACCACCGTACGGTGTGTGGCAGGGGTACCCTGTAACACTGCTAGTCATTTCCCTTCCTGTTCCACTCGTAAATGGAGCGAGGGAAAAACGACGATATATATGCCTTCCTATGAGCCCTAATTTCTCTGTCTTATCTTCGTGGTCCTTAAGCGCAATGTCTGTCGGCGGCATTAGAATCGTTTAGCTGTCAGCTTCAGCTACCGGTTCTCTAAATTTTTTCAATAGTGTTTCTCGAAAAGAACGTCGTCTTCCCTCCAGGGATTTCGATTTGAGTTCCCTAAGCGTCTCAGTAACACTTATGTGCTGTTCGAACCTACTGATAACAAATCTAGCAGCCCGCCTCTGATGCTTCGATATCTTTCTTCAGTTCGACCAGATCGGATCCCCAACACTCAAGCAGTGCTCAAAAATAAATCGCACCAGGTGAACCACTATTTCCTAAAATTCTCCCAATAAACCGAAAACGACCATTCATCTTCCCTACCATATATCTTACTTTCTCGTTTCATTTCATATCGCTTCGCAACGTTTTTAAATGTACCGACTTTGTTGACACCAAATTAGATACTTTGATCAAACAGGTACTATGCCATTGCACTGCAATGTCTCTTTTGTCCACCTCGTAATCTATATTTGATGTTGTTACTGCTATGCAACCATCTTCAGACATCCCTGTCTGTAATCATTCATTCGACATAGTTCTTAGTCTTAATTGCATTCACCGTCGATAGCGCATATACATCACGAAGGACTTACGCTTCTCGTAGTTGTAGGACTTGAATTTGGTTTAACGGACTGAGATGTAAGTAGAAATAATATAATCGTCTAAATACGAGGGTTGGAACTTTAATAGTGGCAAATGTTTACTTACAACTTATACAAAACAGATAAATGTTTCAAGGTTTTACTGTCCTTCAGAGTAGTCACCAGAATTGTGTATAACCAGATGTCAGTGATGTGGAACTCGTAGGATAGCTTTAGCAGCGCCAGTTGTGTTGATAGTTCGAGAGAAGAGGTCAATTTCCCGAATCTCTGTAACATTTAAGAAGCCAATGCTAAGAAGTGCTTCCTTCACCTTAGGAATCAAGTTGAAATCACAAGAGCTTAAGTCCTGGGACTGTGGTGGATTGCAGGCTATGTTCCAAAAATGAACAGCTTAGAGAAAGAAACGGTGTCACTTTCTGCAGGATCCGCCCAACATTTTGTAGGACAATGCCCGGTCTCGTGTGGCACCAACTTGCGACTGATTTGGTCGATCGATGTGATTTGATTCTTGAGATGAAGGAACCACTTTATGGCATTCGTTTCAGAACTGTTACAGAGATTCGTCAGGCAGTAGACCGCTCCAGTCGATGTATCAACACATCTGGCGCTGCTAAATGTGTCCTACGACTTCCAAATTGATGGCAAGGGGTTATACACAATGCTGGTGACTACTCTCAAGGAGAGGAAAACTATGAAACATGCGTGTGCTTTGTGTAAGTTTAAAAAAATATTTACCACTATTAAAGTTCCAAGCCTCATATTATAATATGTTTTATATTTTTTACTCCAGATTAATTGGTAAATCGTAAGTGACTCTACAAGTGAAGATGTTTTCTACACTGGTAAGCAGAAAGTAAGGAGGAAAGTATGTTCCAAATGATGTGTTAGCGTCAAATAACGTGGCCTGATGAAACTTGGAGCGTACATCCAATGAACTGCTGTAATGTAGTTCAGAAAATAACAGACAGAAATACGTAATGGGACGAATATAAATGACACTTTTACGCAAACACAATAATTACACTGAAGTCATCGCGAAATTACAAACCTCGGGACATCGTTCTTAATATGGCGCGTGACCAACACGGACGGCAATGAACGTTCTGCAAAGTGCTCCCATATTGGCTACGAGCTGGTGAGTTTTTTTGGTGGGGTGCTCCATTCCTCCACCAGCGAGGCTGACAACAACTAGATGGTCGTTTGTGCATGTGCACGTGCTACAGTAGGTCTCTCCAACGCAAGCCATACGTGCCGCGTGAGATTTAAGTTGAGGAAACCTACAGGTCACTCCAGTCGCCGAATACGCTCTCGTTCCGAGAGCCCCTCTGCCTGCGCCAATGGATGCGGTCGCGCATTGTCATCCATAAAAACGAAGTTATGGCTGAATGCACCCCTGAAAGACGTGCCTGAGGAAGAAGTACAAGGAACATTCACCAGTTGGTGTACCGTGTTCAAAGATTTGGATGTCAGTAAACCGATGGAACATTATGTCTCCTTACACCACAACATCTCGACAAGCAAAACGATAATGTTCGATGATGTTCCTTGGTGCTTTACATGCTCTCACCTCTCGCCTACGAGGTTACTTCCACAACTATGGAACGTGTGTTTTTCATTTAATTTGTCCATGTTGACTTCCTTTTTTCATTGATATTAGTTTTCTTCTCCCTCGGATATTTATGTCTACATTCTCTCTTACGAGTCTGTGGCAACTACCAGCATTAAATTCCGTTAAAACTAAAACATGTTTCATTAATTTGGTTTGGTTTGGAATAATAAAGTGTATTTCATTCAGAGTTTCATTATTTGAACTTCCTTAAAAAAGGTGTCCATGATGAATAAATTACTCTCTTCAGCAAACAGCCTCTTTCATTTCTTCCATCGACTCCATGGTAGCCTACAGAAACGTCTCCTTGTTTTGGATACCAACTTCGGCAATTAAATCTCCAATTCTCTGTGTTTAAAGTTACAGTCCCTTCCTTTTCCATGTACGCGTTTTATCTGTTCATAAAAAGCTACTAATTCGCAGTGAGAACGGCTTGAAATATGAGCATACGGTTGCGTTATTTGTAAGTTGTATATCTCAGATATTTTAATTACAATCTGTGCTATATTACTTGATATTCCTTCTATTGCTGTTACCTTATTAATTATGCTCTTATTTATTGAGAACCTCACACCAGGTATTCTTTCTTCTGATTCTCCTGAATGGTGCAGGATGTTTCATGAGATTAGCGTTACACACTGTTCCCCATTAGAACGCACTTATCTCTGACCAACAAGAAAACCATCTAAGTTTCACTTAGTTTATGTCCACCCAGAAGTAATCGGCCGCTACATGTGCAGGCGTAATGACGTCTGGCGTTTTCCCCATCAGGCGGTTCCAGCACTGACAATGCTAAAGCAGTCCCTTCCCGGAGATAGGATAGGTGGGGGAGTTACACGGAATTTTTACGCCAGCATTACTGATCATATAAGACTTAAAGGTTTAAAGTGTAATTATCACACCTGCTTGACGACGAACTGACGATCTAGTTTTCCAACCTGCTTCTAACATGGGGTATACACACCTTTGGCAGGCCACTGCACTGGAGTACAGACGCTGCCCGTGTTGCAAGTTATGGTTGGTATTTCACTTACCCAATGCCACCCGTATCTGGGAGGTTTGCTCCCTTCCGCCACCTGGGAAGGCGCACGATGGGGAACTAGTAATTTCAAGTAACAAAATGATAAAGGTCAACGAATGAGAAATGAATGAAGGTAAACCGATGAAAATGTGAAGCAATGACTAGTATCAGAAACGAGATTAAACAGGAACGTAACAGCAAAAATGGTGACAGAAAGTAGGTGATGTGACGGATTCGGCTATCTTGAAAGTAAAATAACACATCACTGGGAAAGCAGAGAGGATATATAAAGTAGTAGAGAGTATTCCTGGCCCAAAGAAGTCGGCTTACATGAAAAATCGACCGTAATTTGAGGAAGAACATTCCTGACACATGTGTTTGAGCACGTTATTGTGTAGTAGTGAATCATAAATTTAGTAAAAACTGGAAAAGAAGAGAATCTAAGTGTATGAGACGTGATGCTACAGAATGCTGTTGAAAAATAGGTAGACTGATAAGGAACGAGGAGGCTTCTCGCCTAATCTGGAAAGAAAGTTACATGTGGAAAACACTGGAAAGAGGAAGGGACAAGATAACAGGATATGTGTTAAGACATCAGAGAAATACTTCCATGGTACTAGAGGAAGTTATAGGAGACAAAAATTGTAGAGGAAGACAGACATTGGAACATCTCAAGTAGTGTGCAAGAGCTATTCTGAGGTGAAGGATGAAACTTGTGCTGGGCTGCATCGGGCCAGTCTCAAGACTCATCTCTCACCTACAGAAATTAAAGAAACAAACTTGATAATATTAAAGTAAAAATGCAGATACGTACGAGTAGAAAGTTACGAATGCAATGCCAGTACTTCAAGTCGTTTTCTGATTCATCTTTTCGGCTACATTGCAGCTCTACGACACAGACATGTGCATCTGCAGCACTCCCAGAGTCAGCCCCCAACTCTGGCCCGAGTGAGGGAGCAGGAGACGGGAGCACTGGTTTACTTAGGCGTCTGGGGCCCGGGGAGGCGTGAATGGCGGCGGTGCGTGATAACCAAGTTATTCACCCGCTCCTGGACCGCTGGGGATTTCTTTCCGCGTCGTATTGATTGTCGATTGTTCGCCACCGCACGCAACCTGCTGGCGCGGTACATTCCGCTAGCACAGGCGGAGTATGACCACCACAAAGTCACCAGTACATGCCGTCTTGCTCTGCAATAGCACGTTACACGCTTATTTTGAGGGCCTGATGCAAGCCCATTGTCCCTATATTAACTAAATTGGAAGTATTGAAGTTCGCAATGCAGCATGCCTGCAGGACGTGCACGTGTAACTTCACACCTTGCGAAAATTCCAGTCACTAGCGTGAGGAACATAGGACCTCTAACAGATTGCACAGACAGTGGCTATGGTGGATTGGCTGCAGAATGAGTGACAGCGAGGTGGACTTAGCACAACAGGAAGAGCAGGCACGAATCCTACTAGAACGAGACCATACCAAAACAAGTTCGTACGGTTGCTCCACTGGCTGTGGCAAATACACAGATGAAAACTGAAGTTCGGACAGAGTATCACCATGAACTACCGGGATCAGAAACTGTGCTAAGATCCTTAATTCCCAAGCGTCGTCTTTCGCTGACACTGTACCACAGGCGACAGAGATTTGTATAACGTAGCGCCAGAGTTAACTGTGACATAATACTGATCAGCCAGAACATTGTGGCCACTCACCTACTATCCATATAAACCCGTCCAGGCGGTAGGAGGTAGGAGGTTTAAGTACGTTAGCAGGTGGAGATGATAAGCCGCCAAATAATTGTTAAAATTAATGGTGAAACATTCTTATGTCATTAATTTTTTACTAGTTTCAGTCAATGACCATTATCAAACTTAGCCTAAAACGAATATATCCGACCATAAGAGACTACACAGTTTACAGGGATTTACGAGGTTAAATAGTACTTCACTTACTTGCAGGAAAATTATATCATAATTTGTACAAAAGTGATTTGCTCTTTTGAGCCCACAATAGTACATAAAATTTTTTCTCAATAATAACTATGTATGATAATTTTCGTCGAGAGGCAATCCCACAACGACAGCTAGTAACACAGTGACTGATGGAATAGTCAAGGATTCAATCAAAAGACAATGCCATGTCAGAGATAAAACTATAGTACATGCTAGCAATTGCAGTATCTATTTACTAAGAGGTACATTATAATTTTTCGTTCCAAGTAACCACTGTACATTAGTGACCTACATATTGAAATTCCATATACACAAATGTAATACATCAAGAAATGCCACAATGGTGACGTTTAGAAGCTAAAATACATCGTAGCTGCCGAAAATAAATCACGTTAAACCATAGAAAACCATTTAATTACATCAATACACCACGTAAAGCTACATTGGCGAAAATCTGTGTATCATAAAACATCGTAACTCCCGAGAAATAAGTCAGCTAGGATATATTACTGTTCTTATGTTAACCGATAGAAACCAAAACAGCATATATTAGGAGTAAACATCAGTTCACAAAATGATGCATCGTAAAATTTCATGTACAGTGTCAATACTCTATTAATTTAACATACCCAATGGAAGTGTGTGTGCGTGTGTGTGTGTGTGTGTGTGTGTGTGTGTGTGTGTGTGTGTGTGAGGTGGAGGGGGGGGGGAAGCGCTTCCTAAGCAGCAAAAATTTTTTGATGAATGTATTCTTTTTTTCTCTTTGTAAATCCAGTAGTAATGACAACGCAAATATTAAATTTGTATGTGTGGCATTGTAGATGCTTTTGTAATATTGTAACTTTTTTTAGTGTACCAACTCAATTCTGATATGGTTTCATACTGGTTACACAAGATGATATGTTTTCCAGGTACAAAGTCTGTGGGTATATGTCTGTGTACTTCTTTTGAATTTTCCTCTAAGGTTAGAAGTATTTGGATACTGACGCACTCACTTTGTGGACATCTTTATTAAATATATGTTTTTATCCACACATAAACAACTGTCAGTTATTTTTGGAAATTATAATATTTTTAGGCTCTCATAATTATTTTTCAGTATCTTAAACGCAGTACTACCTTGTGATGAGTGCCCACCCCTCTTTTAGTGTAGCTAAAAGAGAGACAATGCAAAGATAAAGTTCATATGTGTCATGCTGTAGATTCTTCTGTAACATTGTAATATGGTCACTAATGTACCAAAACATATGTGACATGGTTTGATAATATCACTTTGTGAAGTGTATTCAATGTAAAGGTTTCGTAAGTATACACAGGTTTCACTATAATGATATAATTTTCACATTGGTTGCGCTAGCTTCAGATATTGGGTTGAACACCGCTGTACTTTGATTTTAATAATTTACTAAAAGTTTTTTAGATTATAGTCTAACTTCTGTTTCTACTAATAAGTTTTTAGAAAATTTTAGTTTTCTTTCGTAACTATATTTGTCACTTGCCGGTGATACTATAAAAAAAGGTACTTGCAGTTGCGTAATGATATAACGCAAGTGTCGTATATATGGTGTACAGCAGTATCCTTCCATGAACAAATTATAAAAATTATTATAAATATTTATTAAATTATTAAATTAATATTTATATTTTATAAATATTTCAAAATTTTTATACGTGTGTATGTGTATTCATGTTTGTTTTTAAATTACGTCTTTGACTTTTACTCATAGAATCTTTGTACTGCTTGTTGTCAGTTCATCTCATGCACTGACTATTGTACATAGTAATTCGAATTGTGACATGCCAACACATCGCTCATGTCATATTTTATGTACCTGGAAATTCCATGGAAAGATTTTGTATCTGGCTGGAAGAAGATGTCTGTGATAACGTAATGAAAGGTGGATTAACGTTACATTATTTCTAGAAGAGTTTGTAGCACGTCATATAATTTTATTATGGGTCTGAAGATGGTAACTTAGTTTTACCGAATCCGGTTATCTACGATAAAGTTTTTTTTGTATCGATTTCGGCTAAGTAATTACTAACATATTCTTTACTCATCACTTATCTCTCTGGCCCCGCACAGGAAATGTAGCACAGCCATCACTTTGCAGACTTTTATTCGTGTGTCTCTTCCAGTTGTAGGTAATAAGTGGAAGGAACTATGAGCACCACAGTGCGTATGGAGTTAAAAAAGAATGGTACACAATAGTCTAACAGCTGTTAATAAACCACACATTTTTGTAAGTGATAGTTGTGATGTGCAGAGTGTTGCCACTGGATAGTGGATGAATGGAAACAGTCGATTCGCAGTCACGTATCACGCTGTACTCTGTCATAATCCGATGGTAAAATTTTGATTTTGCGAACCTGCCACTATGTGTGGTGCCAACAGCGAAGTATGGAGTTCATGTTCCACTAAGCAGGTGTTTTTCGTGTTTAGGGGGTGGTCACCTTACTACACTTAAGAAATGGGTAAATACGGAAGGACAACACAGGAACAGTTCGGAGATGATGCACTCCGTCATAAAGCAGGTCTGAGGTAACTGTCTGTAGAAAATAACATTTCTGAAATGGACTCACCTGCCCAGATCCCAACCTGAGCCTTGTAGAGCAAATGTGGGACGAGTTAGGAAGTTGACTAACTAAGGAACTAAATTCGATACAGGTCCCACAGTACAACACCTTGAAGAATAATCGGCTTTCATTCGCCAAGAGACATATAGACGCTGTAAATGTTCCCAGCGGAGATCAAGCAGTCGTAACTGTCACATTCATGTTCACTAATAGTTATCTGGATTCTTCTGACCAGGTAGTGTATTGTGCACCAAACATGTACAGGTACCTAAGAAAAAATAAATATTTTCCTCTTAAATCGGACGAAAAGGGTGCTTGGTCTCGATTCACTGATTAACAATTTAAAACATAGTGTCACAAAATGAATATTATCAATTTAGAATCTGATTGTGAGTTTAAGAGGAGTCACAGAGCGCAACGCGATCAGTGACAGGCTCCAGTGGAACACAACGGCCAGTTGGCTGTGTTGCATCTCGACGTGTAGTTGCACACTCCGGGTCGGCGGTTCATCTTTTGGTCGTGGAAATCACAAAGGTAATTCATATCCCGAAAACGGTAAGCGTCAGAATCTGTGTTAAAAGCTTGTGCGTGAGCTCCCAGCATAGAACTTTGGTCGACATAGCGCCCAGCATGAGCCCAGTTGTGGAGGAAGCTGACTACGTGTTGAAACTTGACTGCTTCTGTAAACTGACTGAAGTCAGAGTGAATGATAGTTCCGAAAAACAATTAAACACTCTATGAGTGATGGTTGTTGGAACCGTGACTCGCGCACAAGGTTCTAAGTTACCTGCATGAATGTGTTCTCGTGTAATGGTCTCATTCATCGCGCTGGGCGCCTGCTGTTCGCGGCGTTACCAAGAGACCAGCTCCACATTGATTTTCTCTACTAACAGTATCATTTCACCTGCTTACTGATCCAGCAGGCTCGAATTTATCTTTGCCATCTTGTAGTAAGTACGGCTTTATGTAGCCTGCGAACCGAATTCTTTACTGCTGAAGCTCGACAAACAGTTAAACACGTGCTACACTGCCGTCTTCCTTGCGACATGTTCTTAAGAAATAGAGGCCCCTTCACCTGGTGCACGGTTTTCACATTTGTAACCATTTGAAGTCAAAGACATCGATTTTTCTCCCTCTTTAAACGACAATCTTTATATATCAATCATTTAAGGCTATTTAAGGCAATAAGCACCATTCTCCACGAAACTACGCCAGGTATGTCAGCTGACAGAGTTCTTACATCTCTACTGATCTTAATGGGAAGACGAGGGATGCGCATCACCATTCGTACTGATGGCGCAACCCCAGGTCATGGAGCTCTTGCAGGCTCACATGACAAGACATCACTAACACGCGTAGCAAGCTATCACGCGGAAATTCATAGCCCCAAGCGCGCTTTGGTAGTATTTGTCAAACAACTTTTTAGAATGCTCGAAGTTGGACAAAGAAGGCCTTAACAAAATCTTAGCCACCCCGGAAATTACACTAAACTGAGGAGATGGACAGAGTGGTGGGAGGACATATAAAGCAGAAAAGTGTTCAGAGAGAGGGGGAGGAAGAGCTGGAGAGAGAGAGAGAGAGAGAGAGAGAGAGAGAGAGAGAGGAAGATAAACCTAGAAAGTGAGGTGGAGGTGATGGACAAAGAAGAGAGGGGGGGGGGGTGAGAGGGAGAAGAAGATGGACAAAACAAGGGGGGATGAGGTGGTGGACAGAGAGAGAGAGGGAAGGAGGAAGAGATGGACAAAGAGAGAGGAAGAGGAGATGAACAGAGATAGGGGGGAAAAGAAGATTACGATCGTTCCACATGTGCTGATATAGTGTTTATTTGGGGTGAAGATACAAGGACCAACACAATGTATTGGAAGAGAGGCACTAGTTCAGTGGATCTGTTATATGGAGTTATTTTTTGTGCAGATTGGATATTGGGTGCTAAAAATTATAGTCTCAGTATCTTCACGTTAAATTCGAAATAGATGTGTTGAAGATAATACATATATCTTTGGAAGTCATATTCAGTCTGTCGAATAATAACTTGATCATCAAGAAATAACGATGCATTTAAATACATTCATTCACTTATTTTAATATCTCAACTTGCCTGGAAATCCAGTCATCTCATCCTTGTAAATATTAAAATGTTCAGGAGATACGTTACTGTGGAAACGTAATCATTGGTTGATATTTCTGTATTTAGGTATTCTGTTTGCAGTGTTACTTGCGTACGTGGTACACACTATGAAAATAAGATCCTAGACCAATCGCAATGTGCCGCAGGAGGATTTTTTTTTCTTACTATCAAAGGGCTCTCTTTCATAAATCAAGGAAATGTGAGTCCGAAGGCTAAATTCTCTTCTACTTTTGAAATAAAATACATTTATGTATGATCATTCCTTTCTGCACCCTACTTCTTCTTCAAGCGGCGATTTGTCTAATATTATTTAATCTAATAGGAGAGTATCAAACAAGACACCCGAATCGAAAGTCTTGTGGAGACAAATGCGAAATTTAAAGAACATAATAGAAATCAGGAAAACCATAAACCTGAAATACTAACTTCTGTGTATGTTAAAAGGGCATATGACTCAACTAATATAAATGCACTAATCAGCACTGTAATGGAATTCTACCCGACAATCAAACAACAAAAATAATTAAAGGAACTTAACAAACACAACAAATAAACAAAAATTAATTACGGGAAACTGACAAACACAACATCGAAAGTAAAACTTGTAAGGGAACTGACAAACAGTATTTCAAAAAAAAAAACAAGAGTAACGCAGTTAGATGGTTTAAAAACCCTACTTTTCAACTACTCATTAGAGAAGATAGTGAGAGAATGGAGAAAATCGATCAACGCTGTTTAGGGTGGTCAATTAGGAGTAAGCCCAAATAGAATCATTATATGTTTTCTGAGTTTTGCAGATGACATGACATCCAAATGGTTCAAATGGCTCTAAGCACTAGGGGACTTAACATCTGAGGTCATCAGTCCCCTAGAACTTAGAACTACTTAAACCTAACTAACCTAAGGACATCACACACATCCATTCCCGAGGCAGGATTCGAACCTGCGACCGTAGCAGTCTCGCGGTTCCGGACTGAAGCGTCTAGAACCGCTCGGCCATCGCGGCCGGCTGACATGACATTAATTACTGTCTCACTGGATAGCTCCTAAGAACAAATCACAGAACTACAGAAACAAGAACACGGAATAGCACTAAAAGTACTTTTTGAAAAACAGACTTCATGACAAATATCGATTACGCCCCGCCAAGCCTTAAAATTCGTAACAACACAACATATACAACAAACTGTTTGCAGTACCTAGGGGAATGGACAACAAAGAATACAAAAGAAAAGATAGCTGTAGAAAATAGGATACATAGAATGGAAAGAGCATTCCAAATGACAAAAACGTGTATGAAACTTCCTGGCAAATTAAAACTGTGTGCCGGACCGAGACTCTAACTCGGGACCTTTGCCTTTCGCGGGCAGAAATTAAGCTGTGAGGACGGGGCGTGAGTCGTGCTTGGGTAGCTCAGATGGTAGAGCACCTGCCCGCGAAAGGCAAACGTCCCGAGTTCGAGTCTCGGTCCGGCACACAGTTTTAATCTGGCAGGAAGTTTCATATCAGCGCACACTCGACTCCAGAACGAAAATCTCGTTCTGGAAAAACGTGTATAACAAAAAGCTTCGTTCTGGACCAGAAAACAAAGACACTGTCAAAAAGTGGTAAGGCATGAAACACTTTAAAGTGACAAGATTTGGGTACCTTGAAAAACTGGAAAAAAGTTGAAAGAAGAATTCTAAGGAAAATATTAAAACCCAGAAGTAACAATAATGTTGAATACAAATTAACGTCACACGGAGGGCTCTGTTTGGAAAAGGAAAAGCTAAGTGGTGTAATGAGGAAAAGAAGACTACAGTTTAATGCATACCTTTACCGAATAAATAACAGCCTAACCAAGAAGATCTTCAACTTTCTAAACAGCTACAAATCCAGACCTGCGTGGTTCACCGAAGTCGCTAAAGATATAAGAAACAATGAAATTAGAATGGACATAACAGAGAGCATAGGTTAGGGATGCAATGAAAGGCAGGATTTCAGGAAAGAAAGAGGTCTAAAATAGCAAGAAAACAGACACAGGAAGAAAGGGAACGACACTCTCGAATGATGAAGGAAGTCGGGGAGCAAGGAAAATTGAACAGATAGGAACGTTGCCAAAGTTCATTTATCGTACTGACCATAAGGATCATTTGAAAAAAGTAAATAAATAAGTAGAATATAACCATACATTTCAAAATGTTTTCTGTGATTCAAGTAAGTAAAGAACTTAAGAGTGCTCGTACATAAGCATAAGGGAACAATAATCTCCTTTTCAAGATTCTACTTTTATGAAGTCACAGTCTAGCGTCATGTAGCATACAACGTCTTATTTACTTTTCGAAAGTCACTACAGCAAGCTGTACCAGTCTGTGATAGCCACGACGGATCTTATAATCCGAGCCGTCGTGAGTGAAGAGCCAAGCAGAGAATAATGCTCATGCGGTGGCTGCGGGGTGCCATCGGACGGTGGGGCAGAGGAGAGGAGAGGAGAAGAGAGCGGCGAAGTGCGGAGCCAACAAGTAAGACAAAGTGCGGGCTCCCCGGGGACTCCCCGGGCTACTGATTGCGCTCCCCCCGGCTAGTGGAGGCGGGGGCCACCTGGGGCTGAGCTCTTCTTGGGGAGCCGACCCTCCGGCGCGCCACTTTCACGCCACCTCCGTAACAACGGCGCTCAGCATTACTGTCCTCACTCAAGCTGCGCTAATGAGCTCTCACAGCTTGCGGCCACTTAAAACTACCTGTACCGAGATAAGGGACAATCCAAATTATTTCGCTCAGCATTTACGAGAGCCGTCCAGAAAGAAGGTTCTGTTCTCGTGTATCATGGGATATAGTGGGGAGAATGGAATTGCCCCTACGCCGACTCATCATGTAGGTCAGTGTGCTTAGCGCTCGAGCAATTAGAAAGCTGCGTTGCTTCTCGTTCGTCTATAGTTGATATTGAAAATGAGCTTTGCAGCTGAAAATCCTGCCAAAAGTGAAATGCGCCACGCTGTGTGGATTTCAAGGTGGTACAGTTACTTTTATAAGATTTCAGTTAGAGTTTTTGGACTGCCATGTCAGCGTATGCTGCTGACACAGAAGTCTGAAGCTCTAAAAAGGCGCAGCGACTTTCTTGGACTTCTTTCGGAGACCGCTCATAACTTGGCTTGTTTTTGGTTCAGACAGACGCCACGACTCACAATCTCCGAGTAACGGGCCAGAAATCCAAAAGTGTGATTGAGGTCTCAGGCTGCCTGCGAAGTCCCTGGCTAGCATGCAGGGATTGTGTCGCACGGGAAACACTCTCTATGTCAACGGTAATTACACCCACAATAGTGGGAACAGCTCCAATTTGTCTACATAAAGACAGTTTAGAGAATCAGATAAATCGTATCCCGACACCCCTCTGTAATGCGGAACTGACCACTAGATGGCACGAGAAGCGTACCCGCCAGAATGAAAGGAAGCAGAGAGGATTGTGTTGTCAGTAGAGATGGCAGATGTGGTCAGTGAGTGGAACCCATTGACATTGAATGTGGACTAGTCACTGGAAATCACGAGAATAACAAATACATAAGGAATACTCCTGTTATGATGACGACGAACGAGTCGTCGCCAATGTTGACTGGTGGCCAATGCTAAATAGAAACATATAAATCACAGCAGGTTTGTCAGTAACGTCGATAAGGTGCTGACTGCATGGACTGGATCTGAAACGACTAAAATAATGAGAAGTCGTTGGTAAAAAGGTAGTACACATTGTACTTAACTGGTTGTACAGCATTCTTCTTGGCTGCATACATATAATTATAAACAGATAGCTATTGAGGCCTCACTTAGGCCATACGTTACTAAGCGCCTTGTTAAAGGTTGCTTCCTGTCAGCTGAAGGCTATGCCACTTTACTACTTGACGTTCCGAGCAAGAGTGGACGAGAGCTCGCTAGAAACTTGATACAAGCCGCGGAGCGTCGCTAGCGGCGCTGGCCACGACTCGTGGGTCCAACGATACTAACACGGACCGCGGTCGATAACTGCAACCCCTAACAAGTGTGGTATCGAACGTTGATACCACAACTTCAACCTTTCTAAAACTGGTCAAGTGAGTGTGATGTGATGAAGGAGCAACTACAGCTAAACTAGCCTCTGGTAATCCATCGAGGACAGTGAGAAAGCAGCCGGACTTGAAGTACTTGAATAAGCTCAACTAAATTAAGACCAGGCGGAATCTCATATACTGACGGACAGAGACTCTCGCCACGTGGGTGTAAAATATCGTATGAAATCAGGGGAAGAAATCACGAATTCTTAAGTGCTGGCACAGTGACTGTGCGTATGAAGTTAGAAAAGAACGGCACACAACGGTCGAACTGCTGCTCATAAGCCACAAATGTCTGTAGTCGATGCTAAGCGGAGCGTGAGGTGGTCTACAGAGCGATGCCACTGGAAAGTGGGTGAACGGAAACGAGTGATTTGGAGTACTTTGTGACAATCCGACGGAAGGATGCCTGGGGAATGCTAGCTGCCATCATGTATGGCGCCAACAGGAAAGTGTGGAGGAGATGATGTTACGCTAGGTGTGGTTCTCGTGGTTAGGGAGTGGTCACCTTATTGCACCTTAGAAACCACTAATTTTACAATTTTTTTTTTTTTTACTGCGTACAGTAGAGGAACAATTTGGAGACGATGAATGTACCAGCTTGACAGTGCACCCTCTCTTAAAGTAGCGTCTGAGGCAAGGGTTTGTGGGTAATAATATTTCTAAAATGGACTAGTCTACACAGATTCCTACCTGAACAGATCTGGGGCGAGTTATAGTTTTGACTAAGTAACGGACTAACTTCGCTCCATGTTCCTGCGTCCAACACTTTGTAGAATAATGGGCCGCCATTCCTCCACAGATATCCACACACTTCACTGAAAGTGAGTTTAAGTTGTCATAAAGCCATACTTCTGACTAGATGGTCTTCACAAATAAAAAATTTAATACTTTGTTCTGAATTCGGAAGGAAAGTGTACTTACTATTGATGAGATTTCGCAGATTAACAAAAAACCAGAATTTATAGTAATCTGTTTCAAAATGATTATTATCTATTTCGAATTCCGTTGTGGGGTTAAAAAAAGGCAGAGAGCGAAATGCGAGAGGTGACGAGCTCCAGTACAACACGACCGCCTGTTAGCTATGCTGCTTCTCGAGATGTAGTTGCAGACTTCAGGTCGGTGACTAATCTTTCGATCGTGTAAATCACGAAGGAACTTTTTTTCGTCCACGCAGACGGTAAACGTCAGGATTTGTGTAGAGCTGTGAGCTCGCAGTGCAAGACCTTCGCCAACATGACGTCCGGAAGAAGCCAGTCGTGGCGGACGTTGTCTACATGGTGCAAGATGACTGCATCAGTAAATTTACTAAAATAAGAGTGAGTGACACAGCCGAAAAGTATTTAAAAACTCTATGAGCATTGCGTTTTGAAACCCTACCTCATGCACAAGATGCTAAGATACCCACATCAACCTTTTTTCATATAACAGTCTTATTCGTCTCGATGGACGTCGGCTGTTCGCGGCGTTACCCTGACACCAACGTCTTACATTTTATTTCGAATGACAGCGTCATTTCAGCTGGTTACTTAACCAGCAGCCTCGTATTCGGCATCACCACTTAGGAGTGAGTACACTGTTATCTGTACTACGAATAGGATGACGCATTCTTACAACTCGACAGGCAGTTAAACATGTGTGAAAGGTGGCTGTAGAACACACAAGTTGCTGGAGTGGTAGCAGAAAGCCCATCTGAGGATAAAAAATGCAATTTATTTGCAAAACCACAGCACTGGACACGTGTACTGGAGACAACATGTATAAATTTCAATAATATAAATTTGTTACAACTGGCCCTTTCTTAAGGACTGTCTCTTCAAAAAATTTAACAATAAGATAAATGTACCGCTAATTTATAATATGGCAAAACTTTGGCTAGACACACAGCACACACACCTGAGCCAAAAGACACACAGTTTGCAAATACTGATGCTGTGAATAAACAGTCACCGACGTCTAACACAATGTTGCAGTTTTAGAGTTGCATTACAAGCTCGAAATTCTCACCATTCGTATACCTCGGCGGCCGAAGCTATTGCTAAGGCGTCAGCCAGAGTGTACGGTTCCCGGGGGCTGGGTGTTTGTGTTGTCCTCCTCATTTAATCATCACCATCTTCATTCGTGACAGTGGCTACGTTGGACTGTGTAAAAATTGGAATGTGTAAAACTGCGACTTTGTACGGGCGCTGATGATCGCGCATTTGAGCGTCCCGCAAACCAAACATCATCATCGCAGGGTACGGTTGTAGACGACGTATTGTCATGTACCAGTGCCGCTGTCCCATAGTCAGCAAAGCTCCTACCGCGGCCACTACTAAACCCAGTTCCGGAATAACAGATAAGCCGCTTCCGCCCGCCATCCGAACAGCCATCCAGACTAAACTGCGGATGGAGCCTGTCCCACTTCGCAGTGCTAATCATCAGTAACTTCGCAACCCGGCAACAGCGGCACACCCCTCTTGCAGATAGCAGCGGCACAGTCTCCACCAAGCGATTCTCCCGAACGTCTGCTTCCCATAAACAGCAGCTTTCTCCGTAAATAGCAAGTGTCCGCCAATCGCGAGCCATTAAAAGCAGCTTAGCTGGAAAGAGCGGTCGCCAGCGATGTTCTGTGGTCCCACGACTCCACCTCACCGCCTTAATGCGGAGCTGGGAGCCCAAGACTGAGATCTCTTCTCTTGGAGCTCGTGGGATTGTCAATTACGTCATCTCTATCTGCCTCAGGTGGGACCTAATCTTCTTCCCTGTCTTGACATCCTTTAGCAGAAAGTCCACCAGTGGAAGCCACTCAACAATTATATGGCCCAGAAAACGTGTGTAACTGCTTTGCCGTGACACCTTGACTTGCTTTGCTCTGCCCCTAAAAGTTCCTCAAGAAAACCTTATCTCCTTTCTTGAGATACGTAGCCTTCCGTTCCGTAACGTATCAGATTTTCTCCCGGAGATGCACAAGCCTGCTGTTGTTCCTCGCCACCTCCAGCATTTTTTTTTTAAATTCCTGCAGGTGTACATTCTTTGGCAACAAATAACACAAATTCGGTGATGGTGAATTTAGAGGAAAGGAAAACATCAACTTAGAAAATGGCTCTGTGCACTATGGGACTTAACATCTGAGGTGATCAGTCCCCTAGACTTAGAACTACTTAATCCTAACTAGCCTAAGGACATCACATACATCCATGCCCGAGGCAGGATTCGAACCGTAGCGGTCGCACGGTTCCGGACTGAAGCACCTGGAACCGCTCGTCCACAGCGGCCTGCCATCAATTTAGACTGCGTGGTTTTGTGAAATTCATGATGGTTGGTATTAAATGAGAAGGATAATTAAATTAGGGATCAGTCCCATCGCCTCTCAGACCCAGAATGATATGCAATGGGGGCGGCTTTCAAATTTCCATTAATTCTTTCTTCTTTCTGCAAAAGAGGGTGGTGGGTAATATGGTGTTGCATTTATTTATGTATGCCCCAGTTAGGGCAAAATTGCTTGAAGTCTTTGGATACGAAAGCAGGAGCGTTGTAATTACCTAGAGCTCATGGTGGGCCAAATCTTGCAAAGATTTCTCTGAAAATGTTCAATAGTCGTGGCAATGGTGGTATTTCTGTTAGAAATTAACCAGGTAATACTCGTGAATGCATCAGCCACTATCAGACAAAACCGGTTCGCACTTTGGTATGAAGTAATGGCCTCAAATAATCGATGGAAATGTTCTCTATGGTTTGGAACTCACCGTCTCTCTCTACAGCTTACCCCTATTTTTATCAGAATTTCGAACATCTTGCAACATTTTACATTGTAGAACGCTTTTTCTAGGTGGACAAATCCTATGAACGTGCTTTGATTTTTCTTTCGTGTTGCTTCCATTATCAACCGCAGTCTCAGAGTTGCCTCTCTGGCGCCTTCACCTTTCCTAAAGCCAAACTGATCGTTATCTAATACCTCCTCAATTTTCTCTCCCATTCTTCTGCATATTATTCTTGTCCACAATTTGGATGCATGAGCTGTTAAGCTGATTGTGCGACAATTTTCGCACTTGTCAGCGCTTGCATTCTTCGCAATTTGGTGGATGATATTTTTCCGAAAGTCAGACGGTGTACCACCAGACTCATACATTCTACACACAGCCTTGAATAGTAATTTTGTTGCTACTTCCTGTAATGATCTTAGAAGTTCTGATGGAATGTTATCGAGCTCTTCTGCCTTATTTGATCGTAAGTCCTCCTAAGATCTCTTAAATTCTGATTCTAATACTGGATCCCCTAACTCTTCTAAATCAACTCCTGTTTCTTCTTCTATCATTTCGGACAAATCTTTGTCTTCATAGAGGCCTTCAATGTGCTCTTTCCACCTATCCGCTTTCTCCTCTGCATTTAACAATAGACCTCCGGTTGCACTCTTAATGTTACCGTCCTTGCTTTTAATTTCACCGAATGTTGTTTTGACTTTCCTATATGCTGAGTCAGTCCTTCCGACTATCATTTCTTTTTCGATTTGTTCATATTTTTCGTGCAACCATTTATCCTTACCGTCCCTTCACCTCCTATTACACTCCTTGTATTTCTGTATTCCTGAGTTTCCTGGAACACTTTTGTGCTTCCTTCTTTCATCGATCACCTGTAGTATTTATTCTGTTACCCATGGTCTCTTTACAGTCACATTCTTTGTATCTATGTTTATCTTTCCAGCTTCTGTGACTGCCCTTTTTAGAGATGTCCATTCCTCATCAACTGTACTGTCTACTGGACTATTCTTTATTGCTGTGTCCCGTCGGGGAGGTCGTTTTCCTGGTGGAAGTCTTTCAAGTTGACGCCACTTCGGCGTCTTGCGTGTCGATAGGGATGAAATGATAATGATAAGGACAACACAACACCCAGTCATTGAGCGGTCCGTTAGGTGTGACATTCCGTCGCGCTGACCACTCAGCTACCAGGGTCGGACCTTATAGAACTTCAGATATATCTCGTCATTCCTTAGTACTCATTCCATATCCCACTTCTTTGTGTATCTCTTAAAATTCAGCCTACTCTTCATTACTAATACACTGTGATCTCAGTCTACAGGGTGTTACAAAAAGGTACGGCCAAACTTTCAGGAAACATTCCTCACACACAATCTTCAAATCACATTAATCATGGAATGGAAACACACACACCAACAGAACGTACCAGCGTGACTTCAAACACTTTGTGACAGGAAATGTTCAAAATGTCCTCCGTTAGCGAGGATACATGCATCCACCCTCCGTCGCATGGAATCCCTGATGCGCTGATGCAGCCCTGGAGAATGGCGTATTGTATCACAGCCGTCCACAATATGAGCACGAAGAGTCTCTACATTTGGTACCGGGGTTGCGTAGACAAGAGCTTTCAAATGCCCCCATAAATGAAAGTCAAGAGGGTTGAGGTCAGGAGAGCGTGGAGGCCATGGAATTGGTCCGCCTCTACCAATCCATCGCTCACCGAATCTGTTGTTCAGAAGCGTACGAACACTTCGACTGAATTGTGCAGGAGCTCCATCGTGCATGAACCACATGTTGTGTCGTACTTGTAAAGGCACACATACCCATGCCCGAGGCAGGATTCAACCTGCGACCGTAGCACTCACGCGGTTCCGAACTGAAGAGCCTAGAACCGCACGGCCACTGCGGCCGGCGCAAGACACGTAGCCCATTTTAACGAGATATTTATAAGTAAAAATCTGTAATGTTCCAATTACCTGGCTAACCACCCACTACCTCCTAGGAGGGGAATCCATATACATTAAATCAGCTTGTGCAACCATTTACGCTATAGTGAGAAAAATTGATAACTTAAAGACTGAAACGAATGATCTTTCTGCACATACAAACTGCGAAAAGTACTTTACCCAATGTCTGTAATTCCTCCCAAGTTACGTAATTACTTTCTACGCGTACTTATTAGATGTTTGCTACAGTGGCAATGATCACTTTTAAGAAATGTAGATATTTCCTGGAGAGCTGCTTAAATATCACGGCAAGTAAAGGTCTTGTCGTTCTTCCCCTGAATCTCCAGACACAAAATTTCTTCCACGTGGAGGAGGATTCACACAGTTCTGTCTGCAAGAAATCTATCGAATCTTTCGCACATGCGGGACGATATTTTGTAAGTACTATTCCTAAATGACAGTGCCACACCATGTGATAGGCTTTTAGGAAATCAGAAACTCAGACGTCAGACTGAACGTGGATATTTACTTCCGCACCATGAATTTTCAGTCAAGGGAAGTGATGCGAAATAGTAGACCGGCATCATCCACACAGAGATTTAGTTCTACGCATCTGTAATGAGGTTCTTAAAAGCTACAGCTGTTAGATGTGGGGTCATTTGTGCATGTAGATAACATAAAAAGCACCTTATCAAATTAAGTACTCTCTGCTTTATCTATTTGCTTCAATTGATTTTAGATAAAGTGATTTCTTATCTCTAAACGTTTTATTTTTGAGCACTTGAGACAGTCGAAAGCTCGGACCGTAGTTCGACCGTCTGCTATGAAACAGCACTCAGAGCTTATTCTCGCATATGAACCTTCTCCTGGCTGTATGACATACTAAAACTTCAGTGGCTCATCTGACAGTCTCACAATTTAGGTCTTGCTTCGCTTAAATAATCTTGGTGTCCACATGCTCTCAATGATATTGGTTAGCATTTTCGTCTATAAAAGTAGAGCTTCTGTTAAATGCGATACCATGATCAGGGTTTCACGTTCCGTCGACGACTATCATCAAATGATGGAGCACGAGCTCGTAATGAGAAAAGATAGTTATTTTTAAGAAGGAATATCCCAGCGTTTGCCTTAAACAAAAACTTAAGTCTGAACGGCTTTCAAAATGTTAGTAAGCCATAGCATATTTACACTGAAGAGCCAAAGAAACTGGTACACCTGCATAATAACATGCAGGGCCCACGCGAGCACCCATAAGTGCCCAAAAACCACGTGGCATTGACTCGAATAATGTCTGAAGTAGTGCTGGGAGGAACTGACACCTTGAATCCTTCAGCGTTGTCCATAAATCCGTAAGAGTACGAGGAGGTGGAGAGCTCTTCTGAACAGCACGTTGCAAGGCATCCCAGATGTGCTCTGTAATGTTCATGTCCGGGGAGTTTCACAGCCAGCGGAAGTGTTTAAACTCAGAAGAGTGTTCCTGTAGCCACTCTGTAGCACTTGTGGACATGTGGGGTGTCGTATTGTCCTGCTGGAATTGCCCATATCCGTCGGAATGCACATGGACATGAATGGATGCAGGTAATCAGACAGGTTGCTTACTCTTACCTAGACGTACCAGGGATCTCATATCACTCAGAATGCATACACCCCACAGCGTTATAGGGTCTCCATCATCTTGAATATTTCCCTGCAGACATACAGGGTCCATGGATTCATGAGGTTGTCTCCAACACACGTTCATGTCCGTACGTTCGATACAGTTTGAAACGAGACTCTCCCGAATAGGCATGTTTCCAGTCATCAAGAGTCCAATGCCGGTGTTGACGGTCCCAGGCAAGGAGTAAAGCTTTATGTCGTGTAGTCATCAAGGGTACCACGAGTGGTCTTTCCACTCCGAAAGTCCGTATCGATGGCGTTTCGTTGAATTGTTGGCACACTGACACTTGTTGATGGCCCAGCACTGAAATCTGCACCAATTCTGTCACGGTGAACGAATCTCTAGTCATCATTGGTTCCCTTCTTGCAGGATTTTTTCCCAGCCCCAGCGATGTCGGAGAGTGATGTTTTACCGTATTCCTGATATTCATGGCACACTCGTGAAGTGGTCGTACGGAAAAATCCCCACTTTATCGTCACCTCGAAGATCCTGTGCCCCATCGCTCGTGCGCCGACTATAATAGCACATTCAAACTTGATAACCTGCCACTGTAGCAGCGGTGACCGAGCTAATAACTGCACCAGACACTTGTCTTATACAGGCGTTGCCGACCGTAGCTCCGTATTCTGCCTGATTACATATCGCTGTATTTGAATATGCCTCCCTATACCATTTTATTTGGTTCTTCAGTATAGTCTTAGCCTCAGATTAGTTGTACTTACTGATTTTGGGTTGAAAGTTTTATCTGTTTGCGTTGGCAGTGGCCCTGACTTGCATTATGGTATAAAGTTGCTATAACGTGTTATGCTTACGACTTACGAATAATGTAAGACCGTTAATTACGAAAAAACACATAGCAGATTTATAATCCTACGGGAAATACCCACAGCTCTCCCTAGTCAATAGCCGGCCGCGGTGGCCGAGCGGTTCTAGTCGCTTCAGTCCGGAACCGCGCGACTGCTACGGTCGCAGGTTCGAATCCTGCCTCGGGCATGGATGTGTGTGATGTCCTTAGGTTAGTTAGGTTTAAGTAGTTCCAAGTTCTAGGGGCTGATGACCTCAGATGTTTAGTTCCATACAGCTCAGAGTCGTTTGAACCTAGTCAATAAAAATACTTACAATCAAGCATGACGAGCATGTGCAGCGCTCGTTACATTTACTTAATATTAAGAGAATGATGGATGAGTTTGGCCACTGTGCACAACGATAACAGCAGCCCGCTGAGAACAACAATCTTAGGTGTTCAGTTGGTTATATTTATTACTTGTGATTTCCCTAATCGTGGAAAAGTTGTAGTACAATTTAAAGGTTCTTGTAGTTTAATCAAGTTGCAGTACAAAAGACTTTTGTTTGCTCTAATTATTTGCCAATTGGCCACAATACGCTAGTAGGCCGGCCGGAGTGGCCGAGTGGTTCTAGGCGCTGCAGACTGGAATCGCGCGACCATTACGGTCACAGGTTCGAATCCTGCCTCGGGCATGGATGTGTGTGATGTCCTTAGGTTAGTTAGGTTTAACTAGTTCTAAGTTCTCGGGGACTGCTGACTTCAGCAGTTAAGTCCCATAGTGCTCAGAGCCATTTGAACCATTTGAACAATACGCTAGTAGTTGACAGGGAGCAGCGTTTTCTAAACATCTGGACTGAACTCATACAAAAAGACCAAGTTGAGGTACCAAATTGTGTGTAGGACTGCCCTCAGAAACCTCAACAAGTTGTCCTTGTCTGGGCAGCTCGTGAATTCAACAACAGTGAGACAAAACCACAAATTATAATAAAACGGACAACTCAAGTTATGTGCCAGAACAGCCCAGTGTACGGATTGTGCAGCTGCAGACTGCGAAACGTATATTTCACCAAATTCAGCAAAGTATGCACTCATCATCACCAGACGGCAGGTGGGACACCAACTGCACAACAGCTGGAACACGAATTCCACGAAACTTACTTTACTATCCTCAAATCATTCGGTTTTAAAGTTCTGTTTGTACAGGACGATTCATTACTCCCGCCAATGTGAAAGGCAAGAACACCGCTATTTTCATGGAAAAGAAAGGAAAAAAGGGAAACGCAGCAGAAACTTCCTACTCTCGGCATACAAAACTCACATTAACAAACACGAGGTTTCTATTGACTTAGAGCAGTCTCTCCTTGGTTGGTGAGTCTCTTCATGCCAAGGACGCTGGCGGGATGATTCAGTTCGACTGGATGACAAACATTATAGAGCGAAAGCAACCGTATTTCTCACACTGGTTAGCAGTGTCGAGGGGACTCGACCTTAGATGCTCGTGCAGAGAAGGCGAAACGTCATGCTCAATTATTCTCTGGGCTGGCATTGGGGGCACGGCATCTGCTGCCCTCTAGCTATGCCAGATATTGGTTCTGCCCACGAAAGCATAAAGCAGACTGCAGCTTCACTTCCACATAAACTGAAGTTTTGTGAGACTCACCTTTCCTAATGAGAGTCAATTACTGCCTTCTGCCGACAACAGGACCCCGAGACCACACTTGGAGGGGACCTCCCCAGTATGAAAAACCCTCAGCATTACCTATACGTGACAGTAAGGTCATTTCACCCTCTCATCCGTCTTTCAAACAGAAAATATTTCCAAAATTGCAGTAGTTCTTCATTGCACGTCTTACGCATCCCAGAAATTGACTAATTCAAACAACCACCAGACCTGAAAAGAAACTCATGTTATTCTTCCATCAGGAATAGACAATGGCAGTGCATTATGTTGCCTGATTCATTTATGACAGAAAATGTTAAATGAATGTGAGCATTATACCTCTATTAACAATTCTCGTGTGTGGAGCCCGATCCTGTCGACAGTCTGCTACGATATTTCGGCCCAGAAACTAAAGAAGAGCCCAGGTGCATTCACGGTATTTATGCCGAATTTAACGCATGCGAAATGTTTTGGTGTCTCTCGGCGCATGCGTCAGGTGGTGACATGCGCGAGACAGCCGAGTTGTGTGTGCTGCCTTCGTTAGTTGAAGTGAGAGATGATCTGATCATTAAGTGTCGAATGAAACCGTCGATTCCGCTGTGACTAGATAATTTTAATTTTAGGATTCCATTTTTTATCCAGTTAGTAGCCGTTCTCACGACTTGTAAGATTATTGGCAAGATGCATTTCCACCCATTCTTTGATTACTGAATCCTGAAAAGTGGAAATTGTAGCTAAAACTGTTGTTCCATTGTATTCCATTGATGTCCTATGGAAATAGTGTTCCGCTACAGCTGCTTTTAACGGTTGCCGAAGACAGGTGTCTCTTTCGGGTTCTGTACAAAGCTCCTGGAGAGTTCGTGTCGTCTGGCCTATAAAAAAGGGGCTGTTTACAAAATTACTTGTGAGTGTGGTGCTGCATGTAAAGACTAGACGACACGAATTTTCCCGGGGGTAGTACAGAACATAGTACAGAACACCAAATATGCACCCGCCTTTGGCAACCGTTAAAATCATCAGTAGCAGAACACCGTATTTCCATGGGACACTCAATGGAATACAATAGAACAACGATTACAGCTCGAGTTTACAGTTCTTCGGATTCAGTAATCAAAGTATCGACGGAAATTCGTCTTGCCAGTAATCTTATAATTCGTGACAACGGCTTGTAATGGATAAAAATTGGAATCCTAAAATTGAAATAATCCGGTCACCGCGGAATCCGAATCGACGGGTTCAGGGCAACACACACAAATTGACTGCTCCACGCATGTCACTACCTGACACAAGTGCTGAAAGATGGTAGAACGTTTCGCATGCGCGAGCTTCGTCATAAGTACCGTGAATGCACCTGGGCTCTTCAGTAGTTGTCTACTCACCTGAAGATGGACGGATGTCTCAGGGGCGGAATATCGTGGCAGACTGTCGACGGGATCCGGGTGCACACTAGAAAATTACTAGAAGAAGAAATACGCCGGAGATATTTCAGAAATTATATGATACCTCTAGTTTGTACACAGATATCTATCATGTTAGCGATATTTAAACATAATACCAGGAATGTACATTTTCTAAGAGTTAACCTGGGTTCACAGTGCAGGCTTGATGCTAGTCCTGATCTCTTATCAACATAATTGATCAATTTTTCATGTTACGCTATAATGATGTTGTCTAATATAGGCATGTCAGAATTTGCCGGTTTGAGGGCGCCATGTCACGGATTGCGCTCAGCCCTCCCCCCTCCTCGCCCCCACGGAGGTTCGAGTCCTCCCTCGGGCATAAGCGTGTGTGTTGTTCATAGTTAGTTTCAGTAGCGTGTAAGTCTAGGGACCGATGACCTCAGCAATTAGATCCCTTAGGAATTCACCCACAGCAAACGTTTGTTAATTTGTTTTTTACAGTTTCCAGTCGTACAGCATCTTAATCTGATCAAAAGGATAAAAAAATACAATAATGAAGTAGGTTTAAAATGAAATTTAGTGGTTATGGCCTAGTGGGTAAAAGTATGCTGCGTTTGTTATGTTTGTCCAATGAAAAAATAAATGAGTGTGAATAATAATGTATAGTTTTTTGTGGTTCCTAAGTTTTTAAAACCAAAGTAAGCATGAAGCATAAGCTGGTTACACATAAACTTATTCTCTAAGAAAATGTATTAACTGCGAATGCTCTTTTATGTGTGATGCAATCCAGTTGTTGTATACACCTGTGCTCCTCTGGAGGTATGGCCACTTCTCTAGCTTAGAGTTAGCTGAACCCTGGTGCTGTTGAACGTGAGCCCTCCGGCCTACTTGCTGATGGCCTCTCCTTGTGTCTGCCGACGGGCCATCTGCTTCTGAAACAGTTTTAAGATTCAGTCAGCAATTCTTGCCACTGTACACGACATTATCCCAGCACATGATAATCCTGACAGGAATTTCTTCCATGAGTGGATCTTAGAACGAATGTGAACGTATAGCTGTGGAAAATTTAATATAAAAGTATTTTAAGTGGGTTTTTATTTTTGGTTTGGTATCAAAAATCAAGACAAATGAAAACACAGTTTCCATACGAAAAGTTAGGTGCAAATCCTGACAACCTCGTTACTTATTACAAAAATCTAATTCGCTCCAAAATCTTAATTTTAACAACGGACTGGTGCCCTACCGTACGTCTGCCAGTGTTATGGTTTACGTGAGATGTGCTTAGCGGGTTCAGAGAGGGTGATGTAATCCAAATTAGATAACATGTTCCTCCAAAACTGACTGGAAAATGTACAAAGATGACAAAGAGGAAGACACAATTTCTAACATAAATATCGTCAAGAACACTCAGCACCCCACTGGAAAAATCTGTCATCTGACGTACCTTCAAAACATTTTGTAAGTGCCCAGGACATAATTCCCTGCCATCGGTAATCCAAAGACTCATAACATGTCTGCAGTGGTTCAAATGGTTCAAATGGCTCTGAGCACAATGGGACTTAACATCAGAGGTCATCAGTCCCCTAGAACTTAGAACTACTTAAACCTAACTAACCTAAGGGCATCACACACATTCATGCCCGAGGCAGGATTCTAACCTGCGACCGTAGCGGTCACGCGGTTCCAGACTGAAGCGCCTAGAACCACACAGCCACAACGGCCGGCGTCTGCAGTGCATTCTGTGACCCCATAGAACATGAAATCCATAAATCCTCCTTATGTTGCACACAAAAATCATCTCACATCACAATACTTCTGCCTACACCCGACCCATCTTCAATATAAGTGTCAAAAAGTAATGGTTTCCCAAAATAAAGACTTACCACATCACAGAGAAACTTGTTTTACACATTAAGTGGACAGAATGTCAAAGGAAAACGAGGTGAGGCACTGTAAAGACAAACGTAATTGAAAGGAACGATACATAACGTTTTGTTACCGAACACATACTTGATGCTTCTGAAAAGGATAAATAACACATATTACCAGGATTCTTTGACGATTCTCGCTGATTTTGGTTGCACTTAATTACTAAAACATTCGCAAAACAGGCATTACCTTCCCACAACATGGAGTTATCACGCCATGCAATCAAGAGAACGGCAAATATGGACATACAAACACCCACGTTAAATATATATATATATATATATATATATATATATATATATATATATATATATATATATATATGATTTGTGAATTGCTTGCAGCTGCAATGCCCTACTCATCATTCTGTCCCAGACAAATGTATACAAAGGTAGCAACCATAGCGTCATACAAAATACATAAAAACGTACTGCTAAACAGGAACAAGAACTTTTGGGTAAGGAGCACATAGTAACTAAATTAAATAATTAGCATACGCTGCACAACATAAACAAAAGCAACCTTACTACACAAATGTTTTCATATGCTAGAGGTCGTGTGTTTCATTTATCCTTCCAATGCGTAACATCTCCAAAATGTCCGCATTAGCAAAAACAAGATTTTTTTATTTGGCACGATCCAATGTACAAGAAGAATAACTTGTGGGATTTATTCTTCGTTTTGTGAGAGAAGTGATGGTTTCTCACCAGCACTTTCTGTCCTGAATAGAAGAAACGCTGCTTCTTATGCTTTGCATCCCTCCTATGTGATTGTAATGGTGATTTCCTGACGTTGTAAATTGCTTCCACAGTCTGCTGCCTATGCCTAACCCGCTGCTGTGGTGGAAAAGCAACCACTTTCTAGTTCTGTCCTCTGGTCCCTGATTTAATACAACCTTTGTTGAAACCATTTTAGTTGAATTGTGAGGAAACCGATTCATCACTGACTTGAAATCCTTTACATACTCTGAAACGCCATGCATTTTGTCGCAGTAGATCCGAAAAAGTTTACCGAACTCGCAGCTGGTTACCTATGCTGTATTTGTTTGCAGATGGTACTTGGCAGTATAAATTCCCTTTATCCTCCATCTCTGTAGCATTCCGTTCCTCGTCTTCATATGCAGATCTCCACATGGGGTATAAGTGGAAAATTTACTAAGTGGAAGAAGTGCTTGTCACCAAACTTCTGTCCATTGACAGACACTGACCCAGACCCCACATACGACTCCCTCACAATAGCTCTGTCCTGCCTCACTGACGGCATGCTACTAGGCTCCAAACTCTTAAAAATACGCCTGTTTATGACTGACACTCAGCTTACTTTCTACTAGGGGGATCAATAACTCTGCGACTCATGGTCGCCCAGTCTTCCTCATTAGCACCTCCAGATATCGTTCAAGCAAAGCACATTTGTCAGTGCCGAAACCTGTAGCTTCAAATTCAGCTTGCTCATCCAGAACCTGCATTCTCTGAGATATTGAGGTATTTGCTTCCTCTGCGGTCTGTATTATCTGAGAAAGTGAGGTGTTAGTTTCGTCCACTTTTATCAAATTTGACTCAGCGAGAGCCACGTTGTTTTGTACTGTTTCTGACATCGCTCCCAGCACTTCGACCACTGTTTTAAATCGGAAACCGATTATATTGTTCAGTGCCCTGATCTCTTTCTGTTTGCTTTGACTTTCTTATTTCTCTCATTTGCTCATTTCCTATCGGCTTCAGTTTTTTTCTCTGCTGCACATCTTTCTTATATACCAGGACTCTACATCTCTGTCTTGCATTTCTTTCCTGTCAGCTTCCGCTGTTTTCCTTTTGCTTAGGCTTTCTCTAGCGTCTGTTTGAACCAAAATGGAACATTCCCGATGATTCCAGAATTGAAGTTGATCTGTGTCACGGTCGACACTGTTTCCCATATCGTGCTAGTTTCATTCTCCTCAATTGTCGGTACAGTTTTCTGTGTTGCAGGTAACGCGGTAGCTGTGGATATCCCCTCGTCATGGAATTCCGACACGACTCCCTCTGATTCCATTGAACGCACCTGGTTAAAATCTCTTCCCGTCTCTCCAGAGCGCATTCGACTAGAACCATCCGTCTATGCAAGACATGAAGTCAAAACCTACCGCCACGCGGGATAGCTGGGCGGTCCAGGGCGCCTTGACACGATTCGTGCGGCTCCCTCCGTCGGAGGTTCGAGTCCTCGGGCATGGGTGTGTGTATTGTCCTTAGCGTAAGTCAGTTTAAGTTAGATTAAATAGTGCGTAAGCCCAAGGACCGATGACCTCAGCGGTTTGGTCCCATAATAACTTACCACAAATTTCCAAAAATTTAAAAGATTTCCAGTTTCAAAATCTACTCACAGTGAACTATCGCTAAACTCCTCTAAGCACAAAAATACCTTCACACATAATGCAAAAATCTTCACGTACAATGTAAATTTATTAAAAAAAAAAACGCACAAGTTGCAGGTACACACGAGGGTTGGAACATTAATAGTGGCAACTATTTAGTTACAGCTCGTGCAAAATAGATGCGTGTTTCAAAGTTTTACTGACCTTCAAAGTAGTCACCAGCATTGTGTACAGCTCGTTGCCAGCGACGTGGTAGTCGTAGGATACTCTCAGCAGTGCCAGTTGTGTTTACAACACTGGGCAACAATGAAAATGTTTCGGGCTTACACATAGTAAATTTACATGTATTTCCGTCTGCTGAATTCAAAAATCACCATAAAATTGGCAGATTAGCTCTTGTTTTGAAGATAAAGTGACATTTAATTTTTTAGAGTGAAGATTTTAAATTTGGGGGAATTTTTTTTTTTTGGGGGGGGGGGGGGGGGGAGTTGGCAGACCTGTCAAATAACAAAACATAAATGCTCTTCAGCTGTTTGTAAGTCATAAACATAGATACTGTTGCTATGACTGTTAATTACATGTAGTTTCTACTCAAATTAATGCAAAATTTCTGGTTCGCGAGTGCTTTTTTAGAGTAAAATTTGTAAAAATGCCACGAAAATGTGTAAATATGCTGAATAACTTTTGTTACAGTTGTGGTGAAATAACATTTTCCTCACAGAAACGCAATCTGACGCCTCTTGTAAAGACTGCCTATCAGTATTATTTCGGTATGGAAGTAGGGGACCAGGATAAGTCTTGGGCTCCACATATATGTTTCAACGCATGGCTGAAAAACAAGAATCGATCTATGGCTTTCGCTGTGCCTATAATTTAGCGGGAGCCTACAAACCATACAGATGACTGCTATTTCTGCCTGACTCCACCTATAAAGGCAGGATTGTCTACGAAGAAAAGAAGAACAGTTCAGTACCCGAATCTTCCATCTGCTATTGGACCCATTCCACATTCGGATAGTTTACCAGTTCCTACTCCACCCGAAAAATGTGTGTTTGAAGTAGAAAATGAAGACAATGTGGAACATGAAGAACCAAACAAGCCTTCCACATCCCATAACCCTGATTTTGAGGGAAAAGATGATAAACCGCACAGACTGAGTCAAGCGGAATTGAGTGATCTCATTAGAGACCTTGGCCTTTCAAAGGAGAATGCAGAAATTCTTCGGTCTCGACTACAGAAATGGAATCTTCTCCAAAGTGATGTTAGAATCTCACAGTACAGAAAACGTCATATGGAACTGCTTCCCTCTTTTTGAGAAGAAAAATAATCTTGTTGTTTGCTGCGACATTAATGACTTGGTGAAATCTTTGAATTTGAACCATGATTCAACTGAATGGAGGCTATTCATAGACTCCTTCAAGCTTAGTTTGAAAGCTGTGTTACTTCAAAACGGGAACCTTCTTTCATCTATTCCAGTTGGACATGCTGTTCACATGAAGGAGACATATGCAAATATAACACCTCTCTTGGACTCAATTAAATATCGTGAACACAAATGGAAAATCTGTGGTGAACTAAAAGTCATTGCCATACGCTTAGGAATGCATCTGGGTTACACAAAGCATTGCTGCTTCTTATGTATGTGGGGCAGTAGCGATAGGAAACTGCATTATATTAAAGAAGACTGGCCTGCAAGAAATCTTCACCCTAGCGAGAAAAATGTCGTTACCAAGCCTCTTGTGGACCCAAAAGACGTTCTTCTTCCACCCCTGCGTATCAAGCTGGGTTTGGTGAAAAACTTTGTCAAAGCTATGAACCGAGAAGGACGGGCCTTTAAGTATATGAGAGAGAAATTTTCGAAATTAAGTGATACAAAATTTAAGGAAGGCATTTTTGTCGGACCACAAATAAGAGAACTTGTAAAGGATCCTGCATTTGACCAAGTTTTGGATGGGAAAGGAAAGGAAGCTTGGGAAGCCTTCAATGGTGTTGTTCATGGATTTTTAGGCAACAAAAGAAATGACAACTACAAGCATTTAGTGCTCCTGCAAAAATAGCGTAGCCTTGGATGCAACATGTCCCTTAAGATCCATTTTCTCCACTCCCACCTAGACTTTTTCCCTCCTAGTTGTGGAGCTGTTAGTAATGAACATGGGTTGAGATTCCATCACGACATTTATGTTATGGGACAAAGATATCAGGGCCGTTGGAATGGAGTAATGATGGCGCATTACTGTTGGTCTTTGTGTAGGTATTCTGCTGAACTCCATTACAAGAGGCAAGCTAAAAGACGACGAAGTCAATAGGCCACCACATGATTCTCTTCAGACACGACCATCTGCGAAGTATTTTTCCAGCAATTTAGAACTCTTAGCATGTAATTAGCAGTTAAAAAAGTCAAATGCACTTTCATTGTTGTTAGTATGTAAGTAATTAAAATGTATCTTTTTCTCTCAATCCGTTAATATGTAATACTTCCACCTTGTGTATATCATAGAAACTAGAGCTAATAAAAATTTCTGACCTAGACAGGTCAGGCGTGCACTACACACCGGAAGCAGCTACTAGGGTAGCAGAGTACGTGTGGCGTGCACACGGGGGTTTTTTAGGTTAGAGGGACCCCCCCTTGGGCGAAACGATAAAATACCTGACGGCTTACCAGAGAGGACATTATCATCGTTGATAAAGAACGTCCGTCCTCAGAGACCAAAAACAGGAAAAGTTAACGTAATATTGGTAAACTGCAGGAGTATCCAGGGCAAGGTTCCTGAATTAGTATCTCTTATTGAAGGAAATAGTGCGCATATAGTATTAGGAACGGAAAGTTGGTTAAAACCGGAAGTGAACAGTAACGAAATCCTAGACACAGAATGGAATATATACCGCAAGGATAGGATAAACGCCAATGGTGGAGGAGTATTTATAGCAGTAAAGAATTCAATAATATCCAGTGAAGTTATTAGCGAATGCGAATGTGAAATAATCTGGGTTAAGTTAAGTATCAAAGGTGGGTCAGATATGATAGTCGGATGCTTCTATAGACCACCTGCATCAGCAACCGTAGTAGTTGAGCGCCTCAGAGAGAACCTGCAGAACGTCGTGAAGAAGTTTCGTGATCATACTATTGTAGTAGGGGGAGACTTCAATCTACCAGGTATAGAATGGGATAGTCACACAATCAGAACTGGAGCCAGGGACAGAGACTCTTGTGACATTATCCTGACTGCCTTGTCCGAGAATTACTTCGAGCAGATAGTTAGAGAACCAACTCGTGAAGCTAACGTTTTAGACCTCATAGCAACAAATAGACCGGAACTTTTCGACTCCGTGAATGTAGAAGAGGGTATCAGTGATCATAAGTCAGTGGTTGCATCAATGACTACAAGTGTAATAAGAAATGCCAAGAAAGGAAGGAAAATATATTTGCTTAACAAGAGTGATAGGGCACAAATCGCAGAATATCTGAGTGACCACCATCAAACGTTCATTTCTGAGGAAGAGGATGTGGAACAAAAATGGAAAAAATTCAGAAACATCGTCCAGTACGCCTTAGATAAGTTCGTACCGACTAAGGTCCAAAGCGAGGGGAAAGATCCACCGTGGTATAACAATCATGTACGAAAGGTACTACGGAAACAAAGAAAGCTTCATCATAGGTTTAAGAGTAGTCGAATCATAGCTGATAAGGAAAAGCTGAACGAAGCGAAAAAGAGCGTAAAGAGAGCAATGAGAGAAGCATTCAACGAATTCGAACATAAAACATTGGCAAACAATCTAAACAAGAACCCTAAAAAGTTTTGGTCATATGTAAAATCGGTAAGCGGATCTAAATCCCCTATTCAGTCACTCGTTGACCACGATGGCACCGAAACAGAGGACGACCGAAGAAAGGCAGAAATACTGAATTCAGTGTTCCGAAACTGTTTCACTGCGGAAAATCGTAACACGGTCCCTGACTTCAGCCGTCGCACGGACGCCAAAATGGAAAATATTGAAATAAACGATATCAGAATTGAAAAACAACTGCTATCACTTAGTAGCGGAAAAGCATCCGGACCAGACGAGATACCCTTAAGATTCTACAGTGATTATGCTAAAGAACTTGCCCCCTTTCTATCAGCAATTTATCGTAGATCGCTGGAAGAACGTAAAGTACCTAGCGACTGGAAGAAAGCGCAGGTCGTTCCCATTTTCAAGAAGGGTCATAAATCAGATGCGAATAATTATAGGCCTATTTCGCTTACGTCAATCTGTTGTAGAATAATGGAACATGTTTTGTGGTCTCGTATGAGACGTTCTTAGATAATACAAATCTCCTTCATCATAACCAACATGGATTCCGCAAACAGAGATCATGTGAAACTCAGCTCGCCCTATTTGCCCAAGAAATTCACAATGCCGTAGACACTGGCGAGCAGATTGATGCCGTATTCCTGGACTTCAGGAAGGCATTTGATACGGTTCCGCACTTACGTTTAGTGAAAAAAATACGAGCTTACGGAATATCGGACCAGGTTTGTGATTGGATTCAGGATTTCCTAGAAGAAAGAACACAACATGTCATTCTTAACGGTTCAAAATCTGCAGATGTAGAGGTAATTTCGGGAGTACCGCAGGGAAGCGTGATAGGACCTTTATTGTTTACAATATACATAAATGACTTAGTTGACAACATCGGTAGCTCCGTGAGGCTATTTGCAGATGACACGGTTGTCTACAAGAAAGTAGCAACATCAGAAGACTCGTACGTACTCCAGGAGGACCTGCAGAGGATTAATGCATGGTGCGACAGCTGGCAGCTTTCCCTAAACGTAGATAAATGTAATATAATGCGCATACATAGGGGCAGAAATCCATTCCAGTACGATTATGCCATAGGTGGTAAATCATTGGAAGCGGTAACGACCGTAAAATACTTAGGAGTTACTATCCGGAGCGATCTGAAGTGGAATGATCACATAAAACAAATAGTGGGAAAAGCAGGCGCCAGGTTGAGATTCATAGGAAGAATTCTAAGAAAATGTGACTCATCGACGAAAGAAGTAGCTTACAAAACGCTTGTTCGTCCGATTCTTGAGTATTGCTCATCAGTATGGGACCCTTACCAGGTTGGATTAATAGAAGAGATAGACATGATCCAGCGAAAAGCAGCGCGATTCGTCATGGGGACATTTAGTCAGCGCGAGAGCGTTACGGAGATGCTGAACAAGCTCCAGTGGCGGACACTTCAAGAAAGGCGTTACGCAATACGGAGAGGTTTATTATCGAAATTACGAGAGAGCACATTCCGGGAAGAGATGGGCAACATATTACTACCGCCCACATATATCTCGCGTAATGATCACAACCAAAAGATCCGAGAAATTAGAGCAAATACGGAGACTTACAAGCAGTCGTTCTTCCCACGCACAATTCGTGAATGGAACAGGGAAGGGGGGATCAGATAGTGGTACAATAAGTACCCTCCGCCACACACCGTAAGGTGGCTCGCGGAGTATAGATGTAGATGTAGATGTAGATTGTCATATTTGTTTTTCTCAACTCAACATTAGTAGGAATTGGCTCATGAAGTGCTCGAAACATTCAAAAATTATTTTTTTGCTGCCCAGTGCAGTTGGAGCGGCGCGGACTATTGCCCAACGAATTTGGATGTAAGTGTATCATCCGAAACAGTACGTCCTCCAACATCAATTGGGCTACAACCGACGGTATTCAATTATTCGGGCTGACAATAACCCGATTCGTCTCCTCTATTGTCTCGCACACGCAAATTTTAAGATAGCTGAAACCAAGAGTATATGCAAACGATCACCTAACAACTATAACATTACGAGTGATCATCCATCAGTCCAAATCAAACAGCTGATCTCTGATAACATATTCTCCAAAACAAACTGAGCAGTTGTGTCGTTCTACTGCCTGCTAATATAATGGCAGATAATGCACAGCGCGCAAACTTCATCGGCACAGTACACTATTTCATACGAGATCAACTGCAAAACAATAAAAGATGCACATATGTATAAACATTTACAAACTACATAAATAAAGAAACGTTGGCAATACACTTTTACTTCGTCAGTATTAGTAACAATTGTTGGCAATAATAAGGATTGTGTCGGAAATTAATGGGTTCGCAAAACTACTATGATAATGCAAAGAGATAAGTTAATGGACGAAACCAGCCTTTAACTCTTATTCTGATCGTTATTATTGAAAAGAAATGAAAATAGCATTTAAATATGACGGTTTACAGTTACATTAGATCAACAACCATTTACAGATGCTGTTTCTTCTGCATAATAGGATTTTACGTCACTGATTAGAACAACGTAGTTCGTGATGACTCTTAGCCAATATTCCTTCAAAACATTTTCCACTTAGCCAATGCTGTCGACCAGTCGTTAACGTCCGTGTCGTTAGTCCATTATCCTTGGGTAAGCCTTGCATTCCAATAATTAATGTCATCTTGCTGATGTCCTTGATTGTGGGTGGCTGTTGCGAATACGACAGGAAAGATCAATCAATCACCGCAGAATTATTTGCCATTTAACTGCCTGCACGCAACGACGAATGTTAAGACACTGTCCTTTCAATTAACGTGTGATGTAAATCCACGTTAGACAGGTTAACCACTGTTTTCGGATTTATGCTTTACTATTAGACACTTTTCACGGTATATCATCCGCACTACGAAACTATATAAAGTTAATTTTATAGTAAAAAAGTAGCCCGCGCTTTGTATTGAACAACCCGTGCCGTGCACAATTGTCTCCGTAATCACTTTAATTACGCGGCGATCAGAAAACCGACACTCAATGTTAAATTTCTTTCCGTCAACATACGACACTAAAATGTGTTACCATATTTTCTGTTTCATTTCGTAGTCTGTGGTGCACACTAAACAGTTTGTGCTCTCTAGGGTGGAAAACGGTACCTTTAAGGCGTGCACACAACTTACCGATCTGCACATCAAGGTTTTATGCTTAATGAGTCAAAACGCAGTTCTGGCTAATGCGAAACGCGACACGCAAGGTCACTAGTTCTTTAATGGTGTTACACATCGAAGTCCTAAATGTGGCTTTGTTCCAACACTGACATTTTTCGCCTTTCGCGAACACAATGTGTGGCAGTGAAAGAGTGGCATAACTGTGACCCCCGCTGTCTGTTCTCCTCACTGCAGACTTTTTGTTGGTGCCTTTCTCGGTCGACTTGTCGACATGGTTCCACACTGCTCATATATCTCGTTTCAGATAATACTTTCAGTCTCTCCGATTATGTCGATTTACAGTTTTTCACCAAAACACAGTTTCATATTTCTCTGCGCGTAAAAACCGATTTTATATAATATGTTGATGAATAAGAAAGTATACAACATCAGAATAAATGAAATTAGCAATCACATTCATGACAACTACATTACGCAAACAGAAGCATAAAGTGAGTAAAGAAATAAATTTACAAAACTTATTCTGAAATAATCTCCTCAGTTTATGTTGAAAATAACACAGAAAACAAGTGAAAGAAAGTATAGGAAAAAGGAAATATATCTAAATCGGTCTGTATTGTTTGTTATCTTCACAAAGGGAAACGAATTTAAGGACAGTATTATACCAAGAGAAGAGGAAATAGGCAAAGTGAGATGGGAGACATGATACTGCTAGAAGAATCCGACAGGGCACTGGTATGCCTAAGTGGAAAGAAGACCTCTGGAGTAGAAGAATATCCAGACAACATTTATGCAGTTGATGTACAAGATTCTACGGCAGGGAAATGCCCACAGGCTTCAAGAAAATAATAATTTCAATTCCAAGGAAGACTGATGATAACAGGTGTGAATAATTCAGAACCAGCTATTTAACAGGTCATGTTTGCAGACTATTGACACAAATTATTTGCAGAAGAATGACAAAACTTTTACAAACAAACCTCGAAGATGACCAGTTTGGGTTCGGAGGAACTGCAGGAATACGTGAGGCAATACTAATCCTACGTCTTGCTTTATAAGCGAGGTTGAGAAAAGGCAAAACTAAATTTGTAGATTAAGAGAAATGTTTTGACAGCATTGACTGGACTACACTTTTTTAAATACTAATACAGCGAGGGATCGTTATTGTCAACTTACAGAGAAACCGCCCGTCTCCGTAGCTGTGTGGTTAGCGCGGCTGACAGCCAAATGGAGGACCTGGATTAGATTCCCGGTACTGCCAGGGATCTTCCCTTGGAGGGAGTATTGTTACGATGTGCACTCAGCCTCATGAGGCCAACTGAGGGTCTACTCCACCGATTTGAAGCGGTCCTAAGGTTCAGAAACCCAACAACGACAGGCACGACTTGCTGATCACAAGCCGCTCCATACAGCACCCGATTACGCCATTGGCAGAGGATGACACAGTGGTCGGTTGGAACCGATTAGCCCGTCTAGGGCCTGAACGTAGAACGTTATCTTCGATACAGAAACCAAACTGCATTTATAAGAGTCGAAGGCCATCAAAGGGAAGCGAGTGAGACAGTGTTATAGTCTATTCCTAATGTTATTCGATCTAGAGCTGAACATGCAGTAAAGGAAATCTGGGATAAATTGGGAAAGAGTAAGTTCAGGAAGAATAAATAAAAACATTGAGGCTTGCCATTGACATTGAAATTCTGTCAGAGACGGCAAAAAGCCGGCCGGTGTGGCCGAGCGGTTCTAGGCGCTTCAGACTGGAACCGCGCGACCGCTACGGTCACAGGTTCGAATCCTGCCTCAGGCATGGATGTGTTTGATGCCCTTAGGTTAGTTAGGTTTAAGTAGTTCTAAGTTCTCGGGGACTGATGACCACAGATTTTAAGTCCCATAGTGCTTAGAGCCAGAGAGGGCAAAAGGACTTGGAAGAGCAGTCCAATGGAGTGGATAGTGTCTTGCAAAGAGATTATAAGATGAACGTCAACAAAAGTAATACAAAGTAAATAGAATGTACTCGAATTAAATCAGGTGATGCTGAGGGGCTGAAATCAGAACATGAGACTAAAAGTAAATGAGTTTAGCTATTCGAGTACGAAATAACAGTTGATGGTCGAGGTAGAGAAGATAGAAATGCTGATTGACACTAGAAAGAAAAACATTTACATGGGATAGAGTAATCTGGAAAGGTGTATCACATGGGTCTTCGGAATGATGACCACAACAACAAGATACGCTATGTGATCAAAAGAATCCGGACACCTGACTGAGCATGCCGTGGTGGCCGAGCGGTTCTAGGCGCTATAGTCTGGAACCGTGTGACCGCTACGGTCCCAAGTTCGAATCCTGCTTCGGGCATGGATGTGTGTGATGTCCTTAGGTTAGTTAGGTTTAAGTAGTTCCAAGTTCTAGGGGACTGATAACCTCAGAAGTTAAGTCCCATAGTGCTCAGAGCCATTTGAACCATTTTGAACACCTGACTGAAAATGACTTACAAGTTCGTGGAGCCCTCCATCGGTAATGCTTGAATTCAATATAGTGTTGGCTCACCCTTAGCCTTGATGACAGCTTCCACTCTCTTAGATATACGCTCAATCAGGTGCTGGTAGATTTCTTGGGGAATGGCAGCCCATTCTTCTCGGAGTGCTGAACTGAGGAGGGTATCAATGTCGGTCGGTAAGGCCTGGTACGAAGTCGGCGTTTCAAAACATCAAAAAGGTGTTCTATAGGATTCAGCTCAGGACTCTGTGCAGGCCAGTCCATTACAGGGTTGTTATTGTCGTGTAACCACTCCGCCACAGGCCGTGCATTATGAACAGGTGCTCGATCGTGTTGAAAGTTGCAATTGCCATCCCCGAATCGCTCTTCAACAATGGCAAGCAATAAGGTGCTTAAAACATCAGTGTAGGCCTATGTTGCGATAGTGCCACGCAAAAAACAAGGTGTGCAGGCCCCCTCCATGAAAAACGCGACCACACCATAACACCATCGCCTCCGATTTTTACTATTGGCACTACATACGCTGGCAGATAACGTTCAGCGACATTCGCCATACGCACACCCTGCCATCGGATCGTCAGATTATGTACCGTGGTTCGTTACTCCACACAACGTTTTTCCACTTTTCATAAGCCAATGTTAATGCTCCTTACACCAAGCGAGGCGTCGTTTGGCATTTGCTGGCGTGATGTGTGGCTTATGAGCAACTGCTAGACCATGAAATCCAAATTTTCTACCTCCCGCCTAACTGTCATAGTACTTGCAGTGGATCCTGATGCAGTTTGGAATTCCTGTGTGATGGTCTAGATATATGTCTCCCAATTACTCATTATGACCCTCTTCAACTGTCGGCGGTCTCTTACAGTCAACAGACGAGGTCGGCCCGTGCGCATTTGTGCTGTACGTGTCCTTTCACGTTTCCACTTCACTGCCACTTCTGAAACAATGGGCCTAGAGATGTTTAGGGGAGTGGAAATCCCGCGTACAGACGTATGACACAAGTGACACCCAATCACCTGACCACGTTCAAAGTCCGTGAGTTCGGCGGAGTGGCCCATTCTGCTCTCTCACGATTTCTAATGACTACTGAGGTCGCTGATATGGAGTACAATGCACCTAATGTGAAAAACCTATGTTTCTGGGGGTGTCCGGATACTTTTGATCACATAGTGTAGTCTACACACCATCGTTTTCAGTTGAGACAAGCTGGTCGCCTACAAATTGTAATTGGTACACTGTATTATCATTTATAGGATTTCTGTGTCTATACCTTCTTCTTCCAACGTAGTTGCCTTCTCCCAGATGTATTTTACACAATGCGAGCAAAATGTAATGTCCTTGACGTAATGTTTTACAACTTGAAATCCAGGTCATAAATAATTTCCAATTTCGATATTTGATATAGAATTTTTGTAATGGTTGAATTGCGTTTATTATGTTTGGATTTATTTCCGTTTGTTTTAAAGTCTTCCACGTCTTAGCCTAAGGTACACTACCATAAGATTCTTCCGTATCTACAAATACCAAACCTGAGAATGTGCCCGAACTCTCTTTCTTCTCAATTTCGTGTCGTAAACAAAAAATAATCAATTGGTGATCTACCTAACCAAATATCTGACTGTTCTTCCGCCTTCATTTCCTTGTATTCCTGTTCTACATTACGTGTATAATAATTATTCTATAAAGTCTACTAAGCTTCCCGGCAACCGTTACATCGGTATAATTGTAACAATCATCTTTTCTTCTTTCCTCACGTGTCATTGAAACACAACCTATTACCAAGGTATTTGGTACATCGCCCATGTTTTGATATTTCAGAAATAGTAGAAATACGCAATGTCATCTGTAGGGAAACTACAAATGAAAAATAAACTACTAATGTAAAGAACCATATTGAAGGTACATGGGGAATATATTTTGGCTGTTCAGTAAACCTTGAAGTACTACAGTCACCTCATCATAATTCTCTAAATTCCTGTCACGCAGAAGTCCCGTCTCTTCATACGAGGAAAGAAAAAGGAGTGAACGAACGTCAAGTCAGCAGAATACGAGCTTGAAAAAAAATTTAACAGCCTATAGGGGCAACATGTCGGACTACATTCAATGCTGCCCCGTTGCTTCGGAGCACCTTACCGCGACTCTACATTTCGACAACCTCCTCCAACCGCCTCGGGGAATAATAGTAGTATGCTCTGTGACGGATGATTTGACTCTCCTTTTGATATTCTTCTGGCAGTGTTTCACTTAGTCGTTATCTCCTACGGAACAACACAAAACTATACATTTTTCTTTCTTTAATTGGCATCACTTATCTTAAGATTGTATGTGCTAACATGTAAGGAGAAAGTGCAATGCAAATTGATTTTATTATCTTGAGTTGTAATATTATTCGCAGTGTACCTCTGTATATTGTCTATGTATGTCTGGAACCTTAGACCCAGTAGGAAAAAAAATAAAACGTCTGTGTAAAAGTTTTGCGAGTGAAGAGGAAACAGCCGACGAACGAGTTGTTTCAAGGTGGAACTGTTGTGTAAGACGGGAATATTGCAGGTGTGTTGCAATTTTGAGAAGTCTGTTAATTTGTGAAAAGTGTGACGACGAATTTGCGGGACTCTAAAGGGGTTGTTTGTATGTAAACGTAGGCTTCCGCGGCCGTTGTCACAGTCAATAAAATTCTTCTGGGTTTGACGCCTCATTGTCATCTATAAAATTCCGACGTTTCGGCGTCTGTTGCAAGGCGACTTCCTCAGGGTGTATTGCTAACTGCTCTTGTGCAAAATGTTTTAGTAAAGATTCCTGTAAGGTGTGAGAATTGACAATTGACCCTAAATAATTAAAAGTGTGAGGTCCTCCACATGAATGCTAAAAGGAATCCTTTAAAATTCGTTTACACGATAAGTCAGTCAAATCTAAAGGCCGTAAATTCAACTAAATAACTAGGAATTACAACGAATAACTTAAGGCAATAAATTCAACTAGATAACTAGGAATTACAGCGAATTACTTAAATTGAAAGAAATACATAGAAATTTTGTTTAGAGGGCAAACCAAAGACTGCGTTTGTGGCAGGACACTTAAGAAATGTAACAAATCTACTGTAGAGACTACCTACACTGTGCTTTTCCGCCCTCTTTTGGAATACTGCTTTGCGGTCTGGGATCCTTACCAGATAGGATCGACGGAGTACATCAAGAAAGTTCCAAGAAGAGCAGCAATACACCCTGAGGAGGCGCCTTGCAACAGACGCCGAAACGTCGGAATTTTACAGATGACAATGCGGCCTAAAACCCAGAATAATTTTATTGACTGTCTAAAGGGGTTATTCTGTTTCGTGTCCTCCATCATGGTGCGACGACCAACTGGAAAGTACATTGTGCGACTCTCAAGAAATTGGGGAAAAGACTTCAGCGTGTTCATTCTCTCCGTGACAATGCAAGTCTTCACATAAGCCTGCACACTTTACAGAGGCTTACAAAACCTCATTAGGCTGTTATTCCTCATCCACCCTACATCCTGAGTCTCGCACCTTCAGACGTGTTTGGCCCAATGAAGGACGCACTCCCGGAGAAGCAGTACATGGATTATGGGGATGTTATCGAAGCATCAAGACGTTGGCTCCGACGTAGACCACTAAGGTAAGTAAGGTCGTCACAATGAACGGAGATAATGGTGAAAAGTAGATTTTTCTAGTCAAAAGAGTGGTAAATAATATGGTGTGCTGTAATTGCGAATTATACCAACCTGTTTTCAGAAAAAATGTATTGCATTACTTATTGGACTCCTGTAGTATCTAAAAGCGGAAAGTGCGCTGGTGGTTTAGGCCAACGACTGTGTTCTCGTGTAGGAGCGTGGTAAAGAACAAAAAGTAGGAAGGGGAAACGGAAACTAGCGGGGTATCGATTTTATTAAAACGGAGCAGCCTTGAGCAGGAAGCGTGAAGTTTGTTAGCATCGTCACTGTGAAACCGGCGGTGACTGGGCAGTTTCGCAGCTGCGATTACAGCGGCTGGCGTTATCGCGGCACGAAGTGGGCCGCCGCGCGGGGTCGCGACCGATTACCACGGCGGGCAGGGCAGCTGGGCTGGCGGAATGGGGACAGCCGCGCAGATACGCCGACACTGACGGCAGTTGGCAGGTACACAGCACGCCGGGCGGTGGCAGTTTCTAGCTGCAAATTCCTCTGGAACAACTGCGGTGCTTCCTGCACTTGTTCTCCCTCCATGTGCTAAATGCTAGCTTACTTGTGCAACGACACGTTAAGAATTTCCGTGTCATAGGGATTTTATGATTTTGTTCAGCAGGTAGGGTACGTATTCTTTAAACCAAAATAAAAATCTATCGTCAGTTATACAAAAAATTTTTAGTTTGACTTTTCCAACATATTAATCTGTCATCTTCAGAAGCCTCAAAAGGGCGTCAGTCACATGTAAGCTGGTGTCAAATAAGGATCGGGCATAACGGTGATCTTCGTTAAAGAAACAATAAACAGTGTTACTTTGTATGTCCCGAAATGAAGGACGTTTTCATCTTCCGATCCTTATTTCACATCGGCGTACCTATATTTTAAGCTTGTATCGAGCTTCAGAAGATGACAGATGTTGGAACTGGTAAAGTGAAACTAAAATGTTTCATGCAACTAGTCTAAATATCATAAGAATACTGTACTTAAGAACACGAATCTCCTCCAGTTTACGAGAAGAAATGACAACTCTGGACTTAACATTGAGCTGCAAAGACAGAGCTCTGGCGAAGTTGACATTCATTAGACGCCGGCCGCTGTTTCCGAGCGGTTCTATGTGCTTCCGCCCAGAACCGTGCTGCTGCTACAGTCGCAGGTTCGAATCCTGCCTTGGGCATGGATGTGTGTGATGCATGAATGCAGAGTCTCGCGACGATAACACTGAATATAATGTTCTCGGGTTTCCAGTGACGTCACAGCCGGCAGCTATCGTACTGGAATAATGTAGATAGGTGCAAAATGACACACACGCTTGGAATGACATGGGGTTTCATTAGAACCAAAAACAAAAAAATACAAAAGTTCAAAAATGTCCGACAGATGGCGCTTCGTCTGATCAGAACAGCAATAATTACCATAACAAAGTAAGACAAAGCAAAGATGATGTTCTTTACAGGAAATGCTCAATATGTCCACCATCATTCCTCAACAATAGCTGTAGTCGAGGAATAATGTTGTGAACAGTACTGTAAAGCATGCCCGGAGTTATGGTGAGGCATTGGCGTCGGATGCTGTCTTTCAGCATCCCTAGAAATGTCGGTCGATCACGATACACTTGCGACTTCAGGTAACCCCAAAGCCAATAATCGCGCGGACTGAGGTCTGGGGAGCTCGGAGGCCAAGCATGACGAAAGTGGCGGCTGAGCACACGATCATCACCAGACGATGCTCACAAGGTATCTTTCTAGCAATATGGGGTGGAGCGTAATCCTGCATAAACACTGTACGTTCCGGCAGGTGTTTATTAGCCAGGCTGGGGATGATGCGATTCTGTAAAATACCGGCGTACCTCTCACCCGTCACTGTAGCAGCTACTAACGTTTTGCTGACCAGCGCCATCTGTCGACATTTTGCGAACTTTGTTTCTTTTCGGTTCTAATAAAACCCCATGTTATTCCAAGCATGTATGTCAATTTTTACCTCTCTATCTGCATTATTCCGTGGTTTATTAAGTTTTCAAATTTATACCGACTTTTTGATCACCCCGTATATAAGGGTGCACCAACAGTCCACTGGCAGTCATATCACTTGACAATGCCAAGGAGTGCTTGGCCGAAAGCTCGTGTAGTTTTAAGCAATTGACGCGGTTGAAACCCGAGAACATTTTATTGGGTGTGTTCTAAGTCTAGGGGACTGATGACCCCAGATGTTAAGTCCCACTGTGCTTAGAGCCATTTGAACATTCATTAGATAACCATGGCGTCACTATTCACCGACTTATGCTTCCTTTATCACCTTCACACATGTATCCTGCGCATGAAAGAAATGAGAACTCGTCAGAATAAAGAGCAGTGCCTAGAGCCTGGTCACTGTCTACTCTCTACAACGACGAAGAAAGCATCTAAAATCAGTGTTACCGATTATTAGACGGGGTATCGTTGATAATGTCTACTTGGCACTAGGATTTTTCACACGATCTAATAATGAGTGATTGTATCAGCCATCTCTCCTCCAGTAGCACCAATGATACAGCGATCAAGAACTATTTCGGTACAATTATTCGTATATGCTACCTAGGTTTCCTGTGTGAAAGTGTCACTGAAATTTTGCTATTACAGTAAGGACCTATGTAATAAAGACCACTAACGTGCTCTAATGATGTTATTAACGGACATCAGTGCTCTGAAATATTGATGGTGGAAATAAATTTTCACCATAGGTGTTTGGTCGATAAGAGAATGGGATGATTGCATTCCTTTTGTAGAACTTCAGAGAGATCATGTGATACCATGACAGCGATGCAGTTGTCGAGTGGGTACAGTGAGCACAAAGCTCCGATTCGCTATTCGAGGGAAATACGATTAGATGGCACCAGGTTTCGCAGCATTCCTCCCTTCTCATAGATGTCAGCAACACAGATTAAGAACAATTACCTACGATAAAAAAACTACACTTAAGATGTCTCGTACTCAAATTCCGAAGGAATGGTGCCTATACACGTGAAGAAAGAAGCATGTACGTTTACGTTGTTAACTTGTCCCATTGGATTTTGTAGCAGTTTAGCAAGTAGTTGGTGGCGGATTGTCCAGAGCACAGATCTCCAATTTTGAATGATCGATGACGTTGGCAAATCACTTCTTCTGTTCATCGACTGGTGTAGTGTTAACATCACTGAATAAAGTGTCTGCAAAGGTGTCGTTGACCATATCATGTGCGTGGTGTATGGTACCTGCGTCAATCGTGTTGCTGGATTGGTACTATACACACAATTACTGCTTTTTTTTCGCATTCGCATGCAAAGGAGATGTAGTGTAGAGCAAAGGAATGTTTGTTATAATCTCGCTCGAGGTCATATCTTTACACGAAACTAACATAACATAGAGTGATGGTACCAGTTTAAGAATGACTTGCATAATAAAAAATTTGGGAAACAGAAACCCAAACTGGAACCCCACAAAGTAACGATACTGCATCGACTGATCATGTCAGACACTATTGCTCGACGTCAGTACTGCAACTGGCTATTGCAGTCTCCGCACGATTGACAGGTTGGTTCTGAACCGTTATTTTTTACTTGATAATCATAGCTGCTTTTATCGGAATACTCAAATTCGCAGAGCTACTAGATCAAGTAAAATCTTCATCAGTTACATCAACAATCACTGCTTAGCGTGAAAACAGGCGTGTGGAATTACGGGAATACGAATTATTGGACCGATCTTTTTTCACTAAACCGTAACTTCCCGAAGATGTGTATAAAAATATACTGCAATATTTTTTCAAAGAACTAACTTCCAACGAAAAGTGTTACGCTTATATCGTGTAGGACAGTGCAAGAGTACATCTATAACTATTTACGAAGGCTTCAGTCCGGAACCAAGCGGGTGCTACGTTCGCAGGTTCGAATCCTGCCTCGGGCATGGATGTGTGTGATGTCCTTAGGTTAGTTAGGTTTAAGTAGTTTTAAATCAAAGGGACTGATGACCTCAGATGTTAAGTCCCATAGCGCTTAGAGCTATTTGAATCATTTACGAAGGCACTTTCTATTTTTCAAGAAGGGAGACGAAATGTGCATGTGCTTTGTTCACATTGCACCATTGTGGATAAAATAATGCACTTATAAGCACACAAGAGACTTTTACACACTACTGCAAACACCGTTCGACAGCAGCTTACCGAGCAAGGTGGCGCAGTGGGTAGTACACTGGACTCGCATTCGGGAGGACTACGGTTCAATCCAAAGTACTGCCATCCTGATTTAGGTTTTCCGTGACTTCCCTAAATCGCTCCAGGCAAATGCTGGGATGGTTCCTTTGAAAGGGCACGGCCGACTTCCTTCCCTAATCCGACGAGACCGATGACCTCGCTGTTTGGTCTCTTCCCCCAAACAATCCAATCCAATCAGCCTCTGAGGCTAACATGGAGGACATTGACATTCCCTATGTACCATAATAGGCCTCGAATCTCTCGTATTCACTGGGCCATTATGTATTTGACTCGAAGACACGTTCGCCAAGCTTTGTGTAGTTTTAATCCTTGAGTTCTCTTATATATAATAGTTCACAGTAACTAGTTCACAGTAACATACACATATTTATACATACGTAAGTGATTAGAAGATGGTAGTGTGATTTGATATAGTTGCCACTCAATAAATGTTCGTTATAGCATAATGCTGTTCTTAAATACATTATTCAAATACAACATCTCATGTTTATACGCCTTGTGCTGTCTCTTGGTGTGCTGTGTATTGTATTTTTTTAACATTGTCTTCATCACACTTTTAAACACTTTACTATTATCTTGTATTGTCTGTATGAACAAAATGGATAGTGTCTTCAAAAGTCTTTGTGAGGAACACAAAGACAAAAGTAAAACATAGTTAATGGAATGTAGTATAATTAGACACTAAGGAATCGGACTATGATATGAAACACGAAAAGCTGTGGTCGAAGTAAAGAGGGAAAAAGCACAAAATGTTAATAGCAGGTAATGCACTTATGGAAAAGACAAATTGTTAACATGCGATTTAAATTTAAGCGTTGCAATCGTCACGGGATGTGGAAGTCGGACTCAGAAGCTGGTTGCCGCTCTAAATGCTTACAGAGCCAGCGAGAATCTGCTTTTCAAGATTTCATATAAATAGTGATCGAATTTAAAAAGTTAAAATACAGACACAATCAACGTATGTGAAAGGTTCAAGACAATAACGTGAGCATAGTTGAGGCAGCCTAAGTCACCGCGCGCAAAAACCCAGATTACGACTGTCTATTATTTGACAATGAGGGCACCTAGTGATTTGCAACAAACTTGACATATAACTTCAACTTTTGGGACTTTTTTTGCTGACAAGATCCAAAAAAACCATAAATGGAAAAAAAGTGAATCGCTTACTACTTTTTCGCTCTTCGCGTAGTAAAACTGCCGCATCAGGTCTGAAGTTTTAACTTATTACTTGTTTACCGTTAGTTGTATTACAACACACTTTGCAAACGGTACACTCATATACGGGGGAAAGTACCTACAAAATTACGAGGGCGCACTAAAATTCTAATGCCTCCGATTTTTCTTATAAGAACACTCTTAAGCCTTTTTTAATAAAAAAGCGAAATTTATGAACATTCTGTACCTTTATTCTTCATGTTCACAGATCTATTTCTCAAAATAGTTACCATGGCGACGAATACGTCTCTCGCAACGGGAGACTAGTTTCTTGATGCCTTCATTGTAGAATGAGCCTGTTGAGGGAGTCACAACCTTGTTGAGGGAATCACAACTTCTGCTTCCACCGTTTCATGACTATCAAAGTGAAGCCCTCAGAGGTGTTCTTTAAGTTTTGGAAACAGATGAATATAGGATTGAGACAAGTCGTGACCGTATGGAGGATGATCGATGAAAGTGAATCCAAGAAATCGGATTGCTCAAAACGCAAAAGTTTTCACACATGTCCAATCTCCTCTGTTCCATGTGAGAAGAGAGGCTCGGCCACTTCCCTTTATTACGAGCACGCACAACCCAAAGTCGAAGATGAACGATGTCGATATAACCATCACCGTAAACAGCTTTCATTCATCTATTAACTTCAAATGGAGGTGTGTCTTCTGTGGTTAGAAACTCGATTACAGCATGTTGTTTCTGACTCACCGACATAATTACGTTGCGCAGCGCCATGTTAACACGCTACAATTAGGAACCCTCTTGTAGCAGAGGGTTCCAGCTGCGGCAGCGAAGCGGTAGAGCAGACCAAATACACAATATGATCAAAAGTATCCGGACACCCCCCAGAACATACGTTTTTCATATTAGGTGCATTGTGCTGCTACCTACTGCCAGGTACTCCATATCAGCGATCTCAGTAGTCATTAGACATCGTGAGAGAACCCTCCGCGGGACTCACGGACTTCGAACGTGGTCAGGTGATTGTGTGTCGTCTGTACGCGAGATTTACACACTCCTAAACATTCCCAGGTCCACTGTTTCCGATGTGATAGTGAAGTGGAAACGTGAAGGGACACATACAGCATAAAAGCGTACAGGCCGACCTCGTCGTGAAGAGGGGCGTTATGTGTAATACGCAGACATCTATCCACACCATCACACAGGAATTCCAAACTGCATCAGGATCCACTGCAAGTCCTTTGACAGTTAGGTGGGAGGTGAGAAAACTGGGATTTCGTGGTCGAGCGGCAGCCTGTAGGCCACAAATCACGTCGGTAAACGCCAAACGACACCTCGCTTGGTGTAAGGAATGTAAACAGCTGAAAAACGTTGTGTGGAGTGACGAATCACGGTACGCAATGTGACGATTCGATGGCAGGGTGTGGGTATGTCGAATGACCGGTGAACGTCATCTGCCAGCGTGTCTAGTGCCAACAGTAAAATTTGGAGCCGGTGGTGTTATGGTGTGGTCGTGTTTTTCATGGAGGGGGCTTGCACCACTTGTTGTTTAGCGTGGCACTATCGTAGCACAAGTCTACATGGATGTTATAAGCACCTTCTTGCTTCCCACTTTTGAAGAGCAAATCGGGGACAGCGACTGCATATTTCAACACGATCGAGCACCTGTTCTTATTGCACGGCCTGTGGCGGAGTGGTTACACGACAATAATATCCCTGTAATGGACTGCCCTGCACAAAGCGCTGACCTGAGTCCTAAATAACACCTTTGGGATGTTTTGGAACACGATTTCGTGCTAGGCCTCACCGACCGACATCAATGCCTCTCCTCAGTGCAGCACTCCGTGAAGAATGGGCTGCCATTCCCCAAGCAACGTTCCAGCACTTGACTGAACGTATTCCTGCGAGAGTGGAAGCTGTCATCAAGGCTAAGGATGGGCCAACACCATACTGAATCCCGGCATTAACGATGGAGGGCGCCACGAACATTTTCAGAGAGGATACTTTTGATCACATAGTGTATTTGCTGACGTATAATACCTTCATCGAGATTGAGAACAGAGTAAAAAATTGGGAGGTTTTAATTTTCATCGCGCTCTCGTGTATTATTCAGTGATACATAGTTTAGGAGATATCATAAACATTGACATGCATAGAAAACCATCTTTTGCCTAAAATGGAGCACAAATTGCCCAGGATTAGAGTTTAAAACTGCCGTAGGCTACCAAAAGAACTCTCTTAAACACTTACCGTCAAATATGTAACCCATCATTAATTGAAGAGTAGTCAGAAGTCTGAATCTGTTTTATACATTGAAGTTGGATTCTGGTGCTGTACTAAACAAGAGCAGCGTATGGCCGGCGGCGGACACACGGCACCTGGCATGAGGCCCTGCTGAGCCGGCGGCCTCGTGACAGTGTCTTAAGCACTTCGCTTCCTTACTGGAAGGGAAGTAAACAGCAGGACACAGAGATAGGATATCTTCAGGCAGTTACAAGCTCCGCTCCGCAATGGCGACTAGGTGAGTAAGATATAACAAGCGACAAGTACGTGTTACGAGACCTTGTTCAGTAGCATTTAGGCGACCGGATGGGAAGGGGTGTGGGAGGGGAAGGGGGAGGGGGCGGGAGGGGAAGGGGAACTTGGCGCGGCGCACGTGAGCCTAGCGGGAACCGGTGTAAGCAGCTCGGCGCTGCCCTACGCGGCGCGGCGCAGTGCTCTGTCCCGCGCGCAGCGATCAGCGTCCTTCTGACAAGGTAAGCGGCCGGCGCGGCTCCACAGCTGCACGCAGCTGCGCTCAGCTGCCGCCCGACAGTGAACTCGCTGCCCGGCGCTTTGTGACGTATGTGGCTCGCATTTCAAGCGGCGAACCGCCGTGACGGGCACGTCACCAGAGCATTGCGCAGTCGCTGCTGCGACACCACCGCGTCGACACATATCCAGTGCTCCGCGTCGCGAACTAACAAGCGTTAAGTTGTACCCGACGAACAGAGAGTGAGCTGCAACGTAACTTCTTCAAGATCAAAAATGTGAGCCGGACCGCGACTAATCTGTTCAAAAGGATTTCGAGCTTGCAGCCGGTCTTCGTAAACTTCATTGCACGATATTTCGGCTGGACAATTGCCAGCCATCTTCAGGTGAGCCGAACGAGGACTGACGAAGACGTTCTCCGCTCCAGCTTATATAGTGCGCTGATAGTACTGCTGCGCATGCGTTGCAATTGTGGAGACAGAAGGGCCACACCGCCCAGCGGCAGCGCCCTTGCTGGTGGAACTGCAGTACTCAGCTGCCGTCGTTATTGTCGCTGGCCGCAGCTATCGAAGTCCCCTGGCGTCTTCGTCGCGAGCAAATTTCGGAGGTGACGGGATTCCATGCGTTATTCAATTGGTAACCACTGTCACGGTTCATTAGATTTTCCGCAATGCGTATTTCAACTGATTCTTTGATAATGGAGTCCCAAAAAGTTGTTGCAGTGGCCAAAATCGAAGTTTTGTCGTACTCCATTGAATGTCCGTTAGAAATACAATATTCCGCAATTGCAGACTTACTGGGCTGCAGTAGGCGAGTGCAACGCTGATGCTCTGTACAAGGCTCTTCCACTGTACGCGTTGCCTGTCCTATATAGGCCATACCACATTGACATGGTATTTTGTAAATTCCCGTCTTCCGCAGTAACAAATCATCCTTCACCGATCCCATAAAATTCTAAATCTTAGAGGGCGGACGAAAAACCACTTTCACATTAAAATGATTAAGAATCCTTGCTATCTTGAAGGAGATATTTCCCGCAAAGGGAAGAAAAGCTAGGGGACTTGGCTGGCGCGTCCTCCTCTTTATCCACTTCCCCGTTCCTGGCTCTGAGGCTAACATGGAGGACATTGACATTCCCTACGTACCATAATAGGCCTCGAATCTCTCGTATTAACTGGGCCATTATGTATCTGACTCGAAGACACGTTCGCCAAGCTTGGTGTAGTTTTAATCCTTGAGTTCTCTTATATATAATAGTTCACAGTAACTAGTTCACATTAACATACACATATTTATACATACGTAAGTGATTAGAAGATGGTAGTGTGATTTAATATAGTTGCCACTCAATAATGTTCGTTATAGCATAATGCTGTTCTTAAATACGTTATACACTTACAACATCTCATGTTTATACGCCTTGTGCTGTGTGCTGTGTGCTGTGTATTGTATTTTTTTAACATTGTCTTCATCACACTTTTAACCACTTTACTGTTATCTTGTATTGTCTGTATGAACAAAATGGATAGTGTCTTCAAAAGTCTTTGTGAGGAACACAAAGACAGAAGTAAAACATAGTTAATGGAATGTAGTATAATTAGAGACTAAGGAATCGGACTATGATATGAAACACTAAAAGCTGTGGTCGAAGTAAAGAGGAAAAAAGCACAAAATGGTAATAGCAGGTAATGAACTTATGGAAAAGACAAATTCTTAACATGCGATTTAAATTTAAGCGTTGCAATCGTCACGGGATATGGAAGCCGCACTCAGAAGCTGGTTGCCGCTCTAAATGCTTACAGAACCAGCAAGAATCTGCTTTTCAAGATTTCATATAAATAGTGATCGAATTTAAAAAGTTAAAATACAGACACAATCAACGTATGTGAAAGGTTCAAGACAGTAACGTGAGCATAGTTGAGGCAGCCCAAGTCACCGCGCGCAAAAACCCAGATTACGACTGTCTATTAGTTGACAATGAGGGCACCTAGTGATTTGCAACAAACTTTACATATAACTTCAACTTTTGGGACTTTTTTTTTTGCTGGGCGGACGAAAAACCACTTTCACATTAAAATGATTAAGAATCCTTGCTATCTTGAAGGAGATATTTCCGACAAAGGGAAGAAAAGCTAGGGGACTTGGCTGGCGCGTCCTCCTTTTTATCCACTTCCCGGTTCCTGGCTCTAGTTGAGAAGGCCCTGTTAATTTGCCGGGTCGAGTACCCATTGTCTCTGAACACCGTCCTCAAATGTGCCAGTTTCTTAGGCATATTCTCTGCATCCAACACTGTGTGTGCCCTGTGTACAAGGGTTTTAAGTACACTCATGGCCTGGGATGGGTGATGGCAACTTGAAGAATGCAAGTACAAATCAGTGCGAGTGGGCTTGCGATAGACAGAATGTCCCACAGTGCCGTCACTCTTCCGTTTAACCAAAACATCCAGGAATGGAAGGCAGCCATCTTTCTCTAGTTCCATAGTAAATCGAATACTGTCATGGATGGAGTTAAGATGATGAAAAAACTCCATTAACTTTTCTTCTCCGTGGGGCCACACTGTGAAAGTGTCATCGACGTACCTCCAAAAAACAGTTGGTTTACAGACCGCTGAATCAAATGCTCTCTCCTCAAAATCCTCCATAAAGAGGTTAGCCACCAGAGGAGACAGAGGGCTGCCCATGGCGACACCTCAGACTGTTCAAAATATTCCTGGTTAAACATAAAATAAGTTGAGGAGAGAGTACAAAGCAGTAATGTCCTATTCAAATTGTTGACCAATTAGAATCAAGGAATCCGCAAGAGGTACTTTTGTGAAAAGGAAAACTACATCAATACTCACTAGAAGATCCGAACTACTTAAGTGGAGAGCCCCCAGTCTGTTAATAAAATCAGCAGAGTTCAGTATATGGTGTGAACATTTGCCAACAAATGGTCTCAACAAAGAAGCCAGATGTTTGGCTAAATCAAATGTGGGTGCGTCAATATTACTCACTATAGGCCGTAAAGGCAGACCTTCTTTATGCACTTTAGGAAGACCATACAGTCTCGGTGGTACGCTGTTAGAAAGATTCACAGCTCTACAGTGGAAAATCCAGTTTAAAAATAAAAATGGGGCTGCTACTTCATGCCGATTTTGTTTCTAACATGAAACTTTGTCTTTCAGGCGCAATGCTAATACCTGCCGAGCTATCCATGCCGACTCGTGACCTGCCCTTCGCTGTTTCAGTTCAGCCAGTGCCTTTTCCCGACAGGCAGGCAATGCATGCAGGGGAAACAATGTGAAGTTTGGAAACTGGGAGAGACAGGACCGTTCAAACATGACGCTGTGAGGGTGGATAGTGAGACGTGCCTGTATAGATAATCAATCTCCGTAAAACTCAAATACCGTCACACAATTTTAATCACCCAGGACGTTTCTGTATACAGTCCGCTGCACGGTGAAAACAAGTTCTGGAACCATTAAGCTGCCGCTATCCTATTCACCGCCATTTCACTCTACTAGGAATGGCAGTCGATCAAGATACAGGGGTTGGGCGAAAATACACTCCTGGAAATGGAAAAAAGAACACATTGACACCGATGTGTCAGACCCACCATACTTGCTCCGGACACTGCGAGAGGGCTGTACAAGCAATGATCACACACACGGCACAGCGGACACACCAGGAACCGCGGTGTTGGCCGTCGAATGGCGCTAGCTGCGCAGCATTTGTGCACCGCCGCTGTCAGTGTCAGCCAGTTTGCCGTGGCATACGGAGCTCCATCGCAGTCTTTAACACTGGTAGCATGCCGCGACAGCGTGGACGTGAACCGTATGTGCAGTTGACGGACTTTGAGCGAGGGCGTATAGTGGGCATGCGGGAGGCCGGGTGGACGTACCGCCGAATTGCTCAACACGTGGTGCGTGAGGTCTCCACAGAACATCGATGTTGTCGCCAGTGGTCGGCGGAAGGTGCACGTGCCCGTCGACCTGGGACCGGACCGCAGCGACGCATGGATGCACGCCAAGACCGTAGGATGCTACGCAGTGCCGTAGGGGACCGCACCGCCACTTCCCAGCAAATTAGGGACACTGTTGCTCCTGGGGTATCGGCGAGGACCATTCACAACCGTCTCCATGAAGCTGGGCTACGGTCCCGCACACCGTTAGGCCGTCTTCCGCTCACGCCCCAACATCGTGCAGCCCGCCTCCAATGGTGTCGCGACAGGCGTGAATGGAGGGACGAATGGAGACGTGTCGTCTTCAGCGATGAGAGTCGCTTCTGCCTTGGTGCCAATGATGGTCGTATGCGTGTTTGGCGCCGTGCAGGTGAGCGCCACAATCAGGACTGCATACGACCGAGGCACACAGGGCCAACACCCGGCATCATGGTGTGGGGAGCGATCTCCTACACTGGCCGTACACCACTGGTGACCGTCGAGGGGCACTGAATAGTGCACGGTACATCCAAACCGTCATCGAACCCATCGTTCTACCATTCCTAGACCGGCAAGGGAACTTGCTGTTCCAACAGGACAATGCACGTCCGCATGTATCCCGTGCCACCCAACGTGCTCTAGAAGGTGTAAGTCAACTACCCTGGCCAGCAAGATCTCCGGATCTGTCCCCCATTGAGCATGTTTGGGACTGGATGAAGCGTCGTCTCACACGATCTGCACGTCCAGCACGAATGCTGGTCCAACTGAGGCGCCAGGTGGAAATGGCATGGCAAGCCGTTCCACAGGACTACATCCAGCATCTCTACGATCGTCTCCATGGGAGAATAGCAGCCTTCATTGCTGCGAAAGGTGGATATACACTGTACTAGTGCCGACATTGTGCATGCTCTGTTGCCTATGTCTATGTGCCTGTGGTTCTGTCAGTGTGATCATGTGATGTATCTGACCCCAGGAATGTGTCAATAAAGTTTCCCCTTCCTGGGACAATGAATTCACGGTGTTCTTATTTCAATTTCCAGGAGTGTATATAAAATATGGAAATTCTTGCTTCAACATGGATGCATATGCTAGCTAAGCCTGTAGCTTACGCTGTTGTGTTTGACCGTGAGCGGGACCTTTGCAATGTCGACAATACTTTGCAAGCGTCAGTCGAGGTCAGTTCTGTGTGGTTGTGAGTGCATTGTGTCGCAGCTAGGCGAAGTCGACCGTGCATAAATTGTTAATGCCCGCACGGTGGGCACTTCCGTAATGAAGGCAGACGAATTGTTACGTGTTCCAAGACAGACCGTATAGTGGATTGATACCGCTTTCAGAGAACGCGCGAAAACAATAGCCCCTAAGACACAACGAAGATCAAGTGTGAGTTGAGTCATCATGAAGGATGGTCATAAGACGAAGAATAGATGGACAATAGCTGCAAAAGCCACTGCAGAAGGGAATGTCACACTCTCTAACTCTGTCTGCACCAAAACAACACGAAAGGACATCCATAAGCAGGGAACTGCATGGCAAGCTGGTATTCCAAAACCACTCATCAGTGATCCAGATGTCCGTAACAGATGGAGCCGAAGCCATAAAACCTGGACTATGGAAAAAGTCATTTCGTAAGATGAAGCTTCTTTCAGACTATTTCCAGCATCTGGCAGAGTTTACGCCCAAAGACTGAAAAATGGCAGAGGTTCGGTGATATGGGCAGTCATATCGTAGCATTCCATGGGTCCCGTAGCTGTTCTACAAGGTCACATTACTTCAGAGGATTATGTGACTATTTTGGCTGATCAGGTTCATCCCATTCTCAATGGTGGTGATGTGTTCCAACACGACAGGGACCCTATACACACAGCTCGTATCGTCCAGGTCTGGTTTCGTGAGCACGAAGATGAATTGTCACATCTACCCAGATATCAACATTATTACATTTTCTAGCGCACTTTGGATAGAAGGGCTTGTTTCACATCCATTATCGTTAGCTGAAACCACCACTATTTTGCAGGAACAATCGTACAAGACCCATTTATCCTCTCCGAGACGAGTAGAAGATATTTTTGATGCCAATGGTTTTCCTACACCGTATTAGTCATAGTAAAGTTTTCTGTTTTTGCTCTTTCCTTATTTTGATCCATACCGTCATTAGTGGAGAGGTTCTGCTGTGTTTGTGAAGAAGTACATCTAAGCTGCAAATTGGTCCATGAGTTATTCTTAAATAGCTCATACCGTAAGGACACTACACGTAAAAATCAATGGCCGTGTTTCGATTTCTAGGCCACCATATGTGCTGACATCTGTCAGAACGCTTTGTGTTAGTTACTGCTATTAGATACGCTTTTAGAATGACTAATGTCTCACAGAATGTGGCTGATACGTTATATAAGCGCATAACGCCACGCCGGTGAGCTCGCGTGGTTCACTATTGTGAACGGTGGAGCTGTTTTTCAGTGTCCCACGGTCTGTGGTTTTGGTCAGATGATGGGGTGGTCTTTACTTAATCCTTCTAGGGGTCAATTTACGCAAAATGAAGAAAACCGCAGCAGCTGTTGAACGAATATTATTTTATTGTTTATAACCGGTTTCGGAATAATATAATTCCATCTTGTGTCATACACTGTTAGATGGAAGCAATATGTTACAATTACGGATAAACAGTTATTCAAAAATGAAAATTTACAATAAACCGATGACTGTGCATTATTGACATAAAGCACAACATAACTACCGTTGTTTTCCACCCAGTGTCGTCTCTGGGACAAAAAATTCCGTGTTCCACTTTATAAAGGAGGGAACCTAAGAACTTATCAAAATGAAAACATGCCTTAGAAAACCCCTGTTTCTAGAATCACGAAACACCTACTGAATACTAAAAAAAAGGAAAAGGACCACACAATACGCGAAAGAGACTTACATAGGACGACGCAAACACCGCCTCCCTCGTTTGGCCGTACTGAAAGGAAAACAATGAACAGTTGGGGGAAGAAATGGTTCAACTGGCTCTGAGCACTATGGGACTTAATTTCTGAGGTCATCAGTCCCCTAGAACTTAGAACTACTTAAACCTAACTAACCTAAGGACATCACACACATCCATGCCCGAGGCAGGATTCGAACCTGCGACCATTGCGGTCGCGTGGTTCCAGACTATAGCGCCTAGAACCGCTCGGCTACGCCGGCCAGCAGTTGTGGGAACAGACTAGCGCGAGCGTTCTCCATATGTGTCGCAAACCAGGTTACTGCATACAGCTATAGAAGGTGGAAAGTTTAAGACCGCGAGCGGGAAATCAACATTAAAGACTGTGGATACTCTAAACGCTAGGGAGGAAGAAAACCCAAGCATCTAGATGTAAATCACAAAACTGTGTAACGAATACATTAACCAATTTTGTTGGAAAAGATCAGACCAGTTGACAAAATTAGAGTTAGAGAAGGAAATTCTCCAAAACAGACAAAAATTTTAAAAACGTAACTTGAGGGATAACCTAAAATATTTATGGTTCGGGTATATACGTTCGTTAATAGTTTGAGGTTGAGAGTGGAGGCTTCGTCGAATTTCTATCTCTTAAATTACATTAAATATCCGATTTTTACCTACAGTGTGCAAAACGTGGTGGTTACACAGCTTTGTCTTTTATATCTAGATGTACAGCAGCGTTTAGACCACACAAACTCTTTTATCGGGTTTACCCGATATGGCTTTAAACGTTACCCCTATCACAGCTACAGTACTTGCAACAACTTTGTTTGCGTCACGTGTGGCGGGCGCTCTCACCCGTCACTCCTCTCAGCAGTTTTCCTGTTAGACTGAATTTTCTCATGTCGAGAAAAGAGAAGGTGCGATCTGCTTTATCTGATAAAACACTTTCTATAGCCAAGATCGCAGTAATACTTCTTTATTTTCGACAACCAGATTCGACAGACTTTACTGTCATCGTCTGGTATGTAACGCAGTGCATGTACATGTAATATATCTCTTATCATGATTTATGACGTAATATTTGAGAAAAACAGTCTGTTTTTCATCGACATTACAAGAAAAAGGAAATTGTTCATTTACAAACCCTCAAAAATTTTCATTGCAAAAGTTGTTCATTGTGATTTGGAACCTCATGCTAAGTTGTCATATTAACGTAGCACATTATACAAAAGTTTGTCAGATATAAAAATAAAATATTTACGATCAAAAAGCACCTCGTGCACATGGCCATGTTCGTATATGCTGCTCCCACAGATGAGTGTTAAGTCTTAAAAATCACAATATACAGTAAATGCACACTAGCACATCTGTTTGCGTTAGCTTGAAATGTTTCATTCGTTGATGATACTTCTTAGACGGCGTATACGCTACAGCTGGATGGCAGAGTTACGAAGGTAACACGTGCACATCGTGTTACAGGCAAAAGGTGGCTCTTACGTCGATAACATAAGATCAGAGCGCTACAAACGAGTATACGTACTTGGCCATGTGCACCAGGTGCTTTTTGATTGCAGAGGTTTTATTTCTGATAAACTTGTATAATGTGTTACATTTTATCCACTAATATGCCAACTTGGTATGACGTTCCAACTTACAATGGAGGCGTTTTGAAACAGAAATTTTTGAAGGCATGTTGATGTAATTACGTCAGATCAAGAAAGAAGAAATGTTACAAGCACTATGTTACAGACCAGAAAATGACACAAAGTGTGTGGAAATCGTTTGTCAAAATAAGGAAGTAGCAATGTGATCTTGGCTGTAGCAAGTTTGTTACCAAGTAAGACCAGATGTGCAATGCGGTGTTTCCTGTCGGAATGTAAGAGTCTTTCATATATTGTCCTCATCCTCTTTTTAATATTTCGTAGTGTTTCTTTATGCTGCAGATAATGGTTTTCAACAGACTTTTTCGTGTTGCTAACATCTTGGATTCCATATTTTATAAAGTGCAAATTGAAGCTTTCGTTCCACGAACGACGTAGGGTAGAAGAAAACCTTAGTCCTCTTCGCTTTATGTTAATAATGCCCTGTCATCAATTTACTGCTACATTTTCATTTTTGAATGAATATTTATAACTGTATACAAAACAAAACAATTTCCCCCGTCCCTAACGTTGACTTCCGCATTTAACAACACAACCACGACAAAACTTACATTCCCATTTCTTTCGCATACGTGTACACGTCCGGCATGTTGTCGTACAAGTCGAGACAAACAAGTTGTGAGGCAGCCGCCAAGGTCTTCTCCAGTATCAGCGTAGCGAAATGCATCGAGCCAGAGGCACTAACGAGTTTCAATCTATTATTTCAAGGGTGATATGCGGATTTATTGAACGTGAAGTTAAATATGTCAAAAATATAAACGTCTTGAGCTACTTTACCTATTTTTTGAACACGATAGTTCACATAAATACAGTAAATAAAGCATACAGAACAAACAAGTGTTCCTTTGCACAGAATTTCTGTGTTGTGGCTTTGCGGACGTATTGAAGATCAGCAGAAAGCACAAAACATGGAAAACTTGACAGCTGATTACTTGTGAGTTCATAGAGAGTTTTCTTTCGGAGAAGAGTGAGACGGCCGGATACCGGTGCTTGAGGAGCAAATGCACATAACTTCTCCTTATCTCACAGTATTCGTCAAAGCTTATGAGAGCTTTCCCGATCAATTTCCAACAAATATGTTGATACAATAAGGTAATTAAGATAATACTTGTTGAAAATAAAATCAGGCGTACACCGCAAGGTTGGTTTTAACATGGCCTGGCTATCGTTTTAATCACGCCATACTGAAGGCGGATACACCCTCTTATTACTCCTACTTGTGAATGTCGCATCCATCCTGACATTGTACCGCTTCATCAGCAGTTTAACGTGGAATCCCAACTATGGTAAGAGCTATTTTCATATGGAGACCGTATTGATAGAGATTTCTTTTTCAAAAGTACCAGTCATTGGACCTTTTTTTAGTTTAATGCTGGTTTTCAGGTTCGATCAGGAGAGGATCTTACTGTGTCTGTGCATCTACACTACCCAACAGCGTCCTCAATAATTTTCGCAAATTTCTTTCTGACTACTGTTCTTTCCTGAGCCAGGGTCGTCATATCACCTATCAACACTCCCATTATTAATTTAAAGAATATCCAGACCTCATTACTAAGTTATGTTTTCTAGAACCTTTCAATTTCGAGATTATCTTTCCGTAGCTTATCGTCCTACTGTAGCATCGGTACAGAAAAGCATTCAGTTTCATCATCTACGGTTTTCCGACGGTCCATTTTTCTCTTCCGTAGAACACTGTCTTCAAGTCGCTTTTCTTCAGTTCTGTGCCTATGTTTTACACCAGTAGAACTCTAACGTTAAGGGGGTGGCTCTTGTCATGTGTGCATGTACCGTCATCGCTCTACGTCGTACTATTTTTTGTCATCTTGCAACTGAAAAGAAATATTTTTCACAACTTCTCCTGTCGTGTCAACTCTAGTTCTCTTTATCAATTAGCTTCTTTCTGTTTCCCCTCTGAAAATGTTTAGTAGCTTTAGTTATTACTAATCCTTACTCTGTTTTGTGTAAATTGCTCACTTCATCCAGCATTTCTTCTAACCCTTCCACTGAAGTAAGACTCTCATGAAGTTAGCTAACATAAGGACTCTAATAGACAAAATTTTTCACTAGGTCTATAAGTTCCACACATTATCTTGATTTTTGTCTATTACTCCTTCCGTTACTTAGCACAGACTGAGAGTTTCCTCTCCACTATCTTTACAATTTTTGAAACAGGTTAGAATTTATTATTTGAACTGTGAACCATACAGTCATTTCCCAGATTATCAAAAATCTAATCAAACGTTCTATCTCGACAAAGGTTAATGACCTTCATGTTGTCGCTCCTGACAGCTTGTGGGGGAAGCCTGCTGTTGATTGATGCGTTGAAGGTGAAATTTGATTGGTGAGGGTTAGTTAGGTGAAACTGAGTCAGTCTGGTTGGGATAATGGTTTACCTTGCTACAGCTCATCAAGTTTATGCTACGGCGGATGAGTAACCGAGCTAAAAGAAAATAGATCTAAGATACTAACACCAGATGTCCTTTCGAAAACCATCATGGAATAAACGATTTAATGTCCCGTTCCAACGTATTATTTGTAGAGAGGTTCCCGCCATCAGTTCCCTATTGTTTCGGCTGATGAGACGTCGTGAAGAGGTAGTTAGTACAGAAAACTGTCCACTGATTTCTTCACAACTTGCACACTGCTATCGTTCCTACCACTGACGAACCAAACCCAACGAGGGAAATTTCTTCCAGCATCTGGGCGAGATTGGTGACAGCTAATTGTATTAATAAATGCAATCAGTAAGTAAGTCTTTATAATATGACTTATACATTTCCAGGTATCTCTGAATGAAACGCGCGGGGGGATACAAAGTAATTTCTTAAATAGGTGAAATTCAGTCAAACTGGTTGGGGTAATGGTTTACAGAATTACTTCTCATCACGTACTGTGCACCTTCCTTTAAAGAAGAAGGGGCGCCAAATTAACAAAGATTAGCTAATTTTAATTGCAAATGATCAATACTTAGTACAACTGCTTCTCCTCGCTGACTGTAACCTCGCTTAAACAGAAGTAGCTGTAAAAAGAATTGAGATTATGTTTTTACAAAAAAATGGTTCAAATGGCTCTGAGCACTATGGGACTCAACTGCTGAGGTCATTAGTCCCCTAGAACTTAGAACTAGTTAAACCTAACTAACCTAAGGACATCACAAACATCCATGCCCGAGGCAGGATTCGAACCTGCGACCGTAGCGGTCTTGCGGTTCCAGACTGCAGCGCCTTTAACCGCACGGCCACTTCGGCCGGCTATGTTTTTACACCCAGTCGTCGACATCTGTACAGATAAAAGCACATCTTGGATGGAGAAGGATGGGAAAGCCTTTTCCGAAGAGCCATCTCGCCAATCGCATTAAGCAATATGTGGAAATCATCTGGATAACCGTCCTTCCGATAGAGTTCATTGTCTCACCTGCGTGCAGCCCCTTAGACATTCGTGAACTGTATGTTACAACCGCTATCATCCGCACAAATCATCCTACTCCTTAAATTTCCCACTGGATATAGTAGTTCTTCGCATACATTGATATGCGTCTCGTGGGACTGAGACTGAGGTACATCAGTCGTTGTACCTTTTGTTCCTCATTAGAGTGGAGCTACTTTGAGAATTGTATTTCAAGCAGTTTCTAGTGCTCGATACTTATTGTCACGTATGCGGTTGTTATAGTAAAAGAAACACAACCTTTTGCTTTTCGCTCTAAAATTTTTCCTTTCCTTTACAAAGAACTGAAAGACTCCGTTATGAAAGCACGCATTACGCAAGTAAAACATCATCATTATCGAATCTCAGTTTCATTGAGTCGTACTAAACATTGCTAGCTGTAACTAGCCCGTAACGGAAATGATAAAACGTTATGGGTGCTCTGAAATGCGTTACTTAAGAGCTCTATGGTCATTTGTTCAGTAGGTATGTTCCACAGTAGTGAAAATGAACAAGTAGTCATACATTTTAGAGCCCATATTTACTGGCCTTTCTTTACTCTTTTGGCACATACTACCTCCACCAAAAATACGGAAACCAAAGAGTACGCAGTAGAAGAGATTTATTTCACAATATCGAAGATGAACAAGTGCTCATAGCTCTTGAAGTACACTTTTTGGTGCCCGTGTGAATTATACATTTTTGTCTTGTTTTTGCACACACTTCCACCTCCGGAAGTTTCCTACCCTACACTCTTAGCAACGTTAGTACCGGTAAGTGTATTACACTGTTAGAGAAAGCAGAACGATTTTCGCCTATAACTTTCGATTCGTCCGTTTCGGGACCATGGTGTCTTACCTCAAACTGATTCATTTACCCTTCCCATCATCCGTGAAATTTTGTAACATCATAACATAATCGCTCCATATATCTTGCTTCCACGTTAACGAGGTGTTGTAGCATGTTCGTGCGCTTTTCGGGAGTGGAACGGTGGAGAAATGGCTTGAATGTGGTACGACGTACCCTCTGCCGGGATCCTTCATTGTGCAACTGGAGAGTAATCATGAAGATGTAAATGTATAGATGTATTCCCTTTTTGTTCATCGCAAGAAGTGAACATTTACTTCAGATTATATAACGTGACCACGATCATTTTAGTAGTGGACTATAATACTCTTGCAGAAAAAACCATAATTATTTTGTTTCTTGCTTCTTGTCTGTGATGAACACAGCGACAATTCTCAGTCATTCTCCAAGAATTTCACGTGTGCATCTCATAATGCATTCGTTAACTGAGTTGTGTGATACTGCACTACTGGCTCACGGCGAGCAAAATGATATCTGCTGTTTCACATTTTCCTAAGAATATAACGATGGAAATGGCGCTATAAAAGGTCGATGCCCCTCCCGCGTCAGATTCTTTGTTTTTCACAGTTATACTCCCTTTATCTATGTTTTGTACATTATGTATACCATTGTCTCCTCGTCTGCCTTAGGACGGCCTGTCTTAAATATTGCCACTGGCGTATCTCATACTGTCGTATGAACTCATAAAAGAATCTGCTGCACCACGCTATTGTTCTTCGAAGAGTTACTGCCAGCTGAAGACAAAGTAGCTCCTCATAGTACTACTAATCACGTCGCGGCTTAAAGTGAAGATTATTGACACATGTTGCCGAAGGGAACATACTGGACCGGAAACACTGGCCATGGCTTGAAAAATAACACACAGCGGCGATACTGCTGAACATCAGTAGCTTCCTACTTCCATTTGTCAAATGTCACGCGAAACGACAGTAGTCGTGTTTCTGAGATCTGTTTCTCATCTGTTCAGATGTTTACCGCCAACGAGAGCCGATTTTACTTCAAGGGTGCCTACTTGTTGCAAAACAGTAGTAACATTTGTCTACTGAGTAAGAAGTTTTTGTTATCGAGATAAGTATTGCAGGAAAAAACATATTTTTTTCTCACAAGAACATTACTACTACGACGCATTTGGTAGTTCCGATATTCCCATGCATGTGCGTTGCTTCTTCATGAACAAACGTTTTTTAAGCATTGAAGTACAATAGAAGTTCGCTAAGACGTTGCCCATTTCAAGGTGTCTGGTATTTTTATGTCTTTACGGTTACGCTCTTTTATGTTACAACAAGGGAGGATTTCGCTTAAAAAAAGCTTTATATAACATGTTTAAGTGAAAGAATTAAGTAAATTAGACTGTGCTATGTCGAATTACATTCTTATTACTGTATGACGAAATAAAAGAATGTGGGGAAATTAATATAAATTCTTAGTTAGACAATAGTACACATTTTCCTTCATTTCAATACGTCCTGAGATGTGTACTAGAACGTTGGGCAGATTCTTAATCATAGCATTCGAAACTGGTACTAAATATTTCACAACTTGACCTATTTCCTGAGAGATGCGATTGCTATCTTGTACTAACCGGGAGCACTGCTTTTGTATTATTTCATTTTCCTCGTCTCACAGAAAGCATTATACAGTAGACCCAGTAGTCGAAAACAGCTCTAAATAGGGGCAACAGTAGGATACTGAAGAAAAAAATAACAACCAAGGGCATCATAGACTCAGTGTCAGACAATATGTTTTAATGTCCATATTCCGTTGTGCTAAAACAAACGCTGTCGGGAGTAATATACAGGATGTTTCACAAAGATATTATCAGCCCCTGATAGCTGAGTGGTCAGCGCGACGGAATGTCATACCTAACGACCCGGGTGCGATTCCTAACAGGGTCGGAGATTTTCTCCGCTCAGGGGCTGGGTGTTGCGTTGTCTTTATCATCATCATTTCATCCCCATCGACACGCAAGTCGTAGAAGTGACGTCAACTCGAAAGACTTGCACCAGTCGAACGGTTGACCCGACGGGAGGCCCTAGCCACACGGCATTTATTACAAACATATTCAAATATTTTAATATGTTAATCTACAAGTAAAACTAAAGGAAAAAGTTCATGGTCAACATAGGTCCGCAAATTTTTAGGTATGGAGTTACGGCTAGTAAAATGTTCAGCCTGAAATTTAGGAAATTCGCTAATATGAAGCCATCGCAAAACTGTACGAGGTTAAAGTAAAGCACGATTTCCACTTATTTTGTTGTTATTGGTCTGGTGACTCTAATAAAACATGTCCCAGACGTGTATCTGCAGTAGTTTCCCAGAACATCCACAGAAGCAAAGATTATTATACAAGTAAATTTGTTTACTTTCCATTAAGGATGCAGAAACTTTTATGTAATTGTTGGTAACCTCTAGTGAGTTGTTTCAGTCCTTTCCTAACCTTGAAACGAGTTACTTTTCTGTATTTTTCAGTGAAAGAACATAATAACAACAGTGTTTTAAGTGAAACCACATAGTAACTGTTGTAGTTTGTAGATTATTTATGAAACAGGGATGCCATTCGAATTTACAACAGTGGAGTATTCCGATGTGGTGTTTATTTACTGCAAATGTGATGGTAACGCTGCGGCCGCAGTTAACGACTATAGCGTACGTTATCCAACGTGGAGGATTCCGAATGCACGAACCATTAGCGGAGTATTTCGAATGTTACGGGAGACAGATTCTCTACCTAGCGTATAATTAGTATGAGCCCTCGATACGTGAAGACGATGATGAGTATATCATGGCCGCTGTTCAACGTAGTCCGGGTACCAGTACACGACATACCTCTGAACGATTAGGCACTTCACAATCTAACGTATGGCGTACACTGAAGTACAATGATCAGTATCCTTACCATAAACAAAAACTGCATCATTTACATCTGGGAGATCCTGCCCTTCGCTTGGAGTTGTGGAACTGGTTAAATACTAATCGGCAGTTACAAATGCGTTTTATTTACTGATGAGGCACAGTTTACTCGAGATGGTATAAAAACTTTACGTAACGAGCACGTATGGACTGAAGCAAACTCACATGCAACAGCGTATGCAATTTCCTGCAGCGATTTAGCGTAAATGTGAGGTGTGTTACAATCAACTCACACTTTACTGGATTATTCATTTTCCGAGGACGTCTAACTGGTGAGATGTACTTACAATTGGTTCAAATTGCTTTGAGCGCTATGGGACTTAATTTTTGAGGTCATCAGCCCCCTAGAACTTAGAACTACTTAAACCTAACTAACCTAAGGACATTACACACATCCATGCCCGAGGCAGGATTCGAACCTGCGACGGTAGCAGTCGCGCGGTTCCGGACTGCGCGCCTAGAACCGCTAGACCACCGCGGCCGGCGCCCGGTTTAACGCCAATGGAATATTGTGTATGGGAATGGATAAAGGACATAGTTTATGAGGACAAAATCAATACACGTGAGGCATTACTTGCTCACATTATCAGTGCAATAGACGAAATTAAGAGCAACCCTGTGAAACTGAAACGAGCAGCGAAATATTTTCATACAAGTGCAGCTAAGTTCATTGAACCTGGTGGAGACATTTTTGAACATTTATTGTGAATGTATTGTCAAAGTGTATGTACACCGCACAATTTCCTTAACACTGAGCTTTGTTTTTCCCGTTTAACATGAATTCACGTATTGTATGGTATTAATAAAAGCAGATTATCTGACACATTCATACAGTTTCAGTTAACGTTAGCCGGCCGTTGTGATCGAACGGTTCTAGGCGCTTCAGTCCGGAATCGCACAACCACTACGGTCGCAGGTTCGAATTCTGCCTCGGGCATGGATGTGTGTGATGTCCGTAGGTTAGTTAGGTTTAAGTAGTTCCAAGTTCTAGGGGACTGATGACCTCAGTTGTTAAGTCTCATAGTACTTAGAGCCATTTTGAGTTAACGTTATTACCATCATTTTTCCAACATTAAATTCTTCACAACTTCTGTTGAAAATTTTGTGCAATTGTTTGGAATTAGAAAACAAATTGGCCCAAGTAGTTAATAAATTAGAAATTTTACAAAATTACATCTTTGCCTCCCTGGTTGTTCTGGAAAACTACGGCAGATACACGTCTCGGACATGTTTCGTTAGATTCACCAGATCAATAACAACAAAATAAATAGAAATCGTGCTTTTCTTTAACGTCGTACAGTTTTTGCGATGGCTTCATATTAGCGAAGTTGCTAAATTTCAGGTAAAATCTTTTATTAGGCGTAACTCCGTAACTAAATATTTGCAGACCTATGTCTATATGAACTTTTTTCTTTAGTTTTACTTGTAGAATACCATATTAAAATATTTGCATGTCTTCGTGAAACACCCTGTATAGCCGTGGAATAACATTTCGTTCATCGATTTGTAACACCTTCATAGAAACCTTTACTTTTACTGTAAAAGACTATTTGGTCCTGCAAGGCGTTTTCATGGTTCTCTGACGTAGAAGGGAGTTACTACCAGTGACTATAAATAATTTGTAAGCTTATACATATAACATCTAGTATACAGGATTTTGCATTACATTTATTAATGGTTCGAATGAGAACAAAGCATCAAACACAGTCATAGATGTTGGATCACAATTCGATAGTATGACAGAAGCCTCTGCCCTAGTCAGTCCGAACACTATCAAGACACTGTAATCAGCTATAATGACGAGAGCATGGGCCGACTTTCTCCTTATTTCCTGAAATTCTAGAAAAATTTTATGGAATTCCCCGTGGAAGTTATGAGACTTCAGCAATGGCAAGACAGGTAGCTGAGGAGAAGATTAGTGTTCAACATCCCTTCGACGACGAGGTCGTTACAAAAAGAACAACAGCTCGGATTAGGGAAGGATGGAGAAGGAAAGCGGCCGTGCTCTTTCGAAGGAACCATGCCGGAATTTGCCATAAGTGATTTAGGGAAATCAAGGAACACCTAAAACAGAATGGCCAGACGCGGGATTGAGACGTCGTGCTCCCAAATGCGAGTCCAGTGTGCTAACCACTGCGCTACCCTACTCGTTCAATACAGGTAGACTGTAATGCGTAACTATACAGAAAGGTAGCACTACGCCATTCGTCGAAACAAATCTCTGTGTTTTCGTTTACTTTTATTATTCTTGAACTGATTTACATAAAAGAAGGATCTGTGTATTAGGATTATGTATCATCTGAGATTTCTCATCAAATGACAGTAGCACATTAGGGGGTTATCCTCCTGCGCACAACGGAAGAACATCACAACTCATAATACAAACCCGTCAGGAGCTGTGCCTTCAACTTGAATGTTATTCAAGTGTGTCTGTTACGTAGCACCCTTATCAAACAGTCACTAATCACTCGTTAGCCCGTCAAGTGATTTTAAAATACTATACAAATAATACCTTAAGACCAAAGTCCAAAGTACATTGATTACTATATTTGTCCCGCTCTACATCTGCTTCTACCTGTACATGGATTCTCTGCAAATCACACTTAAGTGCCTGGCAGAGGGTTCTTAGAGCCAGCTTCACAATAATTCTCTATTATTCCGCTCTCGAGCAGCGCACGAAAATAACGAATGCCGATGTCTTTCCGTGCGAGTTTTTATTCCCTTATCTTATTATGATGATCGTTTCTCCCTATGTAGGTCAGCGTCAACAAAATATGTTCGTATTCGGAGGAGAAAGTTGGTGATGAGAAACTCCTTTGTTTTAATGATGTCCACCGCAAGTCCTGTACCATGTCCGTGAAACTTCTTCCCTTATTTCTCGATAATACAGAAAGCGCTGGTCTTCTTTGAACTTTCTCTGCGTATCCGGTAATCCTACCTGATAAGCATCCAACACATTCTGACAAATCGATCATACGTAGCAAATTGAGTAATTCAATGGTTCGAATACATACCAGCTAATGTTCATTTTCAGTGCTGTTTAGTAGCGTTCTGTTTTTAGGGCGTGTTAAATGAAAGCCTTACCTGTCTAATAAACGAAAATTCGTTCCGGCAACCTGTGACTCGGTAAGCTTATGTGCAGCAGTGTACATCTGCACAAGAACGGTCGCAGGGACAGTGTAAACGCGCCCGCCTCAATAGCAACTTTTTCTTATGACGAATAGCGTTTTATTATTTGTTTCGTGTGTAGTGAATCCGTGGAACAAGTGAAATCCGTTGCAGAATGGAGGTCGACTATGACGATGAATATCTGAAGTAGCTGCAAGGAAACAAAATATCTAGAAGGTCCCTAAATGGCTTGACGTCCGAGGTTATGGGTCTCTTTTTTTGTGGGTGAATTAGTAGCGATACAAAACCGCCAGGCGATTTTGAACGCCACTGCCGTAACTGTAAAAATTATTCACTATTCAACACATGACACTGTGCAGGATGTGCTTCAGTTTCATAAAGAATCTGCGAGTTAGACGGCCAGCAACTGACTTTTGTATTGATAATCGAACTTTTGATGCGATTGAAGAACTTTTGCTGTACTTTGAACAATAAGGAGATAGCTTGGTTGTAAGAACATTCTGCCACTACAGTTATGGAGTGATGGTATGCGTTTAATGATAATTTTGGGATCACTTCGTGTGCTTCTGCTTTTTTATTTGCACGTTACGTCAAGGCTGCGGTACATTTGCCTTCTGAGGCCAAAATTTTCCACATGACGCTGCATACCTTCAAAATACAGAACATGAAAGATGTAAATATGAGTATCTGAATGTGTTGTTGTTGTTGTGGTCTTCAGTCCTGAGACTGGTTTGATGCAGCTCTCCATGCTACTCTATCCTGCGCAAGCTTCTTCATCTCCCAGTACCTACCGCAACCTACATCCTTCTGAATCTGCATAGTGTATTGATCTCTTGGTCTCCCTCTACGATTTTTACCCTCCACACTGCCCTCCAATGCTAAATTTGTGATCCCTTGATGCCTCAAAACATGTCCTATCAACCGATCCCTTCTTCTAGTCAAGTTGTGCCACAAACTTCTCTTCTCCCCAATCCTATTCAATACCTCCTCATTAGTTATGTGATCTACCCACCTTATCTTCAGCATTCTTCTGTAGCACCACATTTCGAAAGCTTCTATTCTCTTCTTGTCCAAACTGGTTATCGTCCATGTTTCACTTCCATACATGGCTACACTCCATACAAATACTTTCAGAAACGACTTCCTGACACTTAAATCTATACTCGATGTTAACAAATTTCTCTTCTTCACAAACGATTTCCTTGCCATTGCCAGTCTACATTTTATATCCTCTCTACTTCGACCATCATCAGTTATTTTACTCCCTAAATAGCAAAACTCCTATACTACTTTAAGTGTCTCATTTCCTAATCTAATCCCCTCAGCATCACCCGATTTAATTTGACTACATTCCATTATCCTCGTTTTGCTTTTGTTGATGTTCATCTTACATCCTCCTTTCAAGACACTGTCCATTCCGTTCAACTGCTCTTCCAAGTCATTTGCTGTCTCTGACAGAACTACAATGTCATCGGCGAACCTCAAAGTTTTTACTTCTTCTCCATGAATTTTAATACCTACTCCGAATTTTTCTTTTGTTTCCTTTACTGCTTGCTCAATATACAGATTGAATAACATCGGGGAGAGGCTACAACCCTGTCTCACTCCTTTCCCAACCACTGCTTCCCTTTCATGGCCCTCGACTCTTATAACTGCCATCTGGTTTCTGTACAAATTGTAAATAGCCTTTCGCTCCTTGTATTTTACCCCTGCCACCTTCAGAATTTGAAAGAGAGTATTCCAGTTAACGTTGTCAAAAGCTTTCTCTAAGTCTACAATTGCTAGAAACGTAGGTTTGCCTTTTCTTAATCTTTCTTCTAAGATAAGTCGTAAGGTTAGTATTGCCTCATGTGTTCCAACATTTCTACGGAATCCAAACTGATCTTCCCCGAGGTCCGCTTCTACCAGTTTTTCCATTCGCCTGTAAAGAATTCGCGTTAGTATTTTGCAGCTGTGACTTATTAAACTGATAGTTCGGTAATTTTCACATCTGTCAACACCTGCTTTCTTTGGGATTGGAATTATTATATTCTTCTTGAAGTCTGAGGGTATTTCGCCTGTCTCATACATGTTGCTCACCAGATGGTAGAGTTTTGTCAGGACTGGCTCTCCCAAGGCCATCAGTAGTTCTAATGGAATGTTGTCTACTCCCGGGGCCTTGTTTCGACTCAGGTCTTTCAGTGCTCTGTCAAACTCTTCACGCAGTATCTTATCTCCCATTTCATCTTCATCTACATCCTCTTCCATTTCCATAATATTGTCCTCGAGTACATCACCCTTGTATAAACCCTCTATATACTCCTTCCACCTTTCTGCCTTCCCTTCTTTGCTTAGAACTGGGTTGCCATCTGAGCTCTTGATATTCATACAAGTGGTTCTCTTCTCTCCAAAGGTCTCTTTAATTTTCCTGTAGGCAGTATCTATCTTACCCCTAGTGAGACAAGCCTCTACATCCTTACATTTGTCCTCTAGCCATCCCTGCTTAGCCATTTTGCACTTCCTGTCGATCTCATTTTTGAGACGTTTGTATTCCTTTTTGCCTGCTTCATTTACTGCATTTTTATATTTTCTCCTTTCATCAATTAAATTCAATATTTCTTCTGTTACCCAAGGGTTTCTATTAGCCCTCGTCTTTTTACCTACTTGATCCTCTGCTGCCTTCACTACTTCATCCCTCATAGCTACCCATTCTTCTTCTACTGTATTTCTTTCCCCCATTACTGTCAATTGTTCCCTTATGCTCTCCCTGAAACTCTCTACAACCTCTGGTTCTTTCAGTTTATCCAGGTCCCATCTCCTTAAATTCCCACCTTTTTGCAGTTTCTTCAGTTTCAATCTGCAGTTCATAACCAATAGATTGTGGTCAGAATCCACATCTGCTCCTGGAAATGTCTTACAATTTAAAACCTGGTTCCTAAATCTCTGTCGTACCATTATATAATCTATCTGATACCTTTTAGTATCTCCAGGATTCTTCCAGGTATACAACCTTCTTTTATGATTCTTGAACCAAGTGTTAGCTACGATTAAATTATGCTCTGTGCAAAATTCTACAAGGCGGCTTCCTCTTTCATTTCTTCCCCCCAGTCCATATTCACCTACTATGTTTCCTTCTCTCCCTTTTCCTACTGACGAATTCCAGTCACCCATGACTATTAAATTTTCGTCTCCCTTCACTACCTGAATAATTTCTTTTATCTCGTCATACATTTCATCAATTTCTTCATCATCTGCAGAGCTAGTTGGCATATAAACTTGTACTACTGTAGTAGGCATGGGCTTTGTGTCTATCTTGGCCACAATAATGCGTTCACTATGCTGTTTGTAGTAGCTTACCCGCATTCCTATTTTCCTATTCATTATTAAACCTACTCCTGCATTACCCCTATTTGATTTTGTATTTATAACCCTGTAATCACCTGACCAAAAGTCTTGTTCCTTCTGCCACCGAACTTCACTAATTCCCACTATATCTAACTTTAACCTATCCATTTCCCTTTTTAAATTTTCTAACCTACCTGCCCGATTAAGGGATCTGACATTCCACGCTCCGATCCGTAGAATGCCAGTTTTCTTTCTCCTGATAACGACGTCCTCTTGAGTAGTCCCCGCCCGGAGATCCGAATGGGGGACTATTTTACCTCCGGAATATTTTACCCAAGAGGATGCCATCATCATTTAATCATACAGTAAAGCTGCATGTCCTCGGGAAAAATTACGGCTGTAGTTTCCCCTTGCTTTCAGCCGTTCGCAGTACCAGCACAGCAAGGCCGTTTTGGTTAATGTTACAAGGCCAGATCAGTCAATCATCCAGACTGTTGCCCCTGCAACTACTGAAAAGGCTGCTGCCCCTCTTCAGGAACCACATGTTTGTCTGGCCTCTCAACAGATACCCCTCCGTTGTGGTTGCACCTACGGTACGGCCATCTGTATCGCTGAGGCACGCAAGCCTCCCCACCAACGGCAAGGTCCATGGTTCATGGTTCATGTGTAGGAAATATAAATTTTCACACGGCACTTCCTACGTAGAAATCACTGTTTCTTCCAAAGGAGCGTGCAACTTCCGTAAGTCTTCCAAGTGAGAACAGCACCGTGCCCGTGACTGACAACTGGTGATAGTCATACGTGCTACAGTCAAAGAACGAGAACGATGGATAGCCATTCAACAAAGAATTTACATAAGTGCTATAGTATACCAGTGATCTCGTATCAGAAGTAGTCAGGAGTCATGGAAAACCATTCTATTGTACCTCAGAACAGCAGCTGATATGGTTTGGTTTGCAATCGAATCAAAGGCAATCGCAAGAACGTTTAAAGCATCTCAAAGTGATTTAAATCTCACTAGATAAGAAACGTGGAAATCACGTGGAGTTTGTGTAAACTTGACCTTAACGCAAAAAATATTTAATATGCAGTCAACTGAAGTAACCCGTATTTAACAATATATTTGTCCCAGACTGACATTAGTCACACCCACTACTACGACTTAAGCTTGCACCTCAATAACTTTCTGACGATACACACATCCACATTACACCTACACTCCACAAAACCATCATGCGGTGTTTCCCCGGAGGGTACTTCTGAACCCAATATCTTCTGCCCGCTACCCTATTCCGTTTACAAATAGTGCGTGACGAAAGACCTGTGTACGACCTGAAGTTTTTCTTATCTTGTCGCTGCGGCCATTTTTACGAGACGCATATCGCAAAAAAATGGTTCAAATGGCTCTCAGTACTATAGGACTCAACTGCTGTGGTCATAAGTCCCCTAGAACTTAGAACTACTTAAACCTAACTAACCTAAGGACAGCACACAACGCCCAGCCATCACGAGGCAGAGAAAATCCCTGACCCCGCCGGGAATCTAACCCGGGAACCCGGGCGTGGGAAGCGAGAACGCTACCGCACGACCACGAGATGCGGGCGCATATCGCAGAAAGTAATATGATATCCGACACTGAATATTCTCAGAATTTCTACAGTAAACATCTCAGTGATGCACAACGTCTCTCTTGTAGAGTCTGCCATTGGAGTTTATTGAGCACGTTGTTAAATCTATCACGTTGACTAAACGAACTTATAACGAAAGCGCTACTCTTCGTTGAACCTTCTTTCTTTTTTCGAGACACCCAGCTTGACTAGCACGAGTAGTACTCAAGAAACACACGAACAAGTACTTTGTAAGACACTTCTTTCGTCGACAAAGTCATTACCGTAATATTATCCCAATGAAATCCAGCGTGGGATCTATCTATTGTTTTCTTTATGACATCATTTCACTTTAGGTGTCTCCGGACGGCTGCTCCTAAGTATTTTACGGTATTTACTGGGCAGAGATGTTTATCGCCAGTAGCGTAATATAACAGTAGAGGATCTGTTGGCCTATACTTAGGCAACATATTACATTTATTGACAATCACGATAGAATGCTACTCTGTGCTCTAACCTTCGTAGCAGCTGCTTTAGATGGGAGTAATTCAAGTAAGTGATTCAAGGACTTGCTTCGCGGATATCTGCAAAGTTCAAATGGCTCTGAGCACTATGGGACTTAACTTCTTTGGTCATCAGACCCCTATAACTTAGAACTACTTAAACCTAACTAACCTAAGGACGTCACACGCATCCATGCCCGAGGCAGGATTCGAACCGGCGACCGTAGCGGTCGCGCGGTTACACATTGCAGAGCCTAGAACCGCATGGTCGGATATCTGCAGCCGTGACGTCTGCGTAGCTTCACACAGCTATTGGATAGTGCTTGGCGAACGACTCAGAGCGAACACAGTGGTCGACGTGGTTCCAAATACGCAAAACCGGGCTAAGACACCGGAGAATAATACGTTCTGGCAATGACAAAGGAATCTTCATCATGTTATTTTTGCCAAAGCAATTTGGCAAGGTCTACTTAGTCACTGGAAAATCCCATCCTACACAGGCCGCACGGGATTAGCCGAGCGGTCTAGGGCGCTGCAGTCATGGACTGTGCGGCTGGTCCCGGCGGAGGTTCGAGTCCTCCCTCGGGCATGGCTGTGTGTGTTTGTCATTAGGATAATTTAGATTAAGTAGTGTGTAAGCTTAGGGAGTGAGACGACCTTAGCAGTTAAGTCCCATAAGATTTCACACACATTTGGACATCCTACACAGAGATCCTTCCGTAAGGATGACCGTGATTTTCAGGGACTAATTCGAAGTCAGGTCGGTCAAGAGTGCCTTCCAGCCGTGTCACTGGTATCAGACAACGAAAACATTCTACAGACCATAAAGCTGTACATCGTCTTGACAGTCTTCCAGCGATGATCCATGGCAGACAAGCGAGCGTCTATCTGTACTAAAGCTGTGAATGTGCCTCATAGATGTTGTCTTCCTGTCACCAATCAACAGCAGGAAAATTCCGATGCTCCCGAATACATTCATTCATTTTCCGTCGGTGTAACACAATTGGAATAGGTGCAGATATGATCTCCGTACACAGGTGGCTTCACTTAACTGATGTCACAGATCCAAGTCTAGTTGGTCCTAGGTTTATCCGGACGACAGGTTGTTCCACAATGTCATGCAAGGCGGCTTTCATGCACTGTACTGGTCGATGTTCACTACAAATATCAATGGCGCGTGGAGATTGTCTTTCCTGTAAGAGTAGTTCACACAACTCTATCTACCTTGGAAATACCTTGAAAATACTAGCTACATAACCAGGAAACTGAAGATCAACCTATCAGTCATTTTCGCCGGCCGGTGTGACAGAGCGGTTCTAGGCGCTTCAGTCTGGAACCGCGCGACCGCTATGGTCGCAGGTTCGAATCCTGCCTCGGGCATTGGTGTGTGAGGTGTCCTTACGTTAGTTAGGTTTAAGTAGTTCTAAGTTCTAGGGGACTGATCACCTCAGATGTTAAGTAACATAGTGCTCAGAGCCATTTGAACCATTTTATCAGTCATTTTGCATACCTACTTCCCCACGTCACACACCATCGGCCATGAGCTATGCACTACGAATGACAGTGGGGTGGTAATTCCGAAAATGTGACGGACAATGTGTTTACAGCTGATTTAATGGAAACAGGACAACCTAATGGCTTATTTCGAAAATTACAGCTCTTTTAGATATGGTACTATTATAGGTGATAACCCCTTAACTTCCTCCAACCTACGAACTGAATTGACAGCCATTATAAAGGGGGGGACAACCTTCGAACTTGCTTGCCATCCATTATAAGTGGACCCACAATTCAACGTGTATCTGAACCACGTTAAAATTTCAGGTTTTCCTTCTATACGAATCATGATCAGAACTGTAAGAAAGGATATATGGCAGAAATAATTTCTAGCTGCGACCGAGATTTGATTCTGGGACATATGCATTTGCAATCTCGCGTTTACCTATTAAGTCGCTCAATGATGAAGGCACAGAAAACTAATTACATTGCGAAGATGTTTTAAAAAACATCATTAAACCATTAGCGTTAATAATATCAACACCTAATTTCTTCTTACTTCATAAGTAAAGGGTTCATTGTGCTCCAATTTTATCTTCGTCCACACAGACAAACGTAACTTAATACTTTGGGTGGTGTGCACTGAAACGTACATTATGTCAGTTCCGTATATTCTCCGTGTTATTTTAATGTAGTGATTGCTTTGTCAATGTATGACGTCATCACCGTAGGTAAGTAAGAACAGTCGTTGGGATATGCGGGAAATCGTTGCTACAGAAGCAGATTCATTTTTTAAAAAAAATTACGAGTGATAGATCTTATGCTCACTACGTTTTTTTCTGGGAGTGAGTTAGATGAAAACTGGGAGATATTACCAAACATTACCACCTTGGAATAGAAAGGTGCCCGAGAATAAGAAACTTCTGAACAATATGCTGGCGTTACACGCCGAAAAGTGTTGCCTAAAAGCCTTTTAAGATGATGCAGTCCGATGCGATCAGACGATAGCGTTATTTTGGGATACGATCGCTTTAATAACCGACTACCGATATTCAAATGAGGATCGAAGCACGCGGCACTTTGCATTCCATCCATAAAGAGAAAACAGTGGCGAAATGTTCCACCGCCCCATTCTGCTATTTCGAGGGTGCCCAATAAAAGCGACCGAAATGCGAAGACTGCTACAACCCGCGAAACAGCGGCCGGAACGGTTGCCCTAGGAATAAATGGCTCTAATTCTATGACCACGGGCCGGCGAGTGGTGCGCGCCGCGGGCCGTTAGCAGTCGGTTTTATGGGGTGGAACACGGCGTCTGCATTATGCAACAGCGCGCGGTCCCAGGGTCGAGCACCTGTGGCCAGGTGGCCACAGTCGCCGCCCTCCACTTGCTGCAGGAAGCAGCCGGGGAACACCGCCCACAGACGGAATGCAGACCTTCGGAAACAGCCTCCTCACCAGGCTGTCCAGGAGATCGGGGCGACGTGGCTGTGCTACTCTGTTAGCAGCGTGGTGTCTTGTTGAAGAATCCCAGGAATGAGCAACATGTGGCAAAGAATTTCGTTGACATGTTTCCGAAAAGCATTGATTTCCAAGGAGGAAACTGACTCGTTGCCTTGACTTGTACCATAGCCTTGCTCGAACGTATGAGAACTATACCACGCCGAATATGAACGTTTTGCATATCCAGTGCCTTAAGGAGGAAATGCATGTATAAGGGGAAATCTCACCATTAGTTTCTTTAGTTGCTGATAAATAATAATAAAAGGCCGTATTTTTGCGGCAGAGAACAGAAAAAATTGAATTCGGCTGGGGCAATTTATATTGAAGTGCCACAGGGTTCTGTTTTAGGTCCAGATATTCAGCTGTACACTGTCCCTCATATCTCTCCTCGTCCTTAACGCTTATGTCGGAACAACATGACAGAAACAGACGTTCCCATCGTAATAAAATCCTCTCTGTTCCACTGTATCGCTCAGTCACCTTCACCAAGTTCTTTACAGTAGCGGGAATCCGACTCTGGAATAACCTCCCTCGTTATGTTAGACAACTTAAAAAAATGTCCGGCTTCAAAAAACAGTTAATGACGTATCTAATTAAGCAACAGTAATGCCTTCCTCTGTACATGAATGCACTTTACCTCATTACTTCCCCCTTTCCCCCTCCCTAAATCTCCCTTCCCCAAAACTCGCTATACTAGTAAACATCTACTTTACACACCAAGATATTAATGTACATCTGCACAAATCTTCATTACTATTGCCATTTTTTCTCATGTTTATCATTATTATTTGATTTTTTTTTACTGTTATTATTATTGCTTTTATCATAATTTGTATGTATAGCACCTGTTGTAAAAATGCTGCCAGCATTTACTTTATTAGGTCTTAGTCATTACTTTTTATTCATGTTGTCACTAGAGTAATCTAATTTTCTTATTTAAACTATTGTCATGATGTAACTCTGATGTGTGAAATGTTGCATGTATGGAGCACTGGTCCGATGTAAGAGAGGGCCTGATGGCCCTCATCTGATCAGGTTAAATAAATAAATAAATAAAATAAAATAAAAATATATATAGGGTGACGGGGCAGGCCACCTGAGCACCTCAGCGTAGTTTCGTGATAATAGACGATCTTTCAAATAAAAGCTGATTATGATTTAAATAATGAAAAACTACACCAGTTACTAATTTTTTCACGCGTAGCACGACGCGTTTTGAGAATTTAGTCTCATTTTCCAGAGAATTTATCTATATGAATATTTTTAAAGATGTTTCCAGTGTGATTTTCCGCCTCTTGTGCTGCTGATGTCTTTCTGAGTTTATACTACAATCAGGAAATCGGACAAATTGAATCCTGGAGTGTTTTTATATATTAATTTTAGAAATGGTGTTTTTGTTTGTCTGCTTACAGATATTGTGCCTCCTCCAATGCACAGAGTGTCACCACTTCCAAATTATCACTTACACTGCTTGTACTCAAAACACGCTACAGTGATATTACGACTCTGTGGTTTCACAAATAGGTCGTACACAGTCAGAGGCGCTACAGTGATTTTGGATTACATTATATATACATAACTGTCAATTACAAAATTGATTTTAACCACTATTGACTTTTGAATTTTCGATCACATTTTTTAAATATGTGAGGAAATGTGCATATTTATGAAAATTACTATGCTTATTATAAGCCGGCCTGTGTGACCGAGCGGTTCTAGGCGCTTCTGCCTGGAACCGCGTGACTGCTACGGTCGCATGTTCGAATCCTGCCTCGACCATGGATGTGTGTGATGTCTTTAGGTTAGTTACGTTTAAATAGTTCTAAGTTCTAGGGTACTGATGACCTCACATGTTAAGTCCCATAGTGCTCAGAGCCATTTGAACCATTTTTGAGCTTATTATATGCAAGGGAAAAATTTGAAAAATCAACTGTTTCACTATCCAGTTTATCATTAAAAAAATTTTTCTACTAGATCTTTGTGGTGAATAAAAATTTCAAGCTCCTTCATTAAATACTTTTTGTGGTTTTTTGGAAGTGGTGGAGAATTGTATATTCCTGACTCTGAGAATTTATCTTTTTTTATTGTTTACGGTGTGGTCTCATTTCTGTTATAGTTTGTTGTTTGTGGAGAAACTTAGTTTCTCTTTATGTGACCTAGGTCTGTTCCTTGTACTTTGAGAGATGTTATCTATGTGAGGAATGCTCGCCATACACTTGGTTCTGTTGCTGATCGTTATGAAGTTGAGCTGCGGATGCCATTGGCCTCTGCGATTTGGTTAATGATGTCTAATTGTTTAGTTAGAAAATAAGAGCCATAATTCAGTAGTCAATAGTGCTAAAAATTAATTTTATAATTAACAGCTTTATGTAATGTAATCCAAGAACACTGTAACACTTCTGACTGTGCACAAACTCTTTGTGAAACTGTATCGTTTTTAATATATTTGCGAGTGGCGTGTTTTGATCACTGAAACAAACAATGGACATGATGGCTCGCGTGTATGTGACATTCTCTGTAATGGAGGAGGTACAAAAACACCCTAAGATTCTTTTCGTCCGATTTTCCGATTGCAGCATAACCTCAAAAAGACATCTGCAGAAAATCACACATGGAAACACACGCATGTAAACAAATATAACTGAAAATGATAATTAATTCTCGAAACAAGTTGTGCTAAGCATGAAAAAATAAGTAACTGGTGCAGTTTTTCTTTATCTAAACATGATGATACAGTTACAGATTTCCCTAAAACATCGAAAAATGAAAAAATAAATAACTGGTGCAGCTTTTCTTTATCTAAACACGATGACACAGTTACAGACTTTCCTAAAAATCGAATATGATGAGCGAAATTAAAATCTGATTGGCTTGAAGAGGGGCATCGTGTGGTGTTCATCGTTTTTCGTGGATGGAAAGGCAGAGGAGATACGATAGTCACTTTTGTGATATTAAATTGATTGTCATGTTATTTTCTTTACATTTTGATAATAGGTTTGAAGAAATGCACAATGCATTGGGCTGTACAGTAATTATTTGACATCGTATTGTGGTGTTGAGCTTTTGCAGGTGCATTTGCAGGCGCATGTAGTGAGACTGGGATGAAATAATCAGTAAGTAATGTAATGAACGTTGTTACAACTCGTGTTCAAAATGTTGACCTTTAGGAGACATACATGCGATTGGAATTGTAAAATACTACACGTCGAATTTCATCAGATCCGATAGCAGAACAAGCTCCTGTAATACGATCTTTCATATCTTCGCGAGCGGTTAGAATTTAATTACAAACTTGTTGTTTCAACCATCCGCGCAAGTAAAGGTTCACAGGCATTAAGTCTGGCAAACGTGCAAGCTAGTTTGTGTTTCCGGACCGACCAATCCAAAGTTATTCAAATCTGTCGTTCATAATCTCTGTAATTCTCCGTGCATAATGTGTAGGTCATCTATCGTGCTGGTACCACATGATTTGTCGTATGTAGAGTGGGATGTCTTCTAGTAATAGTGGCAGCACCTCTCTTAAGGAATCAAAATACCTCGCAGCATATAAGTTACCATCAGTAAAATAGGGACCAATAATTCGATTGTTTAGAAGAGTGCACCACACGTTGACTGATCAAAGTCTTCGTTTGTCTCTCTTCTCAGCCTTCGTGGAGTTTCAGAGGACTAATAATTGGTGTGTGCATGGGATGTAAATGATGATACATCTGTAAACAATATTTTGGTCAAGAACATGTTATCTGTCTGCAGTTTCCATTGCCCCATTCTAGAATTGTACCCCTCGAAGCAACTCACCGCCATGGACCTCCTGATAAAGTGATATGTCGTGTGGGTAAAATCTGCTGGAATGCAGTATTCACAAGACACTTCGTTGACTGATTACACCCTCTCTTTCGAACTGTCTTGTACTAACATGTGGATAGCGTTCTACAGCTGCTAAGATATCAGAGCACGTCGCTCGTCAATTGCTGATTTGTGCCACTTACTTTCTTTTATTACTGTGGACGTTACCTTTTTCCTGAAATGTTTATATTGTGTTTGCAAAGAGAGATTCACGACGATGCTGCACGATCAGTATATCTCTCAGCATACAATCCTACCGCTACTCTCACATGCTGGCGACATTTGCAATAACCATATTAAATTTCATTTGCTTAGAAGACTGTGAAGGTCTGATAACTTTATGAAGGCGTCGTAAGCTCGCTGCCACAGCAAATCGCAGACTAATGGTCTTCATGCGATAGATAAACAAAGTAATCCTGCAGTGAGTGGAATGTTGTTTACATTCGATGCTCTTCGTGCAATGAGTGTAATGTTTTTTCCATTTGATGTAATCTGTAAAGTAAACAATCACTTAATGTACCTGTTTTTTGTCGCTGATGCTCTATGATCAACGAACGCTCGTACATAACCAAACCCAACACAACATAACACAATGAACGTGTTTTCAAAATAATGTTAAAAGGCAAATAATATAAAATGCTAATATATTTAGAATTATTAAGTTTGACCAGCATATCTCCTACAAGCTATGACCTACGAAAAAATGAACTCCTCACTATCTTCCCCCTTAAGGCTAAACACATTTTGTTTGAAAGATTTTGTTGTATAAGTAAAAGTGTCAGAGTTATCAAAATGGCCTATATTAAGTGCCTCACCATGTGTATCACGCAGCCCGTTTCATCTTTGTATATCTATAGCAAACGACATCCACTGCAACCTGCTTACTGTAGTTAATACTAGATCTTCGCTACAATTTTTCTCCTCACAATTCATTCCACTCCCAAACTGAGTATACCTTGGCGCCTCACATTGTGTCCTTCACCCAATCCCTTCTCCTGGCTACCCACATAGTATTCCTAGAGTATTTCTCATTATTCGGTAATATCATTTTTCGAAAGCCTCTGTTATCTTATTATCTGGACTGTTTAAGTCCAGGGTTTAATTCCATACAAGAAAGCCTCACACAGATACTTTGAAATGGTTTTGGCTCCGTGTTGTGCCCAACTTTGAGATACAGAGGGAAATTCCTTTCAGACACCAAAAAGTGCAATGCTCGTTAGATATCGATCAAAAACATTAATGTTCCGAAGTATGGACACCTATTTGTCAACGGAAACACTTTTGTAGTAAGACAACAAATTAGATGAGCAAATGACTTGCTTTTTATTATTTAAGGCTACCTAATCAAGGTCAGTTGCGGGAAATTAGGTTTCAAAATGCAAAGCAAGTCTGCCTTCAAAAATATTGATTTATTGACTCAAAGTTCTACATGAAATACAAAGAAAACGAGTGATAACCTGTTATTAGTGAAACGAACATCAATTCTCGTAAAATTTACAGCAAAGTGTGGCTCACTAGAAGCTCAAAAGCACAATGAATGTACCGCTAACACTTTGGAGGTTACCTAAAGAGTGTGTCATCGGATTGTTTCGCGGCGGCATGACTGAATAAAATTTCCTCGGATTTCAAGCAGCGCAAATTCGAATAAAATTGTCGAGCTTTCGATGGCCATCGCCATCGTCTTCGGGATTAAATAGCACTGACTGCATGGGTTGGCGAGTATCTTACAGAGTTAACTGCTCCCTCTTGGATTGGGTTGGCATGGTTACCCACTCATATAGGCACGACAGCAGCCTCTGGCACCAACCAGAGAGGGCCGGAAAGACGCCTGCGCAGAGGTGAGTTAAGCAGCTCGAAGCAGTTCCGGCCCACCACGGGACCGAGTTACGTCAGGCAGCCGAATGGCCGGCGCCACGTTCGAAACTACCTGAAAAATACCTGAAAGACTGCTTGGGAAATGCGATAAGCTCCTAATCGGTAAAGCTCGCAACTATGAAGTAAGCGAATTCAAGATCCTTGAAACAATACAAGTAATGAGTACCAAGCTACGTAGGAGATTATGATTGTGGTTGTGATTGTGAGCTGCTTATAAAGCGAATAGTGCAAACACTAACTTGAAAATTCAGAAGTGTTCGTGGTCGAAACTGGATCAAATGTTTCTCTTTGCATGACCGGGCAATATGCCTCCACCACACGGAAAGAACTCTCCAAAACTTAGTCCCTCTGCTTTCCAGAATAAACACTAAATGGAGGGGAGGATTCCCGCCTTTTAAAACAACAACCGGTGAGAATTTCCACAAATTCATGAAAATTCAGGGGTACCCTGCCGAAATTTTTTCATCCATAGCTTATGGAACGTGACTTGACTTTGAAAAAGATTGTTACGGGCTGATAGAAGTCTCCCACTCATTGGTCGTGAACTTCATGCCACGTCACAGAAACGAACGAACTTCTTTGAGTGGACAACATCGTCTAGAATTAAAGATATTTAATTCTCTCGTGGTGCACAGCATAGCTGCGCAAGGGCGATCTAATGTCTGCCTACAGAAAGCTGGTTTTTGTCACGGTAAGTGATTCTCTAGAGATCGGCAGTGGCTTAGCACAGTCTGTAAAGGCGAACGTCGCATGTGCCGACAAAAGTAGAAGGCGGGCCTGGCTTCACTTGCGAAAACCACAATCCCTTGGGAAGTCAGCCGGCCGGAGTGGCCGAGCGGTTCTAGGCGCTACAGTCTGGAACCGCGCGACCGCTTCGGTCGCAGGTTCGAATCCTGTCTCGGGCATGGATGTGTGTGATGTCCTTAGGTTAGTTAGGTTTAAGTAGTTCTTAGTTCTAGGGGACTGATGACCTTAGAAGTTAAGTCCCATAGTGATCAGAGCCATTTGAACCCTTTGAACAGTAGCAGCTGCGCGGTTCCGGACTGAAAAGCCTAGATCGCTCGGCCACAACGGCCGGCCCATGCATGTTTCTCTACGATAAACTATACATACAAACTGTAAAGTGATAAAACTACTACCTTGCACACGAGAGAAACCATCGATTCTTTGTAACACAAACACTACATAGTTCTCCAGAGAGGTATGACGCTTGCTGCCTGCTGTTAACGAAGTTCAAGACCGATTACGGTTCGGAAATCGTCATATGTTCACAACAACCATATAAAATTATCGTCGACAGCCGAAAATGCATACGAATGAACTGACATATTAGGAGGAAATAAACAACACGATCAGTAGCCATCGAATATGTAACGTTCTTCATCCAGTTTACTACCACCCCTGTTAGTCTTACGATTGCACACAGGAGTCCGATGTTACGCTGTATCGCTCATGTGTGGGATAACATTGTCGTCAATCTCTATAATGTCTCCTCTCTTCACTATTAAGGTATTATTTAGCAAAAGTCTACTCTCCTCCTCCAGAGCACGCAACTTTATTGATTTTTCTCAGTACTCTTTTCATGGTATTGGCCTTCAATTTTATATATTCTGTTTCGGTAATTTTACTAGATTCCCATGATTTTACATATTTCATCGTATTTCCCTCAATTTTTACGTATCTCACATCAACTTTTCGTGGTTCTGCCAGGTTCTCCTCGAATTTTACCGATTTTACATCATCTTTCACATTTTTTCCACCGTTTTCCATATGTATATGGTCATATTGCTGACGTACCCATGTGCTGTTTGATTTCCTGCGAGAATATTTGTGCATCTTATACACCAACCTTCTAAAAAATCCTAAGACTTGTCCTCTGCCTGATGATCCGTTTGCTTGCATTTAGGATAGGACAAACATGAAAAGTATAGTAACAGTCATTTCGTACCTAAGTGAAACTGGAGATTCGATTGATGTCGAAGATGTGGCAGAGAAATGGGATTCTTCACACAAATCTTCATTCGTCTAGAGGAGGGTACCGTCATTATATATGAGTTGGAACTCCTCTTATGACTGTGGTTTGGGGATTTGAAGAGGCTTGCTGTTAACGATCACAGACAGATACTGCTCTAAGTCGCACACCGAATAATTTTATACGTCTGTTGTGAACGTATCATATTTTCTGAATCCTAATCGGCCTTGAACTTTGCAAACGGTAGGCGTCGTACCCCTCTGGAGACATATGCAGTGTTTCTGTTACAAAGAATCGATGTTTTCTTTGGTGTGCAAGGTAGTATTTTTATCACTTTAAAGTTTGTCACTATAGTTTATCGTAGAGAATCGCGCATGAACAAAGTTTGTCTTGTGCTGGGAATATATTTCGTACATTGTAATATTAACAGCGCTGCGTTCTGCCACACAACTCTAGCATTATAGCATATTTTAAGCACTGAACCATATAGCCTTAGGAATGCATGTGTTTAAGTTCCACGATCATTTCTTTCTTTTTGGTACTAACCCCGGATCCTAGAATTGATGGCACATTTGAGTTATGCAAAATGCATCAGACAATGTCCACCTGAGGTTTCATCACGCAAAAACCACTCGTTTCTTCTTGAAAGCCGTTTGTTATATCATCACAATACTCCTATACCTATGTCTAATATGTTCAAGATTTGGCAATGAATGATTGTACTGCACAGTAGTCTATCTACATACACAATATATTCGTCTTTTAGTCTTTTTCCCACCAATTTCCAGGTGGGGGAGGAAAGTGGAGGGCTGGGTGCTTTCCCACAAGAGGAGGGGGGTAATTAATTGATCAATTTAAGGCCTGAAAGTGTACCTGTATCATCGAGGGCGGGGGGCAGGAATAGTGGCTCCCTGAGGGTTCGGGAGAAGAAGAGGGAGGGGAAGGAATAGGGGGAGGATTCTCAGAAGGACAGATCATCCCCAGGGTTCATAATCCTCTCAGCAGAACAATGGGTTAGAGACCTGTCAGTCAAAGGAGAAAAATTGGTTTGCCACTGAATGTATACTTGCCTGTGATGTAGGCAACCCACACAAACAAAACTCGCTCGTGCTCTATTTGCCCCACTATTGCAGGTTTGAACCAGTATCCTCCCGATATTGTATACCGGCTATGTTTAAAATGATCAGTGCTAGGGTGACAGGATGTGGGAGTGGTAAGGCGCTGAGCATAAAGAAAATAACCATTTTACACACACACACTTATTTATGACAGAGGCCAAGTTTAACGTCAACAGAGATGAGCAATACTTGTTAAAGCGAAATTCAGTGGCAAAACCACAGGGGATTTCACGAATCCCAGCGGACACTTCACTCCACGCAGGAAATTGTGCTCAGGCGTTATTCCTGCATCAACTCTAGTAGCATATATGTGGAAATTTACTATATGCATCGGTGAAAGTAAGTCGTCATGTGCCTATGAACAGGCTTGCAAAGTCTAAACGAATTCGTGACCAGAGCTGCGTGGGAGGAGGCTGGAAATTCCTGGTGTTTCTGGCAAGGGTGGCAGTTGGTGAGAGTGTGCTGAATGTCTCTGTGAATATCTCGTCAGTACACATCCGTCTTGTCAAAACAACACCGTAACGGCCTTCATGCAGTAGATCTTGTATGTTTCGTCGCAGGACGTCTTTTGCTGTTTTCCGCCTGCAGGAGAAAAACTCTCCTAAAAACAAGGACTGCCCATCGGTAGTGCCAACATGTCGTAGCTTTTGGCTTGCTGATCAACTTTCTGTCAGCTGATCACTCATGTGTGATTAACGTACTTCACATTGTTTGGGGAGCTGGGAACTAACTTGCTGTTCGATTTAGCGTGAAACTACGATAAATGTAGTATTATTAAATCGGCCAAATGACACGAAAATTCTGAAGATGTCCTCGTCCAGACTAGGAATGTTGCTAAACTTCAGAGTCTTGCAGCCTCGTCAGAATCATCTGTGGTGACCAGAGTGAGTCCACACACGCAAATAAGATTTCCAGGTAATAATCAATACTTTATTACAAAAACACAGAAAACTAAACAATTTCTCAGGGAGCAATTCCGTGAAGTCCGAACACACAAAAGCTGTAATCATCCTGATGTGGTTCCACAACAGAAATAATAAATCTTAGCCATCACTAAGTCATAAGCGATAACTGACAACATTGAAATTATTCTATTCTAATTGGACATCCATCACTGATGAAAACTACTTGGTAATATCACAAAATCGAAGTCAACCGACGTGTATCATCCTAGGAACACAGTGCAAGCAAGAGCTCCAGCTGTGAGTGCTGGCGACTCATTGAGATCCTCCTTCGTTGGTGCTGAAGTTGTAATTGCTCGCTCTGTGACGAGATGACAACTTCAGTACAAGCTTGGCGGAGTGATACGTGGATAATGTTCCCACGGACATGTGGTCTCAGAGGCAAATAGTCCCACGCAGGTACCAGCGCATATAACAGTGCAAGTACCATGGGGGGGAGGGGGGGGGGGGGAGCTGGCACCGCACATTTCTGTGGAGTCCACCGGAATATAATTTTTGGTGTTGGTCAGCCGTTGTGTTGATACACAATATAGCCAGTGCTGTGTGACCCACAGGAGGGAAGGAGACCTGACCTACAGCAATTCGCCAGTTTCATCCATACCGAGGGTAGACAGAAGTGTAGGACACAGCATCGTCAATACTTGCACCACCATTCCCTAAATTACAACGTGGCCCGTAGACAACCAAGTAGGTTTCTTGATTATGATCCCACAGAAGTTCAGGAGAAAAACGGAACATTTTATTTTGAAGAGAAAGTATATACATCCGCTAACCTCGCCCCTTTGAAGCTTATAATGAAGAGGCCCACATGGTAATTAGGGTCCCTCCAGATAGGTAAAATATCAGAGTTTGATTATGGATGATTCATTACTGTTTGATTAATGAAATACTCAGCATTTCACATCTCCTTTATTATAATTTGTTACTTGCAGTGAGGTATGTAGTAAGAAGACTAATCTGCAAAGAATTAAAACAGGTATCATACCCAAAACGATGTACGAGGGCCATCGGTGATCTTATTTTTCGTTCCAGTCTGGTGCTTGAATCACAAGTATAAGTTCTATATTCTTGGTTGCCATATTGTTTGATCCAGTCTATCATGTGATCGGCTTACACATATTTCCTAACTGTAGGCAGAAACCCCAACAAACTACCAATCTGATTGTCCAGCGGCTGTTGTCACTGACTTCTTATAGTTTGTGCATCACCAACGAAGCTTTTAGTCACACAGAATACTATGCAATGACTTCCTGTAGTAACCTGTGTGCTCCTTTGAGCAATTGGTAGCGCACGTTATTTGGATGGAGACATGTATGTCTCCCAAGGGTTCTCAATAAAACTTGTTATCCGTCATAGTGCCACACTGACCTCACCAACATGTGACTGTAGCCCGGTGTTTGTTTTAGAGTAGCCGTTCGCCTGTACGACAGCGTATGTGGACCCGATCATCGAATTTCTGTAACCAGAAACGTGACTCGTCCAACTAAGCGGCATGTATCCTTTCAGCCATGGTCCAATTTTGATGATGTCATGCCCACTGTAATCGTAACTGACATGTCGCTGGGTCGTCATCTGTGGATACCCATGTTTAACCATTTGCGCTGAACGATGTGCTCCGAAACATTGTACACTGTCGTCATAGCTATCACAGCTTACTTCCATTTCCGATTCACAGACGGGGCTTGGTTCTGAATGCCGCGTTCTGTGACGAAGCGTGGACACCTTGTCGCTTCTTCTTGGTTTCACCGTCCTTCAACCGCTTTCCAAAGCTGCTCAAAACTACTCACGACAGTAGCACGATACCACTTGACCAAGCTGCGGTGGTTCCTTCACGTTTCCACATCACAGTCACATTACTAGCAACAGCTTCAGAAGGGTTTCAGTGTCCGCAATGGATTTGTCATTCAGGTAATTTCCAGTGAGTCCTCCGTCACTGCTCTCTCCATACCGACCTATTCTACTGATGCTTCTTCTCAACTGACATCATATACTCCCCACCTCCTTTCATACTACCAGGTCCGCCTCTCGTGACACGTAGTAGTTAATTCCGCATTAAATAGGAGTGCCTGGATACTTTTGGTCAGATTGATGTACTTTACTTACCGTGTCATACGTCTGCAACGCCTTCAAGTGGCGTTAAGTCTCGAGATGGGCAGTGATCATAATGTTTCGGCTCATCATTGCACGTAGTTTCTTACGGAGTTCTGCTCCACCGCAGACCATTCAATATAACGTTCAAATGGTTCAAATGGCTCTGAGCTCTATGGCACTTAACTTCTGAGGTCATCAGTCTCCTAGAACTTAGAACTACTTAAACCTAACTAACCTAAGGACATCACACACATCCATGCCCGAGGCAGGATTCGAACCTGCGACCGTAGCGGTCGTGCGGTTCCAGACTGTAGCGCCTAGAACCACTCGGCCACCCCGGTCGGCCAATATTACGTGATAAATGTTCACTAAAATATACACAGGTGTCCCAGAAATGTGACAAACCTCGAGGTGATATTGAGGAACAAATAGACGACAAGTATCGGTCACCAATACTGAATAGCAAGCAACATTGCGAGACACTCCCCGTACGGCCTGTCAGCGTTCAAAGCCAGTTCTGCTGCCTAAGGGATGGCCTAGTGGCAGGCGCCGGCCACTGTAAATTCGATGATCTGTAGTGTCGTTCGATGACATTTTCGGACACTGTTTCCTATCCTCGATTTGTTCCTCAAGACAGCCTCTACAGCCCATCGAAGTTTGTCGCATAACTTCTGGGACACCGTGTACACAAATTTAAACTTCTAATGCCATTAACACATCATTATTCTCTTACTCGTGGTTATGTTATACTCCTGAACACAAAAATAACACCTTTCATCAGATCCAATTCGAATACAGGAGCAAGTGATTTCAAAAGCACATTGTGATAAAGAAACATTGAATATTCAGTATTATTAATATGCATTTCAAATGACAAAATTTATTCTGAATTCTGATGTTGGAGTCCGCTAACGAGGATGAAAACAATTTCTTCATATATTCAAACATCAATAGTGAGTGAAATGTTTTCTAAGATATGAAAATAACTATGACTGTGTAGAGCCAGACAATTTAGATTCCAACAGAAGACCTAACTTATAGCTTTTTGGCCGACGATATCAACAATTCCTAAATGTCCCACATCATTCTGTTGTCCAAGTTTCTGCGTTAACCACATGTTCACTTGCACCGCTGCCTTCTTTGGCCCTCTGTGCCGTTGGTAGTTATAAGAGACAGTGAAATGAGGGCAAGGCAGATGAAAAGCAAGAAACTAAACTGTTATTTCAAAAGTAATCGCAATAACTGGTAATACATTTATCCCACTATAAGACAAGACGATCAATACCTTCATGGAAAAATCGTACGTGGTGATCCAAGGAACCGTGGTTACACCCAGGTGTACTCCACTCCGTCCGAAGCAAATTGACGGCTACCAATGTCTTTCTCCATGACTGCAAATATATGGAAATACATTGGGGGAGAACAGGACTCTATGGAGGATGTGTCTAAGGGCTTTCCAGCGAAACGTCTGCAGCGCAGTGGAAACAACGTAAACAGCCTTGGCTATACGTGGGCGGGCATTACCCTGTAACAGAATGGCACCATATGTCAACACTTCATGTGAACACTTTGTAGACGTTGAAGCACACCATCTAGTCCAAACGCTCAGGAATGTTGATGGACGTCATCATTCCGTTCTAGGATAATGCCCACCTATATGTTGCAACCGTTGTTTTGACTACATTGCAGACGTTTCGCTGCGAACCCCTTACACGTCCTCCATACAGTTTCGACCTCTCCTCACGTGATTTCCTTATTTTTGGAACCATGATGAAAGTCATTGGTGGCCGTCGTTTTTGCTTCGAAGAGTTGCATGTCTGGGTACAATCATGACTCCGTAGGCAACCGCTAACATTTTTCCTTGAAGACATCGATAGTTTTGTCTCGCAGCGGGATAAATACATTAACTGTTATGGTGACTGCACTTGAAATAATAAGTAGTTTAATCATGTTTCTCCTCTGTCTCGTTTCCATTTGACTGTTTCTTATATACTGAAGCGCCAAAGAAACTGGTATCGGTATACGTATTCAAATACAGAGATACGTAAACAGGCAGAATACGGTATTACGGTCGGCAACGCCTATATAACACAAAAAGTGTCTGACGCAATTGTTAGGTCGGTTACTGCTGCTACAGTGGCAGGTTATCAAGATTTAAGTGAGTTTGAACATGGTGTTACAGACGGTGCACGAGCGATGGCACATAGCATCTCCGAGGTAGCGATGAAGTGGGGATTTTCACGTGTAACCATTTCACGAATGTACCGTGAATGTCAGGATCCGGAAAACCATCAAATCTCCGACACCACTACGGCGGGAAAAAGATCCTTCAAGAACGGGACCAACGACGACTCAATAGAATCTTTCAACGTGACAGAAGTGTAACCCTTCCGCAAATTGCTGCAGATTTCAATGCAGCGAACAATTCAACGAAACATCACCGACATGGGCTTTCGGAGCCGAAGGCCCACCCGTGTACACTTGATTACTGTACGGCGCAAAGCTTTATGCCTCGCCTTGGCCCCCCAACACCGACATTGGACTGTTGATGACTAGAAACATATTGCCTGGTCGGACGAATCGAGTTTCAAATTATATCGAGCGCATGGACGTATATGGGTATGGAGACAACATCATGAATGCATGATCCTTGGATGTCAGCAAGGGACTGTTCAAGCTAGTGGAGGCTCTGTAATGGTGTGGGACGTGTGCAGCTGGATTGGTATGGGATTCTTGAACTTCTAGATACGACCTTTGACAGGCGGCACGTACGTAAGCATCCTGTCTGATCACCTGCATGCGTATATGTCCATTGCGCATCCCGACGAACTTCGACAATTACAGCAGGACAATGCGACAACCCTCACGTTCAAAATTGCTACAGAATGGCTCCAGAAACTCTCTTCTGAGTTTAAACACTTCCGCTGGCCACCAAACTCCCCAGACATGAACATTATTAAGCATATCTGGGATGCCTTGCAACGTGCTATTCGGAAGAGATCTCAACCCCCTCGTACTCTTACGGATTTATGGACAGCCCTGCAGGATTCATGGTGTCAGTTTTTTCCAGTACTACTTCAGTCATTAGTCGAGTCCATGCCACGTCGTGTTGCGGTACTTCTGCGTGCTCGCGGGGTCTCTACACAATATTAGGCAGGTGCACCAGTTTCTTTGGCTATTCAGGGTATGTGAATGATGTACCTGTATAGTTTACAGTATAGAATTTTATCCTGGATGAGTACAACAGGTACAATTTTGAACAGGGCATATAATTACTGAATGTTTCCATATCACTATTGTAGTCGTGATTCTTTATGCTCTTTTATTGGTTAAGACTATAACATAACCTCATATGGTGTACTTTATTGTACTGTGAGTGCTTGCTTGACATTTTATGTTTCTTTCAAATTCTGAAGGTGGCAGGGGTAAAATACAGGGAGCGAAAGGCTATTTACAATTTGTACAGAAACCAGATGGCAGTTATAAGAGTCGAGGGGCATGAAAGGGAAGCAGTGGTTGGGAAAGGAGTGAGACAGGGTTGTAGCCTCTCCCCGATGTTATTCAATCTGTATATTGAGCAAGCAGTAAAGGAAACAAAAGAAAAATTCGGAGTAGGTATTAACATTCATGGAGAAGAAGTAAAAACTTTGAGGTTCGCCGATGACATTGTAATTCTGTCAGAGACAGCAAAGGACTTGGAAGAGCAGTTGAACGGAATGGACAGTGTCTTGAAAGGAGGATATAAGATGAACATCAACAAAAGCAAAACGAGGATAATGGAATGTAGTCTAATTAAGTCGGGTGATGCTGAGGGAATTAGATTAGGAAATGAGGCACTTAAAGTAGTAAAGGAGTTTTGCTATTTGGGGAGTAAAATAACTGATGATGGTCGAAGTAGAGAGGATATAAAATGTAGACTGGCAATGGCAAGGAAATCGTTTCTGAAGAAGAGAAATTTGTTAACATCGAGTATAGATTTAAGTGTCAGGAAGTCGTTTCTGAAAGTATTTGTATGGAGCATAGCCATGTATGGAAGTGAAACATGGACGATAACCAGTTTGGACAAGAAGAGAATAGAAGCTTTCGAAATGTGGTGCTACAGAAGAATGCTGAAGATAAGGTGGGTAGATCACGTAACTAATGAGGAGGTATTGAATAGGATTGGGGAGAAGAGAAGTTTGTGGCACAACTTGACTAGAAGAAGGGATCGGTTGGTAGAACATGTTTTGAGGCATCAAGGGATCACAAATTTAGCATTGGAGGGCAGCGTGGAGGGTAAAAATCGTAGGGGGAGACCAAGAGATCAATACACTAAGCAGATTCAGAAGGATGTAGGTTGCAGTTGGTACTGGGAGATGAAGAAGCTTGCACAGGATAGAGTAGCATGGAGAGCTGCATCAATCCAGTCTCAGGACTGAAGACCACAACAATAACAACATGATCTAAACTGCTAGTTAGTGAAAGGTTTTGTTCAATCATCAACTTATTTTCGTCCGCGTCACTTCTTTGTTTACTGGCTGTGGGGCACCGTTCGCATACAATAATTTTCACTCTTACGTACATTTTATACATCTGTGTGACCTAGGCGATGGACATGCCACATAGGCAGACTAATTAGAACTTTGAATTTTTAAGTTTTATATTACTCAGCTATAATTTATTGTGGCATACGTGCCAACTAAGACCGTTTCATCGAAAGAGTTTGTCCGTTCCCCTGAGGTTCTGACGCTGAATCTGGCTGCGTAAGGCAGCATGGTACGTGCAGGAGGAGCGTTTGAGATTAGAGGAGCTCACTTGTTGACTTTGGCTACACTTGAAGAACGTCGATCAAAATTGCAAGCTCTGTCCTTCACTGGCACCATACTAGGTGTCCGCCCCCGGTAGCTGACTGGTCGCTGGGAGTTGTGGCGTACTCCTGTAATCCAAGCTACTGGGAGGCCGTTTTGCGGGAGAGAACTGTGAAAACACCCACAGTTTCGGTCATCTTGTGAGCTCCAAGGCGTCCGTGCTGCCTTCCTGTACATGGACACACATGTTTCGCGGGTTCAAGTTTCGCGGGTTCAAGTTTCGCGTTAGTCAATATTTTGCCGGCTCTCTGTAATAAAAAAACTGAGTTCACCGATCAACAACGAACCTAAACGGGTGTCTTACGACGTCCGCCTGAGCAGATACAACGAATGAAAGAGAACAAAATGAGATTAAAAAAAAATTGGTCAGCGTGACAGACTGTCAATCCTAAGGGCCCGGGTTCGATTCCCGGCTGGGTCGGAGATTTTTCTCTGCTCAGGTACTGGGAGTTGTGTTGTGCTAATCATCATCATTTCATCCCCATCGACACGCAAGCCGCCGAAGGGGCGTCAAATTGAAAGACTTGCACCAGGCGAGTGGTCTACGCGACGGGAGGCTCTCGTCACACGCCATTATTATTACTATAGTAGGTGGGGCGTATTTCCCACATAACTTCTTTGTTTGCAATGTCTCAACTGAATATTTAAAGGGACGACCTCTTTTTCCCACCAAGAACGGCTTAATATTGTAATGAACTTTATATTCTAATGAACGCTCCGTAAAATTGCCATTTCTTTTCTATCGTGTCCATGCACAATCTGGCCTTGCACGTAGATGCCATTTTCTCGATAAAATCGTAGTCATCGCACGCTGGCTGAGAGTAACACATAACAAGCACTATCTTATCAGGAGAGCAGTAGCTAATCAGTACGAGGTGAGCTGTATCGCTGGAACTGAAGCAGCATTGCTCACTACTGTTGTGACCGTTGAACTACGTGCGCATTACCATTCCGTGTACCCGCAGAGCATGGAGACGCCGGAGGGTTTTAGGATAGTGCGGGCGCAGCCATCGGACCGCGACCGCGTGGAGCGGCTGGCGAGAACCGCCTTCTACCCGGACGAACCGATGAACGTCGCTCTGGGCAACACCAGGGGACCGCCCACGGACCAGCTGCTGTTCCTCTCGGCGCTCGACGAACCTCACTCACTGATCGCCGAGGACGCCAGCACCGGAGAGGCCGTCGGCATGTGCATCAACGGCATCGTCTCGCCCGAAGTCCACGAGAAGAAGAAACAACTACAGGTGCGCCGCCCTAGTAAGAGCAAGATTGCGTCTGAATTATCGTACTACATGTTCCTCTAGTTATTTGCGTTTGTTCTTCACCACTTTTCATATTTTCTGTGAATATTTTCACCTCTGTACCACGTAGCTCAAATAATGTAATTACAATCGGACTTTCTCTGTAATGTTGTTTCCTTCTTAATTGCACTACTGGCCATTAAAATTGCTACACCACGAAGATCACGTGCTGCAGACGCGAAATTTAACCGACAGGAAGAATATGATGTGTTATGCAAATGATTAGCTTTTCAGAGCATTCACACAAGGTTGGCGCCAGTGGCGACACCTACAACGTGCTGACATAAGGAAACTTCCCAACCGATTTCTCATACACAAACAGCAATTGACCGGCGTTGCCTGGTGAAACGTTGTTGTGATGCCTCGTGTAAGGAGGAGAAGTGCGTACCATCACGTTTCCGACTTTGATAAAGGTCGGATTGTAGCCTATCGCGATTGGGGTTTATCGTATCTCGACATTGCTTCTCGCGTTGGTCGAGATCCAATGACTGTTAGCAGAATATGGAATCGGTGGGTTCAGGAGGGTAATACGGAACGCCGTGCTGGATCCCAACGGCCCACGTATCACTAGTAGTCGAGATGACAGGCGTCTTACCCGCATGGCTGTAACGGATCGTGCAGCCACGTCGCGATCCCTGAGTCAACAGATGGGGACGTTTGCAAGACAACAACCATCTGCACGAACAATTCGACGACGTTTGCAACAGCGTGGACTATCAGCTCTGAGACCATGGCTGCAGTTACCCTTGACGCTGCATCACAGACAGGAGTGCCTGCGATGGAGTACTCAACGACGAATCCGGGTGCACGAATGGCAAAACGTCATATTTTCGGATGAATCCAGGTTCGGTTTACAGCATTGGAAGCACGTATTCATCATCCCCATTCTGGCGTATCGCCCAGCGTGATGGTATGGGGTGCCATTGGTTACACGTCTCGGTCACCTCTTGTTCGCACTGACGGCACTTTGAACAGTGGACGTTACATTTCAGATGTGTTACGACCCTTGTCTCTACCCTTCATTCGATCCCTGCGAAACCCTACATTTCAGCAGGATAATGCACGACCGCATGTTGCAGGCCCTGTACGGGCCTTTCTGGATACAGAAAATGTTCGACTGCTGCCCTGGCCAGCCCATTCTTCGGATCTCTCACCAACTGAAAACGTCTGGTCAATGGTGGCCGAGCTCGTCACAATACGCCAGTCACTACTCTTGACGAACTGTGGTATCGTGTTGAAGCTGCATGGGCAGCTGTTCCTGTACACGCCATCCAAGCTCTGTTTGACTCAATGCCCAGGCGTATCAAGGACGTTATTACGGCCAGAGGTGGTTGTTCTTGGTACTGATTTCTCAGGATCTATGCACCCAAACTGCGTTAAAATGTAATCACAAGTCAGTTCTAGTATAATATATTTGTCCAATGAATACCCGTTTATCATCTGCATGTCTTCTTGGTGTAGCAATTTTAATGGCCAGTAGTGTATAATTCATTGTGAAAAGTAGAATTGTGAGCTCAGCAGAGATTGGTCTTCCTGCTGACGTTCTAAAACCTATGCATTCGCTGGTTACAGCTGAAAACGAGACGTGGAAGAGAAATCGCTTAACCACTGTCCGTCACCTAAAAGACTTGGCGGGAGTTTCCTCTTGCATTTGGACCTAGCTATCTGGAACGTGTGTGCATCACAAAACCCTTAACGACTTCTATACAAAAGGCCATATTTACATTTGTAATTAGATGATCTATCGGCCCCGTTAAGGCCGCCTGGCGGCCTTACAAAGCATCCTCGGAGTGCCAAACAATTTAAAAAATAAGGAAATAAATAAATAAACAAGAACTTCTGATGTAGTTCGTGGACTAGGGATAGCGTCTTTCACTGCTTATCAAACTATGATGGGTCCCAGGTTCTATCCTCGCAGATTCTATCCCAGCTACTACATAAATTTTGAGTAAATATCATCAGCAAGGTTGGCCTAAGATTTCCGCTACTAGAAGTCAAATTCGTCCTACGAACAGCCTCGTCAAAGAGAGCGGAGGAGTGGGCAGAGGTATGGGATATACTGGTGTCTTAAGTGTGGGAAATTGCCCCTAGAATTCGGAGGAATTCGCAATGATCAACGGCATGAGGATGCAGAAGGCCTTCTGCATTGGAAACCACTGAATTAAAGACACGCTATGTCTGTCCAAGAACATATGGCCTGTAATGGAAAAAAATTCATAGTGCTCCCTCCACTGATAAAATAAATTCTGGGTTAGTCACTCATACAAATCTGTGGAAGTGAATGCCTAAGGAGAGGCAACCGTAACAAAAAAAAATCTGAATAATCAACAAAAAAAATCTACAAATCGGAGCGTCGTATATCAAGAATATGGTAGTAAATCTAAAAATCTGACAACAGAAATTGTAAGCTTCATTTTATAGTAGACTCAGTGACCTGAAATGGACAGAAGACAAGGACTTCTGGTCAGACGAATAGAGGATAGTATAGACAGATCAAGCAATTCCATCAGATTACGGGATGGTGGTCTACGGGCATACAGGTAACGCCCGATATGTGTTCCAAAGAGTACACATTGGGCACATTTCCTGACCATCAATTTGAGGTCACTGTAATGCCCATCAAACAACTGCAGTACGATTCTGACCTTGAAACACCAACAGTTACCCTGTAGGAATATGTCATCGCCATAGCGGGAGACTTCAAGCGATGCAGTTGGTCCACAATAATGTTCACGCAGTTCATTGCTCTTATAATGCCTTCGAATACCACCGCAGGTCTCATGGAAAATCAACTAAATGTACCAGCATAATTCTGCCTCACCTGCATCTGTGGTCCTGTCAGTGTTTCAGGTAACCATTTGCCGGGATGACGCCCCAACCATCGACCTGTTTTTCCCTCTACAGTTCCCTCTAGTACCATGTAAGTGAGTCCCTGATGTCTGGACAGATGTCCTATCATCGCGTACCTTCTCCTTGCCAATTTACTTTTTGTACCTGGGATTTACAGTCATGTAGAACTTTATAAAAGACAGAGTATTTACGCCAGTGACCGTAACACTTTCTTTATTTGACGATTGTAACAGCGTCACGAATGTTTTAAATACTAATGACAACGACATATAAATGTGTCAGCTTATTTTAAATTGATATGGCCTAAAGCCACAAAAATCTGCACTTGATAATGTTCTAAGGCCGAAATTTCAATCGTTAAATAAAGAAAGTTTTAGTCACTGGCGTAAATATGATGTCTTTCATAAAGTTCTCCTTGTCAGTTTTTCCACATATTCCTTTCCTCATCGATTCTGCTTGGAAACTCCTTATTCCTTACCTTATCAATCCACTTAAGTTTCAAAATTTGTCTGTAGCACCACGTTTCAAATCCTTCGATTCTCTTTAGTTCTGGTTTTCCAACAGTCCATGTTTCTCATACATACTATGCTGTTCTCTAAACGTACATTCTCAGAAATTTGTTCCACAAATCAAGGCCTATGTTCGATACTAGTAGAATTTTCTTGGCCAGGAAAGCCCTATTTCCGGTGTTACTCTGCTTTTGATGTCCTACTTGCTCCGTTTGTTTCTTTTACTGGCTGGGTAGTAGAATTCCTTAACTTCATCTACTTATCTACTTCGTTACCACCAATCCTGATGTTAAGTTTCTCGCTGTTCTCGTTTTTGCTACTTCTTATGACTTTCTTCGATTTATTTTCAGTCAATATTCTTTACTCATTACAGCTTTCATTCCGTTCAGCAGATCCTGTAATTCTTCTTCACTTTCACTCAGGATAGCAATGTCATCTGCAAATCCTTTCACCTAGAATTTTGATTCCACTCCTAACCGTTTTTTATTTCCATCATCGCTTCTTTCGTGTACTGATTGAACAGTAGGGGCGAAAGACTAGATCCGTGTCTTACAACCTTTTGAATCCGAGGACTTCGTTCTTGGTCATCCACTCTTATTATTCCCTCTTGGCTCTTGTACATATTGTACATATATTTCCTGTCTCTCCCTATAGCTTACCTCTATTTTTCTCAGAGTTTCGAACATCTTAGACCATTCCACATTGTCGAACGCTTTTTACAGTTCGATAAATCCTATTAATATGTTTTTATTTCTGTTTATTCGTGCTTCCGTTGTCAACCGCAATGTCAGGAGTGCTTCTATGGTGTATGTACCTTTCCTAAAGCCAAACTGATCGTCATCTAACACGCTCTCAATCTTCTTTTTCATTCTTCTGTATATCATTCTCGTAAGCACCTTGATGCTTGAGCTGTTGATTGTGTGATATTTCTCGCACTTGTCAGCTCTTGCGCTCTTCGGAATTGTGTGGATGATATTTTTTCCGAAAGTCAGATGGTATGCCGCCAGACTCAGACATTTTACATACCAATGTGAATAGTTGTATTTTCGCTATAATGGCTGCCTATTCACCTCTCTTCCTCTTACATTCTTTCTTTACTGCGTCACATGCCCACAATTTACCCTGGAGGTATTCACCTTCTTGATGGGCAGTGGTCATCATCTGTTGGCTCATCAGTCTACGTAAACCGCATTGTGCTAGATCTAGACTTCCTGATTAGCATCATGCTTGTTTGTGCTGCCTTGGTAAAATTATTGGCACGCTTTCACTACGGATGGACACGACATTGTATTTGGTCCATACACCACCAGAATGTAAAGGCGAATCTATGTGCAAGTTAGACGTTTTACGTACAAGAATTGTGCTGTATGGCATACTTCAACTTTGGAATACGTTTCCAGTTGCCACATCATTTCACTCCCAAACAATTACCCACCTGTTAACCGTACCGATGGAGAGCTGTGTCTGCGGGACACCCGGAAGAATGGGCCACCCTTGTTGCTCAACCGTCTAAGCGGCACTGAATGAGTAACTCAGTGTCTGAATGGAGACAGTGAAGTTATACAGTAAACTTCAGGTAGTAACAGCGAATGAAGTGTTCAAAAACCACAAAAATAGGAGGTATACATGGAAAAGTGGTGGAAACACGTGAAGATACCAGCCGGATTACGTCATGGTGGGACAGGTATTTTGATATCAGATATGTATTGTAATCCAAACCCAGGATCAGATCTAGATCCTGATCCTAATTTATTATGATGTAGAGACGGATGAAGCTTAAGAGAATCGCCAGGCAGAATTTACGCTGACGAACGATGATATGCATTTGAAATTTCCTGAGGATTCGGGTAATGCGAAAACAATACCACAGTATGCAGTTCCATTGAAGAGGAATACACATATATCGAAACAGCTGCCACAGAAGCTGGACTGACAAATGTATGTCCAAGGAAGGTAACTGCGTAGAACCATTGGGTAATAGAAGAAATATTCCGACTGACCGACGAATGCAGGAGGTACAAAAATGCTAGGAAAAAGACAGGAATACTTGTATGCAACTTACGACTGAAACGAGCATAAAGTGAATGGAAGCTAAGACGAAATGGTTGCAGGAAGAACGTAAAGAAATCGAACAATAATGGTGATCGAAAAAGCAGATTCGGCACAGAGAAAAAGCGAAAGAAACTTTGGTAAAATTAAAGACAAAGCTATAAATATTAAGCAAAAAATGGTTCTGAGGTCATCAGTCCCCTAGACTTAGAACTACGCAAACCTAACTAACCTAAGGACATCACACACACCCATGTCCGAGGCAGGATTCGAACCTGCGACCGTAGCAGCCACGTGGTTCCGGGATGAAAAATATTAAGCTTGAAGGAGAAGTTCCGTTGCTAAACGTTCAGCATAGAACGGGTAGACGGCACGAATACTCTGAACGCATCTGTGAGGGGGAGAATATGTCTTATAACGTGATAATAGAAGAAATGGAAGTAAATTTGAAGACCTAGGAGAGTCAGTATTACAGCCAGAATTTGACAGAGCTTTAGAAGACACACTGTCAAATAAGGGTGAAGCCATAGACAACGATCCTCCGAAATTCCTAAAATCATATGGGGAGTGGCAGCCAAACGACTATCGAAGTTGGTGTGTAGAATCTATGAGACTGGAGACATATCATCAGACACGGAAAAACATCGACAACTCAGTTCCAAAGGCAGCAGTGGCAGACAAAAGTGAGTACTGCATAGTCATAGTAATGGTTTCTTGCATCGTACTTGTCTACAAGAACAATGTATAGAAGAATGGAGATTCTGTTACATGATGTTCAATTCGACAAAGAAGAATGGAGAAGAAAATCGAGATTCTGTTACATGATTCTCAGTTCCTCTTAATGACAGGTAACTGACCCAGAGACGCATTGCGCTTCATAATGGAAGCAAGACAAGAAAAATGAGGATACGTTCATTGAAAGCGTCGACCAAGAAAGAGAGTTCAGCAGTGTAAAATAGTGCCAGATGTTCAAAATTCTCAGAAAAAGTGATTGTATGCTACAGGAAAAGGCAGGTAATACATGATTTGTATAAGAATCAAGAAGGAACAATAAGACTGGAAAATAAAGAACGAAATGCTCTGATTAAAAGTTTTTGTCCACAACAGTTCAGTCTACCGAAGAAACAAAGACGGAAATAAAAGAAATTTTCAGGGATGGGATTAAAATCAAGCATGAAAGGATATCGATGATGAGATTCGCTGGTGACATTACTACACTCAAACTAAGCGAGAAAGAATTATTACAGGACGTACTGAATATACTGTTCGCAGAACATTGATACAGAATAAAGCGAAAATTGACGAAAGTAATGTAGAGTGGTAGAAATGAGGTTAATCGGAAACCTAATATCGAAATTGGGGACCTTGAAGTACACTGAAGTGCCAAGGAATACTGCACATCGGTCGGCAACGCCTATATAACACAAAAAGTGTGTGGCGCAGTTGTCAGATCGGTTACTGCTGCTACGATGGCACGTTATCAGGATTTAAGTTTCAACATAGTGTTGTAGTCAGCGCACGAGCGATGGGGCACAGCATCTCCGAGGTCGTGATGATAGTGTGGATATTCCCGTACAACCATTTCACGAGTGTACCGTGATCATCAGGATTCGGAAAAACATCAAATCTCCGACACTGCTGCGGCGGGAACTAGATCCTGCAAGATCGGGACCAACGCCATCTGGAGAGAATCTTTCAATGTGACGGAGGCGGAACCCTTCCGCAAATTGCTGCAGATTTCAGTTCTGAGCCATCAACAAGTGTCAGCGTGCGAACCATTCAACGAAACATCATCAATATCGGCTTTCGGATCCCAAGGCCCACTCGTGTACTCTTGATGACTGCACCACATAAAGCTTTACTCCTCGCCTGTACCCGCCCACACCGACATTGGACTGTTGATGACTGGAAACGTGTTGCCTGGTCTGACGAGTCTCGTTTGAAATTACATCGAGCGGATGGGCGTTTACGGGTATGGAGACAACTTCATGACTTCGTGGACCCTGCATGTCAACAGGGGAATGTTCAAGCTGTTGGAGGCTCTGTAATGGTGTGGAGCGTATGCAGTTGGAGTGATAGGGGACCGCTGATATGTCTAGATACGTCTGTGACACGTACATAAGAATCCTGTCTGATCACCTTCAACTCCTGTCTGATAACCTGCATCCATTCATGTCCATTGTGCGTTCTGATGGATTTGAGCAATACCAGCAGGACAACGCGACAGCCACACGTCCAGAATTGCCGCAGAGTGGCTCCAGGAACACTCTTCTGAGTTTAAACGCTTACGCTGGCCATCTAACTCCCTAGACATGAACATTATTGAGCATATCTGGGATGCCTTGCAACATGCTGTTTAGAAGAGATCTCCACCTCCTCGTACTCTTACGCATTTATGGACAGCCCTGCAGGATTCATGATATAAGTTCCCTCTAGCACTACCTCAGACATTAGTCGTGTCCACGCCACATCATGCTGCGGCACTTCTGCGTGCTCGCGGGGCCCTACACGATATTAGGCTGGTGTACCAGTTTCTTTGGCTCTTGTAACGTGTAATATGTAAAAACAAAATGCAACCAGTCGCCCATTGAGTGGTGGCAAATTGCCTTAAGCTCCGTCAAATGGCCGTTGGCGTGTACGGCATGATACGTCTGAAAGCAAATTACGAGGGAGCGTCATGGTCTGTGGAATGTGTTCCTGCCATTCCTTAGATGATATCGTGTTCTGTAAGACACAGTGGATCAATAAAAGTATGCATCCATCATTGTTGACCATGTCCACCCCTATATGCAGTTTGTTTCTCCTTTTCAAGATTTCATCTATCAGTTGGACAAAGGAATGTGTCACATGGTTTGTAGTCCACGTGCGTGTTTCTAATAGCACCAGAATGAGTTTAGCATTCTCCCCTGTCTACCACCCTCCCAGGATTTAAACCTAATCGAGAATCTGTGGGAAGACCTCAGTGGGTCTGTTCGCGCCACAGCTCCTCAGACCGGAAACCTAGCGCAGCTGGCCACTGTATTGGAGTCGACATGGGTCCCATTCCTGTTAATACCTTCCAGTGTCTCACTGACTCTTTTCATGCACGTCTCGCAGTGGACAGCGCCCCAAAAGGTGGTTATTCAGCATGTCGAAAGGTGATCACGTAATGTAACTGGATAGCATATGAAGAAACCAGTATGTCTCTGCCTGTGCACGCGCGTGTGTGTGTGTGTGTGTGTTTGTGTGTGTGTGTGTGTGTGTGTGTTTGTGTGTTTGTGTTTTTACAGTACAGAGAACTGATAGTTAAGAAGAAATTAAATATGTGCTAAGTGCAACATAAAACAAGAACCTGTGAAATAAATAAAAGCTACAACATATGGAATGTAAGTATAGGTAAATCAGTAGGAAGTCAACAGATTAGGTTTCTATCTCATTAATGGGTAACAGAAAGAAGATAAAGCCAAACACACACAAAGACACAAACACACGAAACACTCAAATGGTATACTCATTTTATTACAAATTCGGCAGCTTTGTTCGATTTTTTTCTTCTGCTTATTGTGTTCAACATTTGATTAACATGCATAAATATTGATACATAATAGGACAGCTAACTTCTTTTTTTCTTTTTGTAATATTGTCCATTACCTTCATAGTATTATAATGGTCTGCTCAACAGATCACACTGAAGGGCTATAGTATCAGAAGTTCATGTACAATGCAGTACATTGTTTTTCTCTTTGTGAGTGGGACGGGGAGGAAGGTGGACGCAAGCTTGAGAGATAAATATGTCGCACACGTTTTCAACAGTTATTTGATTTGTTTCTACTTGTAAATAACTGTATTTAGTGGGAGCTTGTACGTAGAATGTGCTAAATAAGACGCCAGGGTGTTACCAGTATGCAAAATTATGTGCTAACGTACAAAAAAGACAGAAATGCACAAATATCGAAATGAAGTAAAGAAGGAGTAGACTGTATCATCGCCAATGTTGGGCAAATTCGCTATTTTTCGAGGCATTTTCAAAGATACATGCAAGCCGTTCTGCAATGCCATAGTAGAGAAGTGTATTAGAACAGACTCGACAGTTCTATATGTAGTGGCATGGCAAGACAGCCAAGTCACAATGAGAGGAAGCCGAAAGGCACGCGTTAAAAGCTCACGCAGTCTGGCGTGAGGTCTGGAACAAGGTAAAGTAATTGTCCTATAAAGAAAAGAACGTAGTTCTTGGAATACTTAGCTTTAATCCACAATTGTAGAACATCGTTCTTGATGATACATGCTTCACATAATAAATATCAATTGAATACGGCGCCTTGCTAGGTCGTAGCAAATGACGTAGCTGAAGGCTATGCTAACTATCGTCTCGGCAAATGAGAGCGTATTTGTCAGTGAACCTTTCCTAGCAAAGTCGGCTGTACAACTGGGCCGAGTGCTAGTAAGTCTCTCTAGACCTGCCGTGTGGTGGCGCTCGGTCTGCAATCACTGACAGTGGCGACACGCGGGTCCGACGTATACTAATGGACCGCGGCCGATTTAAAGGCTACCACCTAGCAAGTGTGTTGTCTGGCGGTGACACCACACTATACAGTGCCATAGAAACCTAAAAATAATTGTGGCTGTCCCAGAAAGAAAATGTTAGATTAGATTCGATTATATCTGCTTTCATTCCAATTGATCCGTAGTGAGGAGGTCCTCCAGGATGTAGAACATGTCAGAATAACAACAATACATGAAAAATATTTACAACTAAAACAAATAAGCTAATTACCATTCCACAGGTCCCAAGTGGAATGATCGTCATTTTTTAATGTACACTATATGAAAGAGTCATTTTACAAATACTAATGCACTCAATTTAAAATAAAAAAGTTTTTTTATTTATTTATAAGGTAATAAACGTGTAATACAACTAATATAATACTTATTTACAATGAACACATTACTGCACTGAAATGGTGCAGAAGTTAGATTGTACTTACACACACACACACATATTTATAAGGAACACATAACTGCACTGACATTGTGCAGAAGTTATATTGTACTTATGTATATACACAAATCAGTTGGTTTTTCTGAGAAATTCATCAACGGAGCAGAAGTAATTGGCCACCAATAAATCCTTTAGGATTCTCTTAAACTGAATTTCATTGGTTGTTATGCTTTTTATGGCTGCTGGAAAGTTACTGAAAATGTGTGTTCCTGCATAATGCACACCTTTTTGTACAAGACTAAGTGAGTTTAAATCCTTGTTATTCTTATTTCTAGTATTGATTTCATGAATTGAGCGGTTGGTTTGAAAAAGTGATATATTTTTAATGACAAATTTCATTAAGAAATACATATATTGGGAAGCAGTAGTTAGTATCCCTAGTTCCCTAAACACGCTTCTGCAGGATGTTCTTGAGTTCGCACCACATATAACTCTTACTGCACGTTTTTGTGCCCGGAAAACTTTAGCTTGGCTTGATGAATTACCCCAAAACGTATTCCCATATGACATTATGGAATGAAAGTAAGCATATGTCTGACACTATTCGCATTGCAAATAGAGATTTGTTAAGTCGCTTCAGCAGTTCTGTGGTGTGCTCCTCCCAGTTGAATTTATTATCAAGCTGTAATCCCAAGAATTTAACACTGTCCACTTCTTCTATCTGCTTGTCATCGTATGTTAGGCATATACTCTTGGGACAACCCTTACAAGTTCTGAACTGCATGTAGTGTGTTTTTCAAAGTTTAGTGAGAAGGAATTGGCTAGGAACCAGTGATTAATCTCCACAAATATTTTATTAGCTGATCTTTCTAAGACTACAGTTGATTTGCTATTTATTGCAATGTATGTATCATCGGCAAACAAAACGAACTTGGCACCTGGTAATGGTACTGATGAAAGGTCATTGATTTACACAAGAAAAAGTAATGGCCCCAAAATGGAACCTTGTGGGACCCCACATGTAATTAGTCCCAGTTGTATGATGCCTGATAGCTTGATACATGTCCATTTCCTAATAACACCAGGTACATCTGACCTGAGTCACGTGGACAAGGAAAGAGCCTAGTTTATTTCAGGTGTCGAATAAAATCTACAGCACTAGTCATGTAATGACATTCAAAATTAATAGGGAGCATCACGGGCAAACCTTCACCTTCCAGTGGTTACGTGACCATGGTGACAACACAAAATCTGTTTTGCACAGCTCTGGATAACTCCAGACGTATTTCCACTCTGTGGCTGTACTGACAGGAGGGTGTGCCGGTGTTGCAGCCGCAGGACGAAGTGCTGCGCACGGTGCTGCGCGTGCTGCGCGCGGTGTGGGCCGAGGCGGACGTGTGGTCGCGGACGGCTGCTCGGTGCGCGCTAGAGGTGCGCATCCTGGCCGTGGCTAGTTCGGCGCGCGGCCGCGGCCTGGCTGCGGCGCTGTTGGCGGAGTCGCTGCGGATGGCCAAGGAGGAGTTGCGGCTGCCGCTGGCGCTCATCCTCTGTACCAGCGCATTCTCCGCCAAGCTGTCGCAGCAAGCGGGCATGCGGCTCGTCTACGAGAAGCCGTACTGTCAAACCGATATGCCGGCGCAGCCGCCACAGCCGCACGACAGGATCGCGATTTACATGCTGGACCTACAGGACTAGCAGGTAACTTGACATTGTTTACAGTGTATACCAGTGTGGTCAATAAGCAATGTAGCTAGTGGACTTTTTCACTCATCTACATCTACATTTATACTCCGCAAGCCACACAACGGTATGTGGCGGAGGACACTTTACGTGCCACTGTCATTACCTCCCTTTCCTGTTCCAGTCGCGTATGGTTCGCGGGAAGAACGACTGCCGGAAAGCCTCCGTGCGCGCTCAAATCTCTCTAATTTTATATTCGTGATTTCCTCGGGAGGTATAAGTAGGGGGAAGCAATATATTACATACCTCATCCAGAAACGCACCCTCTCGAAACCTGGACAGCAAGCAACACCGCGATGCAGAGCCCCTCTCTTGCAGAGTCTGCCACTTGAGTTTGCTAAACATCTCCGTATCGCTATTACGCTTACCAAATAACCCTGTGACAAAACGCGCCGCTCTTCCTTGGATCTTTTCTATCTCCTCAGTCAACCCGACCTGGTACAGAACCCACACTGATGAGCAATACTCAAGTATAGGTCGAACGAGTGTTTTGTAAACCACTTCCTTTCTTGATGGACTACATTTTCTAAGGACTCTCCCAATGAATCTCAACCTGGCACCCGCATTACCAACAGTTAACTGAATAGCTACGTACATTTATTCTATTGCGGGTGGACTGGCAGATGTTCAAGTATTTCATTAAAAAATTTAAGGTAGCAGGGAAATTTCCACCAATACGATAGTGACGCACATTTTCTTTATTATGAGCTTTGTGAGGTGGAAGCTCATCTAAGTTGTCGGTCGAGAATCTAATATGGGAATATATGATCACTCAGATTAAAGTTCTCTAAATTAGCACACATCACTTCACTCCCGCATGCAAATGTCAGCGTAGCTATCTTAAAAGAACTTCTTCTTTTGCTTGCGCCTTTGTCCCCCAGTTTTCGCAGGGTCGGCGTGGTTACAATCGGATTTGGCAAGGTTAGTTGGAAGGGGTGGCCGAATGTCCTTCCTGCCGGTACCACAGCTGTTTGCATCTACTTTTATTTATTTTTTTCTTGTTTTTTTTTTTTGTTTTATTTTTGTGGTCATCAGTCTACTGACTGGTTTGATGCGGCCCGCCACGAATTCCTTTCCTGTGCTAACCTCTTCATCTCAGAGTAGCACTTGCAACCTACGTCCTCAATTATTTGCTTGACGTATTCCAATCTCTGTCTTCCTCTACAGTTTTTGCCCTCTACAGCTCCCTCTCGTACCATGGAAGTCATCCCCTCATGTCTTAGCAGATGTCCTATCATCCTGTCCCTTCTCCTTATCAGTGTTTTCCACACATTCCTTTCCTCTCCGATTCTGCGTAGAACCTCCTCATTCCTTACCTTATCAGTCCACCTAATTTTCAACATTCGTCTATAGCACCACATCTCAAATGCTTCGATTCTCTTCTGTTCCGGTTTTCCCACAATCCATGTTTCACTACCATACAGTGCTGTACTTCAGACATACATCCTCAGAAATTTCTTCCTCAAATTAAGGCCGGTATCTGATATTAGTAGATTTCTCTTAGCCAGAAATGCCTTTTTTGCCATAGCGAGTCTGCTTTTGATGTCCTCCTTGCTCCGTCCGTCATTGGTTATTTTACTGCCTAGGTAGCAGAATTTTTTAACTTCATTGACTTCGTGACCATCAATCCCAATGTTAAGTTTCTCGCTGTTCTCATTTCTACTACTTCTCATTACCTTCGATTTATTCTCAGTCCATTCTGTTTAGTCAGTAGACTGTTCATTCCACTCAGCAGATCATGTAATTCTTCTTCACTTCCATTCACGATAGCAATGTCATCAGCGAATCGTATCATTGCTATCCTTTCACCTTGAATTTTAGTTTCACTCCTGAACCTTTCTTTTATTTCCATCATTTCTTCCTCGATGTACAGATTGAACAGTAGGGGCGAAAGGCTACAGTCATGTCTTACACCCTTCTTAATACGAGCACTTCGTTCTTGATCGTCCACTCTTATTATTCCCTCTTGGTTGTTGTACATATTCTCGTATATGACCCGTCTCTCCCTGTAGCTTACCCCCACTTTTTTCAGAATCTCGAAGAGCTTGCACAATTTTATATTGTCGAACGCTTTTTCCAGGTCGACAAATCCTATGAAAGTGTCTTGATTTTTCTTTAGCCTTGGTTCCATTATTAGCCGTAACGTCAGAATTGCCTCTCTCGTCCCTTTACTTTTCCTAAAGCCAAACTGATCGTCACCTAGCGCATTCTCAATTTTCTTTTCCATTCTTCTGTATATTATTCTTGTAAGCAGCTTCGATGCATGAGCTGTTAAGCTGATTGTGCGATAATTCTCGCACTTGTCAGCTCTTGCCGTCTTCGGAATTGTGTGGACGATGCTTTTCCGAAAGTCAGATGGTATATCGCCAGACTCATATATTCTACACACCAACGTGAATAGTCGTTTTGTTGCCACTTCCTCCAATGATTTTAGAAATTCTGATGGAATGTTATCTATCCCTTCTGCCTCCAAATTCTAATACTGGATCCCCTATTTCTTCTAAATCGACTCCTGTTTCTTCTTCTATCACATCAGACTAATCTTCACCCTCATAGAGGCTTTCAATGTATTCTTTCCACCTATCTGCTCTCTCCTCTGCATTTAACAGTGGAATTCCTGTTGCACTCTTAATGTTACCACCGTTGCTTTCAATGTCACCAAAGGTTGTTTTGACTTCCCTGTATGCTGAGTCTGTCCTTCCGACAATCATATCTTTTTCGATGTCTTCACATTTTTCCTGCAGCCATTTCGTCTTAGCTTCCCTGCACTTCCTATTTATTTCATTCCTCAGCGACTTGTATTTCTGTATTCCTGATTTTCCCGGAACATGTTTGTACTTCCTCCTTTCATCAATCAACTGAAGTATTTCTTCTGTTACCCATGGTTTCTTCGCAGCTACCTTCTTTGTACCTATGTTTTCCTTCCCAACTTCTGTGATGGCCTTTTTTAGAGATGTCCATTCCTCTTCAACTGTACTGCCTACTGCGCTATTCCTTATTGCTGTATCTATAGTGTTAGAGAACTTCAAACGTATCTCGACATTCCTTAGTACTTCCGTATCCCACTTCTTTGCGTATTGATTCTTCCTGACTAATGTCTTGAACTTCAGCCTACTCTTCATCACTACTATATTGTGATCTGAGTCTATATCTGCTCCTGGGTATGCCTTACAATCCAGTATCTGATTTCGGAATCTCTGTCTGACCATGATGTAATCTAATTGAAATCTTCCCGTATCTCCCGGCCTTTTCCAAGTATACCTCCTCCTCTTGTGATTCTTGAACAGGGTATTCGCTATTACTAGCTGAAACTTGTTACAGAACTCAATAAGTCTTTCTCTTCTTTCATTCCTTGTCCCAAGCCTGTCCTGTAACCTTTTCTTCTCCTCCTTCCCCTACAACTGCATTCCAGTCGCCCATGACTATTAGATTTTCGTCCCCCTTTACAAACTGCAATACCATTTCAATATCCTCATACACTTTCTCTATCTGTTCATCTTCAGCTTGCGACGTCGGCATGTATACCTGAACTATCGTTGTCGGTGTTGGTCTGCTGTCGATTCTGATTAGAACAACCCGGTCACTGAATTGTTCACAGTAACACACCCTCTGCCCTACCTTCCTATTCATAACGAAACCTACACCTGTTATACCATTTTCTGCTGCTGTTGATATTACCCGATACCCATCTGACAAGAAATCCTTGTCTTCCTTCCACTTCACTTCACTGACCCCTACTATATCTAGATTGAGCCTTTGCATTTCCCTTTTCAGATTTTCTAGTTTACCTACCACGTTCAAGCTTCTGACGCCCCGACTTGTAGAACGTTATCCTTTCATTGATTATTCAATCTTTTTCTCATGGTAACCTCCCCCTTGGCAGTCCCCTCCCGGAAATCCGAATGGGGGACTATTCCGGAATCTTTTGCCAATGAAGAGATCGTCATGACACTTCTTCAAATACAGGCCACATGTCCTGTGTATACACGTTACGTGTCTTTAATGCAGTGGTTTCCATTGCCTTCTGCATCCTCATGTCGTTGATCATTGCTGATTCTTCCGCCTTTAGGGGCAATTTCCCACCCCTAGGACAAGAGAGTGCCCTGAACCTCTATCCGCTCCTCCGCCCTCTTTGACAAGGCCATTGGCAGAATGAGGCTGACTTCTTACGCCGGAAGTCTTCGGCCGCCAATGCTGATTATTTATCAACATTTAGGCAGTGGCGGGGATCGAAACCGGGACCGAAGACGTTTTGATTATGAATCAAAGACGCTACCCCTAGACCACGGGTACCCATTGCATCTACTGTAAACCATGAAAGAGAGCGAACGTGTTGCAAATTCTGCGAGTCGTGTAACTGAGGCGTTACGTGGGAACCAGCCCGGTATTCAGCTAGGAGGATGTGGAAAACAGCCTAAGAGCCACATCCAGGCTGGCCAGCACACCGACTCTCGTCGCTAATCCGATGGGCGGAGTAGATCCGGGGCCGGTGCACCTACCTGAGTCCAGGAAGCAGCTCACTAGCGCTCTCGGCTAACCTGGCGGGTCCGTCTTAACAAACGAATCGTCGAATAATACTAGATATGTTATTAATGTGTCCAAATATCACATTACGTCAAATCCAAAATAGATCTTTCTGTATCATGTATTGCATACAGTCATAGCCAAAATTTACACGAATAGACAGTGTGTGGAGGGGGAAAAATCGTAGAGGGAGACCAAGAGATGAATACACTAAGCAGATTCAGAAGGATGTAGGTTGCAGTAAGTACTGGGAGATGAAGAAGCTTGCACAGGATAGAGTAGCATGGAGAGCTGCATCAAACCAGTCTCAGGACTGAAGACCACAACAACAACGACAGACAGTGTGTACAAAAATTCAGTGCCCAAGCTAACAGCGATAATGACAGAAACAAAAACAAGTACCTTTCGCAAAGCAATCACATGTTGCACCCATGGTCTAGGAGTAGCACATTCGATTCATAGTCAAAGCATATTTGGTGCCGGATTCGAATCCGACCGTTGCTTATATTTTGAATAATAATCAGTATTGACAGGGGAAGACTTCCGGCATAAGAAGTCAGCCTGCCAACGGGCTTGTCAAAGAGGGCGGAGGTGAGGACAGAGGTTCAGGGCACTCTCTTGTCCTAGGGGTGGTCAACTGCCCCTAAAGGTGGAAGAATCAGCAATGGTCAACGTCATGAGGATGCAGAAGGCAATGGAAACAACTCCATTAAAAACACGTAGCGTGTATCCACAGGACATGCAGCCTGTACTTGACGAAGGTCATGATGATCACCCCATTCGCAAAAAGATTCCGGGATAGTTCCCCATTCGAATATCCGGGAGGGAACTGCCAAGGAGGAGGTTACCATGAGAAAAAGATTGAATAATCAATGAAAGAATAACGTTTCACGAGTCGGGGCGTGTAATGTCAGATGCCTGAACGTGGTAGAGAAACTAGAATATCTGAAAATGGAAATACAAAAACTCAATCTAGATATAGTAGGGTGTCAGCGAAGTGGAAAGAAGAGATGAGTATTGGATAATATGAACAGCAGTAGAAATTGGTGTAATATCAGTAGGAATCGTTATGAATAGGAAGATAGGGCAGAAAGTGTGTTTCTGTGAACAGTTCAGTGACAGGGTCGTTCTTATCAGAATCGACAGCATACCAACATGAAAAACGATTGTTGAGGTATACATGCCGACGTCGCAAGCTGAAGATGAAGAGACAGAGAGGATATTGAAAGGGTAATACAGTATGTAAAGGGGGATGAAAATCCAGTAGTCATGGGGGACTGGAATGCAGACTAATTGAGTTCTCTAACAACTTTCAGCTAGTAATAGCGAATACCCTGTTCAAGAATCACAAGGGAGGAGGTATATTTGGAAAAGGCCGGGTGATGCGGGAAGATTTCAGATTACATTATCCTCAGACAGAGATTCCGAAATCAGATACTGGATTGTAAGGCGTACCCAGGAGCAGACATGGACTCAGATCACAATATAGTAGTGATGAAGAGTAGGCTGAAGTTAAAGACATTAGTCAGGAAGAATCAATACGCAAGGAAGTTGGATACGGGAGTACTAAGGAATGACGACATACGCTTGAAGTTCACTAAGGCTATAGGTACAGCAATAAGGAACATCTCAGTAGGCAGTTCAGTTGAAGAGGAATGGACATCTCTAAAAAGGGCCATCATAGAAGTTGGGAAGGAAAACATATGTACAAAGAAGGTAACTGCGAAGAAACAACGGGTAACAAAGAAATACTTCACTTGATTGATGAAAGGAGGAGGTACAATGCTCGGCGAAACTCAGGAATAGAGAAAACAAGTAGCTGAGGAATGAAATAAATAGAAAGCGCAGGGAAGCTAAGACGAAATGGCTGCAGGAAAAATATGAAGACATCGAAAAAGAAATTATTGTCAGAAGGACAGACTCAGCATACAGGAAAGTCAAAACAACCTTCAGTGACATTACAAGCAAAGGTGATAACGTTAAGAGTGCAGCGGGAATTCCACTGCTAAATGCAAAGGAGAGAGTGAATAAGTGGAAAGAATACACTGAAAACTTCAATGGGGGGGAAGATTTGTCTGATGTGTTAGAAGAAGAAACAGGAGTCGATTTAGAAGAGACAGGGATCCAGTAATAGAATCAGAATTCAAAACAGCTTTGGAGGACTTAAGGTCAAGTAAGGCAGAAGTGATGGATAACATTCCGCCAGAATTTCTAAAATAATTGGTGGAAGTGGCAACAAAACGACTATTCACTTTGGTGTGTATAATATTTGAGTCTGGCGACATATCATCTGACTTTCGGAAAAGCACTATTAACACAATTCCGAAGACAGCAATAGCTGCCGAGTGCGAGAATTATCGCATAATCAGCTCAACAGCTCACGCATCCAAGTTGCTTACACGAGTAATATACCCAAGAATGGAAAAGAAAATTGTGGATGCGCTAGATGACGATCAGTTTGGCTTTCGGAAAGGTAAAGGCACGAGAGAGGCAATTCTGACGCTGCGATTAATAATGGAAGCAAAGCTAAATAAAAATCAAGACACTTTCATACGATATATCGATCTAAAAACAGTGTTCGACAATGTAAAATGTTCGAAATTCTGAAAAAAGTAGGGGTAAGCTATATGTACAACAGCCAAGAGGGAATAATGAGAGTGGACGACCAAGAACGAAGTGCTCGTATTAATATGGGTGTAAGACAAGGACATAGCCTTTCGCCCCTACTGTTCAATCTGTACATCGAGGAAGAAATGATGGAAATAAAAGAAAGGTTCAGGAGTGAAACTAAAATTCAAGGTGAAAGGATAGCAACGATACGATTCGCTGATGACATTGCTATCGTGAATGAAAGTGAAGAAGAATTACATGATCTGCTGAGTGGAATGAACAGTCTACTGAGTAAACAGAATGGACTGAGAATAAATCGAAGGTAATGAGAAGTAGTAGAAATGAGAACAGCGAGAAACTTAACATCGGGATTGATGGTCACGAAGTAGATGAAGTTAAGGAATTCTGCTACGTAGGCAGTAAAATAACCAATGACGTACGGAGCAAGCAGGACATCAAAGGTAGACTAGCTAGGACAAGAAAGGCATTCCTTCCCAAGATAAGTCTACTAATACCAAATATCGGCCTTAATTTGAGGAAGAAATTTCTGAGAATGTACATATGGAGTACAGATTTGTATCGTATTGAAGCATGGATTGTGGGAAAACCGGAACAGAAGAAAATCGAAGCATTTGAGATGTGATGCTACAGACGAATGTTTAAAATTAGGTGGACTGATAAGGTAAGGAATGAGGAGGTTTAACGCAGAATCGGAGAGGAAAGGAATATGTGAAAAACACTGTTAAGGAGATGGGACAGAATGATAGGACATTTATTAAGACATGAGGGAATGACTTCGATGGTTCTAGAGGGAGCTGTAGAGGGTAAAAACTGTAAAGAAAGATAGAGATTGGAATACATACAGCAAATAACTGAGGACGTAGGTTGCAACTGCTGCTCTGAGATGAAGAGGTTGGCACCGGAAAGTAATTCGTGGTGGGCCGTTTCGTACCAATCAGAAGACTGATGACAAAAAAAAGCATTCTTAGAGTATTGAATAATCAGGAGGTTATTATGTGTGTTTGGCAATAATATGGTGATAAATGTCTTATTGTTCTGCTCACTATCAATTTACAATAAATGTTCAAATGAGTACCATTAACCTCAGTGCAGAGCTGTTATCCACACAGGAGAAAGTCTCATGTTCTCATGAAAATTCCTGGTGTGTTCTGGATTTGCGTGGCTGCTAAAAGCATTCTTGCAACAAATTCCACCTCCGAGTCAACGTAGAATACACCTTAGCTTTGATGTAGCCCCAGGGAAAGAAGTCTGATAGGGTGAGGTCCGAGAATTGGCTAGTCAATGTACAGGTCGTCCACATGTGCAGTGCTGCACACTGACAAAGTAGCTGTCATGTAAGCGCTAGTGCTACCTACTGTTTACTGGCTCAGTGTCCAACAGTATGACATCGCAGCATGCTCCATACTCAGACTAACATATGGTGTAACTGCATTAGACACATTGACTTTTATTTTCTCTATTTCTACATTACTTACCCATGCTCAGTGTTCACACAGTATCGGTTTCTTACACATGGTTGCTTTACAAAATATATTTGCTTGTTAGTTTGGGCACTGATTTTTTCAACACCCTGTTGACAACATACAGAGCACGCCTTTTACTGTTTATTAACAGATTTATGTCAACAAAAGAACAACATACATACATAGACAACTCATTAATTGAATAAAAATGTAAATAAGAAATCATCTCTTATAGGATGTGCTGAAAGATGCCAGGCAGCAGACAAGGATTCTGAAGGGTGGGGGTCGACTGTGGGATGCAGGGACAAAATGTACTGGAGATGTAGAAGAGACCAATGTGGTCTAGGTGTGGAGAATTTATGAGCTGGTTGTAACACATACTTTTGTACACCTTGTCAAATCAAATAAAATGTGTAGATAGGAGAGAAAAACTGTGCATAGACTGATGTATCTGCACATTTTGGAATACAGTTTTAAGATGGAGCCATTGATGGACACCTGTTGTCATTCAAGTCTGAACAATGTGCAATAATGTCTTCGTGTTTCAAGAAAGCATCTCAAATTGAAATTCCTATGAAACTGCCCTACCTGTTGGTCTACCAGTGTGGACTGTCCAAGAATCTCCAAAAAGTTATGTACCACTCACAACTAACTAACAAGACGTAATAACAGTGGCCGTAAAATATTCTGAGTGATGAAGAGTTGAGTATCAAACCTTGATGATGATGATAGGTTTCAGTTTAAAGGGATTGATGCTCTCCATTTCAACCAGTTTCTGAGTGAACATTGCTATGGAAACTGCATGTAATAAGCATTTGTACATGGATGCCTAGCAAAAGGCCATTGCTCACAGCACCACGTCTTCAACCAGAAAATGACAAAGACACTGAATTGTAGACATGATAAATGCTCAGATTATTCTTTGTTTTGCTTTTTCACAAATCAAATACAGCATGGAAAGTCCCATCGGCTCAATCAAGTTAGCATCAACATGAATCTGCATGTTTATTTCAACGCCAAGTGGTGGCTTTTCTTCTACATCTTTCTGATGAGCATGCTGTTGACAGCCACAACTTGTAAGATGAGAAAAGATGATGAAACGTACCAATCAACGTCTCAATTTGGTAGTTCTACAGGATATAATCATGAAAAAATTGCTCCAAGTGGACAATGCATCTCTGAAGACAAATGTGGACTGCCTTCATGAGTGAATTGAGGCTATTTTCAAAGTTACAACAGGTGTTGCTTTGTATTAGCGTGATGTATTACGCAGCTGAGGTGATTAAATTTATTGTCATTCCTTTTCTTGTCATTATAGAGGATATCCAATGCTGATTTGTGCGATGGAAACCAGATGAAAATAATGCTGCTTTTCCTATCGGCTACATACATATTTGGACCATAAACTCCATAAAACGCAATTTACTGGTGCAATCATGTAAGATAGAATACATAGAAAGTGATTCACTGCGTCTGGTAATTTACCTACATGCTAATTGTGTTAACTGTTGTTTGGTGTGTGTCTGTAAATTTACATTACGCTAATAGTGTTAATTGTTGTTTAGTATATAATGCAATGACTTAAAGCAAATATAGGTATAATATTATTTTTATTCCATACGCCAGTCTAATAGTTTTAACTACATTACCACATGGGTGCGAGTCGATCGCCGTAGACTAATTTCTGCTTGTCTAAATACTTTTCCCCAACGATTTATTCGCTAGCGCACTAACATAAAATTTCAAAAGAAATAACCTTTTTCAGCCATCAGTGCCCATCTTACTATCTACAGTGTGTATAAATGTTAAAAGAATTAATAATGAATACGTCGAAATTTTACAAGTATTGTTGCTGTTCCAGTTACAGTACCTGTGACAAAGATACTGAAACCAAAGCAGTGGAATGCACCTTGCACGTCTTCAGACGAATAAACCATGTCTGTTCAGTCGTCTGTAGACTATGTGTCTGTAGACAACTGTTCCAGTGGCTGCCGTAAGGTCCCAAGCAAGGCTACTTGCAGTACTCTGGGCCCTCTGTGGGCACTGATGGTGAGATATCGGTCTACTTGTGGTTTTGCACACTGTTAACGTCCCGTACTGTAGCACCTGGACACGTTTCCTGTTTGCTGGAATCGTTGCCATAATCATGAGATCACACTTTGTGTCACACGGAGGGTCCCTGCTACTACCTCTTGTGTTTGACCAACCACCAGTCGCCCTAATATTCTACCCCTCATAACGTCATCAATATGTGTTTTTTGGGCCCTTTTAGACACACAGTCACCATTATCACGTCCGAAAACGTCTGCACACTTACTCGCTGCACCGTACTCTGACATGCACCAACACACCTCTGCGTATGTGGACTGCTGCCAGCGCCACCGTGCGACGACCGCAGGTCAAATGCACGCCATGGTCATATCCCTGAGCTGATTTAAACCCGCAAACCACACACCAGAGCGTTGTTTGACCATGTATCAGCATTATCCTTAATTTATGAGCGTGAATGTAGATCGCAACACCAAGAAGTTGCGCACATAAACGAAAGTCGCTAGCCGTGTTTCTACATCTAAATAATGATATCTATTTTTATTTCGCATCAGTCGCACTGGTAGCGCCATCATGAGGATTCAAATCAGGTTTGCTTTAAATACACGTTGTAAAGGTAGCGAGCATTAGTTACCTTTGATACTGGACGTGGGGATGCCTTTAGTCCGGGATGCCTTTAAGGCGACAAGGCGTCATTATCAGCTCCTCAATGAGTGTTGACGAGGTAATGTACTAAGGCAAAAAGAAGCTCGATGTCCTTTCTTGGTAGAGATGCAGCCACTGTACATTATTTCTTGTAGTGGTGGTCACGAAAATGTACTGGGCTCTAGATGGCCACTTGGTATTACCGACAGAGAAGGCCATCGTATTCGGCACATGGGTCTGGCGCATCGTACTCCATCTGCAGCAGCCGTTTGATCAGCAGTTGGCACCACAGTGACTCATAGAACTGTTACAAAACGCTTACTTCAAGGACAGCTCCGATCCAGACGATTTGTAGCGTGTATTCCACCGACCCCAATCCACTGCCATTTTGGACTTCAGTGGTGTCAAGTGAGAGCTCATTGGAGAGCAGTGTGGAGATCGTTGTATTTTCTGACGAAAACTGGTTCTGCCTCGCTGCCAGTGATGGTCGTGTGTTGGTTAGGAGACTAGGGTGAAGGCCTGCAATCAATCTGTCTGCGTGCTAGACACACTGGACTTACACCTGGAGTTATGGTCTGGGGTACGATTTCGCATGACACCAGGAGCACCCTCGTGATTATCCCATGCACCCTGACTGCAAATTTGTACGTCAGTCTCGTGATTCGGCCTTTCGTACTACCATTCATGAACGGCATTCCAAAGGGCGTTTTCCAAGAGGATAACGCTCGCCTGTATTCACAAACGTGCTCTTGCCTTGACCCCCTTAATCATCAGATCTGCCTCCAATCAAGCATATATGGCACATCATCGGACGACAACTCCATCGACATCCACAAACAATATTAACCGTTCCTTTATTGATCGACCAAGTGTAACAGGCATAGACTCTATCTCGCAAACTGACATCCGGTACCTGCGCAACGTATTGCATCCACGTCAGCATGCTTGCATTCAGCATTCTGATGGTTACGCCGGTTACTAATGAACCACCATTTCACTTTTTCAGTGTCTTATCTCGCGCTTACATTAACCTGTGATCTTCGGACGTTAATCATTTAAAAATGTAACCTAGAGAAAAGTATTCCCAACATTTCATTACTCTACATTAATTCCCTTATTGTGCTGCGATTTTGTTCCGTCGGTGTCTACGAGAAGGTGCCTACAGGTCACCAGTGAAGACAAGGTCGAAACATCTAAAGTATGAGATAACTGCAAGTGACACAGTCCATAACAAGCAGACTTGAGAATAAAAACTTTTAGTGGTTGGGCTTGTTAAAAGAATAAATAGTGACAGGCGACATAAGAAGTTTGCTAATGTGAGCCCCGAGAAGAGCCCCTTTGTCGTACGAATTATACACTGATCGAATAATAGATGAAAAGAGGTTAACGGCTTTCGATTAGAATAACCGAGACTACTGGAAGGAGAAAACGACTAACCTCTATGGAAAAAAATTAAAGAAGAAGAAGGAGGAGATAATGAAGCTTATGTAGTAAAATAGAGACATATAAATTGCAGTAATAACAACATACTAAAAGATCAAGAGACCGTGAAGACAACGCATTGTCAGTGAGAATACTTCTAGGGTCATGTATATAAAGAACAGACAGCTGTTCAGCATATAAGGAAATGCTTACGTGCTTTTCGGCCTAAATATCTGCAGCAACAAATTGAAACAAATAAAAATGTAGAATGTGTAGTTTTAGTCAAAGTGATCACTTCATTAAAAGTCTGAAACCAGACAACGTAACTTATTTTCAGATCCTATGTATGTGTGATAAGAAGGTATATTCCATAGAATACTATTAATGTCTAACAATCAGTTGAATTTATTTCTAATAATATTGTGAGGACCATAATTACACATGATACAAAACTGAATAATGGATATCACTCCATGAACAAAATGGTTAGAAACTCATAGTAGATAGTGGCCAACAGCATGTTTTTCAATTCGATGCGAGGTGTAAAACATTTTATTTTATAACTGTAAAAACGTTCAGAGCCACAGGAACACTGAGTGAACATGATAAATATGATCTTCAATCGATGAACAGGGTGTGTACGAAAATAAGGAAACACGGCAGCTCTGCAGTCTCCTCAATACGCTGCAAGTGTCAGTCGTGGACAGAAGAGCATTTTGTGCAGTTGAGGGCGCATTACGTCAGAGTCAACTGCATTCGAACGTGGGCAAGTTATTGATCCTTGAATGGTGGGTGCTTCCGTAACCAGACGAACTGCTAATTTTTCAAGAGGCACCATATCGAAAATTTATACCACATACAGGAAAAACAGAAAAACTCCAGTGCCAAGTCACAACACGGGGTGAATCTGTGAGTTGACTGATGGTGCAAGACTGTCGTTGAAGAGGATTGTGAGGAAAAATAAGAGGACAGTAGCCTCAAAAGTCACTGCGGAACTGAATATCGCACTCGTGTATCCTGTCACCATCAAAACAGTACGGTGCTGGGAATTACAGTACTTGGTGGAAATTCTAGACCACACAACAGCTGTGCAAATGCTTGTAACGAGAAAACGTGTGGGCTTAGAAGAAAGTCATTTGGTCGGCTGAGTCTTGTTGCACACTGTTTCCAAATTTATGGCCGACGTTACGTCCCAAGAGTGAAACATGATGGGGTTTCGGTGGTGGTATGGGCAGCCATATTGTGGTATTTCATGGGCATCAAGGCTACTGTGCAAGATCACATTACTGCCAAGGATTATTTGACTATTTTGACTGATCAGGTGCCTCCCATGGTACAATCTCTGATCCACAGGGGACCAGTTCACACTCCTTCTATCGTCCAGGACTTGCTTGTAGAGCACGAGAGTGTACTGTCGCATCTCGCGTGGCTACCGCGGTCACGTGATCGCGTTGTTATCGTTCTTTGTGGTTTACTCTGAAGAGAAGAGTTAGTGATCGCTATACACCTACGTCATCGCTAACTCCACTTGTACTATTCTGCTGGAAGAATGGCATAAGATTCGATTCTGAGACGACTGGGTGATGTTTTAAATACAGTGGTTTCCCTGCATCATATTTAGCCATAGAAATGTGTTTGTGGTGTTTTCTCCACCCCCTGTATTATCGTGCCTACAGTGGTGCATATCTTCCTGTATATTTACACTGCAAAATTCAGAGCCAATTCACAGATTGTCCTATTAGCACATCTGGAAAACAGGAAATCTCACAATATTGGGTTCAACAGCTAATTCATCGAATGTGAGCTAGTTATTGACTGAAGGAGAACCTAATGACTTAAACGACTTATTAGAAATAAGCTACATTAACTTTCTTCATCTGTAGGGAAATGAAAACTAGTTAACTGAGAGACGTTCATTCAATGCATAAAATAACATTGTCAAACCAGTTCTCATGATTTGCAGCGCCGATTGTGGCTGTTTCTATTTGTTGTGTTGTAAGCAGTTGTTTTCATTCTTTCATTGACTAATTTAAGACTTTCTTTTCGGTTTCAGGTATTGCAAAATTGCCGTAACTACCCGAGTGTAGGCAGTGATGGACTAAGGTGATCTTCTCCAGCGACATTTGCAGGAACATGAAAAAAAAGCACAAAATGTATTTAGACGCTTTCTTGCTCTCACAACGATTTGTGAAACAAACATTTCCTCATAGCAGCAATGCATGTGTTAACTTAGTGAACGACAAGTTGTGTGTGATGAATTCAGTGAAGTGAACGCCGGTGGACTAATGCTGCAACAGATAATGAAGAAATAATATAGGTAGCAAAAGTGTAAAAAGAAAATCTTGCCTCATCTGTATTACCAAACTGTAACTCACTTGCTAATCATTATGAGCTAAGAAATAAAATGAAATGATATCATGATTTGTAGTGGCCAGTTAGAGGAAAAAATTGGCTTAATATTCACATAGCTTCCTCAGCTATCTACGCCAGAATTTCAGTATTGCCGTTCGTTGTCGTATTTATAGCTCTCTGTAAATCAAAATTTATGCTTGCAGAGGGATAACTTATTTCACAGAAATAATATTTTCTAGAGACACCTAAAGATGAATCTTGCTTCCTAGATATTTAGCAAACTCATCTTTAAAACTTACTCTGGTACTTTGCAGTGCGTAGTAATTTTAATAATCGTTTCTCCGGAGAAATCGCATGTTTGTGACTTTGACATTTGCTTTACTGATACAAATGCAGAAAATTCGTTTTTGCTGGACCATTATTGAGTTCCATTTGACCTAGTCGTCTTCTTTGGATGTATGAAGAGTGCTAAAAGCTGCATCCTCAAAAGTACATCAAACGTCCAAATGTTTCACAGCCACCCAATTTCTTCTCGAAAAGGAAATTCTGAGAAGATTCTCAGTTAAAATTATTGTTACACAAGCCATTGTGACCAAGAATGAAAGTCTGAAGTAATCTTTATCCACTTTTACTTCGTAGCAAACTGTGAATTCAGCTTTCTATTTTGTCACTTGAAATCTAAATACATTCTTTCCGGCTATTTTCAGTAAACAATAGGGCTTTCACCTATAATTCTGTCCTGTAAGGTGGTTGTGCCCCCAAATGGCCTACCTAATGTTAATTTATTTTGTAATTTTTGAAGATATTTTAAATGCTTTTAGTTCATTACAAATTAACTCAAGTCAACTGAACACACTAAGAATATTTCAAGTAATTAAAATGATTAGTTAAAGCATAATAACAGATTTTCGAAAAAGTCCATCTATTCATTTCTTTGGGAATGTCGTGTACTCCCAATAGTCTAACCAACTTCATATAGTAACACAGGTATAAAACACAAAACACCTATTACATATCATGGTTTACAAAATGTACTGGAAATAATATGCATATTTTGTCACCAACTGTTCTTTTTCTCCTAGCAAAGTAATGTTTTTATGGCTGTATTGATGCAAATTTATCTTAAGCAGCATCTTCTTAGCTCATACTGCTAAACTCGGATTATTTTTTTCTTTTCCTTATTTAATCTATCCATTTTCATTCGTGACTTTCCACAGCTGACTGAATGTTCAGTATTGACGTTCCATTTGTTTACAAAATCATATTTGCTATAAGACAATGTCTTATTCATTCCAGGTATCCCATTGGACATGTTGGTTATTTTCCGCTTTGGAAATGAGAGTAGCTCCAACATTATAATCACTCTCCTAATAAATTACGGTTCCGTCTAGTCACCCATGCTTAGTGGCAGCGTACGAACTCCTCTTCGATTTCTATTTGATACGCTTATAAAGTTCCATAACCGAATCATGTTGAAGTTTGTATTGGTTCTGATATCAGAGCTGATGCATTCAGAGGTCCTGAAGCGTCATGGTACTTCAGAAGGTGCAATTGATGTACATGCAGTCTCAAGAACAGCAGTAAGACCATACGGAAACAGTCGTTTTGCTTTAAACCCAGGCTTTATGTTGAAGCTTGTCATAGCTTTCCTCCAAACTTTGGTGAAGATTTTTACCGAAGTGTTGACTAGTTAGTGTTTTCTCACCATGATTGTGGTAGTAAATCATGACCTCGCGAAATCAGTAACGTTCAGAGGACCTACCAAACCGCTGCAGCTCTTGCGTTGTAGTCGATGGTATACAGGACAAAACAACTTCGTATTTCACAGTAGTTTCCACAGTGTCATAACCAAAGCGGTTTCCAGTTCATCAAAAAATTTGTTTTTACGATGCCCAAAATTATCTGACTTTAACATAAATTTGCATCATTTTTCATCTAAATTAATCTTTCACCAAAATAGCCTTTTCCAAAAATGCTACACCAACAGACAGATTTAATGTTTGAATAATGGTTTCCGAAAGCGATTTTACTAATCTTCTGAAATCTAAGTGGATTAAGACTTTGGGAGTTCCTTGTGAAGTTGCAATGTTAGGCTTCAGAAATTATTTTGCCTATTTGTGCCTTCTCGTCAGAAGAGTATTGAATGATTATGTTTTTTTGCAACATTTGTAAACAGGCCTTGTGATTTTAGCTTTTAGATGAAACCCCATTTTTTCTAACCATCCATATCTAGAACACCGTTCACCATTTTGCAGTTTAGTATGAATCAACTTTTGTCTCAATGTAACTTTTGTTTGGCAATCAGATTTAATATATTTAAAAACAGTCCTCGTGGTCCACGAAATTCCTTTTTATCTTCATAATGAGACATCAGATTCTTCGTGGTAACTTTTAATGCTTCCTTCCCCATTACTCTCGTTTCTTAGTAGATTCTGAGCTCCTGGATGAATTTTTTTAAAAAAAGCCTATAATGTATACACTCAATATGGCCTATCTGTCCATGATAGCTCCTCTTACATGGAAATAATTGTCCACAAAATGATACATTAATTTTTATAGAAATTTATTACATGCCTCAAAACTATTCATTGTAAGTATTACACACAGTACCGTACGTATAAAAGTATTTCGACAAATAACTAACAGAAGAATGTTTGTGGCAGAAAATTGCAACTCAAGAGCGAAGTTCGACATGTAAGCATTCAATGGCTTTTAGCAAATAGGTCACAACAAGTGCACGATTCAAAACATGCAAGTCTGGTCCCTTTCATCCCGCATACCAACCAACCAATCAAAACATGCAGAGATCGTCGTGGTAGCCGGCAGAAACAAACTGTGCTGCTATGTTTTGGATTCTTATCACAGTTCCACGCAGCAGCTATCAGACCATACTGACTCTTAGGCAGTGTACGGTAAAATTTCGTTAGTTCTTTTCTATCGGTATAAACCACTGCATACAATTCGCAACACATATTGAGATCCATTTATCTGTTGTTATCTTTCTGTGTTGTAGTGCAGATTAATGTTTAAATGACCTCAATGTGTGACATGTTTCAGATGATTCTATTGAATGGTTCCTTTTGTAACACATTTGATCCACTCCTTTCGTTTATACTAAGCTCCAATCAACGTATTATTTGCGTACAGAAGCTCCAGCAGGACCTCACACAGAAGCAGTTGCAGTGCTGCTTCTTTACCGGAGCTTCGACCTGAATAATAATAATGAATTTTGTGCATAGTTCATATAACCAGTTGGTATGTAAGACAGTTGGACTGGACATGTTATGTTTGACAGTGGCCTCTCCATTACGCAATTGTGAAACTGGTTATCTATAATGTTAGGCAAAGCCCACCCCCTCTTTGTAATTATAGTTTAACAGGCTAGCACTCTGGTCAGCGCCCTTATATTAAGGTTTGTTAACTGCCACCTTAACGATTCTGTACATTCGTCTACTAAATAAATAACTAATGTACAAGTCTGAACTGCTCCGCGCTAGCAACACCTTGCGTGCTATACTGCAGGCATGTCAGGTATCACTGCCCAGCCCTCTAACATTATCTTCACAGTCGCAGAATGTCTATTACAGCTGAGGACGTGGCATTTCAATTTTATATGTATATGACGAAGCTCGTAGGGCACATTATTGTAAGTGTTCCTTTTTTAGATATGCCGACTTAATATGATTAGCAGATTGTGTGCTCAAGTGTGTCACTGTTTCGTTTATGCTTTAATTGATTTCTGATATCTTGTTTTTTAATTGTGGTATATTTTGTACATTTAGTTGCCTCTGAATTTTGTAGGTTTGAGGACGGTCATTACGAACTGAGATTAGTTTATGCTCCTTAACTGGAATATAAAATCTATAAATAATATCGTCCTGGAGCAATGGGGAAATTTTGGTGTGACATCATAACTCATGAAGATCATATGTAACTATTAAGCAACGAAACAGTTACAGAAGTTCAGTGTTCAATCGAATTGCTCAGTTGCTGTTTCGCTGAAATCAGATTTAGTTAACTGCTGGTTCCACTGATTAATTCCACAATTTATTTTGACAACATTTACTACCGCCTCCTCAGACAGTAAACAAAAACCATGGAAGTTACCTTCCTGGAAATTACTTAATTCATAAATACGAAAAAGCAAACTAAGTATATTCTGCCACAACTGGAACACTACAGAAGTCGTTACTGTTCGTGAGTTAATATAAAGTTTGTTTCACATAACTAAAATCTCTGTAATTTGATCAATTCTGCCTCAGTGGTTTTTATATTCAGCGGAGCTCCTGACACCTGTTCAGTTTATAATAGCTCTGCTTGTGTACTGAATGTGTCTTAAATATTAGCAGAGACAATGGTGAGTTCCAAGTTGTAGAGCAGCTTTCCCTCCATGCATTTTATCCCTGGCTCGTTTCGGAATTTCTTCCAGACAATATTGCCTGTGTTACAGCACAGTAAAATTTGGGCAATCACGCGAAGTATTTGCACTATGGTATTATAAATTAATGAGAAAAATTCAATATGTAGATAAACTTTAATTGGAAAAGCGTGATACAGTATATAACCCACAATGAATCCAGTTTACAAAGCACAGTTAAAGAATAAGACGTTAGTCAGACAGAGCTGCAGAGGAAACTATAAGACTGGAATATGTAGTGTAGTTAGGGCATGATAAATAAAAACCATTCATGAGACGGATGAATATTGAAAAATATTTTATAGTTGAAACATTAATAACTGCTTACAATAAGTTACATATATTCTCTCCGCAGAAATCGTACAGACCTTTTACAACGCCTGAGCGCCCATCAAATAGCTCAAAATATGTTCACCTATGATTCAATAATCAAAATCTCTCTATTGCTAGAAGAATTCTCGTTAGTTTCTGTGTTCCTAGCCAGTACGATATTAGCTACAGTAACTACGTTCGCTGAAAAGACGTTGGTTTCGGAGTATGTATGAACAGCAGAGAAACCGCCGTAATGAATTAATATAAATACAGTACTGATGTACATGTTTGGTAAGTATTATGATATATAATACACAGACAAAGAGTAAAGATTAATCTGTTGACGGTTAGCAGGTGAATTCGTGAGTAGAACCCGGCTAAGTCTATGAACAGATGCTCCTGATAATGACGAATTAAAGTATTTTTTTCTCTTTGGCAGGTGTTTGAGATATATATACGAGTAGAAACCTTAAACAGTTTTTAAAGCGTTTCGCAAACGTCATAGGTTCACTGGATCAATAGTTCACTGGGTATCATATCCGACACCTTCACATCAACAGCGAACAACATGAAGTAGCTCGTCATAGTTAAGGAGCGTTTCCATACCAGAATATAGGGACTTGCCCACGTTTAGTCTGTCTTAGTGACAGCGATAATCTTAACGATATAAATTATAAGAATAAATAACGAACGCGCTGTCGAATGACGCCTCTGTATTAATGAATATCTGGTTATATTATTCACGTCAAAACATTAGGAATTAAAGAAACAGCAGTGTCTGATCGAAGTATACCTTTGTTTGTGAACTTCAAGAAATTATAAAAATTATTTTCACAGAGACCACACATCACCAACCTGACATGAGATGAACGCTTCAATATACAGTGCAAGAATAAAGCATGTAAAAAGATGAAAATGAGTGAACCTGCTACGTCTTGCTAAAAAAGCTCTTCTCATCATGATAGCGAATAGACAGGTTTTGAATACGTCCCTTATTAATGGTACCAAGGTCGGTATTTACAGGAGACGAGATTCATTCAGCGACAATGTCAGGTGAATATGGATCAATGGCAGCAGTCCTGAAGTTTTCTTACAGTTTATAGATGACCATCATCGTGCACGAATATAGCTTTACAAATACAAATGCGAAGAGTGTCGCTTTCGGCTCCCTAGCTTGAACAGTCACTGAGACATGAGCAGTTCAGAGCTATGAGGATTCGAAATGTGAATCATTGTCTGCCCACACCATGCATTCGCCCAGTATTTCAATGAGAAATAGATCAGAGCAGTGAGAGTTCTCAGTGTCAATCAGTGACTGCCTCGACAATATATGCGTATGGTTTTTCAATTAGTAATGGATTTCAAAGATGATCGTCGCCTCCCAAGTGCATTCGTACATTACTGTTGTTAAAACTACAGTGAAATCTACTACGGCAGAAAATGTATTGCCAGTACCTTGACAAGCTCGTTACAGCCTGAAGCTCATGTACGCCAATAGTGTTCTCCCTAGTGAAAATCCACATGCAATCCGCGATGCTGCTGACGCAGAAATAAGACAACCACTCATTCAATACTCGAAGTGAAGCTGTATAGTCCATTTTCATGGGGACGTGTCTTTCAATTTTGTCTCAAGTTTCATAATCCCTGTTGTATTTGACAGTTAACCCAGTTCCTTACAACCACGCTCTCCCTAACACAACTTTATGACTTGGACAATTTGCAGTTCTACAACGTTAGATATGCAACCGTTCGGCAGTGGCAGAAGAATAAATTCACTATCTAGTTGATATACTTTCCAACATTTAAAAAGTGTTCATCCGTATGGAGCAAGGCAATTTCGAACCCAACAAAAATCTTTTATTTATGAACGTCCAATATTTTTTTGTTGTAACCTGTATTTAACTATTCTAGTGTGTAATTTTCTTCGCTAACTCGTATTCCCCGATAACCATCTTTTGTACCCGACTTTCCACGGCTGCCTTTCAAGTTGCCTCCGTTATGGCACAATTTTCCCATATATCATCTCAATTATTGCCTCAATTGGTTTTGATGATATCCGAAGTGATTATTCGTGTTAATCTCACTTCAGTCACAACGCAAAAGCCTTGTTGTTGCATTTCCTATAATAACTAATATTTCTCAACTGTACCAATCACTGACAGCCTACTGGATAATAATTACATCTTCCTGTATTCATTTTACGTCAATGAAGTGCGTTACACATTTCTTTCTCTTTCTCCTATGTCATGATCGCTAGGCATTTTTAATAACGTACAAACGGTTTCAATGAAACATTTGTGTTAAAAACAGTTAACAAACGAAATGCACTCTTGCATCCTAATCAATGAACGGATATTTGTGGTCAGAATGAAGATACCAAGTGGTTGTCTGTCGATAACTGGAGTATATACCCCGTAAAAGGGACAGGACGATTACTCTGAAGACTTCCATGATATGTTGCAAAGAACTCTATGTAAGATAAACAAAAATGATTATCTGATAATAGCAGGAGATTGAAATTCAAGGTTGTGTAACACCCTCATGAAAAATGTTATTCGTTCTGAAGGGAAAACTGTAATAAATAATAGTGGATATAGATTGAAGCCATTCTCATTAAATGATTGCCTAAGAATAACAAACACATTCTTCTTGCGTAAACAGATAAAAATATCTACCTGGTCATCGAGAGAGTCTGCCACAATTACAGAATATGTAACTGCAAATAAGAAGACTTGGTCCTCTAATGCAAGACACAAGGACCTTCAGAGGTCAGATGTCTCTCCAGATCATTTGTTGCTAATCTCGAAAATAAAACTACTTTGAAGATGGATGATATCTGCCAAACACAAAGAACAAAATGCTGATGCAACATTTGAAGTATATTTACATCAAGAAGACAGTATCCAGTTACTACATCAGAAAAGGTTTGATGAATACATAAGGTTAAGTACGAGTATAAAAGCCAATTACGTCAACGAGGAATGGAATAGCATAAAGTAAGCACTAATTAAAGCAGCAACAGAAGCACTTGGCACACAAAAGAAATTTTTTCTTTTTTCTAAATGGACTGGCAATACTGGGATGATAAAATGCCTAGTTTAATTGAAAATAAGGGGCGTGCTACTTGAAAATGTTGAATTCACCAGGCTATCGGGATCTAAGACCAGATTATCAAATTAAATCAGCTGCAGTCAAAGTTAAAAACCTTAGTTGGGAAAAACGTATTACAAATACTGAATATGATTTAAGACAAGAGAAAGCGTACAAGTTAATGAAACATTTAAAAACGTAAGGATAATCTGCAAATAAACATAATATCTTAATATAATTGGGTGGTACAATGCTATAAAACATTCTGGAAGGATGTGCAAGATGCACAGGTAGTTCAGCCTGAACCAGATGGGAGACTTAATAACGCTGGAGGAGCGACAGGATGCGATAAATTCTAGCAAGAACAGGAAGACTCAAGGCTGTGACAAAATCGACATAGAACTGATCAAATATGCACCAAATATTGCAAAAATCAGAATACTCTGTTTTATTAATATATGCTGTAGAAATGGTTATACAGCCCAGATATGCCACAGTTATAAGCAAGGAAATGACATGAATGTCACAACTAGTCAGGTATTACCCTTACGACTACAAATTATAAATTGTATGCTACAATTTTAACAAAACCACTATCGTCAATCACTGAAACTTTACTATCTGATACCAAATATGGTTTTCGAAAATGCAGATCATGCTCGGAGTCTATCTTCATCATGTCACAACTAACTGAAAAATATCGCGAATTCACTGTAAAAACTTTTCTTACCTTCATTGAGTACAGAAAGGCGTTTGCTAAAGTAAATCGAAACAAACTGCGAGAAATTTTAAGAAATAAAGAGCTTCCATCACATCTTATAAAAGCTGTACGGGGTTTACATATTAACAACAAAATAAAAATAAAAGTAGCAGGCAGCAGACATGATATGGCTGACATAAACCAAGAAGTTACACAAAGGTGTCCCAAATGTTTTTAGTATAGACCCTATGTATCGACGACAAGGTTACAGACAATAAAAATTTTTAAATATACTATGTGAGTATTAGTACACTATTTTTTCTTGACGGTCAAGTACAAATCTGTCTTTAATTGAAATAAAATAGCCAGACAATACAATCTGAATGTCTCAATCACACAGACGAAATAAATGGCCACCAGCCCATGCGAATTAAGATTGAAATTGATAAGCAGATCATGAAAGAAATTAATGCATTTAAATATTTAGGATCAGTGTTACATACAGAGCAAACAATGAAATACAAAACAGATAGACCTATTTAACTGTTTCTATGGATCTTTGTAGAGAATATTGGCAATGGAAGTCTTTAGAGATACTCCATTAAAATTCTGTATGTTTATTGTTATACCAGAAGTGCTCTATGGATATGAAAACTGGACTTTTAAAGAAGAGAGATGAAAAGAGAATAGAATCATGTGAGATTAATTTCCTTAGATACGTGCCTGAATATACTATGATGGATAAAAAGAGAATTGATGAAATCCGAGCTGCACGGAATATGCAAAACATAATTGACTTAATAAAACAATACCAATTAAGATGGAAAGAATCACTAAAGCCATGAAGCAACATAAAACAAAAGGCAGAACATCTTTAGGAAGACGAATGAAGAGATGGTATGACCAATTCTGAAGGAAACGGAACAGACCGTCTTGATGTAAGGTGTAGACGTGTAACAGTAAATACAGCTGTATTAATCAAATGCTTCTACAGCTTATACACAAGGAATTTCATTTTGGTTGATCACAATGGGGATAATTTGTAATGAGTTTCAACGTTAAAAGTTGGTGACCGACACCATATGATTAGTATAGCTCTCATGCCATATCATCCTCCTATGCTACATTTTGTTGTTGATAACAATTAGTGTCTACGTTAGGTAGGTTGGGTGATGTTTAATGATACCTGTTGGTCTGTGTGATCGAAACTGGTAGTAAAGAAATGTTTTGTTCAGTTAGCAGCTTAACTATGTGAATTGGCATTTTATTAGTGTTTACTGTCTTTGGACCACTGCTTGTAAAATGTTATTTTCTCTTGTTATACACCTTTCGCTTATTAGCAGATCTTCAGGCCACGTAGACGATTTCATTTTCACTGTACAGGAGTGTTCATCATAGAATGGCGGATTAATGTATAAGGGACCATCTGGACACTACACATAACGAGCACTATCTTATCAGAAGACTGCTAGCTAATCTGAAAAATTACCAGACAAGGCATATCGCTAGAATTGAAGGCGCTTTCCTCGCTGCATTTGAGACGCTCTAGTTACAAGCACCTGACCAGTCCACGCGTCTGCACAGAATGGAGTCGCCGGAGGGTTTCAGGATAGTGCGCGCCCGGGCGTCGGACCGCGACCGCGTGGAGCGTCTGGCGAGGAGCGCCTTCTACCCGGACGAGCCGCTCGACGTGGCGTTCGGCAACACCAGAGGACCCCCCACCGAGGAGATTCTCTTCCTGTCGGCGCTCGGCGACGGCCACTCACTAATCGCAGAGGATGCCAGCACCGGGGAGGCCGTGGCCATGTGCATCAACAGCATCGTGACGCCCGAAATACACGAGAAGGAGGCGCAGCTGCAGGTGTCTCAGATACATTCATTTTTAAAATCACCTTATGTTTGAGTATTATTGTCTTCCGTCTTTTTCTATTTTACACTAATCGTATCCGCTCTGTATGTCTACTACACTTATTACTGTTATTATTATATTCCATTCAGACTGCACTGAAGCACGTAGTTCTTAATTCTGGCGAGCTTTCCTTTCTGGCGAGCTTTCCTCTTCAGCCAATACTCTGTCTTCGCAATATGTGTGTTTCTATCCGTTCCTGAGTCTCTTTCATTCGAGTTCTGATACTCTCTTTTACTGCTATTAGTCACTCCAGAGACTCTCATGTTCTGATTGGCATTCTATATCGATTTCCGCCGTGAACGTCGTGGTCAGTTTCTAGTTGTTCAAGGCGTTTCCTAGCTACTGTTGTCCACATGGCGTAAGTCACTTTCCCGATAGAGACAGTGCCAAAGGTAATTGACGTAAGACTCCAGTTCGTGATTTTGTTTTGTTGTTGTGGTCTCAGTGCTATGAATTTATTTCCTCCTCACTTTGATTCAGCACTCCCTATTTAGCTGTCCGATCCAGCCATCTAATTCTTCAGTATTCTGTTGTGCAACCACATTTTAACAGCTTACATTCTCTTCATCATCTCTTTCTTTCTAAGGATTAGGTGCTATCCTGACCTCTTCCGGTATCTGTCGTCCATCCATCTCCTATGAGGTCTGCCTAGTTCTCTCTTTCAAGTCGGTCCATAATTCAGTATTTTTCCACAGTCTAACTTCTATTATTCCGTTAATACAATCCTTCCATTTCATTCCATTCTCCTCTGACTCGTCATTAACTGAAAAGATTTTTAAATCTGAACTTATGGATCAGTCCTTATTTCATGCATTTTTTGGAAGGATAAACAGCATTGGTCGTATTTTTTTGTTTTATTATCCGCAAAATCGATTTTCTGTCACCTAGTGACCATCCTCAGTGCTGTAATACACAATTTAATTTGGTAAGCAGTGGTGTCAAGAAGCTTAGAGCGATCACATAAACTAAGCTCAGTTTATGTGATCGCTCTAAGCTTGTTGACACCAGTGTCTACCAATTTAAATTGTATTTTACAGCACCGAGGATGGTCACTAAGTGACCGAAAATCGATTTTGCGGATAATAAAACAAAAAAATATGACCAATGCTGTTTCTCCTTGCAAGTGTATCCATTATCTGGTCGTGGTGCACAGAACGCTCCATGGAGTCGAACACAACCAACCAAAATGCTGTTGTCACCGTTAATGTCAAGACAGCCCTAACAAAGAATAATAAAATCGCTCAGATTAGGTAGGCATTTCCATACGTTTCCTAGAGTCGAACGCTCCAATCAATTCATGCATTTTATTACAGGCTCTCACACACGAGCTTCATCTCCGCTGCCTGTGTAAGCAATTTCCCGTTTTTTTTTTTATTCCCCCAAATTCAGAACCATTCACGGCATAACTTTATAGAAGTTCATTTGTGATTTCTTCCTTGTTTGTCCCCCAAAGTTCTTCTAAGTATTCCGCAGATAATAGGGTATTTATTTTCTCTTCATTGTTTTTTTTTGTCATTTTTAAAATTAATATTAAATCCTAGTTAACTTAAATGGAATACTTGTTCTAAAATTTTCCGATGTATCATTATCTTTTATCTGACCAGATTGTTGAGAGCCATAATATTTGTCTTATTTGCAAATATAGTTAAGTTGTAGTATATTGCGTTTTAGCTCAATCTATATATTTCTTTTTATAGATGGTCTTCTGTTTCCTGTATAATTATTTAATAATGAGCGTATAATAGAAGGTTTATTGCTAGTGCTGGAGCCTCTTTTAATTCCTAACTATATTTCATCTCTGGAACCTAAATTTGTAACTGTTTTCGTATGTACATATATTTCTTACCTAAATTGTTTCACTGCTGTGATAGGCTGCGTTCCGGACCACACAAAATTCTTTCTATATTTAAATCTATTTTAGTGATAACTGTCGTAAGTCCGCCTACATAAAACTGAATAAAACGAATAGCAAGGAGACGGACCCAACGGGAAAATTATCTACGTGATATTACACGCAACTAAGGACAGCAGGACAACAAAATTTAAGGCTTTAAATTTATATTGGAAGTTGTCATATTCCTCTGTTTTTTGGAAACAGTTTTCTTTATATTTTTAGCCTGCAATTTGCATCATCTCGATATCGACATTCTCACTTATTTTCTTGTCCAAATAACAAATTCATCTACGGCTTTTAGTGTTTCATTTCGTAATCAGTTATCTAATTATTACCCGATTTTCTGCAAGTCCTTTGTCATCTCCGGCAGAATTATAGTGTCATCGGCAAAACATCAGACTTTTAATTTTGTTTCCAAATTTGTTATTGGTTTTCTTTACAGTTTGCTCAATGCACAGACTGAATCACTAGGGGACAGGCTATAGTACGGTCTAGCTCTCTTCTCAACTGTTTCCCTTTCATATTCGTTGACTCTTATGGATGTGACCTGTTTCCTGTCCAAATAGTAGATGGCATATCGTTCTATGTATTTTACCATTGCTTCCCTCAGAATTTCAAAGAGTAGCCCAAAGCACACTGTCAAAAGCTTCCTCTAAATAAACAAATATTAACGAGGGTTTACCTTTCTTTCTCTTGTCTTCTAAGATAAGGCGTAGGGTCAGTATTTCCTCGTGTCTCCTTAAATCTCTCTGGAGCCCAAAGGTCACTTTCTACCAGTCTCTCCATTTCGCGTTAATATTTTGCTACCAAGATTTAATAACAGAAGGTTTTTTGATAGTCATACTTGTGACCACCCGCCTTCATTTCAGCTAGAATTGTTAAATTATTACTGTCTGAAGTTATTTCTCCTGTCTGATATATCCCGCATACCATGTGGAACTGCTTCGTCATGGCCACTTCTTCTAAGACAGTTAGTAACTGTGCTGCAATGTCATCTACTCCTTGTGTCAAGTGAAGTTTGCTCCATATCATCTTCATCAATTTCGTAACATTGTCGTCAATTACGTTACCTCTGAACAGCCATTCAGTATATTGCTTCTGTATTTTTCCTTCTCTTCTTTGCTCAGCAATGGCTTGCCATCTGACCCCTCAATATGCATGCTTCTTTTCAGACAAATGATTTTTATGTTTCCCGTGGATGGCATCTATCTTTCCCAAAGTCATAAATGCTTGTATTGCATTGCATTTGTTCTCTAGCGATTCCCCAGCTATCATTTAGTATTTTCTGTCAATATGAACCGTCTGTATTCTCTTTTGCTTGGTTCATTTTCTACTTATTATATTTTCTCCTTATGCCAATTAAATTTATCTGCATGACCACAGAAAGTTAGCCTTCTCTTTCTCATTGATATAGTAAAACATCATGGATATTGGTAGGGTTCCTTGTTGATGGGCCCATTAGTTTGCTCAGAAAATGTCTTTACTTCAGTTTCAGTTTCCTAAGCTTTCTCACTATACACAAGCAATCTGAAGACATGTAACACTGGCAGCCTGACTGCGGTGCTGTAGTGTTGGAATTTTAAGCTCAGAGACACTAATTTGTAACCGTAAATCTTCTTACAGAAATGGTAAGCCTTCTGCAATTCGGCACACCTATTGTTTATGGCCAGATCAACATTCGGGTTCGCAGTTTTTCCTTCCCCGAATTACTTGAAGGAGCTAGTCTTCTCTATTAACGCCACCCAGTGGGATCCTGTCAAGTATTTCTTTGATGTCTGTGAACGTCTCCATCTTGTCTACGGCGATATTCAGCACAACTTTAACTAATATGTGGTTGAGGGAGAAGAGCTGGTAAGAAGCTTCTTGTACGCTTGATGCTACAACTGAGGTCACTTATGATGGCTATGCAATTGGTTATTAACTTGTCCTTTTTGTGACCTATCCCTCAATATCTTACCTTTACTTACTATGCTTCTTTCCTCTCATATATTTGCTGCTACCTCTTCGTTTTGTATGTTTTCTGCCCAATTTATTTTCAACATCCCTCGGTACCACCTCATCTCAAACTCTTGCAATGTCTTCTTCAACTGTTTATCACATTTCATTTCTGTTTAATGTTAGCAACAGACACGCGTTATCAGGAACCAGTTTTTAATTCCTCGTCTAAATTAAATAGATTCAGATTTCTTTTATTGATAAATGCTGCCTTTTGCAGGGCCAGTAACCTTTGGATGTGTACCCTGATAAGCCTTTATTCAGGAATAATGTTCCGTCGATATCGTTTTTATTTAATTTGGTGTTTTTGGCGTAACTGAACGAATAGACTTCTAATTAATATAAAACGCTTGAAATATAACCTGCTTCAAATTAAACTATAACTCAGTCTTTCGAACATGCCACTAGCCTCGCTACCAGGCTATTCTCTCATTTCGGTTCGGACAGTAAAACCACCAAGGCGCAGAGAATATGCTGGAAAGTTTTCATTAATGGCTATCAATGTGAATAGTTCCATGGCAGAAAACCTGTTATTTCACTACACATTGTTTGTGCAATCATTGGAATTACACACGTAAATATTTCAGAGTATGTAAAAGGAACAATTTAAGGCGAAGGAGCCATATAAAGCCAACTATATAATAGACGGATGACAGACAGTTACTGGAAGCAGCATTCGAAACTGTAATTCGCATATAAGGCCACTTATAGACCTCTCTGTTGACCAGTTCTTGAGTTTTATTCTTCTCTCTAAACTACTGTTCACTCAGAATTAACAGAAAAGTTACAGAAAATTCAAAGAATATTTGTGATATTCGTCACGGTCTTCTTTAGTCAGGTTGATAACGTCACAAATGTGCTCAATAATCTGCAGTTATCACTGGTGAAAACATGTCACATAAGACCTAGTCTTGAATTTCGGAGACTGTTCAGAAACATGTTACTACCTTTCGCAGGCATCTTATTGGCCATGAGAGGGAAGTTGAACAAATTCGGACTTGTGCAGAGGAACACTGACAGAAGTTTTTCTCACATATCGATATGCAGCCAGTATAACCATTCTGTAGTATTTGTAACTAACTGACGTACTCGCCAAGAAAGTTGATCTCTAGAAGTATTCCTGTTTAATTTTCAAGTATATGTAGTTTCCACAGGACCTGATAACTCTACATCTTGTGAAATTATTAGTCTGTCAGATGTCTGCGGGAAGCACCTATAACATGCGAATTCCACCAAGACCAAGTAGGTACGTCAGCGGATCACCAAAAGTATTTCATACTTTTGGTAACCCGCTCAGGTACCTACTTAAGCTCGCAGGCCATGGCACCACATAAAGTCGAATCCATAGCGTCCTTGAGAATGTTTATGAGGCAACGCACTGACATAAAATGACACCATTTTCCCGATATGCCACGACAGTAATCCGTAAAAACACCTGTTCTTGAGAGCGAACTCAGTAAAGGTGCAGGGACATACTTGCACAAAATTAAACATCTATCAGAAGCTTTTACACGACAACCGACAACATGTAACTGGTTTGTTCGCCAACTTATGCCCTCGGCTACTGTTGCACAAATCGGCACAACTCGCGAGTTGTCAGTAACTTCCGTGCCACTGTCGCCTACTACCACGCTTGTGATCTGTCAGTGTGTAGCACAGGCGTAAGAAGTATGCAATAAATAAAGCACGCGTGTGCGTGCGTGCGCGCGCGCGTGTGTGTGTGTGTGTGTGTGGGTAGGTGGGTGGGTTGTCAGCACTGATCCAGAGGCAAAAACAAATCTCCCCGGACCCCTTCAAGGTAATGTGAACTGTGCTCCCCACACTCTGCATGCACATGAACATATCCACATTCCTTTGAGCTCAGACTGGAAACTTATTTCTCGTTGTTGTTCAAATACAGTGGCAGCGAAATGGTTTGAATGGCTCTAAGCACTATGAGACTTAACATCTGATGTCATCAGTCTCCTAGACTACTGAAACCTAACTAACATAAGGACGTCACACACGTCCCTGCCCGAGGCAGGATTCGAACCTGCGACCGTAGCAGCAGCGAGGTTCCGGACTGAAGCACCTAGAACCGCTCGGCCACAGCGGCCGGCCAACTGCAGCAAACTGGCGTTGTGCATACGAGTAGTAAGCAAGAATTTCACTGCCTTTCGTCATGAATTGCCAATCCGAGGCGAACTGAGCATCAGCCGAAATATCCGAAAATGATTTCCATCCAGAGCGTATTGTGAGCCACTCGTTCTCTCTTCCAGCAGTTCCTTTTGCAGGTGATACTGAAACTACTGCTGCCATATGTAGCCGAGGCATATGCTTGGAACTGCAGTAGCGGTGCGTTGCAAACACTGTAACTTTTCGCGAGGGCCACGCATGGTGTATGGCTGTAATCCTGAAGGGCTGTCTCCCATAAAAGAGATGTAGTTACACTTTTGGGCGACCCAGTGCTGCCAGTGTCCTGAGAAAGTGGAAAACCTAGCAGTCTGTTGTCAAAATCCATGGGCGTGGGTATGGTGCAAATGGCTCTGAGCACTATGTGACTTAACATCTGAGGTCATCAGTCCCCTAGAACTTAGAACTACTTAAACCTAACTAACCTAAGGACATCACACACATCCATGCAGGCTGGTGTCCATATAAAGGATGACGCATGTCCGTTTCTTGCTTGGTTTTTTCGGCTTCGGCAGCTATGTCATGTCGTATGTTGGGCGGTGCGATCCTCTTGGCTGGCCGCGGTGGCCGTGCGGTTCTAGGCACTGCAGTCCGGAACCGCGGGACTGCTACAGTCGCAGGTTCGAATCCTGTCTCGGGCATGGATGTGTGTGATGTCCTTAGGTTAGTTAGGTTTAAGTAGTTCTAAGTTCTAGGGGACTGATGACCTAAGATGTTAAGTCCCATAGTGCTCAGAGCCATTTGAACCATTTTTTTGATCCCCATGATTAAGTACATCTTGTGCACTGGGGTTGGCTTCAAGCATCCGGTAACAATCCGTGCCAGTGGCCATGGGTGACAGAACTGGGGCCCGCATCTCGTGGTCGTGCGGAAGCGTTCTCGCTTCCCACGCCCGGGTTCCCGGGTTCGATTCCCGGCGGGGTCAGGGATTTTCTCTGCCTCGTGATGGTTGGGTGTTGTGTGCTGTCCTTAGGTTAGTTAGGTTTAAGTAGTTCTAAGTTCTAGGGGACTGATGACCATAGATGTTAAGTCCCATAGTGCTCAGAGCCATTTGAACCATTTGACAGAACTGGGTGTCGAGGAGACCAACTCTGGAACAGAAAATTATAGTGCCCAGACTGCATTGTGAAGGATACAACGGGGATGGCGCACGTGTTGGGTGGGATGCAGGAGAGTGATAGTATCGATGATACGCATCTGTGATCGATGTGACCAACTATGCAGGTTGTCAGCTAGGCTGGATCCCTCCTATGGAGAAGAGCGGTAGGAGGCAAGAAATAAACTGAGAGCTCTGTCGAAATCATGTTGTTGTGCGACTCCTCCAGTTGTAGGTGCAGACAAACCCCTCTGCTAGTACATTGGAAGAAGGTTGGAACAAGGACACATGTACCATAACTATGCTGTTGTCCACATAAAAACAGCGAAATTCTAATAAAGTAAACTGAGGGCCATTATCTCACGTATTGGTTTCTGGGAACCCTTAAACAGAGAAGATGAGACAGAAGGACTGGAGCAATTTCGTTGATGACATTGAATGCATTTTTGAAACGTATGGAAAACTGCTGCTAGCATTTATCACGATGAACCAAGAGTAATCCAGAAATCTAGGTGAATGTCAGACTACAGGAATGTTTCATCAGGCCAAGGAAAATACTGAAGAGCCGTTACTGCGCCGACCACTGTGACCGAGCGGTTCTAGGTGCTTCAGTCCAGAACCACGCTGCTGCTATGGTCGCAGGTTCGACTCCTGCCCCGGGCATGGATGTGTGTGATGTCCTTAGGTTGGTTAGGTTTAAGTAGTTGTAAGTTCTAGGGGACTGATGACCGCAGAAGTTAAGTCTCATAGTGCTCAGAGCCATTTGAACCAGCCGTTACTACCAGCCTTGCTCTGACATGTCTTGCTCACCACAACCATGTCTTCTAAATCTTTGGCGATGCCTCTCCAAAAGACATATTGGCAAGTCAGCCATTTCGTGAGTACTAAACCCTAATGACCTTCATGAAGAAATGTCAAGATGCAGCGTTGGAGTGCCTGCAGAAGTATCACTGATGTGGTTATTATCATCGTGGAACAAGACGACCACATTGAGAGTGAACAGTTTATGACAGCAATACAGGAAGGCCTCAACATCCAGATGTTGAACGGTCTTGTGACCCACCGGCCAACCATTCTTTTACCAATTAAATGAGTTACTAGGGAATTGAATCCTCCAGCAACTGGCAGACAGTAACTGTCGTGTCACTGGGTAAGTTCATCATGCCTGATTTGCCTTTTATGTCAGTACTGTAAGGGAATAAACTATATCAGGAATTATAGCCAGAGACAGTGCATATGGACAGTAAACAAGCCATGATGATGTCTAACAGCTCTGATCATTGACCCTCATGCTGAGCATGTGGCCATCACTTCCTTTTCAAAGCCTTCGGTGTTACAACAACAGGTCAGTCTTCAGGAAGTTACTACAGGCGACCTATTGCCGGTTACAGCACACCCCTCGCCATTGCCCTGTTCCAGATGGATCAGCGTGACACACAAATGCTTCAACTAAATCAGCGTTGAGTAGCAATATTTAAACCTGCCCATAGCCATCCTGTTGTATGCAATGTAGAAATGTAGCTGCACCCAGACTGCGTCAGCTGCATCCCTGGAGTTTTCACCGTAACTATGTCGGCATCACCACTGCTACTGCCTGATTGCTACTTGACTGCACAGGACTTGGGACCCAGCGCTGTGCCGCTCCCTCACCGTCACCTCTTGGCATCTCTGGAGTCCACCCGCAGCCTGCTGCTGCTCTTCGGCCAACAGTTCAGAGTTGCATCTGGGCACACCGCGACCTGCAGTAGCAGCAGTGCTGACTGTTCCATGCTGCACCATAACAATCCCATGTGCAGTGCTATGGACGCTACTAATCACTCAACCTGGACGTGTGTCTGATGCCCAAACAGTCGTATCGTACGCACACTGTGTCTTTTTTGCCTGTTGCTGCAACTCTGGAAGATTACTGGGAATGATAGACCACGTCAGAAAAAAGGGTACACTCAGAAGATTGTCTAAAACTAATGAATAACTGTTTTATAATCATCATTGGTTTCCTGCAGCTTATCAAAACGTCACGCCATTTGACCTAACGTGGGTTTGAGGAATTTGGAATCTCTTAGGGTTAGTAGGTTTTGTGTGCCTCCATGCAGTACAGAGAGGGGCGTATCGCTGAAGTGACGAAAATGTGTAGGAGGTATTCCATATGCGGAACAAAGAAACAGGATCTTTCCTTATTGATTTTCAAATTAGCCTGTAGGAGTATGCTGAACAAGAAGTCCAAATTGCTTGCTCGATACTGTGCATTTTTGCCATTGACAGTCATAGGTCGAATACTTCCCCGTGTCCAGAACGTTTTTTGTGAGATGTTAGAGTATGGCCAGTGCTCTGACGATGTTGAAGGGCAGGCGACTGTACTGAAAAGACCAAATGGTACGTTAGCGACCAGCAAGTTTTCGATGTTTCGTCCATAGGGAGCTTTAAGTAAGAATCCTGTAGATCAGTTTTTGCAAAAATTTACTTCTGGTGAGAAACGACATGCTACCCATCATTTAAGGAATAGAGTATGTGTTGATGATGAACTGGGAACTGATCGTTACAATCCCCCACTTATCCTCAATGACTTTGTTTCTGTGTGGCAGTCAAATAATTTAACTGTAGATTTCAAGCATTGATGTTCCACTGGTACACAAATATTCACGATACCCTCAGGATGACGTAATTCCATGTTAAGTTTGTTGTGAGGTATTTTATTCTGCAGCGTACTGCACTTTCAAAAAGAGAGAATGATATTTTTATCGTTGGAGGCTAAATTAGGATTGTGTAAGTTTTTTTTCCAGTTACTAATTCGCTATCACTCATGTAAAATCTCAAAATAAATAACCATTTTCAGTTTTTGTTGCGCATCTTGGTATCCACAGGATGTAAAAGAATTAAAAGAGGTAATAATGAAGAATGTGAAAATTCTAAAAATTTGCGTTCTGTCATCCCTAGTGAAGGGACTCGCAACAAAGATGTTGAGAGCAAAGTAATGATGGGTAAAGGAGTGACAAAGTTACGCATGGACTTTCGAACCACAGTATTGGACAGCAGACCAAATAAAATGATACTGCATAGTGTTTCGACGATTTCAAAGTTAAATTTGAATGACATACAAACTAATCACAAAATAAAATCGAACATTTTACACATCGTACAACATTTATTCAAATTTACTTATGAAATACTACATCAGACAAATGACGACTGTCAACTACCAAACTTGGTAGTTGATGGTTGTAGGCATAATGTTGGTTTTACAGTATTCTACAGAAGCCAGTTCATAGATGCAGGAGACTGATGGGATCGTATATATGATTGGAGTTCACTCTCTCAGCGTCAATTAAGGCCTGGAGATGTATTGAAGTCACCAAACGTGATTGCAGTGCAATAAAATAACCTTAAAACGATTGCTGTAGATGTTTCATTTTGTTACCTCAGTGAACGGCCAAAATTCCGCAGACCGTCATTCACAAGGATGGACTTACAAAGCATTGAAGCCTGTAGAAGTGGATATCGCGATAGAATCTTGAAATGCTTACAAAAGACAGGTTGCATACGCATTAAAGATTTGTCGTATCGAAAATAGCATCTCAACACGAATGAACGGTCTTGCTTCGACCACTACAACATGACTACTGACCTGTATATGGGATGACATATGACATTCCGCACCACAAACAGACAGAGCCACCATCGCTGAATCTTGTTTTTAGTGCGCGTTATTCAGGTTTGAATTCTTCAAAACGTTGTGAAGCATCTTGCAGAATGTGGAGGCATTAGCTACCTGCAGATTGTGCTTGATAACTACACACATCGAAAAAAATTTTCTATCACCTCGGTTCCGAGAGTTCCGAAACCCGTCCAGAAAATTGGAATAGAGATCAACATCAACATCATTTCCGCCCTTTTTTATTGCTCATGAAAACCACACACTGCATTTTGTACCACCATACAACGAGACCTCCAAAGGCGGTGGTCCAGACCGCTGTACACACCAGTACGTCTAATAGCCAGTAGCACGTCCTCTTGCATTGATGCATGCCTGTATTCGTTGTGGCATACTATCCACAAGTTCATCAAGGCACTGTTGGTCCAGATTGTCCCACTCCTCAACGGCGATTCCGTGTAGATCCCTGAGACTGATTGCTGGGTCACGACTTTCATGAACAGCCCTTTTCAATCTATCCTAGGCATGTGCGATAGGGTTCATGTCTGGAGAACATGCTGGCCACGCTAGTCGAGCGATGTCGTTATCTTGAAGGAAATCATTCACAAGATGCGTGCGATGGGGGAGCGCATTGTCGTCCGTGAAGATGAATGCCTAGCCAATAAGCTGCCGATATGGTTGCGCTATCGGTCGGAGGATGGCATTCGCGTATCGTACATCCGTTACGGCGCCGTCTATGACCATCAGCGGCGTACGTCGGCCCCACATAATGCTACCCCAAAACAGCAGGGAACCTCCCCCTTACTGCACTCGCTGGACAGTTTGTCTAAGGCGTTCAGCCTCATCGGGTCGCCTCCAAACACGTCTACGACGATTGTCTGGTTGAAGGCATATGCGCCATTCATCGGTGAAGAGAACGTGATGCCAATCCTGAGTGGTCCATTTAGCATGTTGTTGTTCACATCTGTACAGTGTTGCATGGTGCTTTGTTTGCAAAGATGGACCTCGCCATGGACGTCGGGAGTGAAGTTGCGCATCATGCAGTCTATTGCGCATGGTTTGACTAGTAACACGACGTCCTGTGGCTGCATTATTCAATATGGTGACGTTGATGTCGGGGTTCAACGAGCCAAAATCCGTAGGTAGCGGTCATCCACTGCAGTACTAGCACTTGGACGGCCTGAGCGAGGTATGCCATCGATAGTTCCTGTCTCTCTATCTCTCCTCCATGTCCGAACAACATCTCCAGGACGCTTCCCTTGTAGAGCCCTTCCTGGCACAAAGTAACAATGCGGACGCTTTCGAACCGCGGTATTTACCGTCTAGGCATGGTTGGACTACAGACAACATGAGCCAAATACCTCATTGCTGGTGGAATAACTGAAAATGATCGGCTGTCGGACTCCCTCCGTCTAATAGCAAGTGCTCATGCATGGTTGTTTACATCTCTGAACAGTCAAAGGGACTGTGTCTGTTATACAATATCCACAGTGTATCTTCACGAGTTCTGGGAAATGGGGTGACGCAAAACATTTTTTTGATGTGTGTACGAGGTAGACTTCCACTTGTTGCAGTGAATACTTATGAATTCATATGTGTGTTCTTCAGTTTGACTTTGCATTGTGTCCTGTTTTTAGAGGACGGTTTGTGGCGCTCGTTTTACAATCCATTGTTCGCATGGGAGGGTCTTTTGTAAGTACCATGATTGTTACAGGCCACTGATTTGTGACGCATAAGAAACGACTATTTTAATTCTGCCTTGTATGTCAAAGCGTATCTGACAATCCTTGTTTAGCTCGATAGTGTACATGTAGCAGTGAGCAGAAGTAATACTGGTCCACCGAAACATGTTTTGAAGGAAGTCTATGTGAACCGTAGATTTAGACTTTCAAAATCTTTTCTTAAAGAATTTACTTTATTTATTGGCGATTCACCAAGAAAATTAACACATTTAATCACACTAGGTGAGCGTGGAAGTAGTTGCCTGGAAGTAATTGATGGAAAATAAAATTACCTTTAAGAAATGTGAATTTTATTCTTAAAAGCCTTTTCAAAAACAGATTTAAATTACAATCACAAAGCACCATTTCAATATCAAGTTACAATTATTCAGAGGCAGAATAACATTTTTTTTTTTCAGTAGGAGCCTTCGGGCTGAGAAGCTTCCGCTTCCTTTCACCACGGCCGTAGTCACGACCGCTCACAACGACCTCTGAAAAATTACACTGGTGCAAATCTGCAACACACCGGATTACTTTAAACTAAAAATTTTAACAACTCACACAAACACATTAACTAAGCACCCCGTAAGAGGGATGGAAATGGTACACTCACATTAAGAAATTATTTGCCACCAAAGTGCATTTTGGTTTTAAAAGGGCCCTTACCGTGGAAGGGTGGCAACTTTATAAAAATGATTATTTAAATAAAACCCATGAAATTCAGACTTACATAAAATGTACAACATGCTCTACATTACACACATACCGCCTCGCAAAATGATAGGCAAGATAAAAAACATATTTCAGGAATTCGGCCTTTACCTTACTTCTATAAATTCGTTAACACCGAATCCGACAAACATGACAGAGGCAGCCATTAACGTACGGCAGACCGACAGACAGACAACAGACAGACACTAACTGCCTAACAAACGCGGACGAAAGACAGGCGAGCAAGCTGGGAACGAGAGACTGAGCAAGAAAACAAGTAGAATTTAACAAGTACATGAAACAACATACCAGCAATCAGTTAACTTCTAAAAACTGCGATGTGTGGCGGAGACCTGGCGCAGGACCCTCAAAACGCTCTCCCGACCCGTCCGCTGCCAGCCGCTTCAACGGACGCAGGAAGGCGCGCCGATCTCCCGTCTCACGGCGTCGCAGCTCGCACTGGGCAGACCGATGTCGTAGATTGGCTCCTGCTGCTCTCGTGTCGGCCGTGAAGGCACTACCTCTCGCTATACGGCGTGGCCCACTGGACTTCCGTGGCGACCTCACATGCGCCGACGCTCAAGACGGACAAGTCATCTTGTGCCCCAGTGCGCGACCGACCAACCGATCGATCCAACCGCCAATGCCCATGCCTAAACAAACTCGAGCAGACTGGCGGCCTAACACATACTAGCACTCCGGACGACAAACCGACACTGACTGCCGCACAAATGCGAACGAGAGACAGACCAGGAACTGGTGACGAGTGACTGACCCAGACTCATTCCGCCTGACCAACTGACTAGACTCGCAGAGACTGACAGACTGCCTGACTGCAGACTGACCGACTCGCCCAGACTGCTCACTGGCGAGCTTATCGCGCCTCTTAAATGCACGTGAACAGGCTACCTTTCCCTTTTCACACCAGAGGAAGACACCAAAGTCGCGACTGCCACACCGGCACCACCGCCAGAAACGGTGGGCGACTGCTTTACACTAGGCGTTGTGGCGCGCTTTTCAAAACAGAAATTTTTACTACGGCTCACTACGGAGCAAGGGGTTGCGTAATTTGTTACGTGCACGGCATGGGCGCCAGTGGGACTTCGCCTGACACTACGGAAACTGCAAGATCTCAGACAAGAAGCAAACGTTTCAACTCCACTAGAGGAGGGCGTTGTACCACTGTGCTGAGCAGTGACGGCAGAACTTAACGGTGTTTTAGGTGCGCGATGAGAAGCTACGCGCGGTGCTGCGCGTGGTAGATGCGGCGTTGAGAGAGGCGGACGTGTGGTCGCATACGACTGCTCGGAGCGCGCTCGAGGTGCACATCCTGGCCGTGGCGAGATCTGCGCGCGGCCGCGGTCTGGCGGCGGCGATGCTGGCGGAGTCGCTGCGGATGGCCAAGGAGGAGCTGCGGCTGCCACTGGTGATGATCTTCTGCACCAGTGCCTTCTCCGCGAGGCTGGCGCGCCGCGCGGGCATGCAAGTCGTCTACGAGCTGCCGTACAGCCAGATCGACATGCCTGTGCAGCCCCCACACCCACACGACAGACTCGCCATTTACATGCTGCACCTCCAGCAATAACAGGTAACAGTCACCAGGACCGCACACAACGGGTGGCGAGGTAGGACACAGCCAAGGGCACAGCGCAACGGGAGTGCAAAATTTGGTCAAAAAAAAGTGGGGGGGGGGGGGAGGGGATACAGGTTCAGAAACAACTGGGAAAGGCATACTCTCTGATCAAAAGCATCCGTACACTTCTATGTAATGCGAAATTAAATAATAATGTCACGAGAGGCAGATCCTCCAATTCAGATTGGGGCAAATAAAAGTGGCCTGGAGAACAGAGTTCCAGGGTAGAAAGAAACACAGCAAAGGAAAGGAAATACAGTACTAACTTAACTATAGAAAATGTGACCTCCATTCATCTCTTGGCACTTTTGCACCCCAGGGCAGCAAGTTGCTGAAGGCGGATCGGAGCTGGACTGCTGAAATTGATGCAATCTCATCCGAAATATTCTGGTGTAGGTGTCCTGGGTGGCCAGCTAGGACTGCAGGTCGAAGTTGAGTCTTCATCCGCTTGACTGAAGTGCCAGACTCTGGCGTCGGTTTGATTTGTTTGGACTCTGAAGAATCTTCTGGTGAAATGCAGGCACATTTTATAGTGCGCAGGCGTGTTTTTTTTACTTCTTCGTAACGGATTCAGTCCAACGCCATTCTCTGACAAAGTGTTGCTAGCACTTTGACACCATTAAACTTCTCAGCAAACAGTTGACCGCACCGTTTCCACGACTTTGCTGTCACGTAACTTTCCACAACGAACACCCGCTGCTCCAGTGTCAGTACCATCCTCCCTTTGCAATGCTCCACTCACACTGACATAGTGCGCACTACACTTTGAACCGGTGTGGATCAAGTGGCGGTCGTACACCTTGCGTCCGCGACACAAGGTGTGGTTACTATACATTCACATCCAATCGTGTCCAGTCGTCTGGGTTACTTTTATTTACCCCAGCCTGTATAAATAGAAGAGTATTGCCTTGTTTGTAGGGGACCAGTAAAAGCATAATGCATCCTTTAGGAGAGCTCAGTGGCTTTCAGTGTGGACTAGTCATTGGTTGTCACCCCACTAATAAATCCGTTAAGAACGTTTCAACTTTTCTAATGGTTTTCTCATTTATAGAGCTCCTATTTTCTTCACCACAAGCTCATGATTTGCCAGAACAATAAATAAAAACGATATTTACACAATCTATAAAGACATTCTCTATTTATTTATCTCTATAAAATTACTTTCATTCTTTTATAGGCTAATACGTGGCTTTATTCTCTGTTCCAGGAACTACGAAGCTGCAATTATTACCTTAGGGAAGACAGCGACGGACTGGTATTATCATCTCTATTGACGTTCGAAGTAGCATGAAGATACTAAATGCACATAACCGAAGTTTCCTTGCTGTTACAACGCTTTTTGAAAGACAGGTTCTCTCGCTGCATCAATGTACACATTCTCTTCGTCATTTTTCAGAGAGATAAATTCTGTGTAATAAATTCAGTACATTAACTGGCGGAAACAATGCAGGCATAAACAAAACTGGGACAAGAAAGAGTTGTTTCATCTTTAGACAACGTATATTACAATACATTAACTCACTGACCAATCCTTCTGGACTAAGAAATGAAACGAAATGATCTCTAACCTGACCTGGTCAACTACAACAAAATAGTGGCCCAGGCTTTCTGTAAAAATAAAACTGTGAATAGTGAAATTCATTTCTCAAAAATATAAGTCGTTCTGTCTCCTCTAGAGCCAGGACATCGTGGCTTTGTTTCCTGAGATATGAGAAACCCATCGACAAAACTTACTCCGAAGCTTTTGAAGGGACGACGTATCTACCGCGTGAGAATACGCCGGGTAAATCATAGAGCAGTGTTGGAGCAATAGTGTACCTGCGATTTCGATATTAGCTTTCTCGGTACAAATGTGAAAATCTCATTTTTGCCAACAGTCACGTCATTTTTTTGTTTGTATAAAGTACGCTGGGGACATTATTCTCCAGACAGCTGCTCGTGTCATGTCCTCATAAGTATGAGAAGCGTCGAAACGTCTAAGCATTGTCGTCACCCATTCTAGATACCTTTGAGAAACAGAATCTGTCGAGATTATTAGCTAAAATGCGAGTCATAAGGCAGATGGACCAAGAAAAGAAATTCAAGTTTGATGTTTTCTCTCATTTACTTTAAACATTTTGTGAGTTCAACTTCTAACGAATGTACTACATTGTATCTAGCTATAGCTTTCACTTCCAATCACTGTCCTCAAGAGCATATTTTTTCCTACGTTATTCGTATAGTGTCTCAAATATTTATTTCGTCTTTCTGTTTTCCTTTTTCAGTTTACTAATAATTTCACGCATTTCTCATAAATCGTCTGCCCGTTTTTCCGTATTTTAATTTTATTCGTATCAGACGCATTTACTAGTGTATCTTCGACAGCTTTCGATGTTTTGCATTGGCATACTCACTGGTTATTACGATTGACACAAACTGAGGATCCAAACCAAGTAGCCCAGGTTCACTAACAACTCGCTGCTTTGATACGGTTTCCGTGTTTGTAACATGTAACCAGATTTACAGGGGCATGAGGTTCGATACCAAGAGTCGTAGAGACATGGTTGCATCGCAGGTATCTCCAATACGGCAAACCTTCTTCATAGGGAAAAGGTGCGAAAGGTAAGTGGAACACCTTGTGTAGCTCAGGTAGTTCCATCGTGGTCAGGTGGTGTAGGCACGAGAGTTACCAGTCCTCGCAAACGTTCATACATCAACAGTTTTCAGTGCAATGTGCAATACAGTTTTCTCCATACGGCACAGCAGAGCTGATTTAGTTTTACAAATAATCTACATTAACGCTGATGTTTCTTTCTGAACTAAAAGGACGCAAAGTGCAGCGCAAGTGACTGTGCAGTAAGAAGAAAAAACCCAAAAACATAATTACACCATTTTGAAGTTCAGATCTCGATTAACAATCACTCAGTTTAACTGGTTGTAATATTTGCGGTAAATAACCAGTTACATATAGCGATCAGTGAGAATTTCAACAACTGATGTCACCCCTCAGGGAAAGCAAACACGGGTAATCAGTCAGTCCCTTTATGTCAAAATTACTGTAACATTTCATCTCATAGACAATATAACATTCAAATTGCAAAGAAAATTTATAGGTAAAGCGTAGTCATGTTGAGACTGCACTTAACAATAAGCGCTCAAATAATGAATGTTCTCCCAGTTCAAATAATTAAAGTCCCTAAATTTCCTCTAAATGTTTCAAAACAAATATATGAAAGAACAATTAAGTTCACCTAAAGAGTTGGGCCAAACAGTTGATAATTTCCACCTCGCCTCTGATCAAGCTATACAGAATCAATTTAAAAATAGTTTGCTCCTGCAAGGCAATTAAATGAAACTTCTCCAAAATTTACCTGAAGTGCAGATACAGAAATAAAACAACGAACAACAAACGTTAACACTAGAAGAAGCCAATTTGATTGGCAAACTACTATTGTGTCTAAATGAAAAAAAACTAACTTAGTTAAAACAGAAGACTTCAATTCTTACCATTTTCCAGGCCAGGACTGTGAATAACCAAATTATTCGAACATTCCATGTGAGTGTGAATTAGCCACATTGAATGGGATTAAGACATATCAATTTACCCTTTCAGGCATCAATTAACATATTAATTCACTCTTTCGGGCTTCAATTACTACTATTCAGTTTAAAAAATATACAGCAAAATATCACAAGATATACAAATTTAGGCCGTGGCCCCACCAGCGAGGTAGCCCAACAACTCCCGCCTCCTGGCACCGTGACGCTGCCACACGTAACAGACTACTTGTAGCAGGCATCCAAGAAGCCACATCTGTAACAGACGAAGGTTGGCCGTACGGGTAACAGAATGAATCAGATTCATTTACGGACATACATACCAAAACAACGGATTTATCTGGCTTTGGTGGGTACCTAAGAAAATCCAGGGCGGGAGCGAACACAAGCGTTAGCGAGCGCAGCTACTCTGCAACCAGCCACCCAAAAAACTAGCAGCAGTAATGACACGAGTAAACAAGAGCAACGCAATGGCTTAACAGTGAGAATAAATAAAACGTGCAGGCCGGTATAGCAAACACGGAAAAGAACTCAGGGCCATCTGCAAGCCAAAGGATGCATCTAACCTAACTCCAGAATTTGAAGATTCATAGTAAACATGAGATTTAAACACTCATATTCCCTCCTGCCATTTCAAAAACAGTACTAGATGGCAAAAACAACCAGCTCTGGTAAGAATTCGTCGTGCATGATACAGATTTAAATATGCATTAGCAATAACCAGTGTTTAGCTTATATATTTAATTGCAGACCATACCCTCACTCATATTGTCTACCCTGACCTTTCTATAACTGCTAGAAAATTTAATTCATTCATACGGTAGCCACGCAATATCGAGGCTAATCAGTAGTGACTATTAATTCAACCATTTAGCGCCGGCCGCGGTGGTCTAGCGGTTCTGGCGCTGCAGTCCGGAACCGCGGGACTGCTACGGTCGCAGGTTCAAATACTGCCTCGGGCATGGGTGTGTGTGATGTCTTTAGGTTAGTTAGGTTTAAGTAGTTCTAAGTTCTAGGGGACTTATGACCTAAGATGTTGAGTCCCATAGTGCTCAGAGCCATTTGAACCATTTGAACCATTTAGCGCAATGGCGACAGGCAGTACACCAGCGTAGCTTTGTTGTTGTTTTTGTGCTGTTCAGAACTGAGACTGGTTTGATGCAGCTCTCTATGCTACTCTATCCTGTGCAAGCTTCTTCATCTCCCAGTACCTACTGCAACCTACATCCTTCTGAATCTGCTTAGTGTATTCATCTCTTGGTCTCCCTCTACGACTTTTACCCTCCACGCTGCCCTCCAATGCTAAATTTGTGATCCCTTCATGCTTCAGAGCATGTCCTACCAACCGATCCCTTCTTCTAGTCAAGTTGTGCCACAAACTCCTCTTCTCCCCAATTCTATTCAATACCTCCTCACTAGTTACGTGATCTACCCATCTAATCTTCAGCATTCTTCTGTAGCACCACATTTCGAAAGCTTCTATTCTCTTCTTGTCCAAACTATTTATCGCCCATGTTTCACTTCCATACATGGCTACACTCCATACAAATACTTTCAGAAACGACTTCCTGACACTTAAATCTATGCTCGATGTTAACAAATTTCACTTCTTCAATAACGCTTTCCTTGCCATTGCCAGTCTACATTTTATATGCTCTCTACTTCGACCATCATAAGTTATTTTGCTTCCCAAATAGCAAAACTCCTTTACTACTTTAAGTGTCTCATTTCCTAATCTAATTCCCTCAGCATCACCCGACTTAATTCGACTACATTCCATTATCCTCGTTTTGCTTTTGTTGATGTTCATCTTATATATATATATATATATATATATATATATATATATATATATATATATATACTAAGCCATATATATATACTATGCTATGCTATACCATATATATATGGCTTAGCACACCGAATTCAGTTTCTATTAGGAGCAAGGCAGCCAGCTGCTGCGCTTAGTCACATCAGAGATTCCAAAGACAAAGAGGTTTCAAGCTGAGACAATGTATAAGCAACACGTTACACATGCAACGTTAACCTCTGACCACTATCACGTAAGAAAAGAACCTGCTGTTAGCAACTGTCGCTGAGGAATTCTGTACTACCTCAACGCCGCCTCAAGATCAAGTGATAAAATTCCTCTACGGTCTAGGGGTAGCGTCTCCGACTAGTAGTCAAAAAAGCTCTGGGTGCGAATACAGCCATTGCTTGAAATTTTTATTAAAGTTCATCAACAATGGTGGCCGAAGACTTCTGGGTAAGAAGTCAACGTCATTCTGCCAACAGTCCTGTCAAAGGAGGTGGTCTGAAAGGTACTTATTTACCCACGTTTTACATTTACTGGAACTACCCAGAGACCCGAAGTCAAGGGGTTGCTTTTAGAAGTGAGACAAAGGTAGCGACCGGACTATACGGCGCGATGGTGAATCACGTGACTGCAGAGAGGAACGCGAGCCTTGAGAATAGACATTACTTGGCAGTGACTATGTAGGGGAACCACTAGTGTTCTGGCTCGAAACGCCGATTTTACTTGAGTAACTTTTGAGATTTAGGTCCTTCTTTGGCATAACTGGTGCTAGCAGAAGCCTAAGTTTCATCAGGAGTTCAATACAGTAAGAACACTGGGTAGCAAACTATTAAATTCAGTAAGCAAATGAATATTTTTAACTTAAAGAAGACGTACGAAGGGCTACAAAGTCTTACGATGTGAGCAAGAGATTTCGGCTGAAGGCCAATCTCGTCAGTCAGCGAAAGAAAGTAGTCGGAGCCCGTTCATAGGTGATACTCGGCAATGGAATATACGGATACTGTTCTTTTTATTAAAAATATTTTTTTAAAAAAGTTTATTAACACAATACATCACAACTATATGAAAATAAAAAAATAACCCACCACCTCAATAATTAGTGGGTCTATGTATTATACTACTAAAGAATACAGCAAGTTCTACATTTCATTATTGTAACTGGCTTAATTGTGGACAAGGTTAATCTGATTAGGCTATTCTACTTTTCTAGTTTATTCTGCAGCGATTACAGGTGTGCCAGTTGGTATTACAAACCTACTGTTTTAAGGCCTGCTCACTGAGCTAAACCCATGTGACCGTGCCCCTGGCACTGGGCTGGCCAAGTCTGTGTTGTCGCTGCAGTCCCTACTTGTTAGTATTGTTAGTGTTCTAAGTCTACTACTACTGCTAATTGAATTAGTCCTATGTCTAAAGTAGACTGCAGTTGTCGTAGCCTGGTGGTTGATGCACTCGCTGGCCTGGTCCAGTAGTGCGGCGGATTCCAGTCAAGGGAGACTGGCCTGCTCCGCACCCGGCGGTATGGCGAGTACATCTCAGTCTAATCCGGGTTCAATATCATCTATCTTGGGTTCTTAAGAATTCTCGCAAGATCTTCTGTGATACCTCGTTTGCCAATGTGTTGAGAATACTGAAGGTATCGGCATGTCGTATTAGGGCATAGATAACTGCGCTCGCAGGTCATGTGCCACATCATCATGTAACGGGCAGTCATAGATGATGTGCTCCGGTGTTCCGTCTTGAGCGCCACAGTCGCACGCTGGTGTAGCTCTTTTCCCAAACCGACATAGATATGTCGGGTATGATCCATGTCCCGTGAGAAAGTGCAATAGTCCTTTGCTTGGCTCGAAGTGGGTCATCCCAAGAGGCTCTTTGATATTTGGTAGCAGCTGAAAGACCCTTCTGCCAGTTTCTTCATTCTCCCAAGATGTTTGCCATAACTCCTCCCCCTTCCCTTTATGTCCCCTGTCTTGTCTATCTTTCCCTTAGTGATCCAGTACCATGCGGATTGTTCTCTTATCTTTATGTCTAATGGACATAATCCCATTAGCACCAGTAGAGCCCCCCCAGGAGTCGTTCTATAGGCCCCTACAGACCGCATTATCATGTTTCTTTGCACCCTTCTCACGGCCATGGCCGGCATCACCCTCGTGAGCCTGTGAGACCAGACCGCACACGCATAACCTACTACTGATGACAGCATGCTGTTGTGGTATAATTTGATGAGAGCGGGTGGCAGGTGAAATCTTTCGTGACCAATGTTTATGAGGTTGATCAGGGTTTCTATGGCGCGTAGTGTAATGGTTTCGATATGAGATGTATAGCTCCATTTTTCATCAATGATTACTCCGAGATATCGCGCTTCGCGACGCCGAAGAACTGGTATTCCATCTATTCTTACTATGGGATTCCTGACCACACTGCCTTTTAGAAGAAGGTACATCGACCCGTGGTTTAGGGGTAGCGTCTTCGGTCCCGGGTTCGATTCCCGCCACTGCCTAAATTTTGATAAATAATCATCATTGGCAGCCGAAGACTTCCGGCATAAGAAGTCAGCCTCATTCTGCCAACGGCCTTGTCAAAGAGGGCGGAAGAGCGGATAGGGGTTCAGGGCACTCTCTTGTCCTAGGGGTGGGAAATTGCCCCTAAAGGCGGAAGAATCAGCAATGATCAACGACATGAGGATGCAGAAGGCAATGGAAACCACTGCATTAAAGACACGTAACGTGTATCCACAGGACATGTGGCCTGTAATTGAAGAAGTGTCATGATGATCTCTCCATTGGCAAAAGATTCCGGAATAGTCCCCCATTCGGATCTCCGGGAGGGGACTGCCAAGGGGGAGGTTACCATGAGAAAAAGATTGAATAATCAACGAAAGGATAACGTTCTACAAGTCGGGGCGTGGAATCTCAGAAGCTTGAACGTGGTAGGGAAACTAGGCTCAATCTAGATATAGTAGGGGTCAGTGAAATGAAGTGGAAGGAGGACAAGGATTTCTGGTCAGATGAGTATCGAGTAATATCAACAGCAGCAGAAAATGGTATAACAGGTGTAGGATTCGTTATGAATAGGAAGGTAGGGCAGAGGGTGTGTTACTGTGAACAGTTCAGTGACTGGGTTGTTCTAATCAGAATCGACAGCAGACCAACACCGACAACGATAGTTCAGGTATACATGCCGACGTCGCAAGCTGAAGATGAACAGATAGAGAAAGTGTATGAGGATATTGAATGGGTAATGCAGTATGTAAAGGGGGACGAAAATCTAATAGTCATGGGCGACTGGAATGCAGTTCTAGGGGAAGGAGTACAAGAAAAGGTTACAGGAGAATATGGGCTTGGGACAAGGAATGAAAGAGGAGAAAGACTAATTGAATTCTGTAACAAGATTCAGCTAGTAATAGCGAATACCCTGTTCAAGAATCACAAGAGGAGGAGGTATACTTGGAAAAGGCCGGGAGATACGGGAAGATTTCAATTAGATTACATCATGGTCAGACAGAGATTCCGAAATCAGATACTGGATTGTAAGGCGTACCCAGGAGCAGATATAGACTCAGATCACAATATAGTAGTGGTGAAGAGTAGGCTGAAGTTCAAGACATTAGTCAGTAAGAATCAATACGCAAAGAAGTGGGATACGGAAGTACTGAGGAATGACGAGATACGTTTGAAGTTCTCTAACGCTATAGATACAGCAATAAGGAATAGCGCAGTAGGCAGTACAGATGAAGAGGAATGGACATCTCTAAAAACGGCCATCACAGAAGTTGGGAAGGAAAACATAGGTACAAAGAAGGTAGCTGCGAAGAAACCATGGGTAACAGAAGAAATACTTCAGTTGATTGATGAAAGGAGGAAGCACAAACATGTTCCGGGAAAATCAGGAATACAGAAATACAAGTCGCTGAGGAATGAAATAAACAGGAAGTGCAGGGAAGCTAAGACGAAATGGCTGCAGGAAAAATGTGAAGACATCGAAAAAGATATGATTGTCGGAAGGACAGACTCAGCCAGCATACAGGAAGATCAAAACAACCTTTGGTAACATTAAAAGCAACGGTGGTAACATTAAGAGTGCAACGGGAATTCCACTGTTAAATGCAGAGGAGAGAGCAGATAGGTGGAAAGAATACATTGAAAGCCTCTATGAGGGTGAAGATTTGTCTGATGTGATAGAAGAAGAAGCAGGAATCGATTTAGAAGAGATAGGGGATCCAGTATTAGAATTGGAATTTGAAAGAGCTTTGGAGGACTTACGGTCAAATAAGACAGAAGGGATTGATAACATTCCATCAGAATTTCTAAAATCATTGGGGGAAGTGGCAACAAAAAGACTATTCACGTTGGTGTGTAGAATATACGAGTCTGGCGGTATACCATCTGACTTTCGGAAAAGCATCATCCACACAATTCCGAAGACGGCAAGAGCTGACAAGTTCGAGAATTATCGCACAATCAGCTTAACAGTTCATGCATCGAAGGTGCTTACAAGAATATCATACAGAAGAATGGAAAACACAATTGAGAATGCGCTAGGTGACGATCAGTTTGGCTTTAGGAAAAGTAAAGGGACGAGAGAGGCAATTCTGAAGTTACGGCTAATAATGGAAGCAAGGCTAAAGAAAAATCAAGACACTTTCATAGGATTTGTAGACCTGGAAAAAGCGTTCGACAATATAAAATGATACAAGCTGTTCGAGATTCTGAAAAAAGTAGGGGTAAGCTATAGGGAGAGACGGGTCATATACAATATGTACAACAACCAAGAGGGAATAATAAGAGTGGACGATCAAGAACGAAGTGCTCGTATTAAGAAGGGTGTAAGACAAGGCTGTAGCCTTTCGCCCCTACTCTTCAATCTGTACATCGAGGAAGCAATGATGGAAATAAAAGAAAGGTTCAGGAGTGGAATTAAAATACAAGGTGAAAGGATATCAATGATACGATTCGCTGATGACATTGCTATCCTGAGTGAAAGTGAAGAAGAATTAAATGATCTGCTGAACGGAATGGTCTAATGAGTACACAGTATTGTTTGAGAGTAAATCGGAGAAAGACGAAGGTAATGAGAAGTAGTAGAAATGAGAACAGCGAGAAACTTAACATCAGGATTGATGGTCAGGAAGTTAATGAAGTTAAGGAATTCTGCTACCTAGGCAGTAAAATAACCAATGTCGGACGGAGCAAGGAGGACATCAAAAGCTGACTCGCTATGGCAAAAAAGGCATTTCTGGTCAAGAGAGGTCTACCATTATCAAATACCGGCTTTAATTTGAGGAAGAAATTTCTGAGGATGTACGTCTGGAGTACAGCATTGTATGGTAGTGGAGCATGAACTGTGGGAAAACCGGAACAGAAGAGAATCGAAGCATTTGAGATGTGGTGCTATAGACGAATGTTGAAAATTAGGTGGACTGATATGGTAAGGAATGAGGAGGTTCTACGCAGAATCGGAGAGGAAAGGAATATGTGGAAAACACTGATAAGGAGAAGGGGCAGGATGATAGGACATCTGCTAAGACATGAGGGGATGACTTCCATGGTACTAGAGGGAGCTGTAGAGGGCAAAAACTGTAGAGGCAGACAGAGATTGGAATACGTCAAGCAAATAATGATGTAGGTTGCAAGTGCTACTCTGAGATGAAGAGGTGAGCACAGGAAAGGAATTCATGGCGGGCCGCATCAAACCAGTCAGTAGACTGATGACCAAAAAATAAAATAAAAAAATAAAAAAAATGTTGACTTATTTGGTGCGATTTTCATTTTGGCTTGTTGACACCATTCAGCTAGTATGTTTATTGCTCTTTCTACTTTTGGTTCAAGTTCTTCACGGCTACGGCCGCCGACCAACAGGAGGAGGTCGTCAGTGTAGGCTATCACGTCTAGCACGTCCTCGCTGAGTTGTAGTTTTTCTAGCAGTGATTCTACGTTTATGTCCCAAAAGAGTGGCCCCAGTACGGAGACCTGGGGACACCCCTTCGTAATGGTCTTGCTTATTTTGTCGCTAGGCGATGATAACCAGACCTCCCTGTCCATGCAATAGCTCCTGAGACAGCCATAGAGGGGCACTACTTCTCACGCAAGCGGGAGAAGAGCGAGGGCCACCACAGGTTGTCAAAGGCGCCACTGATGTCCACCATGATGCCGATCACATATTTGTACGGGGCAGAGCCACAGACCTCAGCCGCCAGGGCGATTGCGTCAGACGCTGATTGCCCCGGACGAAAGCCGAACTGCCTGTCGCTCATCCCGCACAAAGTCCTGTGTGCGGTCAGTCTGTCAGCCAATAGCTTCTCTAACAGTTTCCCCATGATGTCCAGGAGACATATTGGTCTGTAGGACTTGGCTCCATGGGATCTTTGTCATTGCCCTTCTTGATGATGACCATATTTGCCCTTTTCCAAATCTTTGGGAATTTACCGGTCCTAAGACACTCGTTATATAAACCTGTGAGAGGTGCTATTAGCTGTGGGGCGAGGAACTGTACCACCTCCGCTACTATACCATCTGGTCCTGGTGCTTTCCCCCTTTTTAGAGACTTTATCTGTGCAGCAATTTCTTCTTCAGAAAAAGGGTACACCCTGGTGTTGTTGGTGTACTCCTGCTGATGTGCCCTGCGGATTTGCTGTTGGGTCTCTGTTTCTCCATTTTCCTCATCATCTTGAAGTAGAGTCCGCAGGAGGACCTCGGCGGTCTCCCGCCAGGACTCTGTTGTTCTTCCAGCCTCTCTGAGAGTGGAGAGGACCGCTGGGGGCCTTATCTTCTCCTTGACCAGCTTGTAGGAAACTCCCCACGGGTCAGTTTCAAGTTGTCTTAGTACGTAGTCCTCCCAGCTCTTCATCCTTACCTGCTTTAATTCTTTCTGGAATGCTTCCTTTGCTTCTCTGTATTGCTGCTGCCAGTGTTGTTTTTCCGGCCAGACGGCACTTCGCTGGTAGTACTTCCTCGCCCGTCGGACAGACTGGCGTAGACGTTCGAGGTCGGCAGTCCATGGCGATGGGGAGGCCGCTACGGCCCTTCTCCTAGTCGGAACAGCGGCTTTTACCGCCCTAACTACTGATCCCACCAGTTCCTCATCGTACCTATCCATCGGGCAATGGAGGAATACTACACTCTCAAGCCAGGCGTTCCCAGTTAGTTTTATTAAAGTTGTACTGTGTTTCCCACCCCAGGTCCCAGCGGCACTCTTCCTGACTGAGTTGAAAGACGACCAGATTGTGATCGCTTGTGGTGACTTGATCTTTAACTACCCAACTTTGGATGTTATTACTGATGTTAGATGTGGCCAGGGTGACATCAATGTTGGTCCCTATTTCACCACCACCTGTATAGGTAGAGGGATTTCCTGGTTTATTGGCCACAACAAGCTGTTGGGCCATTATCAACTATTCAGCCTTTTCGCCATTTGCATCTCTGGTGCCGCTGTACCATAGGGGGGATTTCGCGTTCATATCTGCCGTGATGATAACCTTCTTGCCTTGTAACGCCGTGGTCGTTTCTGCAAGATGATCTAGGTGGTCCTCAAAGTTCCCTCCGTACTGGAAGTACATGTTTACTATGAATACCAAGCCAAGAGGCGTTTGTGATTCCACGACGTTACAGAGGCTGTTTGACAGCTGCATTATTGTTGTTGCTCTCAGCCCTTTATTTGTGATGATCACAAATGCTTGAGGTTCTTCCCCAGTGGAGATGACTTGCCAGGAGGCTGACATGAAGGGGATTTGCCCAGCCCGAGAATATGGCTCCTGCAGACAGATTACGTCCAGTCTCAGCTCCTCCACTATCCTTCGTATCTCCTGCATGACAAGACGGCTATTGTGGGTGTTGATTTGTCCAGTTGGGACGTTTGGTGACATTATGGGAAGTATGTGTCGAAGTTACATTCAGGCCAAGGTTTATTCCAGTCTGACGCTATTCGTCCATTAGCCAGGACAGACTGTACATATATTTCGTCCATTTCGAATCTTTCCCCTCTCCTTTCAAACACTTTTTTGAGCAAGTCACGCAGGGCTCCGAATTCGATGGGGAGGTTCATTGACCTTAACTGTATTCTGTCTACAGCCTCCATTGTGGAGAAGGTGACCCTTTTTCCGTATTTGTGCCCTACACGTACGACGTGCCGGAGTGCTGTGGTGAGGATGGCCGGCTGCTCCAGGCGGGAGAGCTGCATTGCAAATTCTAGGTTGGGATAGGATATCCTAGGGTCTACTCCCGTGGGTCTTGATGTTGCTGCGTCCAGTTGCGTTGTACTTGTCACAGAGCTATCCTGTAGGATTGCTTTGGGGGAGATACTGTTCTTATATGATAGTCGGCTTACCAAGCTCTAGGATTTTATTAACTTTTTGAGAGGAATCGTTTCATAATACGTATCTGTTACTGTATCGCGGTTTGCAAATAAATGCATTGTAATGTATTTCTGGGACTCATTTTGTACAAATTAGCTACCCGCACCAGCAGTTAAAATCACATGTCGCCTGCCTGCATCTTTTGAAGAATCTAGTGCGCTACAAGTGGTGCTTTGAGGGACGACATCTGCAATAGCTTCACAGAGAGCAAGTACGGGGAGAGCCTAAGTACTGGTTCACTACGATTATCCATGAAAAGGTATATTAAATCCAGAAGGAACGCTTGACCAGTATACAGTATGTCACCTATACCTCATTTTACGGAATCACCTCTGAACTGCAAAAATTTTACTGAGTATTGGAACCGTGAGATGAGTTTGCAAGGAGCGCAGAGCGTTTCAGGGCCACTGTCTTCTCCTTGGCGTGGCAAGCTGCTCCGAAAAGACGAAACAATCAACAATAATCAACGGCACGCGGATGCAGAAGACAATGAAAACCACGACATTAAAGACACGTAATGTATATCCACAGGCCGTGTAACCCGTAATTTGAAAAGTGTAATTATGACATGTCCATGGCAAAAAATTAAGGATTACTCCCAAATTCGAATTTTCCGGGAAGGACTGCCAAGTGGGAGAAGACTATGAGGAAAAGATGGAATACGCAACGACGAGATAACATTCTACGAGTCGGAGGATGGAATGTAAGAAGTTTGAACATAATGGGAAAGCTAGAAAATCTGAAAAGGGAAGAGGAAAAGCTCATTCTATATTTAATATGGATCAGTGAAATGAAATTGATACAAACCAAGGATTTCTGGCCAGACGAGTATAGCACAATATTAACAGCATGAAAAATTGTATAAACGGAGTAGGATTCGTTACGAATAAGAAGAGAGGCCAGAGAGTGTGTTACTGTCGACATTTCAGTTCTCATCAAATTCAACAGCAAACCAACGGCAACAATGACTCTTCAGGTATAATTTTCAACGTCGTAAGCGGAAGACGAACAAACAGAGAAAATATGTGATGGTACTGAACGGATAATTCAATATTTCAAAGGAGGTTAAAATCTAATAATCATGGGGGATTGGAACACGGGCGTAGGGGTGGAAATAGAAGAAAGGGTTACAGGAGAATATAGGCTTGGCATTAGGAAACGAGAGTGGAAACTAGCTGCGAGTTTGCAGCGCAATGTGTATAACGTAGCCTTACAATGGCCCTGACATAAATCCTACGTGGTGCGACTAGCCTCTTACATAATTTTTTCATTAAATTAATTGATCAAAGTTCCCCTCCAAAACTGATGATGGCAAAGGATTCTGGTGAGTGTGATTTTTTAACAAATAAATGAAGTCCTAAAAAGTTAGAACTACGTTTATTTTCTTTAAACTGAATACAAAATTGGATCATGAATTTGTACAATGAAGAACCATACATATTAATGTAAAACAAAAAACTAAACATGTAAATAGTCCTCACCCGACAGAGTTGTCGGCAAGAACCTAAAACAAACAACGCTGCAAGGAATCCATTATGCTTCTCTACTACGAGAAGGGGGAGCAAAGAGGAAAGGTGAAACGTATAATATCGATAAACAAGTGGGTAATCTGATGCAGTACCACGATATGACCTAAAGTGGTCCTATGGTGCCGCCGCTGAGTAAATTCAGTTCGATTTTTGGGTGCCTGAAAAATCAACTGAAATCCTACAGGTTGGTGCTGCTTATATTATCGTCAGTACGACGCAAGGCGTGCGGCGTGCTGATAATGGCTCATACTCGTGGTCGGATCCGCTTCATGGAGATGGGCACCGCTTTGGAGACCGATCGAAGTGCGAGAGTGAAAGTGTTTGTCCAGGTGGCCTTACAAGTGAAACTGCGAATGAAATTACTCGGCAGCAATGGTGACAAAGTATACGATCTACTCCTGCTGCGGCGAAGAACCAACTACAACTCAAACTCTCGTCCGCCACGTGCCCATAGAGCGACTACTCGGCCGAGCCAGAACTCGGCCAAGCGTTACTGATTAGTAAATCTTTCGCCTATTATGGCCTTACAAGAAAATCGTCTAGACTCCCACTACCATACTTTGTCAAACTAGGAGCCTTCCTGCCAATTCCCCACAGTGATTGCAAACGTGTGTAGACTATCACAGCCACATCCAGGACTTTGCGTGGGAAGCTTTCCGGCGACCGGCGCCAACAGAATATGATAATTGTGGCGCTATGTGTGGCGCCATTCTGTCATGAAGCTCGGACACAATTTCTCCGAAACGTCTCAAAAACTAGTACAGCTACGGCACCAAGCTGGTGCGTTGCTGCTCAAAACATTAGGCTTTCGGGAGAAAACTGCCCCCAGCCATTTCAATAGCGTCTCTGAGACACCACTGGATGGGACTCCATCCACAACGCACAGTGAACTGTACTTCCCCCACTTGTGAATGGCTACCCTTCTCACTGTCCAAAAGTTCCTGCCCGTCTCCAACGTGAAATGAATAGAATTCTGTTATAGATGCATCCTCTCCTAATCACGCACATTCCGTACGCAGCATCCGTTTACCTACTTTATTACATGACAGTGTAATACATTTGCGTAATGGCATTAATTTGCCTATACTCAAATTCAGATTTTAGGAATGCAAGATAGGCTGGTTTGATAGCCTCTAATAAGTATGTGAAGGAGCCAGATGGCCTGCAGCCTTGCAAGACAGGGGAAAAAGTAATTGAGTATTTCAATAATTTTCAGATGGTAATAGCCATAAATCTATTCTCAAGAGGAGGAGATAAACTTGGAGAACACCAATAGCAATGTGAAGATTCCAGCTCGATAATATAATGGTCAGATAAGGATTCCGCAATCAGATAATGGATTCTAAGACATACACAGTTGCAGACATAGACTGAGATCACAGTTTAGTAATGATGACGAGTAGGCTGAAGTTCAAACGTATTGTTCAGAAGAATCAGTGTGAAAGTAAGTGGGGTAAATACATATTGAGGGTGTGATGAGGCACATTTGAACGTGGTGTATACTGTGATTACAAATGCTAGCGTAGTCAGTTCAGTTGAAGAAGAGTGGACAGCTCTAAAAAGGGTGGTCACAGATGTTGGTCATATAGGTATAGGGAAAATAACTGCGAAAGAACCTTGCGTAACAGAAGAAATACTTCAATTGGTCGCTTAAAGAGAAAAGCACACAAATTTCCGGGAAAGACAGGAATAAAACAATATGAATCCGTTAGAAATGAAACAAATAAGAAGTACAGGACAATCAGGGCGAAATAGCTGCAGGAAAGATGCGAAGAAATTGAAAAGGTAATGATGAGGACTGACTCGGCATACAGAAAAGTCGAAACAACCTTAGGGGAAATCAAAACAGGTGGATTTGCGACGTTGTCAACAATTATTGCCAGTTTGTTTACGAGGACTTCAAGGAATACAAAGAACGAAGTGCTCGGGTTTAAAAGTGAATAAGACAGGAGTGCAGTCGTTCGCTCTTACAATTCAATCGACTCATCGAAGAAGCAATGACAGATATAAGAGAAAGTTTCAAGAATGGAATTAATATTTACGGCGAAAGGATATCAGTGATATGATTCGCTGTTGACATTGCTATACTCTGTGAAAATCAAGAAGAAATACAGGTTCTGTTGAATGGAAGACCGGTCTAATGGGTACAAAATGTGAACTGAAACTAAACCGGAAAAAGACAAATGTAATGAGAAGTAGCATAAATGTGGACTAAAAATGCGAACCAGAACAGACAATGAGAATAATCCTCGGCCAGAGAAGTCTACTGGTATCACAACATTGGACTTGATTTGAATAGATGTTTGATAATGTATCTTTGGAGCACAGCACTGTATGGTAGTGAATCATGGACAGTGCAAAAACCGGAACAGAACAGAATCGCAACATTTGAGGTTTGCTGTTGCAGGAGAATGTTGAAAATTAAATGGACTGATAAAGTAAGGAATGAAGAGCTGTAGAGATTAAAAATTGTACCTGCGGGAAGAAATAGCAACATATTCTAGGACGTGGGGAACAAGTTCTAATCTGAGATGGTTAGCTTAGGAGCGGAATTAGTGGCGGCAGCCTCAAACCAGTTAGAAGACTTCCGACTCAAAAAAAATTGTCTTAGGTGGGTGAACACCTATTTAAAAGGTAAAAGCAAAGTCAAAAATGCTATACATTCGATTTTTATTGGGACAGAACGAAAACTAAACCTCCTAACTACATATACACATTTGTTGTAAAAGATAGCGATCTGATACAAGAATTTCTGTTTAGAGAATGCCTGGTTAGTTGTACATAGGCCTACACTGTCGCAAAAAATCGCAGCATCAAAAAATAATTAATTTGCAGTTATAGAATTTCGGGAATGCATTTGACAAGGTGTAGTGTATAGGTGATCCACACTGCAAGATCAAATGTTAATATAAGCACAAGATAAGCACTGCAAATGTGAAATGTTGGTACATTGATAACCAGTGTAATGGGCGGAACGTTGAACGAAAGCAAGAAAACGTACTTGTATTTTAGGGGTGTTGGATGTCAGTTTGTGAAATTGACTTCCATCATGTAGCACTTGGTCGGTCGATACAGGAAACGTTAACGCTGTTTGTGGATGACGCCGGAGTTGTCGTCCGATGAGGACCCATATGTGCTCGACTGGAGGCAGTTACAGTGATCGATCACTGCTAGGCAACATGTCGACACACTGCACACTATGTTGGGTTACAACATCGGTGTGTGGGCGACCGTTATCCTACCGGAAAACGCCGCATGGGATGCTGTTCATGAATGACAGCACAACAGGTCGATTCACCAGATTCAAGTGCGAATTTGCAGTCAGGACGCACGAGAGTGCTCCTGCTGTCATACGAAATCGCACCCCAGACCATAACACCAGATATAGACTCAGTGTGTTTAGCAGGCAGACAAGTTCGCTGCACTCCCTCAAAATGTTCAAATGTGTGTGAAATCTTATGAGGCTTAACTGCTAAGGTCATCAGTCGATAAGCTTACACACTACTTAACCTAAATTATCCTGACAAACACACACACCCATGCCCGAGGGAGGACTCAAACCTCCGCCGGGACCAGCCACACAGTCCATGGCTGCAGCGCCTTAGACCGCTCGGCTAATCCCGCGCGGCTGCACTTCCTCAGCTGGCTTCAACCATCACTGGCTTCGAGACAAAAACAGCTTTCATCAGAAAACACAACAGATGTCCACCCTGCCCTCCAATGAGCTCTCGCTTGACACCATTGAATTCCCAAATGGCGGTGGTTTGGCGTCAGTGGAATATACGCTACAGAGCGTCTGGATCGGAGCTGTGCTTGAAGTAATAGATTTGTAACAGTTCTGTCACTGTGGTGTCAACTGCTTCTCAAATGGCTGCTGCAGTAACTTTGCTGTACTAATTATTTGTTTCAGCGACGAACTGAAAGGAAAATGTTATGTACCTTATATTTTTTATGACTATGTGTAACATTAGAATTCAGTTGACAACATTTTGTTAAAAGAAAACTTGATGTCTGTGGTGTAAATAAGCCACTAGCTCATACATGAACAGGGCTTATTTCCTCGTTGTGTTACACTGTCTGCCCTTACGCTAACATTCTGCTTCATATAATATGATATGGCGAAACTGTTGTAATTACAGATTGTCATGACGAGTTGTACGTGTGCTACGAAAAACTTCCATTTCTGTTTCAAAGTTGTAAGCAAAAGTTCAGGTGTCTCGTTCTACCTGACACTATAAATGTTCCAACATTACTAGTATATTTGGCTTCTTGGTATCAAAACTGACGGCGTTACATTGAGTCTAATGCGTGCTATACATCACCTCAAAAGCGGATTTGAGTTCAAGTTCACGTCAACATATGGGATTTAGGAAACGGAACACTAGCTCTTCAATTCAATAAACTTTACCAACAGCCGTACACTTTAAGATATTTTATTTTATTTTGAAAGCAACCAGTTTCCGCAATTCATTTTGTCATCTTCAGGCCCCACACGCTGCTTTCAAATCGACGAGCTTTTCGTATAGCGCCATAATCTGGATATCATTAATTCCAATCGTTGTGCAGCTGCTTCATACGAAAGAGTGACAGCAAATATGCGAACCAGAACAGACAATGAGTTAGTGTCACACTTTCAGCTGCACAACGATTAGAATCCACGATATCAAGTTTTATGGCGCTATACGGTAAGTTTATTGATTTGAAAAAAGCGTATGGGGCTTGAAGATGGCAAAATTAATTGCTGAAACTGGCTGCTTTCAGAATAAAATAAAATATCTTAAAGTGTAAGGCAGTTGGTAATGTTTATTGAATTGAAAAGTACGTACCAGCCAATGTCTCCTGGCCGTAATGGACCAACAGAGATTGAACACTAGTACAGTTTCTACAAGGAGCGAAGAGTAAATTGCTAGACGAGTCGTTAAAGGAATTATTCGAGTTTGAAGTCATTTAGCGAAATCATGAAAACGTCAATCCGCGGTGTGGGGAAGGGGGGGGGGGAGGGGTGGCGGCGGCACTTGATCTCGGGTCCTCCCGAATACGAGTGCAGTGCCACATATACTGCGCTACCTCAGTGGATGGGTCAGCCGTTGCCATGGAATAGGAAATGTGAAACCACGAATGACATGTTACACCTTACGTTACCTTTGCCGCTACTGCAGTGCTTGGTCAGTAGTTCATTATGCCTAAGAGTAGGTGCATGGCTTGTTTTTATAATAATTGGAAATACACATTAAACGCTGATCAGAGTTTTGGTAGCATTGCCATCACGGAAAACAAATATAGAATGTTACGTGTTATTTATTGGTTCCTTTTCCCAACATTAGAAAATTTGCGGGTAATAAGCAGAAGTAGTCTTTGGATACGTCTTGAAGAACGCAAAAGCTTGAGACTTATGCAGGTGCATGGTGTATAAATACACTGTGAATTAACTTTATCAACAGGCTTGCAGATAGCTCTTAAGATTACCGTGGTTCTCTACAAGTGACTGTAAGCATTCCTTTCCATCGGAATAATCCGCCATAATTCGAAGAGAGCAGTCGTAAAAGTATCAGTGTATATGGAAGCTAGTGCCGAGTTGTAGAAGTTTTAGCTGCATCAGCACGAGCAGCTCTTAGCGCCACATGTCGTTATCGATTACGTCAGAGGTATGAGAGCCTCTGCCAGTGCTCTATCATATTTCTGCCCCCTCCTAACATTACACGCGCAGATGGTGAACGCACAGAAGGCTTTTTATATTCTGCCGTACACTATTCCTGATGTAATAAATATTGCCTGCCTCTTCTTTACACAGATGGAGGCCAGACTGTGATCGAGGGTGGGTGGGTGGGGGTTGGAGGGTGGGGGGAGGTATTTACTGCACTCCATGTTTCTTGTTGTGCACGACGAGTGAACGGACAAGAAGACCAATGCATCATAACTTTACATGGCGAGGAGACGCACCAGCAAAAGCAAGAGTTATGCCACCTTCTTTTCCGTACGTCTTGTCGATCGGTAAATTGCGGACGATTCTACAGATATTTGCTCTGTTTATTTATAAGTACATACAGTATGCCTTATATTCTAACAAACCATTACGCTTCTGGACCTTAGCAAAGTAAATTTAGATGTCGCAGATCCCTGCAATGAAAAATGTCCACTAAGCGTTCATTCTCATTTTTTCGCTGTCTTTCTTCGGTAGTTCGACCTAGTGGATCCAAGCCAATAATAACATCTTTATTTTTACTCACGGCACGTAAACTGATTCCTCGAGAGCTAAATGTGCCCAGATTAAGAGCCGTTCTGGAAGCTTGCCACGGCATCTATGCAACAGTGAACCTACTACTAATTATTTGGCTGTGTTCTGCAATATACCACACGACAGAACATTCAGCCACAACCCAATTCCCTGAAGACTACCAATAGAAATACAAAAATGTGATGACTACGTATTTCTAGTAAAGTTACCCTTTGGAACAGAAACATTTGTCGCAAAATAGGGTCGATAGTTTTTACCTTCCTTCGACCTCCACCTTTTTCATCCTCGCGCCATACAGTCAATGTGGGAAGACATAAACTAGTTTCGTATTGAATGTCACCTTTTTGTCGATTAGTCTCGAAACAATAATGGACTGTGACAGATCTTGATTCGGTATAAGAAGTAAATGTAATGGGTAGCTACTAGTTCACCTTTATAGTTGTACTTCCTGCAAGAGGATGTTGTTGTTTAATTGTCGTTGGAGGCGTGTATGTTCTCCAGTAAAACGAGCCAGATGATCTAGCGAAGGAGAGAGGTGTAGTAATACTACGTTTAGTTGCTAGAAGTTGGCCCTAAAACCTGTACTACAGACTAGTCATTTGCATTTATGAAAAACTGTTATTTAGAGCAATATACAGCAAGTACTGAAGCCTTTAGAAAATGCACTCTTTCAACTGGCCGTTAGCTGTTCGTGTATGAAGCAGACCGAACATATTCAATTGTGCTTACTTAAGTCACTTTTTATCGAAAGTCAGAGCCCTCTCATTCCTTCGTAAGACAAACGTTACATAATTATCTCCCAAAGAGAAAGTGTTAACAAGGATCAGTCTATGGCGGGCCTCAAGATATTCTCTATGCGTAAGGGAGCCCAGATTCGTGAAGTATATGTATTTCGCAGCAACGTCGACACTAACACGCATATTGATAACACAACAAATAAATAGTAGGAAATACTAAATTCAAATTCCTACAGTTTTGTGATAGAGCCGAGTTTGAAGCTAATTACCATCTGAACAGCACCACAATTAGAGAAGTTCAGAGTTCAGCTGTCCCTCTTTGTATATGTGTATTTGTCCAATGGCTGTAAAGTTGATGTTAGATCTAGTTGAGTTAATTTTGATAATTTTATTTTAAGAAGATTTACTAAAAGCTCCTCATACAAAAAACAGAACTGTTGAAGCTAATTACCTTGACTTCAGACAGCTTCCTCTTCATTTGTAAGTCGCACTCAAAAACTTTATACATATATTCGTGCCACAACTAAAACATGCCGCGAAACATTATTGTTTCACAGTAATTGGTATCTCAGGTTCTGAAATCATATCATATCTGCCTCGATGCACTTCATATTCATCAGCGCTCCTGATGGTCTGTTTAGAATAATTTTGTTTCTGTGATGACTGCTGCTTGCTACGCATGTGTTACTTTAGCTTCCTCGTTTGAAATGATTAGACACAATCTTCAGTTCTACGATATTTATTGTAACTAGTCACCAAAAAATTACCATTTTCCCAATTACAATAAACTACATGGCTGTAAACAACTAGGCCTACTATCTTTTCCAATGGATCTCTTTTCTTCTGTCTCAAAATTACTCTCTGCCAAAATAATGGAAAAATTTCTGACTGTAAGTAGAAAGCTCTTCTCCTTTCTTGAAAATAATAATGCGTATTATCTCTACTCTTTTTTTTACCAGTACACAACTCTAAATAGATTTTCTCTGGAAATCCTTTGCTGTCGCTTGCGACTGTCTCTCTCTCTCTCTCTCTCTCTCTCTCTCTCTCTCACACACACACACACACACACACACACACACACACACACTTTCTCTCTCTCTTTCACTTGTTCCACATATTATCCCTCACATGTCTCCTTCCTTCGACAATAATCGGTTTACAAGTCCTTTAATTCACATGATAAAATGGTCCTCTGTATAAAAACATACAAATTTCGTATGTTTACAAAAAAAATTAAAAAACGAAACAAGAAAGATTCTCTCCACCTAGTTACTTTCTGTGACAGAAGAAAAAAAACATAAGGTGAACAACATTACACATCTTTCTATACATTCGAGAAAATCGCTTCTCCAATGCACAGTCATGCTTAATACAACCTTCTGGCAACTGTTTGAGGAATATTTGGAAACCGTAAATAGACTTTATTTTCACAAAGACTAGTGAGTTCTTGTCATCTTAGCACGCTGAATCTGAGGGTTGTTGCTTATGCATCAAAATTTGCTTATTAGACTAAGAGCAATCCGATGTAAACCGCTTTATTTAAAGAGGTAACCAGGTATTATACCAGAGACTCGCCAGTAGCCAACGACATAGATCATCGCCATTTAGGGTGTAGTGAAGTATCCTCCAACAGCTATGGGGCACTTAGATACTGTAACATATCCTTCCTTACTGGCAGAGTAAATAACGGCAAAATATTTAGCTATAACCAACTTTATGCGATACAGTTAAGAAAGATAAGTATCGGGGAAGACACGTCACAATTATGAGGACACGATGCTGTTATTTATTTAACGTTCATCACAAAACTTATTCTCATTTGGTTAACTTTCACCGATTTCAGCATCTTACATCTGTCATCGCTACTGTGATGTCCTCTCGATGTGTCAGGCCCTGGTAGCATCGTTATTCTTTGAGAGCATTGACGTGAAAATGTATGATATTGACTTCCGTGTACAAAGTTGCAAAAAGTGTGAAATGGGACTTCACAGAAAGATAATGCAAAAGTTCGACTTTGTACGTACTGAATGCTAAAATGACCCGATGCCATAAGATATCGGCCGTTTTACTTCCAAAAAATTTCTGCACAATTCTGATACATAGATCTGAAATGTTAAAACTCATAAACCAGATTAAAATACATGATTTCAAAGGATTCTACGAATGACTACACACGCATTAGTAAGAAACTGCCATGTTATTCATCAGTAATTACAAATTACACAGAGCAATTACACGTACCTCTGTTCGCTAATGCAGCACAAGAATAAATGAAGATCAGAAGAGGAAGCACGTACTTCCTTACTCAGATATTGTCTTTGCTGGTTTTTGCTGTAACTTAGACAATCTGTGAGTTAAATAATCCTCAGACATTAAATTTATCTTTGAAATTTACAAAAAATAAACATTTACGTTCTCCTTATAAACTATGCTTCAGTACTCACCAGTAAGTAGAAAATTTCTTATATTAACAGAATCTTCCGTCGGTTCTTGGTAGAACAACATTATAATAATACATGAAAAGCACCAGTTTGCTTTTGTTCTACAATATTATTTTTATTGCTAACCGGTTTTCGGCTTACAAGGCCATCTTCAGGCATTTACTGAGTATTATCACCAAAGAAGTTAAATGTTAGCAGACAACACTGGAAGAGAAGTAACACATCTAGAGTGAAGTAGAAACATACAGTGAGTAACATCTTTGCAATGAAATAGTAAAAACTGAACAGTACATAAATAACAATGGAGTTGACAGGAAAACCTTTAGCACAATATAAGAACAACATGCCTACATAACGGTATCTATTGATAAACAAAACTATTGAAATAAGATAACCTTAGTACTAGGCAAGGCTGCATCAAGAGGTATGAAACATGGAGAGTGATACACAACCAATTAAAAAAGAAAAGACAGTTGTCAATGTAAATACAGAATACACGAAGAACTTATGCTATATCAATACGATAAACAGAAATTAATAAATGCAGGAAAATTGAGGTGTTTGAGGGAACCTACAGTTTGAGAGTGTGGTGGTACTGCATTTTAACATTAACTTTATAATCAAAGTAGTGGCTGTATACCAGTTTACATTAATGCCTGAAGATGGCCTTGTAAGCCGAAAACCGGTTAGCAATAAAAATAATATTGTAGAACAAAAGAAAATTTCTTAATATGTGAGGAGCGTAACATATCGCACCGATAGCAATCGTCTCAGATATGTAACGTCAAATATGTAAAGTACAGTAATGTGGCTGTATACCAGTTTACATTAATGCCTGAAGATGGTCTTGTAAGCCGAAAACCGGTTAGCAATAAAAATAATATTGTAGAACAAAAGAAAATTTCTTAATATGTGAGGAGCGTAACTTATCGCACCGATAGCAATCGTCTCAAATATGTAACGTCAAATATGTAAAGTACAGTAATGTAACATTACTGTATTGCTGTATAATAGTAACACTTACGTCGAAAAAATTAGAAAAGTTACAGAAATAAGGTTCGCCATTCGGTAGGAGTAGACTACTTATTGTGAAATTTTAACACCATCAAGTATTAGTTATAATTGGCGCTGGGCTCACATATTACAAACAGCTATATGAAAGAACAACTGAGCATCCAAAGCAAGGATACACAGCTTTTAAGTCAGGATATCTGACTCGCTCTCTTAAAGAAACTCTTCACATTACGTTATCGAATCAGACAGATTTAAAATATGTGTCTTGGCAAGGGTGTCACTGCAGTTGCAATAAAGTCCAAAGCAGCTGGGTTGGCTTGGTTGACAGATACCACGCACGAGTCATGGAGTGACTAGATCCTTTCAAACAGGACATGTCAGATGACTATGAAGGCTTGACTGAAGGGCTTGAACCGCCAACCGAAAAAAATATCAGGAAGTGAATTGGTCGTGTTAAGCACTGAAATTTAGAAGTACTCAGATACGAACTGGACTGCTATGAGCAGAGATCCGGCAAGGCATTTCTTTTTTTTTTTTTTTTTTTTTTTTTTTTTTTTTTTTTTTTTTTTTTTTTGTAGCACTTGCAACCTACTCCCTCAATTATTTTCTGTATGTATTCCAGTCCCTACCTTCCTTCACATTTTTTGCCCTCTACAGCTCCTTCTAGTACCATGGGAGTCATTTCTTCATGTGTTAACAGATGTCCTATTATCCTGTCCCTTTTTCTTGCCAGGTTTTCCACAGATTCCTTTCCTCTCCGATTCTGCGCACAATCTCTTCGTTTCTTACCTTAGCAGTCCACCTAATTTTCAGCCTTTGCCTGTAACACCATATCTCAACTACATCGATTCTCTTGTGTTCAGGTTTTCCCACAGTTCATGTTTCACAGCCATACAATGCTGTGCTCAAAACGCACATTCTCGAAAAAAACTTTTTTTAAAAATTAAGGCCCATTTTTGATACTAGTAGACCTCTCATGGCCAGAAATTCCCTTTTTTCCTGTGATAGTCTGCTTTTGATGTCCTCATTACTCTCTCCGGCTTTGGTAATTTTGCTTAGTAGGTAGCAGAATTCCTTAACTTCATCTACTTTGTGACCATCAATTCTGATGTTAAGTTTCATGCAGTTCTGATTTCTGATACTTCTCATTTCTATCACCTTTCTTCGATTTACTCTCAATGTATGTTCTGTACTCGTTAGCCATTCAACAGATCATGCAGTTCCTCTTCACTTTCACTCAGGATAGCAATTTCATCGGCGAATCGTATCACTGATATCCTTTCACCTTGAACTTTAATCCCACTCCTGAGCCTTTATTTTTCATCATTGCATCTTCGATATACAGATTGAACAGTGGGGGTAAAAGACTGCAGCCCTGTCTTACAACCTTTTTAATCTTAGCACTTTCTTCTTGGTCGTCCACTGTTATTATTCTCTCTTGGGTCTTGTACGTACTGTATATTACCTGTCTCTCCCTATTGCATATCCCTATTTTTCTCAGAATTCCGAATATTTTGCACCATTTTACATTGTGAAACAACAAAAAGTGATAACACACCATACGGATACTAAAAAAACATTAACACTGGAAAAGGTCACACTGACAAATCACAACAATCTTCAGCAGACGGGACAGCATATCACCCAAAACGGGACGCTACACCAAGAGATCAACACCACGACCTACTTGATCAAACAGAGTTATAAAACCATGAAGCAAGAAAAAAAATAGACTACGATGACATTGAAGTGAACTTGCGCCTAAGACGACTGGAAAAGAAAGCAGCTTTTCTAACTGCTCTAAGACTAGCAACAAGACTGAATCACCCATTGGGCGACACTATATGCTACCCCACAGACTGAACAAACAGACAGAATGATTCTACGAAGCGAAAACCTACCAGCAGATGAACTCGAATTCTGCATTCTTCTTCCTAAGTCGTGTGAACGAAGAAATGACCTTAACCTTGACAATGACTACAAGGACCAAGTAAGGGCACATGGATGAATGTACTTCGATTACAGCCAGAGTGGGCCGAAGTTCTTCGTTTCCACAAAATTTCCATAGTGAAACTCTTGCAGCTAAACTGTACGGGTAGCACGACGGTGGCCGCAGAGCTTGGTAGGTTGGTAAACGAGGTATGCGCGGGCATATTGTGTTTGCAAGAACCGTACATACGAGATGGAAGAAATCCAGGACATCCGAGGCAGTACATGCAAATCACAGGCACGAAAAAGGCCAACACTGCAATCACTGTAGTAAACAATAACATTACAGTAACAAATAACATAGCTATCGACGCAACATGCGGTTAGAGTCGAAATAACTTTATAGAGGGAAACTTGGACCGTCTCGCTGATCTACACCCAGAACTCATTTGATATAGAGCCTTTTGCTGAAGTAATAAAAGACATTGCTCGATTTGCAAATGGCAGACGACTACTTATCTTAAGAGACATAAATGCTAGGTCGACCCTCTGTCACTCTGACAGAACGGACACCAGAGGACAAATAATAGTCGACGCTATAAACTAATGTAAACTTCTCGTTTCAAACAAACCAGGGCAGCCGCCAACTTACCACGGAAATAGTAGAGCAGGCAGCAACATAGACATTTCTCTGGGAAACAGTGCATCATTAATAAGGGTGGCGAACTGACAGGTGCTCAGTGATCATAATATAATAATTACATATACTAAAACAAACACAGACACAGACACATTACAACACGCAAGGTTGCTGCTACACAAAGCAAACTTTCAAAAGCTAAGGAAAGTGATTGAAGGGTTTCCTCTATGTGGCACCCAAGGAAGCATAGATTACAGACTCATGATTTTACAGACGTCTTACAGAGAGCACAAGCTACAGCAATACCTGCAGCACGCGACTCACCCAAAGAAAGGGCACCATGGTCAACAATTTTAAAAGGACTAAGAAAAGACACTCGTGATAAACGACGATATTACCAAACATCAAAGACAGCACAGGAAGAGAAATTAGACTTCAACGTTGTCGTGACGCTAAAAGATGATAGAAATACGAACTGCATAAGACCAGAAAGGACCAATGGGACACATGTTAGGACAAACTTACGGAACAACTTCTGGGGAGAGGGAGAGGGGAGGGGGGACTGAACTTATAAAGACTCCTACAGTGGTATCAACAGTGAAGAAACCAGATGGTACTACAACAAGACGCTGGAAATGCATAGCACAGTATCTCCTCAACAAACTACTTCCTGACAATGACCACAGGAGAATCAACTTCACGCCGCCCTTCGGAGACTACTTTGTGACAAATAAGTAAACGAAGGTGTCACCATCCCCTTTGCTCGCGAGGAAGTTGCACTGGCAATACACAAAATAAAAATCGAAAATGCTCCGGGTCCTGATGGCATCCACCCCGAAACCATCAAACAAGCTGCTCCACTTACCGTACTACACCTGACAGACTTACTGAATGATGCTCTACTAGTAGGACGAATACCGAATATATGGAAGACGGCAAATGCAGCTATGATCAAGAAAGCGGAGGACAAAGACTCGACTTAACCTGAGATACATATCAATATGACTCGTTAACATTTTGGCAAAGGTTGTAACTTCTGAATGAAATTGTAATACCTAGGAATGGTACTTAGTAGCACCTCACCAGTTTGCCTGGGGTTCGTTGATACTGAGCAAAATACTGAATCAGTTTCAATAGACCTGTACAAACAACTCGTGACAAGCTAGACTTAGATAGATTAAACAACGAATATTTATATCAGCTGCATAACTCCTATTAGTCTTAAACAGAACAGTATAGAAAGACGAGTCGAGCAAAAAGATTCCATATCAGCATAAATGATCATAGCAGCCCCAAGAACGTGTTCAGATTCCTCAGTTGAAAACACGGAGGCGTGAGTCACACTGAAACTCACCCGAGACACTCATGACATTGTACTGTTCCCTCCTACTGTAGATAAATCGCAACATAGAACGAGAGAAAGTCAATTTTAATTAGAATAAAGTAATTTATGAACATCGAAGAGTAAATACTACAATTTAACAACGAGATGATGCAATAGTTTGATGAATATCTGTGTTTAGGGCAGTTGAAAACAATAACTGATTCGACAGCATAGCTTGACACAAGATCATAAGTGGCGTGGATTTATTTTAGTAAACAGTTTTTTCTACATTAAAGTCCACATGTGCTTTGAAAGGGAAGTTCAAAATCAATGTATTTCCATCAGTTGTTAGTAATGGCAGTCTGACAGGCTCTCAGTGCGAATTCCATTCAAAGACTGAATGTTGTTTAGCAAGCAGAGGAGAGATGTTTGTTGAAAATTACTAGAATAGCCAGAACAGACTGGAGAGGAAGATCTAATTACAGCTACCTTGAAAATTAAATGAGCGGAGTACATAACCAGTGGAAAATAAATTGCCGGAAAAAATTAGTACATCCTTCTAGATGTTTCGGATTCACACAAGATTTATTATTGCAAGTGCATATGCAGTACATGAAATAATTACACTTACAGATCACTGGCACCACAGTTCTGAGGTACCAGGTATCTAAGTACCAAGTATCGACACATGCTGTAACACCAAAATTAGTACATGGAGCAGCCTCCACGGGTGACAATGCAGGCGCTGGCTATGGCATCCAGTCGGTTGTACAGGCGGCGAATACTGTTTTGGAATACGTTACGCTACGCCTGTTCGACCTGTTCACATAGTTCTGTAACGTTTTACGTCCCACAGAGCTCTGCTGGAGACAGGTCCGGACATTGTGCTGACCAGGGAAGTTGCTGCACGTCTCGCAGAGCACGTTGAGTTTCAAAGGCAGTGTGTGTGGGTGAGTATTATGTTGTTATAATAACACAACACCGTCCTGTAGTAAGAACGGCAAAAGCACTGGTCTAACAACATTCTGCAAGAGCATTTTACTGTCCCCTTCACAAACACCAGAGAGTTTTAGCTGATCGCGCTCTAGACCATACGGCCTGGAATGAGGCTAGCGTCGTCTTGGAACGAATGCACTCTACGAGACAGCGCTCATCGGGTCAGGTTCGTACACGCAGACCATCACTTGCGTTCAGGCAGAATCTGCTTTCATGGCTGAATACCATGGCGCGTCATTCCATCTTACAAGTGATCCTCTGACGACCCCATTCGAGTAGTGCACGTCAAAGCTGTAGCGTCAGAGACAGGGTAGAGGTTGTCCAACTGCTAATAACCAGTTCGCAACAGTTCTTACTGAAATCCTGGCGGGCGTCAGTGCTGCGTGGACGTCCAAACCAAGTCGACGGGTGAGAGAACGTTCACATGATCACCGATACCAGCATTGTTGCACAACTGGCGAAACGCCTCCGACTTGTGTGGCAACTCTCCGAAAGGACCTTCCCACCAATCGGAAGACCACAGTAGGCTGCAGGAAGCACAAGTTCGTCTCCGTTGGATGGTCGACTGCTTGCTTCACACATTTGCACCACACAGAGCCTTCTGGCCGTGAGGATTCTCTGTTAAAGGGTAGATACAGATGGCGCTCTGGTAGCTATTCCAGCATACTATCTGTTGGCGGAAGACGTTGAAACCATTAGCAGTACATGTGCTGTACCCCAGGTGGCATATGGCATCATGGGTTCGAAATCTAAATAGTCTTTGCAGGTATGCTAACACTTCCCGCCGGTATAATGGATCCTTAAAGCTCTGTACAGCATTCCAAGGCACAACAAATGTAAGAGGTGGAGATCTAGTGAATGGGTATAATGAGGAAACATAAATGAATGAATATAACTGAAGACCATATCACACACATCCATACCCGAGGCAGGATTCGAACCTGCGACCGTAGCAGTCGCGCGGTTCCAGTCTGAAGCGCCTAGAACCGCTCAGCCACACCGGCCGGCCGTGCTTCTTGACGTGATGCACTTTTCATAAGGTGCTGTGTAATATAGCAGCTCCGCAAATCTGTCAGGGGCCCCACGAAGGTAGCTCTTGTGGTTGGAAAGGTTTCCTGGCTCAGAAGACCAATGAATAAGCTCTTTATCGGGCTCTTCCCATACGGTATTACGCCTGCGCAGTATATCAGGTAGACAATTACAAAGTTGAATTATTGCAGCCCAGATAAACAGTATCTGACACACCAGCTGGTCGACATTTGGTGTTGCCAGTCACTGGTTTTATCAGTTACGCAACGTGCGCGATAGCGGAAGCGCGAAGTTCCGCACAAACAACACTGCCGTTGAGCGCGGAACGCAAACGAGCTTGCTGATAGGGCAGACGGCGGTCGTTACGTCAGTGATCGGAGGCGGGGCCATGGAGGCGCCGAGGCCACAGCGGCCAGCAGTGTTCGCGGAGGCGGCGGCAGAGCTGCAGCTGAGCAGAGGCGAGGCGAGGTGAGGTGAGTGGCACGCATCCCGCCGCTGGCATTTCGATGAAGCCAGTCCGGTGCGTGAATTGGATCGCTCTGATGTAATCGCTGGGCAGCCTATCAAGGCCCGCCAAATGCCTCTCCCAGTCGGTCCCAATATCGCGTCCCATGTTTCCAACAGTGCACAGGACGTGCCCTGTACTACATTTTTCTCTGTGTGTTTTGCACACAGCGAGCATATACAGAGGGGCTTGGGATTACAGCCATTAAGTAAACTATAACTGACAGGTGTGATATGATGTTCAGTACACTTGATAACATTGTGACTAAGAAGATGTGTGAATATTCCGAATAAGACTTGTGTTTTTATGTTTACGCCGTCCTCTTTTATGTTCCGGTTTTTAGCAGTGGTGTTGCTATGTTCCAAGTAGCGTGAAGGTGATTGTGTAAAATCAAGTGATTGTATCTCGCATGAAACAATTTTGCAATTACCAACATCGGCTAGGTTAACAGACTTACATTTGTAATTCATATATCTGTAGTGCGCAACTACACTCAGGAAAAAATTAAGCAAAAATAATTACCTTAGACAAATGAAATTTCAGGACAACATTTAACTAGACAGCGTATTAAAGTGATTAACATTGTACGATCACAGTTTGAGGGCCGGCCAGTGTGGCTCAGCGGTTCTAGGCGCTTCAGTCTCGAACCGCGCGACCGCTACGGTCGCAGCTTCGATTCCTGCCTCGGGGATGGATGTGTGTGATGTCCTTAGGTTAGTTAGGTTTAAGTAGTTCTAAGTTCTAGGGGACTGATGACCTCAGATGTTAAGTCCCATAGTGCTCAGAGCCATTTGTACCATTTGAACAGTTTGATGTAAACGGGAGATAAGCCACACACATGTGAAATGCTGCTACATTAATAACCTGTGTAACCGTCAGAATCTTGAGTGCATTTGGTTGTACAAGTGTAGAATGTCAGTTTCTGGGATGAATTTCCACGCCTGTTGCACTTGGTCGGTCAATACAGGAATGGTTAATGCTAGTTGTGGGTGGCTCTGGATTTGTCGTCAATGTGCACTCGATTAGACATAGATCTGGCGACAGAGCACCTCAAGACAACATGTCGACGCTCTGTAGAGCATGCTGGGTTGGAAGAGCGGTATGTGGGCTAGCGTTATCCTGTTGGAAAACACCCCCTCAAATTGCTGTTTATGAATGGCAGCAAAAAAAGTCCGGTCCCAAGTTTGGCGTACAGCTTTGCAGTCTGGATGAGAGTGATAACCACGACACTGGTCTGCTGTGGCAAGAAATTGCACCACAGATCATAACTGCAGGCATAGGCCCACTGCTTCTAGCGTCCGCAGCTCGTGGTCCAGTGGCCAGCGATGCTGGCACTGGTCACGGGGTCCTGGGTTCCATTCCCGCCCGGGTTGGGGATTTCCTCTTCCTGTTGTTGTGTTGTTCTCATAATTTCATCATTATCGTCACCATTATTCCTCACAGTGACTAGATTGGACTGTGTAAAAAATTGGATTGTGAACCAATTGGGACTTTGTACGGGTGCTGATGACCGTGCTGTTGAGCGCCCCACAAACCAAACATCGTCATCAACTGTTTCTAGCATTAAGACAGGTTGCTCGCAGGCCCTCAACTTGCCTCCTTCTAACCAACAAACGACCATCGCTGCCACCGAGGCAGAAACAGCTTTCATCAGTAATCACTACAGACATCTACCGTGCCCTCCAATGAGGTGTCACGTGACACTACTGTAGAGCAAATGACGGTGGTTTGGGGTCAGTGGAATGCACGCTACACGGCGTATGAGTCGGAGCTGTGCTTGAAGTAACCGGTTAGTGACAGTCTGTTGTGTCACTGTGGTGCCAACTGATGTTCAAATTACTGCTATAGATCCCACAACCAGTCCGAAATGCGGCCTTATTGGGATTGTACATTCTCGTGACCACCACTGACAGCAACCAGGTACAATTGCTACATTCCTGCTAAACCTTACTGCAGTATCGCAGGCAAAACATCCAGCTTCTCCTAGCCCTGCTGCAAGACATCGTTCAAAGTGAGTGAGCCCTTGATAATGGCTTTGTCGACTTACAGGCAATTTTGACGACATCAACTCAGCACTTCCAGTCTCAAAGAAAATTAACGCTCACGACAGTTACATCATCTATTTAAAGCAAACCTGATTTGCATGTTTCATAGTTGCGCTGCTAGCAATACTCTTATGCGACTCGCGCGAAATTTGAACAGTCAGCCGGCCGGTGTGGCCGAGCGGTTCTAGTCTCTTCAGTCTGGAACCGCACGACCGCTACGGTCGCAGGTTCGAATCCTGCCTCGGGCTTCGACGTGTGTGATGTCCGTAGGTTAGTTAGGTTTAAGTAGTTCTTAGTTCTAGGGGACTGATGATCTCAGATGTTAAGTCCCATAGTGCTCACAACCATTTGAACCATTGTTTATTTGCATATAATAAGCGAGGCGGCGCTCTCATTAACTCTAGAACTCCAAAAGGGGGGAAATGTTACACTGCTACTGAGAAGCAGTAAATATTACTACTCGACGTTTTATTCAAAGGAAGACATAATTTACAGGCTATGCGTTAGTTACATACAATTATTATATCTCCAATTTTATGTTACATACCAGGTTGAGCAGAAAAGTTCCTATTTTATACTCAAATGTGATGGTTCATTTTACGAGGGTTTAGGAATCTAGGCTTAAAACTCCCTATTTGGATTCGGAAGGGACAAGATTTAAGTCCCCGACTGGCTATCATCGTTTAAGTTTCTCGTGGCTACTGCTGATGAATACCAAAACGGTTTATGCAGTCAGGTCACAGCTGTTTCTACTCCCCCCCGCGCCCCCCTCCACAACCCCCTGCAACTCACCGTGCACCGAGGATAGGATTCATTGCTATCGTCATCATCCTGATATTACTTCTTTCTCTTTGAGGTATTTTGCTTATGCAGTTTCGCTAGTCGTGTCTGGTACGGATTCAGTATAATACCAAATGCAAGAAGTGTACTTCCGCGCCGGCCGCTGTGGTCTCGCGGTTCTAGGCGCGCAGTCCGGAACCGCGCGAGTGCTACGGTCGCAGGTTCGAATTCTGCCTCGGGCATGGATGTGTGTGATGTCCTTAGGTTAATTAGGTTTAAGTAGTTCTAAGTTCTAGGGGACTGATGACCACAGCTGTTAAGTCCCATAGTGCTCAGAGCCATTTGAACCATTTGTACTTCCGCTGCCACTTTCCTCACAGTATTTTAAGTACTGAGATCACCAACGGCCGTTATTTGTAGTGCGAATATACAGAGTAATTCAGCTATCCCTACCGATGTCGTTTTACGCAACCTGCAATGTTATATATGGCCTCCAAAAACAGAGCGCGAGATTTTCGTATTCCCTCGCTCGCTACGTGAAAACTCTTAGCTGTATACGAGAAATGAACAAGACCTTTCCGTGGGAAATTTAATGTAGTTAACATTTGCACTGGGATGCGTTTTTGTTAGAGACCACAGTTTTCAAGTGATTCAAGAAAAAAGTGACCTTTAAAAGCACCTACATCCCCACATTCATCCCTCAACAGTTAGCATTTGTAGTATGTTGTTCGTGACATTCCGTCATACCAAAGTACCAATTTTTCCCACTAGACGATTCGGCCTTTTCTGGTCTCAATTGATTGGAATTGTACGGCACCAGCATAGTCACCTACTTCGTTGACATTATTAATTTAAATGTGGCTACGATGGTAATAAAAGGAAACGACTTTTGTTACCGTAACGCTTAACCTTCCGACGTTGACAATTCGATCCAAAGGTAACCATTACAGGTACAGTACTTTCATAATTCCTGCAGCCGTAATTTTTTGCACAGTGGTAGAAGTGAGAAAATGGTTGCAATGAGTCTGAGCACTATGGGACTTAACATCTGAGGTCATCAATCCCCTAGACTTAGAACTACTTAAACCTAACCTAAGTACATCACACACATCCATGCCCGAGGCAGGATTCGAACCTCCGATCGTAGCAGCAGCGCGGTTCTGGACTGAAGCGCCTAGAACCGCTCGGCCACAGCGGCCGGCGGTAGGAGCGACAGCCATCAACAGTAAACTAGTTATCCTGACCAGTGGGAACTAACAAGGGGAGGCCGCCAATTGGGAAATTCAGATTCGATTCATACTGCGCATAATAAAAGCTCATGGCCAGAGGTGTAATGTGGCAAAGCACCAAGATGCACTTCTCAGCCGTTGTCGACAAAATCGACAGTTAAAAGAAACCGTTGCGGTGAAATACCCTCTACGAGTAATAATTTTTTACAGCGTCGTGGTGCAGCGGTAAGCGCTCGGGTTCGTAATCCGAAGGTCGCCGGATCGAATCTCGCACCATGCAACGTTTTTTATAGTATTTGTTTTATATATATATATATATATATATATATATATATATATATAGTTCCCGGCAATCAGTTGCAACAATTATGCATATAATAAGTTGTTGAAAGTCGTTTGTCGTGGAAAAACTGTCGACTTCGAACATCATTATGTTTTCCGAAAACAAAGTTGTATTTCACAAATGTTATTAATTGTCTTCATAATGTTAACCACGTATAGTTAACGGAAGACGTAGAAACGATATTCCGAAACGAATACGTATAGCGTAAGTCAAACGTTCGAAATAGAATACAGACCCCACGAACACAAATTTGCTGTGGCAGGTATGAAATATAAACTACGTTACTCGTTCGTTACACTTGAAGGACAGATGTTGAATGAGCCGAAACGAGCCGCCGCATAACAGCGTAGTTGCCTGCTAACTTCGAAAGAAGGTAGATGCGGTCCCTAGCGCAACTTATAACATCGTCGAAAATCAGTGCGGACGGGAGAGCTTTGGTACACCCTGTTAAACAAACGGAAAAATGGAGGCGGTACAATTGGAGAGCGATCCGCCTTCACCAACATGCATAAGCAATTCATTAATACTTTATATATATATGAATTACAAGAAACTAATAATTAAAAAAAATGCATGGCGCGAGTTTAGATCCGGCGACCTTCGGAGTATTAACCTGAGATCTTACCGCTGCGCCACGACGCTGTAGAAGGCTGTTAATCGTAGAGAGTATTTCACCGCAACGGATTCTTTTAAGTGTCGATTTTCTCGACAACGGCTGAGAAGTGCATCTTGGTGCTTTGCCACATTACACCTCTGGCCATGAGCTTTTATTACGCGCAGTATGAATCGAATCTGAATTTCACAATTGGCGGCCTCCCCTTGTAAGTGTGGGAGCGGGGCGTGCATTTAAAGGTCACTTTTGTTCGTTTTTGTCGTATAACTGGAAAACTACAGCCTCCAGCGAAAATGTATGACAGTACAAAATTGAACTACTTTAAATTTCCTACAAAAATATCCTGTTCATTTCTCCTGTAGGACTAATAGCTCGCGCAAAGCGAGCAGAGAGTATGAAAATATCGCGTGTAGTTTTTTTGATACGAGATATAACATTGCGGTTTGCATAAAACGACACGGTAGGGGCAGCTGTATCAGTCTGTTTCCTCGGTAAGACATGAGGAGCTGTTGCTGCTATTCAGACCAGGTGAGTACATACAAGGCTGTCAGCCGGGCCACCGCTGCGCCGCGCCGTGCTGTGTGCGGTTTCGTTGGGGCACCTCTACCGGACGCTGGGAGCCGCGGAGCGGCGCTGCCGTGGCGGCCTTGGGCGCGAGGCCGCGGGCTGACCACGGTCGCGCTCATCTGCGTCTCACACGTGGCGGCAGCCCGCAGCCGCGGTCCGGTGAAGAACGCGGATACAGCTCACCGTGCTGGAGCTGCTTACACTGCTTGCTGGCTGTTCGATGCTCGCTTTAATCGTTCTCGTTCAGAATTTTTTTCTTTTCCACAATCACAACAGAAATATGATATGAAAAATATCCGCTACCGGTCACAACATCTACATGGTTCAAAAATGGCTCTGAGCACTATGGGACTTAACATCTGTGGTCATCAGTCCCCTAGAACTTAGAACTACTTAAACCTAACTAACCTAAGGACATCACACACATCCATGCCCGAGGCAGGATTCGAACCTGCGACCGTAGCAGTCGCGCGGTTCCGGACTGAGCGCCTTAACCGCGAGACCACCGCGGCCGGCACAACATCTACATCTAACCCTACATGATTACTCTGCAATTCACATTTAAGTGCTTGGCAGAGGGTTCATCGAACCACAATCATACTGTCTCCCTACCATTCCACTCCCGAACAGCGCGCGGGAAAAACGAACAGCTAAACCTTTCTGTTCGAGCTCTGATTTCTCTTATTTTATTTTGATGGTCGTTCCTGCCTATGTAGGTTGGGCTCAGCAACATATTTTCGCATTCGGAAGAGAAAGTTGGTGACTGAAATTTCGTAAATAGATCTCGCCGCGACGAAAAACGTCTTTGCTTTAATGATTTCCATCCCAACTCGCGTATCATATCTGCCACACTCTCTCCCTTATTACGTGATAATTCAATACGAGCTGCCCTTTTTTGCACCCTTTCGATGTCCTCCGTCAATCCCACCTGGTAAGGATCCCACACCGCGCAGCAATATTCTGAGAGGACGAACGAGTGTAGTGTAAGCTGTCTCTTTAGTGGACTTGTTGCATCTTCTAAGTGTCCTGCCAATGAAACGCACCCTTTGGCTCGCCTTCCCCACAATATTATCTATGTGGTCCTTCCAACTGAAATTGTTCGTAATTTTTACACCCAGGTACTTAGTTGAATTGCAGCCTTGAGGAAAAAAAATGGCTCTGAGCACTATGCGACTTAACTTCTGAGGTCATTAGTCGCCTAGAACATAGAACTAATTAATCCTAACTAACCTAAGGACATCACACACATCCATGCCCGAGGCAGGATTCGAACCTGCGACCGTAGCAGTCCCGCGGTTCCGGACTGCGCGCCTAGAACCACTAGACCACCGGCAGCCTTGAGAATTGCACTATTTATCGAGTAATCGAATTCCAACGGATTTCTTTTGGAACTCACACTTTTCGTTATTTAGCGTCAACTGCCACCTGCCACACCATACAGCAATCTTTTCTAAATCGCTTTGCAACTGATACTGGTCTTCGGATGATCTTACTAGACGGTAAGTTACAGCATCATCTGCGAACAACCTAAGAGAACTGCTCACATTGTCACCCAGATCATTTATATAGATCAGGAACAGCAGAGGTCCCAGGACGCTTCCCTGGGGAACACCTGATATCACTTCAGTTTTACTCGATGATTTGCCGTCAATCACTACGAACTGCGACCTTCCTGACAAAAATCACGAATCCAGAGTTCAACTCCCACTCAAACATAATTTTTGATCTATGTTTGTTTCGTCACTGGTCATATTATTTAATTATGTGACATTTGAGAGGCAATGTAACTAGAAAAAAAACCACCTGTATCTGCATGATATTCTAGTGAATTTGATGTAATTTCACAACTTAAAATTTTTAATTAAATTTAATTCGCAGAACAAACATATTTATAACTATCAACAAGTAAATGAAGAAGCTCCCACTCTGCTAGCCGTGCGGTCTAACGCGCTGCTTCCCGGGCGGGAAGGCATGCCGGTCCCGGTCACGAATCTGCCCTTCGGATTAGTGTCGAGGTCCGGTGTGCCGGCCAGCCTGTGCTGTGGATGGTTTTTAAGCCGGTTTTCCATCTACCTCGGTGAATACGGGTTGGTTCCCCTTATTCCGCTTCAGTTACACTATGTCGGCGTTGCTGCGCAAGCACCGTGGTCACGTACGTGTGCACCATCATCACTCTACCACGCAAACATTTGGGTTTACACTCGTCTGGTAAGGGACGTACCCGGGGTGGGGAGTCCACTGGGGGCCGAACGGCACAATAACCACGGGTTCGGTGTGGGGGCGGCAGTGAGGTGTTTGGGCTGCTGTGGCCTGTTGTGAAATTGTAAACCACTGAGGGCAACGGCGGGAAGAAGCCTCTCGCTTATTTCTAGGTTCCTGGTTCAATACACAATACACACACATGAAGAAGCGCGTAGAGTTTCCATGAAATTATACACCAGTCGTGATTTGCGAAATACCTTACATGTGCAGTCTCGTAAGGTAGAGTACCAGGAACTACTTTGCGCCTCGACACTTCGAGCTGCAGATACAGACACAGGCCCTATTTGGCAGTTAACCTGCATAGCGGTGGAATATTGCTAATGTTGCAAGAACAAATAGCGTAGGTGCAAATTTTTTGAAAATCACAGAAATTACACTTGGAATACAAAAATGTCGGTTTGTACGGGAGTCGAACCGTCACCTCATACGCGTTCGTCTGAGGAGGCTCGAACACTAACCACTCGACAGCTATGAACTCTAACGTCCGGCCCTTTCACACAGATACATCAGTTATATAATAGACGCTTAAAATTTCTCTTGCAATTTTCTCGGAACTGCCGGAGCAGAGCACCTTACTACACACATGAAAAAAAGTTTTGCATCATCCCAGTTCCCAGAACTTCTGAAGATAAACGTTGACTGTGGATATTGTATCACAGACACAGTACCTTTGATGTTCAGAGATGTCACAAAACCCATCCAAAGATGTAAGCAATCATGCATGGGCAGCGCCTCTTAGACGAAGGGGGTGCGACAGCCGATCGGTTCCAGTCATTCCACCAGGAAGAAGCTACACGGCTCGTGTTGTCTGTAGATCCACCATCCCTAAACGGTCAATACCGCGGTTCGATCCCGTTCTCATTGTTGCTTTGTGCCAGTAAGGGTTCTCAACAAGGCAAGAGTCCTGGCGGCTCGGAGTGAACCAAAGCGATGTTGTTCGGACATGGAGGAGATACTGAGAGACAGGAACTGTAAATGACATGCCTCGCTCAGGCCGCCCAAGGGCTACTACTGCAGTGGACTACCGCTACCTACGGATTATGGCTCGGAGGAACCCTGACAGCAACGCCACCAAGTTCAACAATGCTTTTTGTGCAGCCACAGGACGTCGTGTTAACACACAAACTGCGCAATAGGCTGCATGATGCGCAACTTCACTCCTGACGTCCATGGCGAGGTCCATCTTTGCAACCACGAAACCATGTAGCGCGGTACAGATTGGCCGAACAACTTGCCGAATGGATCACTAACGTTCTCTTCACCGATGAGTGGCATACGTGCCTTCGACCACACAATCGTGGAGACGTGTTTGCAGGCAACGCAGTCAGACTGAACGCCTTAGACACACTGTCCAGAGAGTGCAGCAAGATGGAGGTTCCCTGCTGTTTTGGGGTGGCATTATGTGGGGCCGACGAACGCCACTTGTGGTCATGGAAGGCGCCATAACGGCTGTACTATACATGAATGCCATCCTCCAACCGATACTGCAACCATATCGGCAGCATATTGGCGAGGCATTCGTCTTCATTGACGACAATTCGCGCCACCATCGTGCACATCTTGTGAATGACTTTCTTCAGGATGACAACATCGCTGGACTAGAGTGGCCAGCATGTTATCCAGACATTGAACCCTATCGAATATGCCTGCGATGGATTGAAAATGACTGTTTATGGACGACGTGACCCACCAAACACCCTGAGGGATCTCCGCCGAATCGTAGTTTAGGAGTGGGACAATCTGGACCAACAGTACCTTGATGAACTGGTATGAGCGGCGAATACAGGCATGCATCAATGCAAGAGGAAGTGCTACTGGGTATTAGATTTACCGGTTTGTATAGTAGTCTGGACCACCACCTCTGAAGGTCTCGCTGTATGGCGGTACAACATGCAGTGTATGGTTTTCATGAGCAAAAAATAAGTGCAGAAATGATGTTTATGTTGATCTCTATTCCAACTTTCTGTACAGGTTCCGGAACACTCGGAACCGAGGTGATGCAAAACTTTTTTTGATGTGTGTACTTGCACATTACGTTATTTTAATGTCCTACTAAAGGTATACAAAGTTTGACGTAAATGAGCGATCCCACTATCCCAACGTAGTGGCCTTCCTCTTGTTAGTGTTCCGCCCATAATTCTCTTTGTGTTGTTCATTCCAGCGTAGAGAGTTTGTGTGTATGCACTATTGAGCCTTACAGGAGCACCACATTTCGCAGCAGAGTAGACTAACTAAGTACTGAAGTACGCAGAGTTTCGGTAGGGGAGTGAAGTTGTTCCCCATGGCTTGTGTAGGATAATGTTCCCAGTTCGTATCTTCGCAACGGGTTTTCTCACATGCTTCATGTAGGACAGTGTCACGTCCAATGTAACCCCTAGATGTTTTGGGTGCTGATTGTGGTGAAGTTGCCTGTCGCCAAGCTAAATCTAGAGCTGTAAGTTCGCCACTCTATTGCACAAATGAAAGGAAGTCTCTCTGTTTCTTAGTATAGTTTGGCTTCATTCTCCATCTCCGAAAACATCTTCCCATTATCGCCAGATCAAATGTTAAGATGGCTTCCGTTTCTTCAAAATTTCGAGGTTCCACTATCAGGCCCAGTCACCAGCGTATTCAAACTGAAACTGTCTTCACTTATTTTTATCATTTAAACACTGACCTAGAGAATTTTCCATGACAAACTCAACTCAAGCCTAACCTATTCATGTAATTACCTACAATATACAAGCCCAATGCAGTCTGACTGCTATACAGTGACAACATGACATCCAGGAATTAACACAAAAGAATGACCCTGAATTGCAAGAAATACTAACAATAATCAAAATCCAAAAAATATGAAATTAAAGATATATGAAACATCTCCCACTCTGTTAATTGCCTAAACTCATTTCAGTCGCGAAAACCATTTTTTTTATAAGTCACTTACCTCTCAGAATATCTTTGTAACACGAACTACAGCAATTACAGAAAGCAGCTACTACATCTAGCTAAATAAAAAGATTGTAACTACTGTACACTCTAACTATTAGGAGGCATATGGTTAGCAAAAGAAAGATTTTGTTGAAGAGCAAACAATGTATTTAGAAAATTTTACCTTATTCATGTGACATCCAGTTCCAAAAATTATATAGTTGTGAATAATTCCACTCCCCAAATATTACTAACAACATCCATCCTGATTTTACATTCCCTTGCGTCTCACTTTACAATACATGTTCCACTAACACAGAGTCTCCACTAAGAAAAAACATGTCCACTCGCTAACAGCTAGCCCATCCAACCACAAAGTCTCTTGCCGAGGCCGCAGAGCGCTGTCAGCGTTATTAATACAGTCTATAGCGCTGCCAACATACAAACAGGTTACTCACAAAACTTACGAGATTTAGATTTAGGTATATCGTAGATGTACAAATTAAACAAGAGTGGAGCGAGGACAAATCCCTGAGAAAAATCCCTGAGAAATTCTATCATTTAGCATCTTTGAAGAGTTTATCCTATTGCTCAGTATGACCTATAATGACCTTCTTGCAAGCATCCTATTAATAAGTTGGACACTTTCTCTTCATGGGATTGTATGAATCAATTTGTAGAGAAGACCACGTCTCCATAATATAAATGGAGTTAACTTCTTAAAAGTCTTTTGAAACCTGCTCCTATGTACGTCGTAAGTGACATTATCTGGTCTGTACAGCTTCTTTCTGGGCAAAAACTATCTCCTTCAATCGGAATTTTCTCATGTATTATAGCCGGTATTCTTTTGTAGATGGCTCTTTCAAGAAGCTTGATATTGAGCTGAGAAAGGTTATTGGGAGGAACTCGGATGAATTCTACTAGATCTTCGTGCCTCTTCCGCTTTAACTTCTTGGAGGGTCATTGTTATTTCCTCGACACTAAATGGCTGCGAAAATAGGGTCTGATCAGGCCTAGATGTCTTCAGAGTAGCGAATTCATGTTTGATATGGGTAGCGTGTGCTTTGTGTTGTGTGTGGTTTGTCCCGTGGGGTTCTTGAAGAAGTCACAACGTGATTCGCAATCCTACGTGTGTGCAAGGCTACTTACCCTCTTGCATCCTTAGGACTTACGCCTAATTTCCTTATAACTGCCCAGTCTCCTCTGCTGGATCTTCTAAAGTCCAGGTTGACGGCTGGTGTATATTTTCAGAATAGAGTGGGGAATATTACGGTGCATATTTACAGAATATTGTCACAAGAAGCCAAGAAATGTTGTCATAATGGATGGGGCACTTTCATTCAAAATATCTTTTTGACAGTTTTAGGATATTTTTGATCTGTCTGTGCGGCTGGTCTCGGCGGAGGTTCGAGTCCTCCCGCGGACATGGGGGTGTATGTTTGTCCTTAGGATAATTTAAGTTAAGTAGTGTGTAAGCTTAGGGACTGATGACCTTAGCAGTTAAGTCCCATAAGATTTCAAACACATTTGAATAATTTTTTTTTTTTTCTGTTTTCACCTACGGACACAAATACATCAACTTTGCTTCTTTTTTAAAGCGAACCATTCATTTATGAAGAAAACGCACTGAATGAATCTCAGCGTAGTTTACTGTGGTTTACATCGTAAAGTAGATCCGCATAATGGCTCCCTGGCACATAATTATCTTAAAATCCGAATGACAATACACAGCCGATCACGTACCTTTTGTATCGGTGTTAAACGTTTCAATCCAGAATGAGATAAACTTTACTGCCATGCTTCAATCAAACTGTAGCAAGAACAACAGAAGATGGCTAATTCTAAATGAAACTTACTCTGTTGTGTTCCGTAACACTTTCAAAATGTTTTCAGGCAACTGGTATTACTTATGACTACTTATTTTATTTCAATTAAAGTAATTCAGTATCGTCGCAGAAAATTGACATAAAAAGATTTGCTAACCAAAATTTGATGCATAGCTTATTTAACTGAGCGCCAGAGACAACTGTGAAAGAATTATCTTTGATGAACAATAAAAGAATGTATTATGTAAATTGAAGGGAGAGGAGAGAGAAAAGACAGGGAAGGGAAGCAACTCTGGATGTCAGTTGCATCGGGACTGTATGCAAAATCAGCGCTAACCAGTGAAAATGTTTGCCGGACCGGTATTCGAACCCAGGATCTCCTGTTTACCAGGCAGTTCCGTTAGCGATCTTTCCTTCGTTGGGGACTACAGTCATGTAGAAGTTTTTGAAAGAAATTTCCATCGTTTAACTGTTAATTGTTCATTTACTTTTTACATCCATGATTTCGGCTTAGTAGCCATATTCAAGTGCATATTCAAATGTTACAATACGAGGGTTAAAACTTAAATAGTGGCAACTTTTTATTCATACCGATACAACAGAGTTACCTGTTTGCACATGTAACTGTCATTCAAAGCAGTCACCAGCGTTGTGTAGAACCCGTTGCCAGCGATGTGGAAGGCATAGTACACCGTTAGCAGATCGTGTTCTGTTGATGGTGCTAATGGAGCGGTCTACTGCCAGTCGAAACTCTGGAACAATTCTGAAGCGAATGCCACGAAGTGGTTCCTTCATCTTCGGAATCGAATCAGAGTCGCAAGGACCTAAGTCCGGGAACTATGGTGGGTAGTACAGTACTTCCCAGTCCCATCGACCGAACAGAGCAGCCACAGCTGGCGCTGTATGCGCAGAAAGTGTCGCCGCTTCTTTCGCAAAGCCGCTCGCAGGTGATGCTCCAAAAACGAACAGTAATAAAAAAAAATTTCGTGTGACTAGGGCCTCCCGTCAGGTAGACCGTTCGCCGGGTGCAAGTCTTACGATTTGACGCTACTTCGGCGACTTGCGCGTCGATGGGGATGAAGTGATGATGATTAGGACAACACAACACCCAGACCCTGAGCGGAGAAAATCTCCCACCCAGCCGGGAATCGAACCCGGGCCCTTAGGATTGACATTCTGTCGCGCTGACCACTTTTTTTTTTATTTTTTTTTTTTAATCCAATGTCAGGCTTACCACCTTTGCTGACATACATGTTGTTGTACAATCGCATAAATAGTGTCTACAAAGTCCATATGTTGACAAATAGTGGCGAATTAGAAAATTAATTAATTAAGGAAATGAATAAAACTGAAAATTCCCAAATGAAAGACATGAAGACATTGCGGATAGTACAAATACAAAAGAAACATGCTCCTGTAGCAATGAAATGAAATTCGTGTCGGGGGCGACACCTGCTCACGACTCGACGTTCGATAGAGCAAGAGAGCCATCTATCGACTCGTTCTCCAGACGTTGGTGTAAGACTGGGTCGTCTTCTCGAAATTAACTAAGGGTCCGTAAGTGTGATCGATGTCTATCTCGGCTTCTTCGTCTATCTCATCTCTCACCCGTCACACCCCATCTGGCCGGCGGGTCGGTAAATGTAAGTCGCAAGTAATTAGCGAAGTCTTGTCTATATTTCTTATGCTGTTGCAGCCTCGTGTGTCCATCCAGGAGAAAATGCCAAAAATCAATTTTGTCCTTTTCCGATTCGTTATACACGTAGCCCACCACCATTCCCCGCACCCATGTCACTGCATTGGTTTTTTTGGACCGGGAAATAATATTCTTGGGGGAAAAAAAGTGTGTCTGATGAAACTGTGTGAGGGGCGGAGCGTAACAGGAACGCCAATATCTGTTGTGCCAAGTGCCACACTGGAGCCGTCCCACTACATGTTAAACGATGTTCGTCAGTGTCCACTGTTGCGCAGCCTAAACATAGTGGAGTGTCTGCCAAATGAATCGCGTGCCGCCGTTGATTCGTTGCGAACTTCCTATTTATCACCACATACCATGTTGAGCGTACCGACGTTGGGAGGTAAACGTTCCGTATAACGCGCCATATCTGTCGCCAGTTCTTGCCTGGATACTTCTTTTCCAGGGTATTCCTGGGGCACCGGCGCAGTAAGAGTTGGTATACGTCTCGCGTCGTCGGTAGTCGTGTTGTTGGGAAGGAATCTCTGACATAGCTAAGCTCCAAAAAAAAAGGCTTGAAATGTGACAGCTTCGGTGAAATATGGCCCACATTGACTGGGGGCAGCATTGAAGTGGGCGCTAGGACATCGGCCAACGCACCCGAGATATTGCGAAATTGACCGCTCCACTGTCGGAAAATCGTACTGACGAATAACGCCCGTGCCTTTTCATATACGTTCACTAGACCAAGTCCACCCTCTCCAGGTGGTAGTGTAAGCGTTGTGTATCGGATCTTAAACAGGTGTCCCACACTCACGTAGGTTCCGAAAGTTGCTTGTATCCGTGATGCCATTATGCGCGTTAGAGGCAGGACATGCGCTACGTGAGTGAGTCTCGGTGCTAGGTATACGTTAACATAGGTCACCCTCTGAATCATATCCAACGCTCTTAATTTCTGTAACAGCACCATTGTCCGCATCAGCTTCAATATGCGTCGATAGTTATCCGCTGCTGTCCGCTGCACATCCGTGTGGAACATAATACCTAGGCATTTTATGGTCTTAACTAAGATGAGCGGGCCTTCCTCCCCCGGTTGTAATCCTCGACCGACATTCATGCAGCGTGTTTTTTGTAGATTAAGCACGCTTCCTGCCGCCATCCCATATCGCTGTATCCATGCCAAAGCCGTACGTACTTCTTCGCCTGTCCGTGCCACCAGCATCATATCGTCAGCATAAGCGCGGCAATGAAAGGTCAGTTGTGGCAACGGCACTCCCTCCAACCGTCTTCGGAGACCATATAGACTGGGTTCCAAAGCCATTGCATACAAAAATATCGAAAGGGGGCAACCTTGACGAACTGACCTTGAAATAACAATGTAGTCAGTGCCCCGCCCATTCACCGAGACCTTTCATCGTACGCCGTGTAACAGTCGCATGATCACTAGGATGAAGGCCTGTGGGATTCCCAATCTGCCCATCACCGCATGCAAAAAGGTATGATCCACTCTGTCGAATGCATGATCGAAGTCAATAGCGACGAGTGCCCCACGCACTCGGCATGCCGCTGCTAATGCGATGATATCTCGGTAGTCACTGAGCGCCGTATGTACGTTGCTCTTACCGCCGAGGCAAGTTTGATCTATGAGGAGTCTATCAGAAAGTGAAGACCGCAGGCGAGCCCCAAGGATGCGCGCGAAAATCTTATAGTCGCAATTCAAGAGAGTGAGTGGTCTATAATCTCCTGGATTTCTGCCACCGCGTGGTTTGGGTATTGGGATGATGATACCCTCCGTGAATTCGGCAGGTATCTCAGTCTGCGGTAACAGGAGTTCGTTGTACATCTGAATCCAGGTCCGTCCCATGAGGTATGCAAAGGCGCGGTAAAATTCAATTGGGAAGCCGTCCTGTCCTGGGGACTTGTTCGGAGCCCCCCTGGCAATTGCGTCTGTCAGCTCGTCCTCTGTTATCGCTGTGATGAAAGTCTCTGCATCCAGTGGTGGTCCTCTATCTGGCATTTCCGAGATGACATCATGTAGTGTCTCGTGGTTCACATGTACAGGTACATATAACTGGCGGAAATAGTCGATAAACACATGCGCAATATCACGCTGGTGCACAACTTGCTGGCCAGTTTCAGAGATTAGTTCCCTGATCAATGTCCTGCGTCGTCGTTGGCGTTCACGTACCACGTGGTGCATGGAGGGGGTTTCGGCAGCAACTGTGTCCGCCAATCTCGCCCGGACCATTATACCTTCCATTCTTAGTCTCGTCAGCTGTAATAACTTGGCTTTTATCCTGCGCATGGCCGTGTGCCTTTCCGGCGATGGTTGTTGGGTCATCAGCTCCCTCAGGGCTGTAAAATAAAAATCAGCCGTTGTGCGGTTCCACTGCGATTTGTCCTGCCCGTATCGTATCAACGTTCTCCGTAACGTTGGCTTTGCGCATTTAATCCACCACTGGAGAACCGAGGTGTATGCTCGTTGGCGGCGAACGCAGGTCTCCCAGGCCGCCTCTATCGACCGGTGACATTCAGTGTCACGTAAAAGTGCACAATTCATTTTCCAGTGACCTTTACTCCGCCATATCTTCTGACGCGTTAGTGAAATCGTACAGACGTACGCCATATGATCCGTAAAAGCCGCTGGCCAGATTTCAGCATCCAGTATCGTCGTCCGTAGAGCTCGTGTCACGTACACTCTATCAAGTCTACTCGCCGAGTGTCCCGTGACAAACGTATAACCCGGTCTGTCACCATGCTGCAGTTCCCAGGTATCCAGAAGCGCCATTTCGGTAATCAACGCACGCAGTTCCATGCATGGCACATAATGAGGTACTTGGTCCTTTTTGTCGACGACACAATTAAAGTCGCCGCCCACTATATAGTTATCAAAGCGTCCAGCGAACAACGGTGCTATCTCTTCGGTGTAAAAAGTCGCCCTTTCTCTTCGTTTTGTGGAGCCAGATGGTGCGTCTAAATTGATGAAACGAACGCCGTCGACAGTGATCGCTATGCCGCGTGCCGAAGGGAGAGACCTGACGTCCTCCACTCCTATTCCTTCCCTGGTGAGAATCGCCACACCGCATCCACTTTCATCGTGCACTGAATAATGTGCCTCGTAACCGTAGAACTCTGGCGGCGATGTGAAACGCACTTCTTGTAGGAGTACAATATCCACGTCCGCAGCGCGTAACATATCTTTCAGCATTTGAATTTTAAGCGGTGTCCGTATGCCATTAATATTTATCGTGGCAATGCGGTACGCCTGGCTTGTGTTCATCAGTTGTAGGGCGGTGCCATTAAGCGTCCATCTGCACCCCCGGCGCTCCTCAACACACTAAGTTGGTCAACATTTCCCGACCCCTCCCGGCCTCTGGCCAGGACTGTCCTCAATCGTCGCGTTCGTATTTTCATCCTGTTCCTGTTGGTCCATTTCTTGCGCCCAGTCCCCCAGCATATTTCCGGAACTGGTCGAAGGATGGGAGGTAACGTTGTCATCGCTCTGATGTTGGACAGTTGTCATCTCCACTTCCGCCTTCCGGTCACCAGAAGGAGAGTTCAAGTTATCGTCGCTGTGTAGTTCCTGCATCGTCATCTCGGTATCTGTTGAATCCACTGGTCTCAGGTCGGTACTGTCGTTGTCGTCCACTTTCCCCTCGGGACTATGGCTATCGTCAGCAGAAGTCAGTCGACGCTTCTTTCTTCTCTTCGGCGAACGCTGTTTCCGTTGCCTTGCTTCCGCATCGGCTGTTGGGGTTGCGTATCCTCCGTCTTGGGCCTGGCCTATCACGCTCTCGGTGGAAGCACTGGCAGCCACCACGGATGAGCCTGGAGCGGCCGTCAGCTGCATCTCTTCTGTGGAGTCCTGTGTCTGCTGTGGTGGAACCGGTGGTCGGAGTTCCAGCCCGTTGGTGTCCATGTTCTCCATAGGGGGCAGCTGCTGGTGCCCACCGGAAGTCTCCCTCACGTCGCCTCTCAGGGCTTCCACAAAGGTCAACGGTAAGACAGTCGGCGGTTGTGGCGCCTGAACGTCATCCCGTGGAGTTTGCACTAAACGTCGCTGGAGGCATTCCGAGCGGACGTGACCTTCTTTCCCGCACCCCGAGCAAGTGCGAGGTTGCCCATCATAGATTATAATCGCTCGACAACCTCCTATGTACAAATAAGAGGGGACGTGCTTGCGCAGTTCTATCCGTATTTGTCTCACCCCATTTAAAACGGGGTAGGTGGTAAAACTCGTCCATTTTTCGGCCACATGGGATAGAACTGAACCGTATGGTCGAAAGGCGTCGGTAACAAGTTCAGACGGGACCTCAAACGAAGTTCGAAGACTCGTATAGTGCGGATCCCCATTCCCGCGTGATCGACTGTAACCGCACCAACATTCCCGTCGGCATGACAGAAACGATATCCGTTCGGTGATCGTTGTAGAAGTCTTTCGCAAGCAGCCTCGTCAACAAGCTTGACATAGACGACGCTTGAAACGAGCGATAAATTGATTCCCACGATTTCCTGTGGATCGATTTTTACCTCTTCTCTGAAGAAACGTTCAATCTCGTGTGCCTTTGGTCGTGTATAGTCGTTCGCAAAACTGAACTTCAAAGTCGTTTTTCTGTACGAGTGTGCCATCTCGTTCTAGACTCACAACACCGCGCACGCGAAGCTGCTCCGGCGTAAACAAACAGACGCGCGCCGGCAGGTAACACGGTCCGCACTGTGTCACTGCCGAAGGCAGACTGTGATGGGGATGAAGTAATGATGATTAGGACAACACAACACCCAGACCCTGAGCGGAGAAAATCTCCCACCCAGCCGGGAATCGAACCCGGGCCCTTAGGATTGACATTCTGTCGCGCTGACCACTCAGCTACCGGGGGCGGACTACGAACAGTAATACTGTGCACTGACGGTCTGCCGTGGAGCGACGTAATGCGTTAGGTTAACACCATCACAGTCGTACACGAGAATCACCATAACTTTCACCATAGTGGGGCTCTGACTCACTTTCGACTTTCGCGGCGACCCATAATGACGCCATTCCTTGGATTGGTGTTTCAGTTTTGGCTCGTACGATGTCGCCCATGTCTCATCCAGCGTTACGATAAGGCCTTCGCGCTGATAGCGCTCCAGGTCAGTCGGAGCAGCGTCGTAACGCATCCATTTCTGCATTTCCGTCTAGCCATGCGGAACCCATCCAGGCGTCCTTTCAGGATGCGAAGCACAGTCGTATGAGCTAATTCGGTTTCGTGGGCGATCACTGACCACTAACGCAGCAACAGTATGCACTTCGTCTTCAGAGACTCTAGGATGACCTGCCTGATGCATGTCTGTCACAGTTTTCCGACCTTCGTTGAAGGTTCTGTGCGGCAATGCCGATTCCCCGCACACCTCTTGAAGACCTGTCGTGCTGTACGACCTCTGGCACATTCAATCTTGATCCAATTCCATTGTCCTGTTTCGAAAACATAGTGACACCGGTACGATAGACCGCTCACTCACAAGTGACTGTGTGTGTCCCTCGACTGTGCTCACGCCTATGACGTGGGACGGCCGAGTCCTTTTGCTCGGAGGTAAGGTAGGTATGTCAAAAACGTGTGCTATCAGCGACAATGGTAGATTCGATATCATAGTGTCTCCACAGCAGTGTTGCCACTATTTAAGTTCCAACCTACGTATGTCACCGCCACATACCAGTTAGACATTTTTAAACATTTCAATGTGCACTTGAGAATGGCTACTAACCCGAAACCATGAATGTGTAAAGTAAATGAACAAGTAACAGTTAAAAGGTGGAAATTTCTTTAAAAAAAGTTGCGTTAACCATTGCGCCATCCAGAGAAAGTGTTTATCCCACCTGCGCAGACTATCCCGACTGTCCTTTGGCCGACGCACTTGCCCACCCAGCGACACCTACCCACCGTCCCCGTCCATGTCCTCCACTTTGAGATTCCCATATGAAGTCGAACGCAACTGTGCATCTGCACTGAAGCTGGCGGACTCGTTGTCCATCGACGCGAATCTATCTAATAAATGAACAATTTAAAGAAGCTGCCGATTGAGTTCATCGTCCTGACTTGAATTTCGTCTGACACGCAGTCGTTATGGCTTTGTGATGAGAATATTAATTACCGCTCCAACAACTGTTCGGTAACTTCGCAAAGTTTACCAAGTAACGTGTACACTACAGTGGGGCATCGGCAACTCGTCATGCAGCTGCCCACAGCAGACAGCGCTCACATGGCCTCAGACGACGTTTCATCCGGTCAGCAGTATAAGATCCCCAGTTCCTGCACACAGCGCTTCTTTTTAGCTTCTGGGGAGTTACTCAGGGGATAACATAGCTTTATGCACGAACAGAATCTCACTTTTTGTGGGAATATCTTGTACCCTTTTCTCGACACTTCCGATCCCCCTGCCTCTAATTGTTCACCCCAAAGCCGTTGGTATGTTTATCAGGCAACCGAGAAAACTCCCATATGTAACGAAAATAAAGGACACAGCATAAGAAAAGTTGTCTCATTTGTTTTAGCCATACCTTTTCTACGTAGCCCACATGTTGCCACCTATAAAATATGATGCCGTAGTCTCTTTCTGATATCCGTTCATGCCCATACATGGTCTACTACAAGGCGCTTCATTGAATTTATGCCCAGCGTATAACAGGTAAATAAATTGAACTAGAAACAATTGCAAGAGATGTGAGAGTCAATGTTATGGAAACAGCGTATTGTTTAACTAAAATAATCGACTAGCTACAAGAAATGCGTCTCTAGAAATACGAAACTAAAACACCATAACACAGTCGTAAGACAGAATTTTATATGTGAGTGCTTAGCATTGAACTATAAGCTGGCCAGACATATCAAATACTTTAAATACTGACATTAGAAAATTAACTACTGCAATAAAAATTACAATTGGTTAGAAAATGAAAGTAATGAGGAGATCTACCAATGCAATATAAAAAATAATAGCGAACAAAAGACAACAGGTTACCGAAATAAATATTCTTGTGTGTCTGGAAAAAGAAATAAAAAACAGGATGGGTTACAGAAGAAAGAAAAGAAATAATATCAGAAAATCGTAAATAATAGACGAAAACTTTTTAAAGAATATAATATTAAATTTAGAAGGTTTTCAGGACAGTAAAAAAAAAAAGACATCTGGAACAATATGAACTCAGGAGAGTGAAAGGCAACAGGAGGAGAGGATGAAGAAGTACTGGAAAACTGGAAGCAGCAAAGAAATATGAAGTTATTTAGGCAGCTTAGTTAAAGAAGACAGTAGATGCAGCGTGGAAGCCAGAAAAATAACTGCAATAGCTAAATGCGCTTTCTGTGTTGCTACTGAACAATCGTTTCCTGTCGAAATGAAAAGGAAAAAAAAAAGACGGAGATTTATCAAGACCTTTATCTGTAGTGTGCTTCCACGTGCCTGCGAAAGATGGACACTGTTGAAAGTAGAAAGCACTTGGAAGCATTGGAAATGTGGCTTTGGAGAAAGATAACAAGGACTAGCGAGAGAGAAAAAAAAGCCAGTGAAGATGTCCAAAGAGGTCAATGAGCAAAGAATGCTCATAACAACTGCTAAAAAAGGCCATAAACCTTTTTGGGTGTTTATTGAAACTCATAAGTTTTGACAGACATGTCTGAAGGAAAATGTTGGGAAAGGAAATTAAGTAGTCGAAGAGCTATTAGAAGTATCAAGAATCGAAACTAGCAAAAAATGAAGATGATAGTACAAAATGGGGGAGTCGCAGTGACCTCTTACTCAACTTTTTTCTCAAAACATATTGCCAACAGGCAGGTCGTTAAATACACAGCATCATTATCGGCCTGATAAGTTGTTTGGCACGATAAGGAGACGAATTGTTTCGTGAAATCACATGATATGATACCAGGCACGTGCTGTTTCGCTTGTAATGCTGCATTCAGAGTACGCACACACGTACTTAAGCAAGCAAAGATCATCCGTGTGTGTGTGTGTGTGTGTGTGTGTGTGTGTGTGTGTGTGTGTGTATGTATGTATGTGTGTGTGTTCGGCAGCCTTGTCTGAGGCGTGCGTGGAGATCACTTGTGCACTGCTCTCGTGGGCCAGTCTCTTGAAGGTCTCAGTTATGAGGGCACAAGAACTGCGTAATGAGCCTTAATTGAAGTCACGAGAGAGCTTGTTTTGCTTCCGCTTGCCTTTCCTGCAACTTGCATATCATTTATTTCCTGCCTGCAATACAGACAAGCAATACTTCTTCAAAAATACAACATTCTAGACAATACACAAAATGAGTAATACGAATAGTTGCCTAAATCGCTTGAGTGACGTATTTGTGCTCCATTATTTCTTCAGAACTGTTCATTAGCTTGATTCTTTCACTTCAACATGTTTGAGACAGCTGGACGATCACGCACCGTCTCATAGGAACACTTAATCAGTATGTTAATATTAATGGTAATTACGATTACAAGGAAAAAAATAAATTACCTGTCACTGTGGTATGTGACAAAGAAAATTCAAGGCTACTGAGAATTAGGTTCGTGCGTCTTTCATAACTGAATAATCTACAGACACCACAATATGAACGAGAAAAAGAAACGGATCGGAATTTTGGGAGGAAACCTCCCAGCTTCGCCTCGTGTAGTTTTGGAGCATCGCAAAACCATAAAGGCCCCACTTCGCATACTAATGATGTGATAGTCGAATCACTAACTAACACAGCAGCAATACGAGAAGAAATATAATCAACAATGAACGATTTTTCTTGTATTTCAGTGAAAAATAACTTCTTGCTGTTTCTCTTGAGTACAGTTATTTCATCTTAAAAATTGGCTCTGCCCCTACAGTATGGGCTTTGATACATTATTTTCACTCGTCACCGCTATTCCGCAAAATGTTCCGATGCAGTTAACATCTATAATCCCTTCCCTTTCCTTTCCTTCCTTCTCTTTCCACCTTCAATATCCACTATATAATGGATGGGGTAAATAAAAGTGGCCCGGAGAACAGAAGTCCATGGCACAAAGAAACAGAGCAGAGGAAAGGATATACAGTACTGAACTGACTACAGCAGATACTGACAGTGATCACGATTCATCTCTTGGCACTTTTGGGACCTGGTCAGAAAGTTTCTGAAGACGGATCGAAGCTCAGCTGTTGGAATTGCTGCAATTTCATCCGAAATGTTCTTTTGCAGTTCTTGAAGACTATGAGGGTTGTTGCGATTCACCTTAGACTTGGAGGCTGCCCACACGAAGTAATCGCACGCTGACAGATCAGGCGACATGTGTGGCCTGCTAGGGCCGCGACCAGACTGATCTCTGCTAAAAACTCTGACAGACGTGAAAATTGTGTGAATGTGCTCCAAGGTTCGGCCAGCTGTATGGGCAGTTACTCCATGCTGCTGGAAGTAACTGTGGGTGTCTTCCTCCTTCGTCAGCGCTGCGTCCATTTCCGAAAGAACAGACACAGCACATCCACATAACTCTAGCTAGGTTCATTTACTTATATTTCTGTTAAAAAGTCTGTAAATAACTTAAAAATGTGCATTTTTTAAGACAGGAATTGTTTTGCAGCTGTGTGTAATCGATCTCTAGACTTCAACAGGTGGGCCAAATCAGTTCAGGCAAATCCGATTACATATTTATATTTCCCTTCCATGTCTGTGAGGCATGTCTCTTTAACTGTGTGTGTAAACTAAGGTGAAACTGAACACCTAATTATCGCTCCTTTTTACATGCAAACAACTCTAAACCGAAAGTCATATAATCAACACAAGACGCTATCATGTCATAGTAATTTCTAGAAAGAGTAATAAAGAAAACCAACATGAGATAGCACACAAAATACAGAAACAAATTTAGATAAAACTAACCAAAAGGTGTCTTGCAAATTTTTTCTTAAGTTTCTCTTAACATGCATGGAAAGTAAGAAGCGTGATGACATCCAAAATGTTGAAATGGGGTATATTAATTTGACCTAAGGTACGGCTCGGCATTTCTCGTTGCTGATTGAAGCAGACTCGCTACACAAAAAGGGGGCATCTTAGTTTTGCCCTTAGTTACGACTGATAATAAAGTACGCCTAATTGGTCAATTTTGAGTTTTTTATCACGATAATAGGAGGAAATCTAATTAAGTTGGCAGACTGGGCAAAGTTTCACTTCCGTATCTCACGTCGTGGGAGGATAAACAATCCACTGTATGTGCAAGGATAGAACAGCATCCTCACATGACTTAATATCTAACTCCACCTTCCATCAGAACATATATACTCACTGGCTGCTCGGGTCAGAATCCCTCACGAAAATTTACAGGCGTCCCCCTGGACGCTGTGCGCATGTTAATCCTAGGCCCCTGTTAAGTTGCATGGACCCCTGAACATACCAGAGAGGCTGGAAAAGTGTGGACGGCAATTTTCCCTAGTTCTTCCTGAACAGAGAAATGTTCCACAAACTTCTGCATGCGATTCTACTGGGCCAGTCAAAGAGCTCGAGTTTAAAAACTACGGAAGGGCTCGCTTCTGTCGTTGTTACCGCCAGTCAGGGGTAAAGAGAGCCAACAAACTCTCCCACGGCTTCCAGTGTTGTACAACTTCGTACACAACAGTAAAGAAAGGTGGGCTACAAAGTGGTGCAGCAATTGTCGTCGTAGGATAGCTGGACAGAGGCAGAAATGATTAACGAACTAGTTAACACAGTAAACAGAAGATTTATTGGACTTGTATCCCTCCAAGCATATGAAGATTCATAACGAATAATGCAGCAAGAAACAAACTACCACAATGTTAACAAGGAAGAGGCTCTCTGAACAAATTCACGAATGATGATTTCAGAGCCACGACTTGCAACACATAGCGAGGAGGCACGAACTGCATGAGGGCGTCTACCGTTGGCTATCCTATACTATTTGATCAAAAGTATCCGGACACTTAGATAAAAAGTTCGTGGCGCCCTCCATCGGTAATGCTGGAATTCAGTACGGTGTTGGCCCACCATTAGCCTCGATGACAGCTTCTACTCTCGCAGGCATACGCGCTGGAAGGTTTCTTGGGGAATGGCAGCCCATTCTCCAAGGAGATCTGCACTGAGGAGAGGTATCGATGTTGGTCGGTGAGGCCTGGCACGAAGTCGGCCTCCCAAAACATCTCAAAGGTGTCCTATAGGATTCTGGTCAGGACTCTGTGCAGGCCAGTCCATTACAGGGATGTTATTGTCGTGTAACCATTCCGCCACAGGCCGTGCATTATGAACAGGTGCTCGATCATGCTGAAAGGTGAATCGTCGTACCCGAATTGCTCTTCAACAGTGGGAAGCAAGAAGGTGCTTAAAACATCGATGTAATCCTGTGCTGTGATAATGCCAAGCAAAAAAACAAGGGGTGCAAGCCCCCTCCCTGAGAAACACGAACACACCATTACACTACCGCCTCCGAATTTTACCGTTGGCACTACACACGCTGGCAGATGACGTTCACCGGTCACTCGTCATACCCTCACCCCGCAATCGGATCGCCACATTGTGTACCGTGATTCGTCACTCGACACAACGTTTTTCCACTGTTCATAAGCCAATGTTTACGCTCCTTACACCAAGCGAGACGTTGTTTTGCATTTACTGGCGTAATGTGTGGCTTATGAGCAGCCGCTCAACCATGAAATCCAAGTTTTCTCACCTCCCGCATAATTGTCTTGGTACTCGCAGTGGGTCCAGATGTAGTTTGGAATTCCTGTGTGATGATCTGGATACATGTCTGGCTACCACACATTATGACCCTCTTCAACTGTTCGGCCTGTACGGTTTTGTGGTGTACGTGTCCCTTCACGTTTCCACTTTACTATCACATCGGAGACAGTGGACCTAGGGATGTTTAGGAGTATGGCAATCTCACGTACAGACGTATGACACAAGTGACACCCAATCACCTGACCACTTTCGAAGTCCATGAGTTCCACGGAGTGCCCCATTCTGCTCTCTCACGATGTCTAATGACTACTGAGGGTCGCTGATATGGAGTACCGGACAGTAAGTGGCAACACAATGCGCCTAATATGAGAAACGTATTTTTTTGGGGTAGTCCGGATACTTTTGATCACATAACTTATATTGTGGTGGCTTAGGCGCTAGTGGTGCAGAGCTGCTGGAGGTGTGGCTCAGCAGGTGTGCTCACTTGCGTCCGCTGGATTCTGCAAGACCACTATCAGCTTCTGACCAAACTTCCAGTTCCGTTGCCCCCGTGGTTCCGCACCCAAAGATAGAATGAAAGTGACTGGTATGTCACCATATACACATCTCAGGCAAGTGGCTACACTGGAATTTCGCACATGGAAAGGAATGAGGCTGTTGAGCCTCATGACCAAATGGAAGGTAAGGTAAACTGAAATTTTCAGTAGAAAATCCTGCTCCAAGCTTCAGCATGTGACAAACAGAAATTTACCTGACAGAAATATTGAACAAAACAGTAGAATATCATAGAAAAAGACAAAATTATGATGGAGTTACAAAAATAACGGCATGTTTCAAACTGACTACACTATCATTGTAAAACTGGCTAGCTCGACTTCATAGCTAGAGTTCTTAAATATTATGCATGAAATTTATAAATTATTAACACACTCAACATTGGTCTTTCTCCTCTTCAACTGCATAGGTGAACTTCCAATTTTTTAGCTAATTTAAAGAATAATTACACAATAGTCAAGCTTCTTGGAGGTACACATGTAGCATAATTTTAAATACCAGACTTAATAGATCGGTAAATAAGACCATGTATCGGTATATAAGAGCATATGTTCACATCAGTGCTAGTGTATATGCATTGTCACAAACATTAAATAACTCCGCAGAGAAAAAGTTTTGCATTTACTCAAAAAGATTTCAAATAAAACAAAACTTCAAAACTGCATATTTTTCATATTTTATGACAAAAGATGATTACATATAGTTTATATAATAATTTACTTTCTTGAAAACGTTGTGCTACATGAAGTGCAACACTGAAATTTTTGTACCGCCTCTTTTTCCTTTCTTCATCTGCTCGGCAGCTTCAAATGGTTCAAATGGCTCTGAGCACTATGGGACTTAACATCTGAGGTAGGATTCGAACCTGCGACCGTAGCGGTCGCGCGGTTCCAGACTGTAGCGCCTAGAACCGCACGACCACTCCGGCCGGCGCTCGACAGTTTGTTATACGCAGACAGAATACAGCGCTGCAGTCAGCAAGGCCTATATAAGACAACAATGTCTGGCACAGTTGTTAGATCGGTTACTGTTGCTACAATGGCAGGTTGTCAACATTTAATTGAGTCTGAATGTGGTGTTATCGTCGGCGCACGAGCTGAGGGACACAGCATCTCCAAAGTAGCCATGAAATGGAAATTTTACCGTACGACCATTTCACGGGTGCACTGTGAATATCAGGAATCCGGTAAAACATCAAATCTCCGACATCGCTGCGGCCGGAAAAAGATCCCGTAAGAGCAGAGCCAACGACGACTGAAGAGAATCGTTCAACGTAACAGAAATGCAACGCTTCCACAAATTGTTGCAGATTTCAGTGCTATGCTGTCAACAAGTGTCAGTGTGCGATCGATATGGGCCTTCGGGGCCGAAGGGCCTTCGTGTACCTTTGGCGACTGGAGGACACAAAGCTTTACGCCTCGCCTGAGCCAGTCAACACCGACGTTGGACTGTTGCTGATTGGAAACATGTTGCTTGGTTTCGTTTCAAATTGTATCTAGCGGGTGGACCAGTACGTGTATGGTGACAACCTCATGAATCCATGGACCCTCCATGTCACCAGAGGGCTATTCGAGGTGATGGGGGCTTTCCAATGATGTGGGGCGTGTGCAGCTGCAGAGATATGGGACCCCTGACAGGTGACAGGTATGTAGGCATCCTGTCTGATCACCTGCATCCATTCATGTCCATTGTGCATTCCAGCGGACTTCGGTAATTCCAGCAGGACAATGCGACACCCCACACCTCCTGAATTGCTACAGAGCGCCTCCAGGAACACTCTTCTGACTTTACACACTTCCGCTGGGCACCAAATTCCCCAGACATAAACGTTATTGAGCATATCTGGTATGCTCTGCTACGTGCGTTCAGAAGAAATCTATCCCCGCTGGTACTCTTACGGATTTATGGACAGCCCTCCAGGATTCATGGTGTCAATTCCCTCCAGCACTACTTCAGACGTTAGTGTAGCCCTTGCCACGTCGTGTTGCTCGCAGGAACCCTACACGATATTTGGCAGGTGTACCAGTTTCTTTGGCTCTTCAGTGTATTTAACAAAGTCACAATTGCTCCTGCTGCATCTAATGGGCAATTTGTGACCTACTACGGCTATCACACGGTCGTCAGTCGTGTAGCGTGCCGGGAAACATACACTACTGGGCATTAAAATTGCTACACCACGAAGATGTCGTGCTACAAACGCGAAATTTAACCTACAGGAAGAAGATGCTGTGATATGCAAATGATTAGCTTTTCAGAGCATTCACGTAAGGTTGGCGCCGGTGGTGACACCTACAACGTGCTGACATGAGGAAAGTTTCCAACCGATTTCTCATACACAAACAGCTGTTGACCGGCGTTGCCTGGTGAAACGTTGTTGTGATGCCTCGTGTAAGGAGGAGAATTGCGTACCATTACGTTTCCGACTTTGATAAAGTTTGGATTGTAGCCTATCGCGACTGCGGGTTATCGTATCGCGACATTGCTGCTCGCGTTGGTCGAGATCCAATGAGTGTTAGCAGAATATCGAATCGGTGGGTTCAGAAGGGTAATACGGATCGCCGTGCTGGATCCCAACGGCCTCGTTTCACTAGCAGTCGAGATGACAGGCATCTTATCCGCATAGCTGATCGTGCAGCCACGTCTCGATCCCTGAGTCAACAGATGGGGACGTTTTCAAGACAACAACCATCTGCACGAACAGTTCGACGACGTTTGCAGCAGCATGGACTATCAGTTCGGAGACCATGGCTGCGGTTACCCTTGACGCTGCATGACAGACAGGAGCGCCTGCGATGGTGTACTCAACGACGAACCTAGGTGCACTAATGGGAAAACTTCATTTTTTCGGATGAATCCAGGTTCTGTTTATAGCATCATGATAGTAGCATCCGTATGTGGCGACATCGCGGTGAACGTACATTGGAAGCGTGTATTCGTCATCGCCTTACTGGCGTATCACCCGGCGTGATGGTATGGGGTGCCATTGGTTACATGTCTCGGTCACCTCTTGTTCGCACTGACGGCACTGAACAGTGGACGTTACATTTCAGATTTGTTACGACCCGTGGCTCTACCCTTCATTCGATCCCTGCGAAACCCTACATTTCAGCAGGATAATGCACGACCGCATGTTGCAGGTCCTATACGGGCCTTTCTGGATACAGAAAATGTTGGACTGCTGCCCTGGCCATCACATTCTCCAGATCTCTCACCAATTGAAAACGTCTGGTCAACGGTGGCCGAGCAACTGGACCGTCACAATACGCCAGTCACTACTCTTGATGAACTGTGGTATGATGATTAAGCTGCGTGTACAGCTGTACCTGTACACGCGTTCCAAGCTCTGTTTGACTCAATGCCCAGGCGTATCAAGGCCATTATTACGGCCAGAGGTGGCTGTTCTGGGTACTGATTTCTGAGGATCTATGCACCCAAATTGCGTGAATATGTAATCACGTCAGTTCTAGTTTAATATATTTGTCCAATGAATACCCGTTTATCATCTGCATTTCTTCTTGCTATAGCAATTTTAATGGCCAGTAGTGTATTGCAGCGTCTGCAAAAGCTGCGCCGGTACCGGCCACGGGCGCCGTCCACACGGACCGATACAAGCGCGCCCCGATGGCTTATGGACGTAATGCTGAATATATTGAACTTTGTTTTTTCGTCTTTTCGTAATCCATGTTGTTTTCGTGTCTAATCGCCTCCGCAACGACCAAATGTTTGTCCCTGAGAGGGCGCTTTCTGACGTACCGTTCCAGCTCAGCCGGTGCTTAGCGACGGAGGCCCGGGTTGCAGGAGGAGATGGTGGGCCCCGGGCTGGAGTACCGCGTGGTGCGCGGCAGCGCGGCCGACTGCTCGCGCGTGGAGAGCTTCCTGCGGCGCGTGTTCTACCCGCGCGAGCCGCTGTGCGCCGCGCTGGGCTTCACGGCGGGCCCGGCGGACGCGGCGGACATGCCCGCGCTGGACGACCTGCGCGCCGGCTGGTCGCTGCTCGCCGAGCGCCGGCACGACGGCGCGCTCGTCGCCGCCTGCATCTGCGCGCTGCTGCAGCCGGCCGAGGACGGCGGCGCCGCCGGACACCACCGACAGGTTACTCCGCGCTCTGTCCTCACTAGCCACTTACCAGGCGTAGTCGTGGAGTTTCACATAACTTTATCAGTGTATATGGAGTATTGTTTGAGAACCGCCAGGTTAACCGAGAGCGCTAATGCGCTGCTTCCTGGACTCGGGTAGGCGCGCCGGCTCCGGATCGAATCAGCCCGGCGGGTTATCGACGGCGGCCAATGTGTCGACCAGCCTGGATGTGGTTTTTAGGCGATTTTCCACGTCCCACTAGGTGAATACCGGCCTGGTCCCCACGTTCCGCCTCAGTTACACGACTTACAGACATTTGAACACGTTCGCACTATTTCACGGATTACACTAGACGCAGACAGCTGGGGTACACTAATTCCGTCCTGGGGGGTACGGGGTGGCGGCAGGAAGGGCATCTGGCCACCCCCTAAAAACTAACCTTGCCAAATCCGTTTCTAACCGTGCCGATCCTGCGACACCGCACTAGCAAAAGAAAGAAAAGAAAGAAAGAATGGAGTATTGTTTCATGTCTGTGACTGTACTTTAAATTTATGAAATAATTTCTACCGCTTCAGTCACTTTCTACCAAATCAGAAGCTGCTACATCGTCGCGAGTAAAACAGTGACCCGAATATATAATAATTTTCCTTCACTTCACGTCTATGGTCGCAAACTTCTTGTCAACAGATTACCGGTTTCGGTCTGTAAAGACCATCTTCAGATCAGCAGGAAAATATGGGGAAACATAAATATACTAGCAGATTGTCTACAGCTTAAAACAATAAAATAGCCCATAATGAAAAGTACTACTGGCATACATATACATTTGTGCGCTTTAAGTATGAAGAGGCATACCTGTTTTATAAGAACAATGTCCTAATGTACTGCAACCATAGTGGCATCGTCAAATGTTAAATGCAAAATCAACACCAGCATCGTCAAATGTATATAAATAACAGTATATTCAAGTGTCATCATGTAAGCATCACTACTGTTCAAAACAAACTGTGTACAGTAGCCTCAAGATGTTTGTGTTGTAAGTTCACCAAATGTCGCTTCTGTAGGCATACACAAGTCTTCAATGATTAACTGAACAACGTAAAATAAAGGGGGGATACAATCGGTAAAGACTGTAGTGTAATAAAAAGCAATGAAATAAAACACGACAAAAGTTAGATTGCTAAAAAGAGGAAGAGTTAAGACACAGTAATTCACATATCTTCAAGTGCCAATATTACAATGACATAAATAATAAACAGCTTTCGTAGTGCCCAGAATAGTATAAAAATTATAAAAAAACTAAGGAAGCCACAATGAAAGAAAACATACTGCTGCACATAATCAGCGCCCTCTATTAGCACTAACGCCAGAATTACGCATAGGCGAGTAGTGGTTATAGGAACGTGATCGCCAGGGTGTCCTTCGTATCCTGTGGCACGCCGCTGCCAGAAAAGAATGATACAGTTCCGTACCAGGGCATGAACAACATTATCTAGTTCATGCAGTATATTATATAAACAAGGAAGGAACAAGAAAATACTAGAGTTATGCGTACAACGTACGAAAACGAAGTAAATATGTAAGGCACTCTATACTAGGTGAAACTGTCAACAAACTATTTATAACAGAGGCCTTCAGTTGTCAAACAAAGCAAAGTAAGCATTCGACACGAAGTTGCTCTGCCAGTGAAGTGGTTTTGTTCGTTCTTTTTCTTTTGCCTTATAAATTTGAAGCTCGTATAACAAATCGAGAGCTTGGCTTTTCCTAGTGTGTGGACAATACGTATACAATTCTCAGTGCTACATGTAGAAAGACAAGCTTCAGATAAATGCTGTCCCAAAGCAGTTTTGTTCCGTTGCTGTGAATAGTCTTTAAACCTTAAGTTAAAAGAGCGGCCGGTTTGACCGATATAATATTTGTCACAGTTACTGCAGTCAATCCAGTATACTCCAGAGCCAATGAATTTGACATACTTCCTTTTCGTTGTGGTCTATTTTATCGTTTTAAGCTGTAGACCATCTGCGAGTGTATTTATGTTTTCCCATATTTTGCTGCAGATGTGAAGATGGTCATTATAGACCGAAACCGGTAATCTCTCGACAAAACGTTTGTGACCATAGACGAAAAGTAGATGAAACATTCTACTAATATTTATTAGTACGAAAATTTCGGCAGCGTACTACCGTCACCAGCTGTGTTACAGTTTCGTGTACACAGTTTCGTGTATTTTGCTGCAGATGTGAAGATGGTCATTATAGACCGAAACCGGTAATCTCTCGACAAAAAGTTTGTGACCATAGACGAAAAGTAGATGAAACATTCTACTAATATTTATTAGTACGAAAATTTCGGCAGCGTACTACCGTCACCAGCTGTGTTACAGTTTCGTGTACATTACAGTAATTTGAAGTGTGATGAGTACTATTTTCTGATGTGCCAGTGAGGTAACGTATCGTAATTCAACCACGTACAGAAAGAAGCGTTTCTTTCAGAGTGTTCCCAAAGTGAGTTGTATGTTTACATCGTTTCATTAGTGTATTACTTCAATTTTTTGTGGAAATTTATTTCTCTGACGCAGTTTCCGAGTAATGATTTGTGGTAGGCATTACATCATGGACTAGTACTAAAGGTGTACAAATCTCGCTTGACTGTTAGCCAGGCAGGCAATCTCCCCCACATTACAGGCCGAACCAGCACGCTGCTTTCCTTCCCTCCAAGCGAAACTACGCTCATCCCAAGTAGACTACTCAGTGCTACGCTATGTAGCGGTTTATTCTGTACACTTCCGTTCTATTGTAATAAGTACAGTTCATAAATATTTTCGCCGAGTGTTACAAAAGGATATGTTTGTGTTAATGTGTACAAAGAAACAGAGACTGCAAATAGGATACGGGACAGAGAACACAACACAGAAAAAGATCAGAACACAAGAAACACCCATGGATAAATTTAACAGATCAGGGATATATGAAATCACATGCAACACTTGCCAGTCAGTGTATATGGGACAAACATATAGAAACTTCAAAACCAGATATTCAGAACATCTCAGAGCTTTAAAAACCACAGCTCCCATAGCACATTTACTGACCACCTTGTAGCCAACAGTCACCACCCAACTACAATAGAAAGAGACTTAAGAATACTAAAACCTAACCGCAGCGTATACAGTAAACTGACTATTGAGGAAAACTTCCACATACAGAAGGCAATAGCAGAAGGAAAACAGGTCTTAAATGAATACACTACACTCTGCAAGGGCACACTATTTAACACATTAAAGGAACTTTACAAAAAAGACAACACAAGCAGATAAAGTCTGGCCACACACATAGACACACACACACACACACACACACACACACACACACACACAAAGATAAAACGTAAACAAAATTCAAATTTGGCGCCGAACTCTCTGGTAAACAAATGAACACTGACTGGGAGAGGACACACAACAACCACAAAAAAATGGTTCAAATGGCTCTGAGCACTATGGGACTCAACTCCTTAGGTCATTAGTCCCCTAGAACTTAGAACTAGTTAAACCTAACTAACCTAAGAACATCACACACATCCATGCCCGAGGCAGGATTCGAACCTGCGACCGTAGCGGTCTCGCGGTTCCAGACTGCAGCGCCTAGAACCGCACGGCCACTACGGCCGGCCAAGTGAAGTGAAAAGTGCTTTTACGACCTTATTTGTGGGGTATACGTGTTATATTTACGTGTGCATCACGACGCTTCACCATTATGAAGAGAATAAAAGGGCTTGCTACACGAAAATGTAAGTAAAAACGAACATAGGTGCGAAATATGGCGACTGACTAGATGATAGGTTAATTCCCAGAAAAATATCTCATCTACATCGTTTGGTTGCAGATGACTAGCTACCTTTAGTAAATAATACACAAGTGCTCCGAAAAAATCATACACACCAAGTGTAAAGGTATTAACAAAAAGAAACGAACTATTGTTTGAACTAAACATCCACATAATTTTGTAATCGTTTAATAAAAAAATGTTCACATTACAGAATACATAAAACTGATGATGGCACAGTGGTGCTGAAACATGTTTGGGTACTGAGAATAAACGGTGTTTTGCATAACTGGCGGACCTCACATCCTACAATTTTAACTGCAAACATGGTCAACGCAAGCAGCTGCAAATCCAAATGATGAATAATTCCTTAAACTTTGCAAGGTGGCGTATCGATTTATCCATACGTGAAGCCGTGGGAATTATCCCGATAAAAATTTTGTGGCATTCAGTAACCCAAACTTGCGTGTCAGTAGCATCTGCTGGCAGTACTAAACACACTCTAACTGAAATGGTAGTGAATGGACTATTTTAGATATTGTTACAGCTGACTGTTGAAATCTGTTCACGATGGAGAGGCTTTTGGATGAGTCATGGCTGCATTTATCGATGTACGTGAATTTACAGAACAAAGTTGTGTTAAGAGCCTCGCACAGATGAGGAAATAGGAACATGTTGTGCAATTAATGCTACACTAATTATTGGACTGATCATTTCCCACCAAACAATACGTTCTGATAGGTGCAGGCTGCATTTTCTGTATTCGCTGCTGAACCGCCGCCCATGCCTGTCGATGTTTGTGGGAATACTCACGTGACCGACATCCCTAACACACAAAAAAGGAAACTATACAACCAGGCTTGTTAAAAAAAATGGCTCTGAGCATTATGGGACTTAACTTCTGAGGTCAACAGTCCCCTAGAACTTGGAACTACTTAAACCTAACTAACCTAAGGACATCGCAGACATCCATGCCCGAGGCACGATTCGAACCTGCGACGGTAGCGGTCGCGCGGTTTCAGACTGTAGCGCCTAGAACCACTCGGCCACACGGGCCGGCCGACCTGGTTTGTGTGTGTGGGTAGTCTACAGAAAGTACACTAGAAAATCAAGGATTTATCTACATCAATTACTTCAAGCTTTATATTATATACTATGTGAGTGACGATGTGTTGTACTATGCCAATGTGCTTAACATGGTTTTTATCAATCAGAAACTGAATTAATTCCACGTAACGTTAATATACCCAGGAGTCATATTCCATTAAATACTCATATTCATAACAGTACATTAAAAACTAAACTCATCCCGAACAGGCCGTGAAGGCCCAACGGTACCGACCGGTCGCCGTGTCACCCACAGTCCACAGGCGTCACTGGATGCGGATATGGAGGGGCATGCGGTCAGCACACCGGTCTCCCGGCCGTATGTCAGTTTACGAGACCGGAGCCGCTACTTCTCTATCAAGTGGCTCTTCAGTTTGCCTCACAAGGGCTGAATGCACTCCGTTTGCCAACAGCGCTCGGTAGATCAAATGCTAGCCCAGGCCGACAGCGCTTAACTTTGGTGATCTGACGGGAACCGGTAATACTACATTATAATACGAAAAATGAACCTGTAAGAGTGAAAGAAAATCATGTGAAGGTCTCTAGTACTACCTCCAGCGTGGGTGGCGTAAATCCGTCGGGGGTCCCGCCCTCACCTCTCACTCCCATAAGGTGCCCTAACTGTAATGTCTCACACCCACTAGCCCATCGCTGTGTCTCTCATACCCACCACTTCCACTTGCCTCATTCAGCTCAACTCACCGTCATTATCCCATTGTGTCTAACTGTAACTGCCTCCTGTCTCACAGTCACAGTCCCCTTGGTTCTGTCCTACTACTGCCTCCTCTCACTGTCACTCTGTCACTGTCTCCCTCTTGCTCCCTCTTGATGCTACTATCTCCTTCACACCTTCCCACTGCTGCTGTATCTTCTCACTGTCATTATCTCCCTCATCTCGTGGTCATTGTCGTAGACTGTCTCTCATTATTCCTCTCTCATTGGCACTGTCTCCTTCTTTCTTTTCCTAGCACTGTGCTGCCAATGTCAGCTAGGTTCTAGTCCCCCTGTCTCTCACACACGTACATACGGTCTTTGTCTCCTTCGCTTTTTATATACAACAACAAATTTTGAAATACAAAATAACTATATTACAATATTTTCCGAAGGTGGGCATAAATCCCGTACCCCAGCACCTCCCCCAGGTATTACGATGGTTGAGACCTATGACTGATCGGGAAGTGAACTAACAGATGGTTCTGAAATCTGTACGGACTCTTAGCTGACCTCAGCCTCGTTTTTCGCCTGTGAGACAGGATTAAATTTGTCACCACTTCAAAGTCAATAATTAAAAACCCCATAGCCAAAGATTGTGAGATCCCACCACTAAACTGGAAATATTTACGTTCACCGCCAACAGCTCGAACACAGTCCCTAACTAGTCCCTAACAACTCTATCAGATAAAGACCTTAGCAGAAAACAGTAGACCACTGCAGTGTCAATAAATAATAAAGTCTCACAGAGACACCACACTCAGTTTTGCATGGTAACAAATTAAATTTATTGGCAAGAATTAACCCTGGCCGTCACTTTTACTCAACAATACCTCAACTAGATAATGGCTCCACGATCTGCTTTGAGATCTATTTTGACCGAACTAGTCCATGCTCACTAATCCACAAGATTAGCTGAGAAAAGAAAGTACCGTATCTAAGCAGAATTCGACGCCCTCAGAATGAGATTTTGAATGCTTTGCAAATTTACCATACTGGAAAAATAATTTCGCTGATCTCGGAACATCACTAATTCCAGAACCCCAATTTGAACATTATTTTAAAGCACCAGAGCATCACCACCTGCCGCTTTAACCCCACGACAGTTGCCTGTCGACTCCACGATTTCGAGAAGTCGATACCGCTCCACGAAACTGTTTCACGTTACATCCAGTCGGAACCAGAAGCATAACGTAGACGATCTCACTGGCCATTTCCTGCAGCTGCAGTGGATGGTGGGGACACCGAGAGAACTGAGAAAATACTCGCCCTTTCAAAATGCCTAGTCATCTCCGACGACCAACCATTGATTGTAAGGGAAACCATTTCCGCGCACACTTCCGTAGCCAGGGTCGCTAAGGCACGCATGTGCTGTGACATTCGATCTGGAGTAAGCCGGTTAGAATCCTGGTGGTGGCAAAAGTTCTCACTGGAACTGTTTGGTCGTCAAGGGGAGCAGACATGGTGGAGTTAAGTTCCTGATTGGTAGACTTTACACCAATGTCCTGGTTTAAATACCAGACTTCTCTGCAGTGTCTAATTAAGTGAGGCCATAAGACACTGTTGACGGTGATCCGTCCGCAGATGGGGACGTTAAACTTGGCTGTCCTCTAGGTGCAATTCGCGAGGAGTAGGGTATGTTCCGGCGCTGGGAGTGACCCTCACTCTTTTCTCATCATAATCTTCATTCTCATCATCATCATAAAAATGGCTCTGAGCACTATGGGACTTAACTTCTAAGGTCATCAGTCCCCTAGAACTTAGAACTGCTTAAACCTAACTAACCTAAGGACATCGCACACATCCATGCCCGAGGCAGGATTCGAACCTGCGACCGTAGGGGTCGCGCGGTTCCAGACTGAAGTGCCTAGAACCGCTGAGCCACCACGGTCGGCTCTTCATCATCATACAACATAAATAATACACTACATTCCACACAAAAGGACACCCACCCACCCACCCACCCACACACACACACACACACACACACACGAAAACACACACACACACACACACACACACACGCACACACACAATACATACATGTAATGTTAGAAATATTGTCATGGGGCACGTTGCAAATAAATAAACAAAACAAGAAAAACCCTTCCCATCCAGCCAGAAACTTGGTGAGACGACAACAAACACTAACAAAGCTAGCACACAAGATTGGCTAGAAAGTGGACGATACACCATCTGACCACCTGACAGAGTCTGAGGGACGGGACAGGGTGTACGCAGTGATAGGATTCTGCCTCCCCAGAACTAGTTCCCGTGGAATGCCCCTTACGTTCGACACGCTGTACTGTGACGAACTGGAACAGGGACGGCTCTCGCCCGCAGTTTGGGGACGAGCGCATGGCGGAGATCTGGCGCGTCGTGGGCGTCGCGCACGCGGCGGCCGGGCTGGAGGGGCGGCGCGCGCTGGACGTGTCGCTGCTGGCCGTGGACCCCTCGTTGAGGGGCGCCGGGCTGGGCCTGGAGTTGCTGCGGCGCGCCGCCGACGTGGGCCGCGAGGCCGGCGCCCCGCTGCTCACCGTGGTCTGCACCAGCGCCTACTCGGCGCGCCTCGCCCACAAGCTGGGCATGCGCTGCCTGCACAGCCTGCCCTACCACCAGGCCGGCCTCGCCCACCTGCCCCAGGAGCCGCACACGCACGTCCACGTCTACGCGCTGGACCTCTAACAGGTATGCTGCAAAGCGCCACTAGGGTAAGGGTCTAGTCGACCTGCCCGTCTCCGGCCATCCTGATTTAGGTTTTCCGTGATTTCCCTAAATCGCTTCAGGCAAATTCCGGGATGGTTCCTTTGAAAGGGCACGGCCGATTTCCTTCCCCATCCTTCCCTCACCCGAGCTTGCGCTCCGTCTCTAATGACCTCGTTGTCGACGGGACGTTAAACACTAATCTCCTCCTCCTCCTCTAGTCGACCTGTTTTGCCACACATATGCACTAAATATCCCACTATGGTCCACGTATGCGTAAAATGGTTCAAATGGCTCTGAGCACTATGGGACTCAACTGCTGAGGTCATTAGTCCCCTAGAACTTAGAACGAGTTAAACCTAACTAACCTAAGGACATCACAAACATCCATGCCCGAGGCAGGATTCGAACCTGCGACCGTAGCGGTCTTGCGCTTCCAAACTGCAGCGCCTTTAACCGCACGGCTACTTCGGCCGGCCGTATGCGTAAAGTAATTGTGTGCACGGAAATGGAAGAAAAGGCTTGGCCCTAACACGTTAACTGTAGTTGTGTGCCCTGATTAAACGTTAACAATCTTACTAACTAGGCTTCGGAACTATTCTTCCTTTGAAACTCCCTGGCAGATTAAAACTGTGTGCAGGACCGAGACTCGAACTCGGGACCTTTGCCTTTCGCGAGCAAAAGCTCTACCAGCTGAGCTACCCAAGCACGACTCACGCCCCGTCCTCACAGCTTTACTTCTGCCAGTACCTCGTCTCCTACCTTCCAAACTTTACAGAAGCTTTCCTGCGAACCTTGCAGAATTAGCACTCCTGAAATAAAGGATATTGTGGAGACATGGCTTCTAGAATGAGATTTTCACTCTGCAGTGGAGTGCCGTGAGGATGCCACGTGAGTCGTGCTAAGGTAGCTCAGTTGGTAGAGCACTTGCCCGCGAAAGGCAGAAGTTCTAGTCTCGGTCCGGCACACAGTTTTAATCTGCCAGGAAGTTTCATATCAGCGCACACTGCAGAGTGAAAATCTCATTCTATTCTTTCTTTCTTTCGCTTACGCCATAGTCCCGCATCTATCGCAGTGTGGGCGTGGTTACAACGGATTTGGCAGTGTTAATGTTAGGAATGGCCGGATGCCCTTCCTGCCGCCACCCCGCACCCCCCCAGGACGGAATCAGTGTACCCCAACGGTCTGCGTCTAGTGTAAATCGGGAAATAGTGCGGACGTGTTTCAAATGTCTGCGACGCGTGTAACTGAGACGGAACGTGGTGACCAGCCCGGTATTCACCTAGTGGGATGTGGAAATCCGCCTAAAACACATCAAGGCTGGCCGGCACACCGGCCCTCGTCGTTAATCCGGCGGGCGGATTCGATCCGGGGCCGAGCGCCTACCCGAGTCCAGGAAGCAGTGCGTTAGCCCGCTCCGCTACCCTGGCGGGTTAGGCATGGGAACTATCAGTTACTATAATAAAACAAGTGCTAAAAATTACTTTGATTTATTATTATGACTTCAGTGACTGCTCAGCAGAAGGTTCGACCGAGCGAGGTGGCGCAGTGGCTACACACTGGACTCGCATTCGGAAGGACGACGGTTCAATCCCGCGTCCGGCCATCCTGATTTAGGTTTTCCGTGATTTCCCTAAATCACTCCAGGCAAATGCCGGGATGGTTCCTCTGAAAGGGCACGGCCGACTTCCTTCCCCGTCCTTCCCTAATCCGATGAGACCGATGACCACGCTGTCTGGTCTCCTTCCCCAAACCAACCAACCAACCAGAAGGTTCGAATACTCTTCATGGGAGAATGAGTGCGTATACACATATGAAAGTGTGACAACTGTGGATGTTCAAAGAGAAAGTACTGGAAAACTGTTCATGAAATAGAATTTTCTTAACTCACTGCTAATCGTGGAAGTGAGTTGTAGATGATGATTGCATCGGAAGGTTAGTGAGTAAAGAGAAACAGAACCGCAAAGAGTAAAATCATGACCGAAATGTTACCACACAGTGACTGATCGATCGATCTGAACTAACGCGCGTATGAATTTCGTACTTCATTTCTGCAACATTTACATCATTTTCGGGAGACGAGGTGCTGTGAGGCCGCATGCGGGAGTCGGACGCTAGCGCGGCGCTGCTAGTCCGTTCGTGAATTGCCTTTTCCCCTCACGTTGAAAAACACCATTCTCTGCGTCTCTAGACTTCGGTTTTAGGTCCTGTCCTTTATGCCATGTGTAGGAATGACATCCCTAGGCAGATTGGTGGAGAAATTGCTCTATGCAGATGACACCGCCATATACAGAAGTGGTCGCAGCCTTCTCCTTATACACCGCCACCTCCTGCAACATATCGATAAGATAACTCAGTGGTGCAACCGCTGGAAGATAAAGATCAGTCCTACCAATGCTTATTTCGTCCCTAAAATCAAGCTCCCTGACGGCAGTGAGTTAACTTAGAGAATTTTACTCACCTGGGCCTCGAAATAGGTCGACGCCTAACATGGAACAGGCACCTCACCATAGCAAAAAACAAAGACTGAGCCCTCTTCTGAAGGTTATATCTCCTGCTGAAAGGCGACGAAATAACCGTTCAATGCAAACTTCTCCTCTGGCACCAGCTCATACTTCCAGTCTTGCTGTATGGATCGAAGGTGTTGTCTATGGTGTCAGGCACAGCACTACCTGACTGCAGCGTTTCTAGAGAAAAGTTTTTCGTGTCGTCTCAAGCGCTGGCAGATACGTTTCCCAGTACACACATAAGAGGAGACTTCCTAGGCCATCTCACCATATACACACTAATTCAAGACAAATTCACAAAATTTTACCTTACAAAAAAACTTCGCCCGATTTCCTTTTTCGAAATTTAGGAAACGAACCATCAGAAGCTTCTCACAAACGCACGAAATTAACCCTTACACACCTTTTTAGGGACCAATAACACATACATAAAACACCAAACACAAGCTCTTTCTCGGCGTAGGCCGGCAAGACAGCCATTTGGTCAATCCAAAACCTCCCGCAAACTTTGTTCTGGAACGTTCGGCATCGATTCTTTTGGAAGATTCCGAACGCCGACCTACCCGAACTCCTATTTCCAGCATCTTGCCGGTGCCGCCATATGGCAAACATTCTGAATTCCGCTCCATCAAACGGCGACCCGCCAGAAATTTCCCGTTTCTCTTCTCATTGTTAACGCTCAGGAAGTTAGTGGCCCGTCGGCGCTAGACAAATGACTCGCATATGGGGGCGTCCCACGATTAACGCACAATATTGCGATGTTATCGCAAGGTACACGCCATTTGCGTGGGTCATCTGTCGTTCGGAGAAGGCTCTGTATTCATATTCGCCACCTGACGAAGACAAGTAGATTTCACTGAACTCAGCACGAAAATACATTATTTCCCGAGCGTAACTAATTCAGTCAAAGAAGCACGCCGTTCTCTGCTACGGTGAGTGCAACAGCTACCGGCTCAGGTAGATGGCGCTACCCCCCCCCCCCCCTCCCCCGCCCCACAGCGTGCATCCAGTCAGGCACATCGTCTGCTGAAGGCAGACCAAGTCGAGCAGAAATTCTAAGGGTCATTATTTTCACTCTCCACTAACTACCACAATCAATTAAAGATGCACTTTATAATTGAGAAAAATTAAAGAAAATCCTTTACAGTCCTCACCCACTCTCGAGAATAATACCGCTCTTTTGTATATGCATCGGAATTTACTGATTAAGCAGACCTATCTTATCAATGGATTAAGTGTGTTGGGTAAAAAGGAGAAGAAAAAAAACGCGAGGCTGGCCACAGTGCATTTCACCCGTCCAACAATCTGTGAGCCAACAGATTTTCACACTACTGTACAGTGAAGCATTTCGCCAGGAGCTGGCTGATGAAAAGTATCCAGGTAGCCTATGTAATTGACCAATAGGTGTCACGAAAGGTGGGTGCACAAGTATAAACGGAGATGAGCAGTAGCAGCAGAATGGATCGTACAGGAGTGACATTTCAACACTTTTAAAACTACCCAAACTGAACGTTTGATGTAAATGTGGAGTCGAAGGAACAACAACATCCAAACGAAAACCAGACAGACCCTGAATACAAACGAATAGCGACAGTGGAGCATTTCAGAGGCTGGTTGTAAAAACCAGCGGATGGAGTAATTTCTGAACTACTGCCAGCAGTCCATCTAGCGCAATGACTGTGGGCAGAGAGTTAAAGACACTGAGATGATCGAACAGATCCTAGTAAGTCACACATTTCTATGGCCAACGTTAAGCGATCCTTGAGGTAGCGTAAAGGGTGTCGCCTTTGGACAGTGGAAGACTGGACCGAGTGATTTGGAGGGGTGAACCAACTTACGCCTTGTGGCAATCTTGTGGAAGGGTTTCTGTTTGGCGAATCTCTGGACAACGTACCTACCATCATGTGTAGAACCCATAGTGAAATACAGAGTAGTCACTGTTACAGTATGGGGATGTTTTTCGTGGTTAGCGTATGGCTGAACTCCAAAAGACACTAAGTACAGAAGAATATGAATACATTTTACAGTATTGTGCACTGCGAACAGTAGAGGCACTAATCGGTAATGATGATAGTATCAGCATAATAGCGCACCTGTTTAAAGCGGCAACTGTAAGCCAATAACATTCCTGGTATGGACGTTTCGGCCAAGAGTCCGAGATCTCAGCCCAATGGAACTCTTTTTGTTTAAGATCGTCCATTTCGCTCCAGATCCCAGTGTCCACCGTCACTAATTTCTCTGGTTTCACGCTAAAAGGAGAATCAGCTGCCTTTCCTCCAGAGACATTGAAAATATCCCGAAGAGAGCTCAAGCCGTCATAAAGGCGAAGGGTCGACACACCCACGATGGTGGTATCTACTAACAGGTGTGGGGATTTTTTGATTACACAGAATATCAGCATTTCTGGTCATTAAAATGTCTAACATTGTATTTGTACACTTTACTAGGGGGAGTTCAACATTGAAGTTGTAGGTCATTTAGGGATGGGTGTTGTTGTTGTTGTGGTCTTCAGTCCTGAGACTGGTTTGATGCAGCTCTCCATGCTACTCTATCCTGTGCAAGCTTCTTCATCTCCCAGTACCTACTGCAACCTACATCCTTCTGAATCTGCTTAGTGTATTGATCTCTTGGTCTCCCTCTACGATTTTTACCCTCCACGCTGCCCTCCAATGCTAAATTTGTGATCCCTTGATGCCTCAAAACATGTCCTACCAACCGATCCCTTCTTCTAGTCAAGTTGTGCCACAAACTTCTCTTCTCCCCAATCCTATTCAATACCTCCTCATTAGTTACGTGATCCACCCACCTTATCTTCAGCATTCTTCTGTAGCACCACATTTCGAAAGCTTCTATTCTCTTCTTGTCCAAACTGGTTATCGTCCATGTTTCACTTCCATATATGGCTACACTCCATACAAATACTTTCAGAAACGACTTCCTGACACTTAAATCTGTACTCGATGTTAACAAATTTCTCTTCTTCAGAAACGATTTCCTTGCCATTGCCAGTCTACATTTTATATCCTCTCTACTTCGACCATCATCAGTTATTTTACTCCCTAAATAGCAAAACTCCTTTACTACTTTAAGTGTCTCATTTCCTAATCTAATCCCCTCAGCATCACCCGATTTAATTTGACTACATTCCATTATCCTCGTTTTGCTTTTGTTGATGTTCATCTTATACCCTCCTCTCAAGACACTGTCCATTCCGTTCAACTGCTCTTCCAAGTCCTTTGCTGTCTCTGACAGAATTACAATGTCATCGGCGAACCTCAAAGTTTTTACTTCTTCTCCATGAATTTTAATACCTACTCCGAATTTTTCTTTTGTTTCCTTTACTGCTTGCTCAATATATGGGTGTATAGGATGCAAAAGTTCGTACCTATGTCCACAGCAATGGCTCTAGCCATGTTGAGCATGGCGTCAAATACAACTAAGCTGACGGATAAGGTATGTCACTCCAAGTTGTTTCACCTCTGTACCATTCATCAGTCATGGTGGCTGCCCAATGCTGATGTGCCAGTCTCCTGGCAACTCACGATCACACGTTTCCAGTGGATGTGTAATCTGGAGAAATTTTTGACCAGGCCAGCATTATCGGAAACAGTTTGTGCAGAAGAACGTCGGAGTAGCGCGGCGCAGCCACCAGCTTGTATTGGTTACTGTTCATATTCGACTTCGCGAATCAGTTGTCGTTGTGTCCTCAAGGGCTCTTCATACTGCCACACCAGTTGCAGGGCTCATGAGAAGATGGACGATAAGACAACATGGCATCACTCATGTGTGAATTTCTGTCACAGGGTGGACCGACGTCGGCGTGCATCTGTTGTCGAGCTAGGATGATCGACGGTGCTCCGTATGTCGTCGCACTGACCACTGAAAACAAACCGATTGCCTAGTTCGATCTATAGGATATGAAATAAAATCGTCATAACTTCTGAACGGTTTACTTTAGGACGTTCAAACTGTATGGTTGGCTGCGGGGCGTGATGGGAATTAGTATTTATTTATTTATTTATTTAACCTGGCAAGATTAGGGCCATCAGGCCCTCTCTTACATCTAACCAGGCATTCTACTTATTTTACATTCATATGTTTTAGTAGGCATGTTAAACTACATCTAGTACAAAAAGTGAAATAAACAATTTGAAAGGTACACCTGGAAAAATACATACATATAGAGTTTATAATCTTAGGTCACAAGTACTGTTATAATTAGACAATTATTGAAGAGACAGATTTTAGATAGGAGTGCCGGCAGCAGGGAGTATGAGGGAGACTCATGGTGAAGGGAGGAGAAGAATAGAGACATGATGAAACATAATTAAGGAAATATAAAGGAAAAGAAGATTGCGTGGCTAATAGAGAAAGATGAAGAGGAAGGAATCTCAGGAGCAAGATAGGAGACGCTAGCTTTGCTATTTGACAGATGAGGGGATTGTCCTTGTACATTAATTTTGTGGAGAACTTTGTGAGGATGATAGTAGGAAATGCTTCAACTTCTTCTTAAAAGCAGCAGGAGATCGAATTTTGCGCAAGGTAAGGGGCAGTTTGTTCCAGAGGCGGACAGCGGCAACTGAGAAGGAGTTTGCAAAAGTTTTTGTTTTGTGAGTGGGCACAGTTAGGATACCAAATAAGAGTGACCTCGTGTTTCGATTATGATGACATGACAGGTTTTTAATCTCTGAAGCAAGGTACTGGGGTGCTTGCGCCACGAGGAGTCGGTGAAGTAGACATAGAGTGTGGTAGTCACGCAATTTGTCCGGCCGCAGCCACCCTAGCTCAGAGTATGAAGCACTAACATGATCATATCGGCGAATGTTGCAGGTGTAACGCACACAGGCATTCATGGTTAGCTCTAGCCGTCTTTTGTTTTCACTACTCATGCCTTGTTGAATCACATCACAATAGTGGAGGTTCGGTAGAACGAGTGCTTGCACGAGCTGGCGTTTCAAGTCCTGTGGAAATACACTCCTGGAAATGGAAAAAAGAACACATTGACACCGGTGTGTCAGACCCACCATACTTGCTCCGGACACTGCGAGAGGGCTGTACAAGCAATGATCACACACACGGCACAGCGGACACACCAGGAACCGCGGTGTTGGCCGTCGAATGGCGCTAGCTGCGCAGCATTTGTGCACCGCCGCCGTCAGTGTCAGCCAGTTTGCCGTGGCATACGGAGCTCCATCGCAGTCTTTAACACTGGTAGCATGCCGCGACAGCGTGGACGTGAACCGTATGTGCAGTTGACGGACTTTGAGCGAGGGCGTATAGTGGGCATGCGGGAGGCCGGGTGGACGTACCGCCGAATTGCTCAACACGTGGGGCGTGAGGTCTCCACAGTACATCCATGTTGTCGCCAGTGGTCGGCGGAAGGTGCACGTGCCCGTCGACCTGGGACCGGACCGCAGCGACGCACGATGCACGCCAAGACCGTAGGATCCTACGCAGTGCCGTAGGGGACCGCACCGCCACTTCCCAGCAAATTAGGGACACTGTTGCTCCTGGGGTATCGGCGAGGACCATTCGCAACCGTCTCCATGAAGCTGGGCTACGGTCCCGCACACCGTTAGGCCGTCTTCCGCTCACGCCCCAACATCGTGCAGCCCGCCTCCAGTGGTGTCGCGACAGGCGTGAATGGAGGGACGAATGGAGACGTGTCGTCTTCAGCGATGAGAGTCGCTTCTGCCTTGGTGCCAATGATGGTCGTATGCGTGTTTGGCGCCGTGCAGGTGAGCGCCACAATCAGGACTGCATACGACCGAGGCACACAGGGCCAACACCCGGCATCATGGTGTGGGGAGCGATCTCCTACACTGGCCGTACACCACTGGTGATCGTCGAGGGGACACTGAATAGTGCACGGTACATCCAAACCGTCATCGAACCCATCGTTCTACCATTCCTAGACCGGCAAGGGAACTTGCTGTTCCAACAGGACGATGCACGTCCACATGTATCCCGTGCCACCCAACGTGCTCTAGAAGGTGTAAGTCAACCACCCTGGCCAGCAAGATCTCCGGATCTGTCCCCCATTGAGCATGTTTGGGACTGGATGAAGCGTCGTCTCACGCGGTCTGCACGTCCAGCACGAACGCTGGTCCAACTGAGGCACCAGGTGGAAATGGCATGGCAAGCCGTTCCACAGGACTACATCCAGCATCTCTACGATCGTCTCCATGGGAGAATAGCAGCCTGCATTGCTGCGAAAGGTGGATATACACTGTACTAGTGCCGACATTGTGCATGCTCTGTTGCCTGTGTCTATGTGCCTGTGGTTCTGTCAGTGTGATCATGTGATGTATCTGACCCCAGGAATGTGTCAATAAAGTTTCCCCTTCCTGGGACAATGAATTCACGGTGTTCTTATTTCAATTTCCAGGAGTGTATGTTCCGAAACTTTTTGAGAGCATAGAGACAAGCAGACGTCTTTCGGCACACTGCGACTGTATTCTCCGCCCAGTTGAGATGCTCATCCAAAGTTACACCCAAGTTCTTCACTGTTTTCTGATATGGTATTGGAGTACCGTCGAGCCGAATAGGAGGTAGCCGTTCGCGGAAATCTGAACTTATTAATTTCTGATGGGCTATTAAGATTACTTGCGTCTTTTTTGCATTTAGTTTAAGCCCCAGGTTTTTCGCCCATCTCACTACTGAAGACAGATCATCATTCATCTGAGCGATTGCAGTGTTTACATCTTCAGGTCTGACGTTTAGGTAGAGCTGGAGGTAGTCGGCATAGAAATGATATTTACAGGAGGACAGAACTGCCTAGTGATTACCGACCAATTAGCATACTGCCTGCTGTTTCCAAAGCACTTGAATATATTGCTCATGACCAAATCACTGAACACTTGCATGAATTCAGCCTATATGACAAATTTCAATCCGGTTTCCGTAAACATCACAGCACAAGCACTGCTCTAATTAAAGTAACTGATGACCTGAAATATGCAATCGACAATCGAAAGGCAACAATATTGACGATACTGGACTTCAGCAAAGCTTTTGACACTGTTAACTTTGACATATTGCTCAGAAAAATGCAACAGCTTAATTTCTCTGATAGTGCAATGAGATGGTTTGAAAGCTACTTAAAAGACAGACAGCAATGTGTTGTCTGCGTAAATGAAAAATCTTCCTGGAAACATGTTTCCTCGGGAGTGCCACAAGGATCAGTCTTAGGACCACTTTTGTTTTCTTTATTTGTCAACGATATTTCGCATGGTTTATCGACGAAACCCACTTTCTTTTTGATGGGCTGCCAGTAAGCGAAATTGGCGCGTTTAGCGGACTGAGAATTCGCATTTCGCGATCGAGAAGTCAAAAAAAAAAATGGTTCAAATGGCTCTGAGCACTATGGGACTTAACTTCTAAGGTCATCAGTCCCCTATAACTTAGAACTACTTAAACCTAACTAACCTAAGGACATCACACACATTCATGCCCGAGGCAGGATTCGAACCTGCGACCGTAGCAGCCCCGCGGTTCCGGACTGCAGCGCTAGAACCGCACGGCCACCGCGGCCGGCGATCGAGAAGTCTCTTCGCCCTCAACGGGTGACTGTATGGTGCCCAATGTCCAGTCACGAAATAATCAGTACGATATTCCCTGCTAGCATTGTGACTGCCGAACGTTACGTGAAGGTTTTGGAAGATTATTTCATCCTCATTATCCGATGTGACCCTAATTTCGACCAGACATGGTTCATGCAAGACGGAGTTCGACCCCATCAAAGCAAGAGAGTGTTTCATCTCCTGGAGGAGCACTTTGGGGACAGAGTTCTGGCTCTGGGGAACCGAGAGGCCACTGGCATGGGCCTCGATTGGGGGCCATATTCTCCGAATCCAAACACATGCGACTGCTGTTTGTGGGGCTGTATTAAAGACAAGGTGTACAGCAATAACCCCAAAACTATTGCTGAACTGAAAACAGTCATTCAGGAGGTCATCGACAGCATTGATGTTCCGACACTTCAGTGGGTCATGCAGAATTTCGTTATTGTCTACGCCACATCGTCGCCAATGATGGCCCCTGACGCATGACCAGAGCACGCTCAGTGGACCGAAGTCATTTTCAGAACTGTTGTACAAAGTTGAGGTCGGTTCCCCACAGCACAAAAGCGTTACTGTTTCTGGTCCTGACCTGCTTGCTTGCCTACTTTCAACACCCATCTCCAGACTCTGGGATTACAATAACATATGTAATTTCACACGGTTTGCCAGAATATCATGCCATTTTCGTGAGACACTCGTACATATACCGCGAATACCGTTGTACAAAGGCTGAATCGGTTCTCCTCAAGACAAAGGCATCACCGATTCTGGTCCCGACTTGCTTGCTTACTTGTTTTCTATACCAATTTCCAGACTCTGGGATTACAAGAACACGTGTATTTTCACATGGTTTGCCAGAATATCACACCATTTATACGATACTTCTCTGTATCAAGCACATAGCAATATCGCTTGCATAGCAGCATCGCTCTCGCAACATAATTCCGAAGATACAGACTGGAAATTATTTCCCTAGAAACCCGAAACTTTAGCGAGGTGGAGCGTGCTGTAAACCACTGAGTAATTAGAAACTTATCCCGCCTGCGAAGACCTTTATGTGAAAACTCGAAAAAAATAGAGGAAACTGATATATCCACTCGCGAATACCGATGTCGGTGATGTAACAGATTACAAATCAACCCTATAATTTACAAAGTCAACTAAGGTGTTTCTCATGTCTAGAGAACCAGTAAACGTGTCTTCCACCTTTCTTTCACCTGCTAGATGCACACACCTCAATCGATGTTCTCTCAAATAAATAAATACAGGAAATGTGAAGATTAGTCAATCGGACAATTTACATAGGAGGGAATATTGGTCCAGTGCAAACACTTGTCCATATTGAATCTTCTCAAATTTCCACGCTATCACGAAAGCTGTACAACACATACTAACTAGTAGTTCGCTATTCGGCCGTCTAGAGGACGACACGATTAAGTCAGCTACATTCCTGCATCCCAACAGGCCTCTCCATTCTGACAGCTCCATGAATCATTCCCGCTACAGGCCACTGCCGGCGCGCCACGCACCCCTAGACAGAATTATCCTAGGAAACCAGTCACATACATATTTGATTGCTATTCTTACAATGAAATGTTACGATCACAGTCTCAATTGGATGACATTCAGCAATGAGCCAATTATCGGAAATACACCTGCTGATGGCGGTGGCCCTGGAAATAGAAATATCTGTAACATTCTTAAGACTTGACCTACTCTTCCCTTTGCTATCACAGTATTCCACATCAAATCCATACCTTCCTTACGACTGGACATAGACATTTCCTTTGTACATGTCGGAACACACACACATACCTTATAAGCTGATGATCATGGCGAACCTATCACGCACCCCCTTCTACTAACAAGGGAACCTCCCCATCGCACCCCCCTCAGATTTAGTTATAAGTTGGCACAGTGGATAGGCCTTGAAAAACTGAACAAAGATCAATTGAGAAAACAGGAAGAAGTTGTGTGGAACTGAGAAAAAATAAGCAAAATATACAAACTGAGCAGTTCATGGGAATATATGTATCATCAAGGACGCTGGGGATAGCAGGAGCTCCGTGGTCTCGTGGTAACGTGAGCAGCTGCGGAACGAAAGGTCCTTGGTTCAAATCTTCAATCGAGTGAAAAGTTTAATTTTTTATTTCCAGTTTATGTGACAAACTCTTATGTTTTCATCACTTTTTTGGGAGTAATTATCACATCCACAAGAAAACCTAAATCGGGCAAGGTAGAAGAGTCTTTTTACCCATTCGCCAAGTGTACAAGTTAGGTCGGTCGACAACATATTCCTGTCATGTGACGCACATGCCGTCACCAGTGTCGTATAGAATATATCAGATGTGTTTTCCTGTGGAGGAATCGGTTGACCTATGACCTTGCGATCAAATGTTTTCCGTTCCCATTGGAGAGGCACGTCCTTTCGTCTACTAATAGCACTGTTTTGCGATGCGGTCGCAAAACACAGACACTAAACTTATTACAGTGAACAAAGACGTCAATGAACGAACGGACAGATAATAACTATGCAAAAATAAAGAAAGTAAAATTTTCACTTGTGGGAAGACTTGAACCAAGGACCTCTGACCTCTTCTTCTGCAGCTGCTCACGCTACCACGAGACCACGGCGCTCCCGAACCCACGAACTCCGTAATGTTACATATGTGACCCATGGACTACTCAGTTTGTATATTTTGCTTATTTTTTCACAGTTCCACACAACTTCTTCCTGTTTTCTGGATTGATCTGTGTTCGGTTTATCAAGGCCTATCCACTGTGACAAGTTATAACTAAATCTGAGGGGGGTGCGATGGGGAGGTTCCCTTGTAAGTATAATACCTCGCCAATAACCGATTGCTGAAGATACGAAAGAATACTGACAGAAAATCAGCGATGGGTGGACATATCTCATATGTTTTTCGTGCGAGTGATGCCACTGTGTCTTAGAAAGAGAGGCGTAATCGTCTTACAAACGACCAAATATTAGAAAAACACGATCGCAACGACCATGTTACTATCACAATCGGTCTTGCTTCTACAGGTGCACACAAGTATCCATGTTATAAGCTATATCGGCTTTATAAATCGAGGTATGGCATTACCTCCGAAGGAAGTGGTTTTTCCATGCAAATACCGCGACACTGAATATAGACGGTGATCGTCGGAGTATATACACTACTGGCCATTAAAACTGCTACACCACGAAGATGACGTGCTACAGACGCGAAATTTAACCGAAAGGAAGAAGATACTGTGATATGCAAATGATTAGCTTTTCAGAGCATTCACACAAGGTTGGCGCCGGTGCTGACACCTACAACGTGCTGCCATGAGGAAAGTTTCCAACCGATTTCTCATACACAAACAGTAGTTGACCGGCGTTGCCTGGTGAAACGTTGTTGTGATGCCTCGTGTAAGGAGGAGAAATGCGTACCATCACGTTTCCGACTTTGATAAAGTTTGGATTGTAGCCTATCGCGACTGCTGTTTATCGTATCGCGACTTGCTGCTCGCGTTGGTTGAGATCCAATAACCTTTAGCAGAATATGGAATCGATGAGTTCAGGAGGGTAATACTGAACGCCGTGCTGGATCCCAACGGCGTCGTATTACTAGCAGTCGAGATGACTGACATCTTATCCGCATGGGTTTAACGGATCGTGCAGCCACGTCAACAAATGGGGACGTTTGCAAGACAACAACCATCTGCACGAACAGTTGGACGACGTTTGCAGCAACTCGGAGACCATGGCTGCAGTTACCCTTGACGTTGCATCATGGACAGGAGCGTCTGCGACGGTGTACTCAACGACGAATCTGGGTGCACGAATGGCAAAACGTCATTCTTTCGGATGAATCCAGGTTCCGTTTACAGCATCATGATGGTCGCATCCGTGTTTGGCGACATTGCGGCGAACGCACATTGGAAGCGTGTATTCGTCATCGCCATACTGGCCTATCACATGGCGTGATGGTATGGGGTGCCGTTGGTTACACGTCTCGGTCACCTTTTGTTCGCATTGACGGCACTGTGAACGTTACATTTCAGATGTGTTACGACCCGTGGCTCTACCCTTCATTCGATCCCTGTGAAACCCTACATTTCAGCAGGATAATGCACGACCGCATGTTGCAGGTCCTGTACGGGCCTTTCTGTATACAGAAAATGTTCGACTGCTGCCCTGGCCAGCACATTCTCCAGATCTCTCACCAATTGAAAATGTCTGGTCAGTGGTGGCCGAGCAACTGGCTCGTCACAATACGCCAGTCACTACTCTTGATGAACTGTGGTATCGTGTTGAAGCTGCATGGGCAGCTGTACCTGTACACTCCATCCAAGCTCTGTTTGACTCAATGCCGAAGTGAATCAAGGCCGGTATTAAGGCCAGAGGTGGTTGTTCTGGGTACTGATTTCTCAGGATGTATGCACCCTAATTGCGTGAAAATGTAATCACATGTTGGTTCTAGTATAATATATTTGTCCAATGAATACCCGTTTATCATCTGCATTTCTTCTTGGTGTAGCAGTTTTAATGGCCAGACCAACAGTGCAGTTACACGTCGCTGACAGTGCAACCTCATGATAAAATCACCCAACTGAGAAAGTGATTAGGCTAAGAAACTTGGTATGAAGCTGGCATTTGCAACCCCCTCACGCCGCCGCTAGATATTTCTCCAGTATTTGTAACGCATTCTTTCTCGATGCCACGTCAGAGTTTCAATTATATATCGACTGGTTTATAGGCAATGGTTGATTGAGAAGGATCACAAACAGTAAATGGTGTGCTGATTGAGATCGTAAGAAATGTTCACTAGCTTTTCAGATCTCTAGTGTTATGCTTTCTGGTGAAAATCACGTCTATGATTTGGAATCAAGAAAAGTCCTTGAATGATTACAGACACTAGTGAATCGTATTTCTGGCACTCTCATATCTCAAAACGATTGAACGGGTGAACATGAAAACTGGCGAAGCCGTGTGGGGGAATTTTTTTGTTTTGTTTTGTTTTCATTGATACAGAACACATGATTTATGGAGGTGATATTTTCATTTCAAAAAATAAACTGTGAGATACAGTCACTGGCGACAATTTAGCACGAAGAACCTCTACATAAAATAAGGCTTCGCGAAGATAAAATAGGAGGCAAAGGACTGGAAAAAATAATGGACACATTTTCCTACACAGTCAATGCCACAGATATTTATAATTTTCTTTAATGGTATTTGTTTATCTTCTTTCAACCCTCTTTTTTCTTATTAGATCAGAACGTTCTACCATTCGACCCTATTCGTTCTGTGTCGGTCTCCAGAATTGTGGAGGAAAATATTTGTTTTGTTGCAGGCATCCTACAGAAACTTCTCAGCCTGGATGAAGGTGGAGGGACGCCGTCACTGGCAACACACAGGCCGGGCTGCTGGTCGCAAGCTTACGCGAAGTTTCGACGGCTGACGACCACAACTTCGGGAAAGTGTTTCCTGTCATCCAGGAAAGATGTAATAGTGTCTGTCAGCGAAATAACAGTACTGAATTTCAAATGTGACACGAAAAGACTATTTTCTGACGTTTTGCATCGCGCAAGGACAGTGCAGAATGTCTAATGTTCTTTAATGTATTGATAATATATATAAACATTAATAAGAGGGGAGATACGATGAAACATGAAAATATATAATAATCTGAATGTATCTATTTTGGACAATATATATGCTCTCCTCTCTTGTGAAGCTGTTTTATTCATTATCTGGTAGCATTAAAAGGGAAGACCAGACGGCCTCGACATCGACGTCCCAGGGCAGCTGGAGGAGGACGCTACAAGCAGTCATCTGCAGCTTCACCACGGGAACCTCTGGAGCAGTTTAGCAAAACTACGGAAAACTCAGGACTGGCTCTAGGCTCTTAGTCAATTGTAAATCAGAATCCAAAGTTATGTCAAACGAAGTAGTTTCACAGTTTCTACTTCTTATAGTTGATTGAAACAGTATCATTGATTCCGAAGGAACACTTCCACGTTGCCTTGTCTTGTAGCTTCTTCCATGTAATATGGCTACCATGATCGAAATACGATTTTCAGCGTCCGATCTAGAAATATTACTTTCAGTGTGATTCCGATTGGTGTACAAAAAATCCTAATTTATGGAGCCGTTACTCTGCTAAAACACAGAGGAGGCAACGTTGCAAGATGAGCAGTAGATAATCGACACAATTGCTAAGCGCCAGGTGCCAAAACCAGTTCCCCAGTAACTATCATTTTCTAGATACTTCAGCATAATATTAAGAAAATGGGTTGGGGGTGGGGGTCACCAATGTAACTTTATATATCTGAGATTTTCTTTCACATTGTTGTCTGACATGAGATAGTTGATAAATACGTTTCACAACAGAAGGCAGTTCAGAAATTATGTAAGTATTTTCTCATTTCGTTAAAATATTTTTGTCAAAAGATCTGTTTTACCTCTTACCGTACTATCACAAGCAATCGTACCCTGGTCGGAGCGGCTCAAAGCAAATCCGCCATCTTACAATCCCAGTGAGGAAGCGCACCACAACAAACAAAGAAGTGGTCCACCCGTAGCGTCGTTGACAGTTGATCGTCGGTCCTGGGCTAGATCATAAACTCTTCATAAATTTTGAATATAAAACATCACCAGAGCCCGAAATATTCTGGCCTGATGAGCCACCCTCGTTCTGCCAAAGGCCTTGTCGAAGAGCCCAGAGAAGCGGTCAGAGGTTCGGGTCACGCTCTTACCCTTGGGTTGGAAAACCGTTCCTAAAAGGTGAAAGAAGCACTAATGACCAGTGGTCTAAGGACGTAGAAGGTAATGCAGAACGTTACATTAAGTACACTTAATGTGTGCCTACAGACTTATGGACTGTGATTGAAAAATTTCTTTCTCGCTGCATGGAAAATAATTACGAATTAGTTCAGCATTTGGACCTCCTACATGGAATTTCCAAGGCACTTGGAGTTGCGTTTTAGACTGCGTTTAACATTTTGGAAAATTGGCGTAATGTTTCCTGTCAACATTTTCAGTTAATTACTGTGACTTTAGCTGCGTTCAAGTTTAATATTCGTTGTTCAATGAGATAGTCAATGCATTTGATCCAGAATCAGGTTTTCATTAATATATTAGTAGGCATGTTGAAAACACCACATTTCGTTTACATACGGATAAATTATTTCAGGATTTCCTAATATGTGTGGACTTCTTCAGTTCCGTCTTAGGTGGTGGCCTTGTATGCCACGTGGAGCAAGTACGGACAGTTTCATTCTTGCTTGCATCCAAGATTAGGTTTTCATTCGTAGAAATTATACACTGCATTGAAACTTCCTTGATTTATTTACATTCCCACATAACTGATAAATTCATGGTAAATGGTACTATTATTTGTGCAGCATTTTATATATTTTACACACTTCACTTAACTACGAGTCTAAACTATACTCTGCCTTCAGCAGGGATGCTAATGTTGGGTGCAACTGCAATCAGTATAAACTTTATTCAGAACATCAGTCATAAGAAACCGTTAGATATCTTGTGGCTACAACGTGGACCATATATGTCTTCTTAGAATCAGGCAATGACACTGGCTCCTATAAATTTACCCATTTTAGGCCCCTAATTCTTTCCGTTGTACAAAGTAAGCAGCACCTACTCTTTAACCTGCCGTCAAAATATGCTCAGATCGCGTTATAAATCATTTCCTGGATCAAAACTTCATATAAAAGAGGGCCACTTATCCAGAGCATTTTTGTGAAGACATACTTTCAAGTATCTGACGCTACACGTATATTATTACTCTGCATTTCACAATTAAGTGCCTGGCAGAGAGTTGATCGAGCCATCTTCAAGCTATTTCTCTACCGTTCCACTCTCGAACAGCGCGTGAGAAAACCAATACATGCATCTTTCTGTGCGATATCTGATTTCTCTTATTTTGTTAAGATCATCATTGCTACTTTTGCAAGTGGGCCTCAACAAAATATTTTCACACTCTGAGGAGAAAGTTCGAAACTTCATAACAAGATCCTACCTCAGCGGTCAACGTCTTCGCTTTAGTGATTGCCATCCCAATTCACGTATAATATCCATGGCGCTCTGTTACTGATTTCGCGACAGTAGAAAATGAGCTGCCCTTCTTTGGACTTTTTCCATGTCCCCCATCGATCCAATACGATGAGAATCCCACACCGCACAGTAATACTACCGTGAGAGGTGGCGCAGTGGTTAGCACACTGGACACGCTTTTGGGAGGACGACTGTTCAAACCCTCGTCCGGCCATCCTGATTTAGGTTTTCCGTGATTTCTCTAAATCGCTTCAACCAAATTCCGGGATGGTTCCATTGAAAGGGCACTGCCGACTTCCTTCCCCATCCTTCCCCAATCCGATGGGACCGATGACCTTGCTGTTTAGTCCCCTCTCCCAAATCAACCGACCAACCAACAGTAGTATTCCAGAGGAAGACGTGTAACCGTAGTGCAGGCAGATTCTTTAATAGACCTGTTGAATCTCTTGTCTTCTGCCACTAAGTTGTAATCTTTGGTTTGCTTCAGCCACAACATTATATATGCGATCGTTGCAAATTAAATTATTCACAGATGTAGTTCCTAAGTATTTAGTTGAATTTACAGCCTTTAAACTTGTGTAATTTATCTTGTAACCGAAATTTAGCGGATTCCTTTTGGTACTCATGTGGATGACTTCGAATGACTTCACAGTTTTCATTATTTAGTACCAGCTGTCACTTTTCACACCATACAGACGTCTTGTCTAAATCGTTTTGCAGTTTGTTTTAGTTATCTGATGACTTTATAAGACCTTGCTGTTTAGTCCCCTCTCCCAAATCAACCGACCAACCAACAGTAGTATTCCAGAGGAATACTACTAGCATCATCTGGAAACAGTCTAAGAGTGCTACTCAGATTGTCTCCTGAATAGTTTATGTAGATCAGGAACACTGAGGGCCTATAACACTTCCTTGTGACCGCCAGATATTGTTTCTGTTTTACGCGATGACTTTCCATCAATTACTAAGGTCTGTTACCTTTCTGACAGGAAATCACGAATCCACTCACACAATCGAGAAGGTACTCCATACGCGCGCAGTTTGGCTAGAAGTCGCTTGTGAGGAACCGTGTCAACAGCTTTCTGGAAACCTAAAAATTTGGAATCAATTTTACATCCCCTGTCAATATCACTCATTACTTCGTGAGAATTTAGATAAGTCATAATGTTCGAATACCGTATATCACAATATTACTGATATTTTGAAAAAAATAGTATTATAAAACTTTTTTATCACTTCTGCTGGTGGCAAAGCTCGTGAAATTGTAGAATGGTACACGGAAATTTTTTTCTTGTTAATAATGAAATTTCATCCCGCCATCCAGCATCAGATTCGCTTCAGACCGAAGAGAACGTTGACCGACGGCATTGTTTGAGTAATTACATTAACCGTGTACTGATAGAAAAGAACGCTAAAAGGGCTCTCAGGGACGCTGAAATAAAAGTTTGATAAAGTAAATGCTAATTGTACACGAGTAGCGTTCAGTTGTGGCCACCAAACAATTCGTCGGCAACTTTCCTTCGATGCAGCCTGAAAAGGTTCTAAAATACAACGTAGTAAATTGATATGTAGCATTAATCTCAGAGGAAAGTAGGTTTCTTGATTCAAACACGGATATTATAATTAAATTCTAAAAATGCATCCCCTATATTAAATGATGACCTTTCCTCCTCACTTTACAGATTTATTTACACAGCGAAAATTTATTCTTAATGTATTTTAGCCTTAATTAAACGTTTGGAGTATATTCTACTAATTATTCAGAGAGCAATATTTCAATATTTTCCAAAATCCTCTTGCAAATCGACGTTAGTAGTATGGATCTGTAATTAAGCGGATTACTTCCTATTTCCTATTTTGGGTATTGGTGTGACCTGTGCAACTCTCCAGTCTTTAGGTACGGATCTTTCAACGAACGATCGGTTATATATGATTGCTAAATATGGAGCAATTATATCAGCATACACTGGGAGGAACCTGATCTTGCCTTTATTAAGTGATTAAAGCTGCTTTGCTACGTAAAAGATATCTACTTCTATATGTTGGCAGTTATTCTTGGTTCGAAATGTGGGATATTTACTTCGTCTTCTTTGGTGATGTAAATTGGAAAAACCATGCTGGGTACCTCTGCTTTCGCGGCACTGTCACCAACAGCGTAACAACTGTTATCGCGCAGGGAAGGTACCGATTGTGTCTTTCCGCTGGTGTACTTTAAATGTTTTAATAATTTTTCTTTTCTAATTTCTACCCCTTACTATTCTGTTCAGTAACAATATGTCTAAATACTTAACTCTAAAAGGTGATTACGTAAAATTTAATGAGTTCGGACCCAGAACAACTCGTTTTACTACCACAGTTATTGTAATGATCAATTAATAATTTAGTAAACAAAACCAAAAGCGTCCTGTCAGTAACTTTGAACAAAAATGAGCAAACAAATTGTAATATCACTCACTGGTATCTGCATTTTCTGTCAGATTTCGAGAGATAGTTTCATTATGGAAAGTATTAAAAGCTTCTCGCGCTAAAGTTCGCGTTATATTTCGAGCTTCTGAAAAACATCGACAGTCTTGTAAGTTTTGAGTTCTTTTAAATTCGGAATGATACTTAAATTAATAGACAAAAGAACGGTTCGCTTACACCATGAAAAAAAAAATCGAATACCTTATGAGAGGGTAACTTTCTACGAGTGACAGTGTGCAGAAGTCTGAATGTGGTACTGAAACTATAGAAAGCTGAAAATAATTACAGTATCAGTTCTACAACTTTTACGAAGAAGGTATGAGGCTGGAAAAAATGGAAAATGAGTAAAATTTGGTTGCACTCTAGCGGCAAAAGTGCACCAACTGTCTAGCACTCTGAAGTTAACATTAATGTACCTCCAGGATATGCTTTTCCCACTGATATAAGAAAGGATAGCGTCGTTCAACGAAATTAAACTCTTAGTGAAAATTCTACTTTTACCGTATTTCACGTACATTGTTCGGTAGCTCAGTTGTTAGATCGTCGAACTATACAAAAAATGGCTCTGAGCACTATGGGACTTAACATCTATGGTCATCAGTCCCCTAGAACTTAGAACTACTTAAATTTAACTAACCTAAGGACAGCACACAACACCCAGTCATCACGAGGCAGAGAAAATCCCTGACCCCGCCGGGATGCGAACCCGGGAAACCAGGCGCGGCAAGCGAGAACGCTACCGCACGACCACGTGCTGCGGACCGTCGAATTATACAAAACAATATTCAAAGAGCGTAGGTTCAATGCAACCCGGAAGAACATTCAAAGTCATTTGTTAAATGACTCGGAAGTCCTCTCATATGAAAACCAAATCACAATTACAAAGCTTCACCACACCAATCAGAAAAAGAGTATTATTTTGTTTTCCTTTCCGTTTATGTGCGCTTACATTTGCAATCGCTGTTCACACACTTCACATTCAAAAAGATATTTGCTAGTTAATGTAGCCACACTTTTCACTAAGTTAGAAATAAAGTCTTTTTATCTTCGCACTGACCAGCTAATATCCTCATTGTTTAAACTTTTGAAATTTCATCATCTTAAATAAAGACGAAGTAAGTCTGCTCTAGACACTAATGTTAGTTTACACTCACGAAAATCACAACACTTACGTCTGTGTGACCTGCATGTTTACATCTCTCCTCATACAAAACCTCATCATCCTACACCTCGTTGCACTGTGGGCGTGTGGTAATATCTTCACTACTAGCAATGCTTTCCAACAAAGTGAATTGTTTATACACAAAATAAATGCATTGACCCTCAGCTGTACTTTGATTAATTTGAATCTATATTTTACACGTCCTACCATTTAAACAACTGCTGCAATGAGTTCTTGCTAACGGTATTTTCTTATTTCTTGTAAAACTTTTGAAGATATACTATTGCTCCAAGATTGGAGCCTGGGTCCTCTTGACCTGCAATCACATGCGCTATACGTCGCGCCACAGAATGCCTACTGAGAGCTGTCTCCCCGCCGAGTGTCTTATATATAGGAAATTGGCGCGAAGATTTGCCAACAGAAATTTTGTTGCGTTTCACGACTAAACGTCGACAGTCTAGTTATAAGATACGCATCCATTTGCAAAAGTTTTACAATTCTTTAGATTTGAGCGAGTTTATTGATTTTGCAGGTAGCAGGGAAAAGAATGTCCGTCGTTGCATATCTCACAGCTCTAAATGAATGGAGCATAAACGCATTACCTTTCGGAAGTTTTCCACTATCAGCGTTCATAAAATTCGTTTCTATTGTTACTTAAAACAAGTAACTGCGCTATCTAAGACTAAATACCAAAGCTGTTGGCAGAAAAAGTGCGTAAACACCTAGCCTTCGGCTAACACTCCTATAACAGATGAATAGCTTCGTCTTACTCCTAGTCCGTGACATCACCAGAGCTTCGGCCAATCACAGAGCGTTTTCGATCACGTGACCAAAACTTGAATGATTTTTAAGCTTTAGTTACATAAAAATAACTGACCTTTTAGGAGAATGTTTACCGTAAATGCTGCTTGAATATTATAATCGCTCAGAATAATAACAACCCGAACCATATTTTAAACATAGGAAATTGCCTGTTGGCTGGGAGAGTCACCAGTGTTGCGTACGATTTCGTACACAATGGTAAGGAGCGGTGGGCTTCAGAATAGTGTGGCAACAGTCGTTGAAGGAAAACTGGACAGAAGCAGAAATGATTAGTGAACAAGTTAACACATTAAACAGAAGATTAACTTAACTTTTATTTCTCCAAGCATACGAAGACTCATTACAAATACAACAGCAAAGACATAAGTCTAGCTATCGACGTCAATGAGGATGAGATCCTATGTGCTAAGTATGCGCGATTGGGTCGGAGCCGCGACTAAGCGTCGTCTGCGTAGTATCACTTAGCGAAGAGGCTCCATGCCCGAGTGTGCTTCTGGCTGCCGCCCGCCGTCCTATATCGTGGCGGCGGAGGCGCCAAAGGCTTGGATCAGCGGGCGTGCGTCACCGACTCTGCCAGATCCTGCATTACTCCTGTCGTCGTCAGACGAGAACACGCAATTCTGTTGCCAGCTGTGAGCCGGCCAGCTTGGTGATATCTATATGTGATACGTCAAGCTGCACCGGTACAGTGACGCAGATTGCGGGTGCTTTTCGGTCAGCTTTCTACATATGTTCCAATAATCTGGGACCTATATTCCTGTATGCCACGAATCTATCCAAATTTCCTCACGCTGCTAATGTGTTTTTGTCGTCCACCTGTAGATGGTCTCTGCTGTCTGCAGACGGGCTGTGGAGAGTCGCGCCATAGTTCCTTCCAAACGTCTTGTCCTATGCTGGCCGTCCACCCACACAAAATACAATCCTGCCACTTCCTCCCTACTATGAGTTCACGGCCCAGCTCTTAAAAAGACAACCCTGGGTGCGTTACAAGGGAGTGACCGTTGCAGCATCCCTTCGCTGTCTTATTCTCGTTTGGGCCAAATGGCCCAGTGATTGTCTTTTACACCTCTAGTTATAGGATCTCAATGAGGAAAGAGCAAGCGTATACAATTAGTAACAAGTTTGCAATCACTGCCACATCCAGCCTTATGATTCAAAGTGCGATTGATATATCCTGTCTGTCACTAGCATCTTCATGAGTTGTATTTCCACCTAAGTGCGAGACATAGCTAGCCAGAAAGGGTAGCCGGCTCTTAAATGATGTATGCGTACATAACGTATGACTGAAGTATATCTGTGCTGATGCGAGTGAATGAATGAATGTAATTATTTCTGACTTTAGTCCTCACTGAAACCTTTCTTTTGCTGATATATCGCTGTGCTGTGCTTGAATCGACGTTGTGAGAGGGTTGCAAACACTGATGCTCATAAAACGTTGCTTATAATAAAAGTTCTTCAGTAATTGTACCTTCTGGCTTTGTGTTTATATGTTTTGTGTACATAATCGGAATGAGTTATTTTTATTCAGTTTTTTTCTTGTTGTGTAACCGAGAACCTGTCTTGGCAACAATAAAAAATTACTAACGAAAGTTACTTTACCAGAGGGTAATGAAAGGCTAGAGAGTGAGGAGCTGGAAGCATTAATTGTCAAAAAAGATTCTCAAAAAATCTTTCTATTTGAGACCAGTGCTGCACTAAAAACATAAAATCCATGCAGTACTTTTCTCGTCACAAATACAGACAATACTCAAGAGCATCAGCGGCACTAAAATAATATTATCAAAATGTACATTGATGCACACGAAGTACAATAAGCAGCTGGCCTGGGTCACCATGTCTTGAGCACATTACACTGATTGTACAGGTTTGCTGCAACATTTGAAACACTCTTATGAAGCACGCAAGCTAAAGAATGCACACAATTAAAGTCCACAAGTTAGAGTGGTAAACAGGAAGTTCAGAACGTTCCCATCAAAATGTCCCTCACCGGTTCATTTCTTCATCAGTGTTCTATTCGTGGTGCAGTGAACGAAGGAAGCCAGAGCTAGTGTTGTGTGGTCTGTGACTACATGGATCGACAACGACGTTTTTGGGGTTGCAGTCTCCTCACTTGCAGTGACCTGAGTACGTCTTCCTCAGTGGTGCCTCATGTTCACAGAAAGCAAACAGAACATCAGTCCTTGGTATCAAACAACGCACATACTAATCTGTGTGAATGGCACCACTAGACTCCCTGCGGCTAGTAGACTGAAGGCGCTACGAGGAAAAATACTGAGTGCCCGAGATTTTAAACACAGAGCTCGCAACTTGGACAGGCGGAGCCTGTTGCTCTCTCTAGTGGGATGCCACAGTACTGGTTGCTAGGTAATGACGTCCAAATACCGCATAAAGGGAAAGCCTCTATCGATAATCGTTCCTTGAGCTGATAAGTGGCTAATACAGTGTAAGGTGCACCGTAATATGTTACTTTTTCGACTCATATGTGGTGGCAATAGATCGTGATACAATACAGTGTCGAATAACCGAAGTATTGGGGAGGGGGGGGGGGGGGGGTAGGGGAGGAGCCGTTTTGGATAGCAATTTTTTTTTCTGTTAAGCCATGAACAGCAGCTAATAAGTGCTACACTATTTCCTTTCGTAATTACACTGCGTAGCTTTGAAAGGTTTTTTCTTTCTTGGTACGTGATTTCTTGTAAATAGCTGTGACGACCTATTCATACACCTTGAACATATCAGGGTCTTCGCCTCCCAGAATTCTTTTTACCATTTCTGTTGAGATTTCAAAATTTTCCAAGTCGTCTCCTCCAAGACCATCACACAGTTTTTTTTCTATCACCTTTGAAGAGTTCCTATTTTCACATAATTACAGTTGTTGTTGTTGTGGCCTTCAGTCCTGAGACTGTTTCGATGCAGCTCTCCATGCTACTCTATCCTGTGCAAGCTTCTTCATCTCCCAGTACCTACTGCAACCTACGTCCTTCTGAATCTGCTTAGTGTATTCATCTCTTGGTCTCCCTCTATTATTTTTACCCTCCACACTGCCCTCCAATGCTAAATTTGTGATCCCTTGATGCCTCAGAACATGTCCTACCAACCGGTCCCTTCTTCTTATCAAGTTGTGCCACAAACTCCTCTTCTCCCCAATTCTGTTCAATACCTCCTCTTTAGTTATGTGATCTACCCATCTAATCTTCAGCATTCTTCTGTAGCACCACATTTCGAAAGCTTATATTCTCTTCTTGTCCAAACTATTTATCGTCCATGTTTCACTTCCATACATGGCTACACTCCATACAAATACTTTCAGAAACGACTTCCTGACACTTAAATCTATACTCGATGTTAACAAATTTCTCTTCTTCAGAAACACTTTTCTTGCCATTGCCAGTCTACATTTTATATCCTCCCTACTTCGACCATCATCAGTTATTTTGCTCCCCAAATAACAAAACTCCTTTACTACTTTAAGTGCTTCATTTCCTAATCTAATTTCCTCAGCATCACCCGACTTAATTCGACTACATTCCATTATCTTCGTTTTGCTTTTGTTGATGTTCATCTTATATCCTTCTTTCAAGACACTGTCCATTCCATTCAACTGCTCTTCCAAGGCCTTTGCTGTCTCTGACAGAAAACAGAATCTTCTCGTTCCCCATCTAACAACTCATTTACCATTTTAGCTCTCCCTTCCATTATCAGGATTAGTCAAACCAGTAAATTACAAGTTTCATATTTATTGCCTTGAGTGCTTTACTCAAGTTTTTGTTCTGCATGTCGCTATCTTGCAGCACGGTTCTCAAAAATAGCCCACAGTCGTTCCTTCTAAATGTTGCTATTACGCCCTGATCCAGTGGCTGAATTATACTGGTAACGTTTGCCGGGAGAAAACACACAACAAATCGTCTTTTTGTAACTCGCAAGGATGCGTAGGTCCACTGCCATTTAGTAAGGGAGCTTTCTTTAGGGAGACATTTTTAGTTTTGAACTTTCGGTACAACTGACCACTAAAACGTTCGGTAAAGAATTGAAAAGTCCTGCAAGAAGATTTTTAGTCTCTACAAAAAACTGATAGTGTATTTCGGGACCATTCTTCAATGCTCGAGACTTTTCAACTTCTTGATGCGTATTGGGAATAATCTATGTGTACCGTGAAGGAAGCTAAGGATCTTGTTGGCAACACCCGTTTCATCGGCACTGTAAATATTGTTCCGTAGCGTAGCCTCGCCTGTAATCTTCAAATTTAGTCTCAAAACATCAAGTGCATCTGGGTCTGCAGATATCTTTTCTCCTCCGACATTAAATTGCCGAATGCTGTATTTGTTTTTAAACTTAACCACTCAGAGATTGAAAACAGAATCGTCTCATTCCCCATCTAAAAACTCAGTTACCATTTTAGCTCTTCCTTCCATTATAAAGCCAGAGCAAGGCATGCATTTTTCTTGCTGTAGTGCCTACTTTTTCAAAGTCGCATGTTTTAAGCGCGATTCTGCGACGACTTTACGGAGGTTGCTCTAGAATATTAGACTTAACCGGTTCCGAAACGGTAATTAGCCGCAATAATGTTCAATAAATTTCCTTTTTCAATTTCTAATTTGTCAGTGAAAATAATCAGGTGATTGTTTCCTTTTCGGTGAGTGTGGTTTTTTTCTGCGAACTTTCGGTGGCAGTATACTGGTGAGACGATGGCTGCAGAAACAAGGTTGGGCGCCCACCTGCCCCCACTAGCTACACCACAGAACACTCTCGCCCTGAAATTATTTCTGTTCAGTACGATATTAGTTTTTGGGTATGTAGTTTTCGGAGGCGTTTCGGATAACCCGGGTTTCGGTTGGCCCGAGTTCGGTTAATTGGGCTTTACTGTATTTCCATTTGAGCTACTTTAGCAAGTCATTAATACAGGCACTTTCTTTATTGGCTTTTTTGGTAAAAGATTCACTGTAAAGCTACGGGAACGTTTCAGGTATTGCATACAAGAGTTCCCACGTTCCTCTCAATTTTTTGCAGCTAAGGGGTAGTCAACGGCACAAATCGTACCTGCCCGGAGAGCATCCAGTACGGTTTTACATGAGCACAACGTTACCCTTCTGCCAAATTCTGCGCGTAAGTGCAAATTCCGCCAGTAAACTGCCGTCTCTACGTCACCTGGTGCGCTCAAGTTAGTTTGCTAGCACTTCCCTCGCGCTCCTATTATGGGCAACTACCTTCGTGCGCTAGTAGAGAATTAACTCAATTTAAAATGTCTATCACGCTCGGTCCCTGACGATGCCGTAATAATTGAGAGGCCCACACCGCTCATCGGGTATTCCGGAAGCCTGCGGGCAGTATACACGGCTAATCAGCGCGCCGCGCGCAAATATTGAGTGACTGCGGCCCGCCTCGGCTGCACTGCTAACGCCGCCGGAATTTTCCCTCCAGCCGCGGGGCGCGACGAGGTGTCTGGAGCGTGAGTGAGGGTGGGCGGCGCATCGGGGAGCCCGGCTCGTGGTGAAGGAAGAAAGAGAAGCGACAGTGCGGGCGCTAAGCAAAAAAGAAAAATATTTTCTCGCTCGGCGGCGCTTTACTCTGTCTTCTACCCCCGTCCTACCCGAAGTTCTCCCTCTCTTTCTCCTTTTTTCTTTTTTTCCTGTACGGACTCCCCTCCCCGCCTCCTCTGCGCGGCACGCACATCTCTCGCCGTTTATTTCGCCTGCGTTCCTCGCGGTCCTGTTTCCCCCTCGACAGGCCTGGCGAGGGCTATCTGTGCGTCCAGAAGAGTATTCGGGAGAGCCGGTGTTAACGCGGGATTTAGCCCGGCCGCCCCCCGAGGGCTGCCGCCTCCGTCTTAATGAGCCGCCAGCCGCCACCTCCGCCGCCTCCTTCCGCCATTGGCATTCGCGTCAGGCGCGCGCCTTCGTTAGAGGGCCCGTGGCGGGCGGAGGGCGCGAGCCGCTCTCAGAAGACGCCGACTGCAGCGCCGCCGTATGTAAAATTCATAAACGGTCCCTGGCGGCGCGGCGTCACAGCCGCTCTGGCGTAACAAGTTGTTTAGCCGGGCGAGTCGCCGAGGTCGCGCGCGCCCTGATGAATAGCGCCTCCCTTACACAGCTCCCGGCTCCCTTTCCTTCCTCTTTCCCTTTCTTTCTTTGCCGTCTTCCCGTAGAGCAGCCACTGTCGCTGCGGTCCTTTCCTGTCGCGTCCCGTACCTCACCTCGCTCTTTCAGTCTTCTCGCTCCCTCACCTCCTCTCTCCGTCTATGCCTTTCCCTTTCTCTATTTCATCGCGGTGGGAAATCTCTCTCCCTCCCGAGGGAAACGGGATTTAGTCACGTGTCTCGTGTAGAAGACGTTGTTGAATGTGGCGGAATTATCATCTTTTACAGCTGACGGCTTCTTTTTTTCCCCTCCTATTTTCCGTCCTGTGCGGGGACGCGGCGCGCACGGGTACCCATACAGCGAGACAGCCCCCGTGGTTCCTCCTCTCACAGACTTGCTGCCTGTCCGCTGTGATGCTATGACGCAGGTGTGAAAAGCCCCCTCTTTTCGGTACCAGCCATCTCATTTCGTGAGCTAAGTCTGTACAGCGTGCGTCAACTGGCCACATCTCGCTACAACATACGAAGGCAGGCCACGATATCCGGGTCACGGATTTACTACAAACTTTCACGTCTAGTTGTCCATTGGGACAATATACCCTAAGGAGTCATGGGACTGCGACATGTATACGTACAGATGGCGCTAGTATCGCGCACTCATGGTGTAAAAGGGCAGTGCATCGGCGATCATTTGTACTCAGGTGATACATGTGGACAGCTTCCCGACATTAATACGACCGCACGACAGGAATTAACAGGCTTTGAACGCGGAATGGTAGTTCGAGCTAGGCGAGTAGTGAAATGTCCTGCTTAACCCGCAGGATAGGACAGATAGAATAAATTATGGAAAGGGGCCAAAGTAAGAGGTTGTCAGTTACACTCGAACATACAACTTCATTATTTGATCAAACATTACAAGAGCCCAAAAAAATGTGGTGTCACCGCCAGACCCCACACTTGCTAGGTGGCAGCCCTTAAATCGGACGCGGTCCATTAGTATACGTCGTACCCGCGTGTCGCCACTATCAGTGATTGCAGACCGAGCGCCGCCACACGGCGGGTCTAGTCTAGAAAGACTCCCTAGCACTCGTCCCAGTTGTACAGCCGACTTTGCTAGCGATGGTTCACTGTCTACATACGCTCTCATTTGCAGAGACGACAGTTTAGCATAGCCTTCAGCTACGTCATTTGCTATTACCTAGCAAGGCGCCATATTCAGTTACTATGTCTTCTGAACAGATAATATTGTGAATCATGTACCGTCAAGAGCGACGTTTATCATTAATGGATTAAAGTTAAGTATCAAACTAATTACGTCCGCTTTCTTAATTCTAATTCCTTGTCATCTTCCAGATCTCACGTCAGTATAGTTCTTCCCTCCTCAAGCCAGCCTGCGTGAGCTAAGACGCGTGCATTTCGGCCTCCTCTAGTAACGTGGTGTTGGCTCTTCAGCCAACACAACAAAAAATTTACACACACAGCTTTAATCTTTGGGTCTTAATTACCGGCTGAAAGCCACTTTAATTTAAAAACGGCTGAAGGCCAATAACTTAAAACGCAAGCACAATCAGAAATTTAAAAGGCAAGCCTTATCTTAAAACAGTTCTTTCGTTAGGCTGAAGTAAACAAGACTTAAAAATTAAAGTTTTTTAAAAATGCCAAAGGCCTTACGTGAAACAGTACTTTAAACTAGGCTGAAGGCCTTAACACTAAAACAACTCTAATTTAAAACACAAAACCGGCTAGAAGCCATACAAGTACCAACAACAAAAACAATTTTTAAAAAAAGGCAGTACACACAAGGGAGCCCAGATGTTCAAGAGTCGGCCTGTAATTCAAACACTAACGCTCGCTTTGGTGAGACAGGCAGTCGGGCCAACCATTCACGGTCCGAGGCAGCCCATCCGACCAACAGTCGGCGGACCCACCGACGAGATAACTTCCACTGCACCCGACCAGGGTACAACAGGGAGTTCAACGGAACAACGTAGAAGATATTGGTGCCCACAACCAATCATACACGGAGCTGTCAAACTACACACCGTGCTGGACAGCAACAGCACGATGATGAAACCACACTGCCTGAAATTCACGTCAACGCCTAGGGCATGTAATCGGAAAGTTAAAGGCCACAAGGCAGGAGATTCCGCTGGTGCACTTCAATTCAAATAACCAAATACAGTAAAACTCCACTGGAAGGTAGCTAGAATTTTCCAACTTGAAAACTACGTTGTTGCTCGCGGGAATATCCCAACAGCCGACAACGACCTCGAAACGACACAATGTGAACAGTTGACCTGCTGGTAGGTTAAATTAAAAGTCAACTTTCGTGTCCAGGGTCGGTGAGCCACGGACCTCGTAGCAATGAGAACAGCGCCACACTCTCCGAAACCGAGTAGAGACCGCCAACGGCCCAAAACTACGTCCCGCCAAGAATTCCTCACTGCCAACCGACCGACTGGTCGCACACCACCCGGAAACTATAAGCGCCAGATCGAAGATAGTCCAAGGTGCGAATATCGATACACACTGCTGCTGCCACCCGCGGAAGGAGAGGATAACAACATAATCGCGATAATCGCGGGAGACTAAACACAGAATCGCAATGCAGGTTCAAACCAGCGCATAACATGAGCCAGCCACGGCTGAAGTAGGACATTCTATTTCGTAAATCGTTTGGGAATTCAGTATTCCGAGATCAACAGTGTCAAGGGCGTACCGAGAAAACCAAATTTCAGACATTACTTCTCACCAACGACAACACAGTGGCCGACAGCCTTCACTTAACACCGGCCGGTGTGGCCGAGCGGTTCTAGGGGCTTCAGTCTGGAACCGCGCGGCCGCAACGCTGGCAGGTTCGAATCCTGCCTCGGGCATGGATGTGTGTGCTGTCCTTAGGATAGTTAGGTGTAAGTAGTTCTAAGTTCTAGGGGACTGATGACCTCAGATGTTAAGTCCCATAGTGCTCAGAGCCATTTGAACCATTTTGAACCCTCACTGGGAGCAGTGGCGTTTGCGTAGAGTTCTCAGTGCTACCAGACAAGCAACCTTGCGTGAAATAATCGCACCAATGAATGTGGAACATACGTCGGATGTATACGTTAGGTCAGTAACGCGAAATATGGCGTTAATGGGCTATGGTAGTAAACGACCCTTGCTAACAACACGACGCAGCCTGCAGCGCCTCTCCTCGTCTCGTGACCATAGCGGTTGGACCCTAGACGACTGGCAAACATTGGCCTGGTCAGATGAGTCCTGATTTCAATTGGTTCGAGTGTAGGGTTCGAGTGTGGCGCACACTCCACGAAGCCGTGGCCCAGGCTGTCAAAAGGTCAGAGTGCAAGTTGGTGGTGATTCCAGAATGGCAAGGGCTGTGTTTACGTGGAAGGGTCTGGACCTTCTGGTCTAAGCCGGTCATTCACTGGAAATGGTTATTTTCGACCAGTTGGGGATCGTTTTCAGCGATTCATGGCCTTCATGCTACGGATGACAATGCGCCATGTCATCTCGCCAGAACTGTTCGCGACTGGTTTGAAGAACATTCTGGACAACTATAGCGAATCCTTTGACTACCCGAATAAGCCGACATGACTACCTTCGATCACTTATGGGGTGTACACGAGAGGTCAGTTGGTGCACAGAGCACTGCATCGGCGACACTTTCGCAGTTATGGACAGGTACAGAGGCAGCATAGGCCAGTATTTTGGCAGCGAACGTCCAACAACGTGAGGCCATGTCAAGTGGAGTTGCTGCACTGCACCGGGCAAAAAGAGGTCTGACACAATACCTAGAGTCCTCTCATTACTTTTGTTACCTCAGTACATGTTTCCTGTGTTACTGGAGGAGTAATCAAGACCTGAAGTTCATTTCGAGTTAGTAAGGTACCTGGGCTCTTAGAAATGTTTGGGAGTTGCAAGTGACGAAGATGGATCCAGTAACAGCGGAACCGAGAACCGCACTGACTAAGCAAGAACGACATGTAGGTTTCTGGAGCTCACATATTAGATCAGAAACGAAAATTAGGGTGCTCAAAACTACCGTAGAAACATGGGAAATAACTGAAAGAATTAAAAGGAATTTATTGTCAATGAAGATGGGATTTTGGAGGTATTGCTGTATGATCATACAATGTAAGTTTTCACGGCCGGTACTGTCTTCACTTAAAACATCCGGACTGATAGGCCGTGGTCGAAGTATAAATCTCTCTCCTGACGTTTCGTCTCCGTCTGCGGGAGACATCCTCGGAGCTTTACCTCCGAGGATGTCTCCCGCAGTCGGAGACGAAACGTCAGGAGAGAGTTTTACACTTCGACCACGGCCTATCAGTCCGGAAGTTTTACGTGGAGGTATTGCTGTAGGTTGCTACTCATCACTACTGTATTGCGAGTATGCTACGGCTGGCGTCGTTTCTCGCTTACCATATTCCACATCCTCCAATCATGCCAGTATCCTTCTTCTTGTGCTCTGGCATCAATCGCCACCGGACATCCCGACCCAGCTCCTCCTAGATCGTCCACGAGTTCTCATTTCCGCTGGGTCCACTGCCACACTTTCTTTGGTCATCGGCTATCAAGTATCCTTTGTAGATGTTCATATTGCTACAGATATTTCATCCTTGTGGGGTTTGTTGTGGTTTATCGACACCAACTGCATCTCTTATGTTTGAATTCTGCACACGGTCCAGCACAAGCGGTTCGTTTATCTGGCGCTTGTTTGCTACTCATTTTTTGCACTAGACATAGCAATATTTTGAACAGTTGATCGATATATCAACTCTTGAATGCTTTTGTTATTCTAAAAGCCGAGTTCACTTGTTGCACGACGCTTTTGCCCTCCCGTTTTATTATTTATTCATTTTTTCGTTTGATAATGTCATAATCCCGATACCTAAATGCTCACATCCCCTCATCCAACTGATCCAACTTCCAGATCCCCTATAGTACTGTCACTAAACTTCACACATTCGTTTTGTTTGTTTGTTTTTTTTTTTTTGTTTTTTTTTTTTCAAGCTGATTGTGAGGCCTCTTTGTTTCATATTTCTCTTTTAACTTCCGAAAAATGCCAGCTTTATCCTAGTCTCCTGCTATGATGACCTGGTCATCAGCAAAGAGAAGTGTGTACAAGATTTAGTCCTCCACAGGGACTCCCATGAGTTCACATTTGCTCATCCAGGCTTTACGCACTTCCGCCGCTTGGATTTTAAATAGTGTCGATGCTATAGCACACCCAAAATGCAACTTTGTTGTAACAGGAAACTCCGGTGACAGAGAATTTCGTACTTTGACACCATTCGCGCTGTTTGCATGTAAATGGATGGCACGCCATAAAGTTCATAGTTTTCTACAAATACTGTCATCGTACCGTGTCGTTGGGCTACTGCAAATCCACAGAGACTAGACAGAAACTAGATTAGTTTCCTTGGTGGCTTTGCAACAGTGGGTAACTATTCACATGATAATGAAACACTATCTATTGAAGAAGAACTATGGGAAGCATCAATTACTGCGTGAATTTGCAGAAAAATAAAGTGTCAAACAGCCAACTTAAATATCGGAACATTACACCTTACCTACATTGGGAAGACGATGGAAATATGTAGCTCTTACCATTAAGTGTTGTCATTGTTTGCTTTGCTAAATCTTGGCTGTGAGATAGATCTGCAGTAGTGCTCTGGATGACTTTGATGTCATATTACGGACAATGTAGTTGCGGAAATATTTTATTTTTAAATCCACTGTGATTGCAAGGTATGTGATAGGAATATCAAACTTCCGTCAAGTTTCATACATGAGAGTAATATTGATGCATTTTAAATTATGAGTTATATATGCAGCAGTGGCAATATGTGACAAATTTTTACGTTTTTAAATGAGTTTAATGTGTGGTACTTATATGAGCAAGCAGTAAAGGAAACAAATGAAAAATTCGGAGTAGGTATTAAAATTCATGGAGAAGAAATAAAAACTTTGAGGATCGCCGATGACATTGTAATTCTGTCAGAGACAGCATAGGACTTGGAAGAGCAGTTGAATGGAATGGACAGTGTCTTGAAAGGAGGATATAAGATGAACATCAACAAAAGCAAAACAAGGATAATGGAATGTAGTCTAATTAATTCGGGTGATGCTGAGGGAATTAGATTAGGAAATGAGGCACTTAAAGTAGTAAAGGAGTTTTGCTATTTGGGGAGCAAAATAACTGATGATGGTCGAAGTAGAGAGGATATAAAATGTAGGCTGGCAATGGCAAGGAAAGCGTTTCTGAAGAAGAGAAATTTGTTAACATCCAGTATTGATTTAAGTGTCAGGAAGTCATTTCTGAAAGTATTCGTATGGAGTGTAGCCATGTATGGAAGTGAAACATGGACGATAAATAGTTTGGACGAGAAGAGAATCGAAGCTTTCGAAATGTGGTGCTACAGAAGAATGCTGAAGATTAGATGGGTAGATCACATAACTAATGAGGAAATATTGAATAAGATTGGGGAGAAGTTTGTAGCACAACTTGACCAGAAGAAGGGATCGGTTGGTAGGACATGTTCTGAGGCATCAAGGGATCACCAATTTAGTATTGGAGGGCAGCGCGGAGGGTAAAAATCGTAGAGGGAGACCAAGAGATGAATACACTAAGCAGATTCAGAAGGATGTAGGTTGCAGTAGGTACTGGGAGATGAAAAAGCTTGCACAGGATAGAATAGCATGGAGAGCTGCATCAAACCAGTCTCAGGACTGAAGACCACAACAACAACAACTTATATGAAACTGCTGATGTGTATTAAACTATAATTCATTTTAGTAGTGCCAATATGCTAACTGTCTTTTGACAAGTAATACAGAAAATTTAGATAGGGGAACTTCAGGCGGAAGTACTTGCAGTGATTGGCTCTTCCATTTTAATGATGGAGGAGAGGGAGAGGGAAGTGGTATATTATGCAATGCATCTTTATGCAGTTTTACGCAATAATCACGAAAATAGTGCCACCTAGTGCTGTTTTTACATGTCGTTTTAATAATACATTCTTATTGGCTGGAGAGGACGGGGAGGGGGCGTGGGAGTATGAAACACAATTGAAGTATCATTTGATGCAGCATTTTAATACATCGCTGAGATTGATTGTAAAGAGGGGTTGGGACATAAGATACAGTTGAGCTGTTTCTGAATCTTGAATTTTTTGATTAGGTAGAAATAAGGAGGGGGGTGGTGGGTGGGGAGGAAAAGGTTTTTAATTTTCCACCCGCACAACTGGGTTAATTCTGTCACCCTGGATTTTTTGACTGGCTTTTCATTTTTTACACTGTACTGTGATTCCTTGGTGACTGTGGTGATGGGAGAAGTGTGGACAGGGAGAGGGAGAGGAGGGGCATCTCTTACATAATGAGTTGAAGGTCGAGCTCAAACTCAAGATCATAGATCATTGACTCCTGCACCTGAGTGTTCGTAAAGGTGAAATTTGTCTCCTACTGTAAGTGAGCGTATTAGGACTGTAATCTGATTAGCTGTTGTCACACATGAGTGTACAAACAGTAATAGGTCAAGTGAAACTTAGACCCACTCCCAAAGTAGTGCTCACAGATGAGACTCCACTTAACGAGACAGTGATGCGACTAGAGAGTACGCGGGGCAGTGGATATTATCTTTGGAGCTGAGCATAGGATTCACTGGAAACTGCACAAATCACGACGGAATCACTTTATTTCTGAAGATTTTCCAAACTTTCATATTGGTTACAAAGGATAAGACAACTTCTAATTGCACCTTGGCTTAGTGTCATGTTAAGTGATACGTGTGCCACGTGAGTTCATAGCCGTAATAGATCCCAACATCTCACTTCGTTGACTATTACAACTACACTACGTGATCAAAAGTATCCGGATACCCCCAAAAAACATACGTTTTTCATATTAGGCGCATTGTGCTGCCACCTACTGCCAGGTACTCCATATCAGCGACCTCAGTAGTCATTGGACATCGTGAGAGAGCAGAATGTGGCGCTCCGCAAACCTCAAGGTCTTCGAACTTTTGTCATATGATTGGGTGTCACTTGTGTCATACATCTGTACTCGAGACTTCCCCTTCCTAAACATCCCTGGGTCCACTGTTTCCAAAGTGACAGTGAAGTGGAAACGTGAAGGGACACGTACAGCACAAAAGTGTACAGACTGACCTCATCTGTTGACTGACAGAGACTGCCCACACCTGAAGAGGGTCGTAATGTGTAATAGGCAGACATCTCTCCAGACCATCAGACAGGAATTCCAAACTGCATCAGGAAAGTGCTATGACAATTAAGCGGGAGGTGAAAAAACTTGGACTTAATGGTCTAGCGGCTGCTCATAAGCCATACATCACGCCGGTAAATGCCAAACGACGCCTCGCTTGGTGTAAGGAGAGTAAACATTGGACAATTGAACAGTGGAAAAACGTTGTGTGGAGTGACGAATCACGGTACACAATGTGGCGACCCTATGGCAGGGTCTGGGAATGGCGAACGCGGTGAACGTCATGTGCCAGCGTGTGTAATGACAACAGAGAAATTTGGAGGCGGTTGTGTTATGGTGAGGTCGTGTTTTCCTGGGAGGGGGGGGGGGGGGAGGGAGGAGGGGGGCTTGCACCGCTTGTTGATTTGCGTTGTACTAACGCAGTACAGGCCTACATTGATGTTTTAAGAACCTTCTTGCTTCACGCTGTTGAAGAGAAATTCGGGGATGGCGACTGCATCTTTCAACACGATCGAGCACCTGTTCATAATGCACGAACTGTGGTGGAGTAGTTGCCCACAGTCCTGACCTGAATCCTATAGAAAAGCCTTAGGATCTTTTGGAACGGTGATTTCGTGCCAGGCCTCACCGACCGACATCCGATACCTCCCCTCAGTGCAACACTCCGTAGAATGTGTAAGTAGGCTGTTTAGGTTTTCTTATTGGTAACGCCACGTAGCGCTCTGTATGAAAATCACTGGCTGTGCAGTGTGCAGTCAGTGGCTGGGTGGCATTGTTGGAATTTGCTATTGTAGTGTTGGGCAGTTGGCTGTTAACAGCACGTAGCGTTGCGCAGTTGGAGATGAGCCGCCAGCAGTGGTGGATGTGGGGAGAGAGATGGCGGAATTTTGAGAGCGGATGATCTGGACGTGTGTCCATCAGAGACAGTACATTTGTAAGACTGGATGTCATGAACTGCTATATATATATATATATATATATATATATATATATATATATTATGACTTTTGAACACTATTGTTTGATCTCTATCAAAATCTTTCATTTGCTAACTGTGCCTATCAGTAGTTAGTAACTTCAGTAGTTAGAATCTTTTATTTAGCTGGCAGTATTGGCACTCGCTGTATTGCAGTAGTTCGAGGAACGAAGATTTTTGTGAGGTAAGTGATTCATGAAAGGTATAGGTTATTGTTAGTCAGGGCCATTCTTTTGTAGGGATTATTAAAAGTCAGATTGCTTTGCGCTAAAAATATTGTGTGTCAGTTTAGTGTTGATCAGAATAGGTAAAGAACGAAATGTCTGATTACGTTCAGTTCTGCTCAGCTGTTTGAAAATCAAATAATGTAAGAGGTTTATCAGCACAGTAATTCATTAATTTTTCTAAGGGGGATTTTCAAATGGTCTTCCATTCCGAAAGAAACCTTCAGGCACCTGATTGAACGTATGCCTGGGAGAGTGCAAGCTGTCATCAAGGCTAAGGGTGGGCCAACAGCATAATGAGTTCCAATTTCACCGACGGAGGCGCCATTAACTTGTAAGTCATTTTCAGCCAGGTGTACGGATACTTTTGAGCACATAGTGTATTTGTTATATAAATGTTTAAGATCGTATGGTTTATCAAAAAAGTGACACATGCACATTTCACTATTAACTTACACAAACTGTGGCATAGCCATGAGTAAAAACAGTGACCCAGGGAGTGTGGAACTTGTTTCTTGGCCCACGCCCTACGGATGAGAGGTAGGCGACAAATTCACGGTCCTCCGGCGTCTTCTGTGTCGTGTGTCTGCAGTGGCGACATCTGAGTGCATAAACCGAGTGTCAAGACTGCACTGCGGTGTCTGGCGTAAACAGTCACCCAATGCATCGTCGGCTGGAAGCTGCTCAGATCGTCCCTCAGTCTATCGAGGTAGAGGCTAAACTCCAAGTACGTGGTTTCGTACGACAGTGGTCGCAAATTCGGTGCCACTTGCCGGCTAGACGGGCAGAATTTATACGCATCAGGACCAGTTTGTTGAAGAGCGGACGGCCGAGACGTCACATTATCCACTTGCCATAATGCTGGCAAAGTGTTCTGGTTTCGGAAATGTCGTTGGTCATTGACCAACCGGTTGTGCCAGTGTACCGTGACGGGCATAGTGACGAATTGTTACTCTAGCCGACTGCGAGAAGAAACGAGATTACGGCGCAACTACATCTATATAAATAAAAATGTAAGTGTTCGTTTGTTCAAAATCTCCGAAAATTCTTGTATGATTACTTTGAAATTTGGCATAAAGAGGAATTCTAATTCGGATGTGTTTTTAGATACCTTAAAAATGTTCAAATGTGTGTGAGATCGTATGGGACTGAACTGTTGAAGTCATCAGTCCCTGGGCTTACACACTACTTAACCTAAATTATCCTAAGGACAAACACACACAGCCGTGCCCGAGGGAGGACTCGAACCTCCTCTGGGACCAGCCGCACAGTCCATGACTGTAGCGCCTCAGACCGTTCGGCTAATCCCGCGCGGCTTAGATATCTTGTTCTTTAGTATATGATATATTACGTACACGTAATTTTACGAGAATTTTTATAATGATTGATGTCCATTTTTTATTATATATACTTATCAATAAATAAAGAAGACACGCTCGTATACCAGCAGAACTTGTGTCAAAATTTCAAAACAGTCGATCAAAAACTTTCGGATACTTGCGATTAGGTACATCTGCGTTTCTATACAGACACAAATGTAGATGTTCGTTTCTTCAAATTCTCAAACTTTCGTACGTTCTTCATGAACTGCTTTGAAATTTTAACAGAACATTCCAGTCGAGTACTCAAGTATCTTTGTATACCTACTGGAACTCGATCTGATGTGTATGTAATATATATCTGTAATGAAAGGGGAAACATTATAAAAACGTAAATGTAGGTTTGTTCAAAACGTAAATCTCCGTCAGTTCATGACCGACTGCCTTGAAATTTTGAAACAATGTTGAATCCTAACTCAGGCTTGTTTTTAGGTACCTGAAGTGAAAGTGTTATTACCAAAAATCTCAAGGTGTACGTTTCTGATTTACTTAAGCTTTTCACACTTTACAACATTTAGACACATAGAGACTATATACTTTTAATATATAAATATATATACAAAATATACAAAGTGAAACGTTGTTACCAAACAGGGAAGTTGTACTTACGGATCATTGCCTTATGATTAAAATACTAAGAATTTGCCGTAAAAATAAACAAGGCTCAAGGTCTGAGACGAGCGGAAGGGAAAGTGGACAGAGGGGTCGGAGGAAACGGACACGGAAAATGGGAAGGGGGGGGGGGAGGCCAGAGAAGCAGGGGGAGTAGAAAATGGCCTCACAAAGGTGGAAGATGTCATGGACTAAGAGAGGAGGAGAGAGGTGGCAGGAGGAGATTAAGGGGTGGGGGGGGGGGGGGTGAGAAGATGGAGGTGACGAACAGAGAGAGGGGAGAAGGTGGAGGAGATGGACACAGAAACGGGGAGTGGGAGACGGACAGAAGCAGTGGAGACAAGGAGATTAGGACGTATATCCAGTTCCCATACATATTAGAAAGGAGTGTTTTCTCTTTTCTTTATTTTCCATTGAAGCATACCGAGTCACAGCTAAGCATGGCTGCGTACAGCTGGTATGGCATAGAAATGTAATAAATTATAGACTGTTCTGTACGAAACCACAAAAGAAGTTGCTTTATATTAGAAGAGCAATTCTGACTTCAAAAGCAGCGGAGCGTGCTGGTGCAGGAAGCCATCACGTGAAAGGGGCCGATGAGTGAAATATGTGAGGCGGCCAGGCGTGTGGCGGCCTTAACGTGTCAGAGGCCGGCGCTGATGACGCCGAGCCAGCCTGCTCAGGGAAGCGCGCCGCCCTAACTCAGAGCGACAGCTGGGCAGCCGCCGTGAGGGAAGCCACTGCCCCACCAGGAAACAAAAAAAAAATGTATGTGTATGGAAAACCTCCAGGGACAGCACTGCGACTCCCAGTCCCGTATGAATGCCTTCACCGAGACTCAACTCCCGCATGGACACTACTGACTTGGTACGTACTGCAAATAATGGCCTTAATTGCACAGGTAATTCTCAGATAAATTATGTGTAATATTTCTGTGCATACCAGGGACCATTTACAACCTCTACATCTACATCTACATCTACATGACTACTCTGCAATTCACATTTAAATGCTTGGTAGAGGGTTCATCGAACCACAATCATACTATATCTCTACCATTCCACTGCCGAACAGCGCGCGGGAAAAACTAACACCTATACCTTTCTGTTCGAGCTCTGATTTCTCTTATTTTATTTTGATGATCATTCCTACCTATGTAGGTTGGGCTCAACAAAATATTTTCGCATTCGGAAGACAAATTTGGTGACTGAAATTTCGTAAATAGATCTCGCCGCGACGAAAAACGTCTTTGCTTTAATGACTTCCATCCCAATTCGCGTATCATATCTGCCACACTCTCTCCCCTATTACGTGATAATACAAAACGAGCTGCCCTTTCTTGCACCCTTTCGATGTCCTCCGTCAATCCCACCTGGTAAGGATCCCTCTACATCGGGTAATGCAATAAGAACACACTAAAATCGTTGTGTGTAATTCGACACACTGCAACACACGGGTGTACTTCCTGCAAGCCTTCCCTGTCTTTTCCTCTGTAATGGATTCCCTGCAGGTGCTGTTCTGAGCTGCTCTTACTGAAATGGGTGCTCGCCTTATAGTTTCCTGTTCTGACACTGACCCAAGCATTAGTTTCCTTTCGTACCTCTAGGAAAACCCTCGCTTCCCGCTTATTTGCTGTAATTATTATCGAGCTAGCGATAGAAATTAAGGACAAGTTTTGAGACTACAACGCTACGTAACTGAGACCCCTAGGCAGACTCAAATAAACAGATACATTGCACAACGCCCTCAGTTACACACACGAGAAGTTCACTTAATCATTTAATGTGGTAGCACTGAAATTAGTGGCAAAGTGTACTTCAAGTGTTCAATTTTGACAGTCACTACTCGGTCAGCAGAGCAAACTCATGCAAGCAGTATTTAAATATACATAAGACTGAAGGCGAGCAGAAGAGAGATTCTGTTAAATGGTGATACGCTGGCAGCACGTTACTTCAGCAGAGGAATGAGTGACTTCCTGGTTAAGCTGCAGTCGCATTTTTCAGGTAACGTCATAATATCTATCTACTGAGTTCACCAGCATACAACGAAACGGTTAAGAGGTTTCCTTGTCGAAAACCGGCAGCCTTCCCTAACTTGTGATGCTTCAGCGCTACTTAAAAGTGGCACATAAGCTTTTTATCCATGTGGTCTGCCATCTGAATGCTCCTGTCACAGAAGCGCCTGTTGCTACCTACAAGACTGCCCAAAAAGTGAGAACCACTAATGGCCTTGGACGCTACTTAAATCGCTGTTACCAAAAGAAACTGTCGACATACCAAACTGTCACTATATTTTATGAACAACAGTAGTTCTAGAAGGGCCACTCAAGATCGTCAGCTCGCACGGCACTGTCACCTCCTAATGGCCAACTTCATCTCATAGGTATCTCAGCATGTGAAAGTGTTCAAGTTTATGTTACACAAAGACCTGATTTTTATGGAAATTGCCATATCTACAATATCTATCTACATCCATACTCCGCAAGCCACCTGACGGGGAGTGGCGGAGGGTACCTTGAGTACCTCTATCGGTTCTTCCTTCTACTCCAGTCTTGTATTGTTCGTGGAAAGAAAGATTGTCGGCATCCCTCTGCGTGGGCTCTAATCTCTCTGATTTTATCCTCATGGTCTCTGCGCGAGATATACGTAGGAGGGAGCAATATACTGCTTGACTCCTCGGTGAGCCGGCCGGTGTGGCCGAGCGGTTCCAGGCGCTTCAGCCTGGAACCACGCGACCGCTACGGTTGCAGGTTCGACTCCTGCCTCGGGCATGGATGTGTGTGATGTCCTTAGGTTAGTTAGGTTTAAGTAGTTCTAAGTTCTAGGGGACAGGTGACCTCAGATGTTAACTCCCATAGTGCTCAGAGCCATTTGAACCATTTTTTTGACTCCTTGGTGAAGGTATGTTCTCTAAACTTCAACAAAAGCCCGTACCGAGCTACTGAGCGTCTCTCTTGCAGAGTCTTCCACTGGAGTTTATCTATCATCTCCGTAACCCCGCTTTTACGATTACTAAATGATCCTGTAACGAAGCACGCTGCTCTCCGTTGTATCTTCTCTATCTCTTCTATCAACCCTATCTGGTACAGATCCCAAACCGCTGGGCAGTATTCAAGCAATGGGCGAACAAGTGTACTGTAACCCTTGTTTTCGGACTGCATTTCCTTAGGATTCTTCCAATGAATCTTAGTCTGGTGATGTACCGACGATTTATATGGTCACTCCATTTTAAATCACTCCTACCACTCCCAGATACTTTATGGAATTAACTGCTTCCAGTTGCTGACCTGCTATATTGTAGCTAAATGATAAAGGATCTTCCTTTCTATGTATTCGCAGCACATTACACTTGTCTACATTGAGAATCAATTGCCATTCCCTGCACCATGCGTCAATTCGTTGCAAAAATGGCTCTGAGCACTATGGGACTCAACTGCTGAGGTAATTAGTCCCCTAGAACTTAGAACTAGTTACACCTAACTAACCTAAGGACATCACAAACATCCATGCCCGAGGCAGGATTCGAACCTGCGACCGTAGCAGTCTTGCGGTTCCAGACTGCAGCGCCTTTAACCGCACGGCCACTTCGGCCGGCAATTCGTTGCAGATCCTCCTGCATTTCAGTACAATTTTCCATTGCTACAACCTCTCGATATACTACAGCATCATCCGCAAAAAGCCTCAGTGAACTTCAGATGTTATCCACAAGGTCATTTATATATATATTGTGAATAGCAATGGTCCTACTACACTCCCCTGCGGCACACCTGAAATCACTCTTACTTCGGAAGTCCTCTCTCAATTGAGAATGACATGCTGCCATCGATTATCTAGGATCTCTTCAACCCAATCACAAAATTGGTCTGATAGTCCATATGCTCTTACTTTGTTCATTAAACGACTGTGGGAAACTGTATCAAACGCCTTGCGGAAGTGAAGAAACACGGAATCTACCTGGGAACCATTGCCAGTTGGCAACAGCTATCAATTCTTGAACGCAATTAATATTTATTTGCACCATTTTAGGGGGTCACGTATCCTCCCCCCCCCCCCGTTATACGTCGCGCCATCTCGCTCCACTCCCTCCCCCCCCCCTCCCCAACTCCCCCCGGCCACCGCCACAAACGTGTCATACCCGTTCCTCCTCCACCTGAGCCAGCCCACTTCCTCACCGATAAAAAAAAAAACAAGCTCAAGACCATTTGTCTTGCTGTTTCTAAGTAAAATTCCAGTTACTATCTGAACAACATTGTTAGGGGTAGTTCTCGCTCATTCAGTCATGGGTATTTTATTCGTAACTTTCGCTAATAGTACACAAGAAATGTGGGAAGCAGAACACTTCCTGCTACAGATTTTACTCATACGGTAACCATGCCTGCGATTTATTATTCGTCTTTCATGCAGAAAAATGTGCTTTAGCTGAAGTGCACAACAAAGTAGAACTGGACCGGTAATAAGGGGCATTACTGCAAAGATTATCTATAAAAAGTGTTTGAGGTGGTGGCGTAAACGAAAAGACCTGTGAGAAACCAACATATTACCACCCTCATAAAAAGTGTCTGACGCTGATGTCCACATCCTTAGCATGTAGTGTCTATCCAAGGTAATACCGGGCATTACTGCAAAGATTATCTATAAAAAGTGTTTGAGGTTGTGGCGTAAACGAAAAGACGTGTGAGAAACCAACATATTGCCGCCCTCGTAAAAAGTGTCTGCCGCTGATGTCCACATCCTTAGCATGTAGTGTCTATCCAAATGCCTTTTAAATTCTCATACTTAAATAGATACGTACCGGAAATACTATAGAACAGGAAAAGGATTAGAGGGCGGCGGAAGGGGACAAGTTTAGAACACAAACACTACATCTCGTGTCATACGATGCAAAAAGGTAGGTAATGCTGATAGACTGAAAGAACCAGAGGTTGATGAGAATTTCAGAAGAAGTATTGGGCAACGGTTGACTAGAACAGGGGAAAGGAATTCGCTAGAAGACGAGTGAGTAGCTTTAAAAGCTTAAATAGTAAACGCAGTAAAATATCAAATAGATAAAATAAAGAGACCTACTAGAAATCCTTGGTTAATACAGGTGACATTTAATTTAATTGATAAATGGAGAAAATAATAAATGCAGGGAATGAAGCATGCGAAAGGGTATATAAGCGTCCAAAAATGAGGTTAAAGTGGCCTTTGGAAAAAAGCGAATCAGCTGCATAAATATCAAGAGCTCAGATGGAAAACGAGTCCTGAGAAAAGAAGGGAAAGCTGAAAGGTGGAAGCAGTATATAGACATGATATTGAAGGTAGTATTATAAAAATGAAAGAGGACGTAGTTGAAGATGAGATGGGAGATGTAATACAGCGGGAAGAATGTGACAGAGCACTGAGAGACATAACTCGGAACAAGGCCCTGGCTGTAGACGACATTCCATCAGATCTACTGATAGCCTTGGGAGAGCCAGCCATGACGAAACTCTTCCATCTGGTGTGCACTTCAAGAAGCATGTAAGAATTCCTGTTCCAAATACAGCACTTGCTACCAGGCGTGAAAATTACCGAACTACCAGTTTACGTCTACATCCAAATGGCTGCCCTGGAAATCACACATAACTGCCTCGCAGAGGGTTCATCGAACTACCTTCACAATATGTAGACGTGGGATTCCGCGGCCGTTGTCACCGTCGACAAAATTCTTCTGGGCTGTTGACCGCACTGTCAACATAGAAAATTGTCCGTCTTTCCAGCCACTACGGCAAGTGACCGTCCTCAGGGCTTTGTGCTGAGCTGATTGCAGAATGAGGAACTTTAGGTCTCATATAGTAACGGAGGAACCTGTTTACCTACTCCACACATTCTGTGACACTTTTAACGGAAAAGTGTGTGTTAGCTATGTATCAGCTGGTTAGGTTTGACTTGAAATTTCTGTTCACGAATGTATCAGTGATCATCTTAGAGAAACGTGTGGCACCTGACATCTGCGAACCAGTGAGTCACTGTTTAACGACCGCCTATTTCAGGTGGAAAGGAGAATTTTATGAACAGACAGACGGTGTAGCTATGGGTTCCCCTCTCGCCTATTGCAGCAGACATGTTCATGGAGGCATCTGAATAAACAGCATTCCAGTCCACACCATTATGCCCGGATTGCTGGCTACGATATGTTGAGGATACTTTCGTCATCTGGCCACACGCAAAGGAGGACCTACAGGAGTTCCGCCATCATTTCAGTCAACACCATAGCAAAACTCGATTTACTTTGGAGATGGAAAATAAGGAGGTGCTGCCTTTCCTCGAAGTTGAAGCCTGATGGTAAACTTGGCCGCACTGTATACAGAAAGGCCACCAGCGCGGGCAAGTACCTCCTCGCCTACTCCCACCATCATCATACGCAGAAGAAGTCCGCCCTTGACGCTTTAATCAGGAGGGCCCACAGGATCATTGATGACGAACAGCTGAGAGTAGAACTACGAAACCTCATATTTTTGGAGCCAATGGTCATGGCAAGAAAAAAATGGTTCAAATGGCTCTAAGCACTATGGGACAACATCTGAGGTCATCAGTCCCCTAGACTTAGAACTACTTGAACCTAATTAACCTAAGGACATCACACACATACATGCCCGAGGCAGGATTCGAACTTGCGACCGTAGCAGCAGCGTGGTTTTGGACTGAAGCGCCTAGAACCGCACGGCCACAGCGGCCGGCTCGTGGCAAGAATACGATAGACAAAACTATGACGTTAAAGCATGAAGACAATAGGGAATAACAGAAGGAAGCATAGAACATAGCCCTATTGCCATATGTGCAAAGGTCACTGAACGTGTCAGCAAAGTTCTCCACTGAGAAATATCAAAATAAAAGACGTTCTAGGCTCAACGAAAGTTCCGGTCGACAAGCTAAACACCGAAGGAGTCTACGAAATCGGTTGCGACTGTGGACTGCTGTAGGTAGGCGAGACGGAGTGGCCGACCAGCACACGAATTGCAGAGCATGAAATATATACAGTATCCATCTGGGACAATGTACCAGTCAGCTGTGGCGAAACACCAGGAAGAGTGCAATAAAGAGATAATATTCCGTGAAGTCTGCGTACTGGCGAAACAGCAATTTACATTGACGAGGAAGATTGGAGAGGCGATATAAATAGCCAAGTGACCCGCCAACGAGAATAGAGAGGACGAATATAGGCTCCGGCGTTCTGAGTGCCAGCAGTGACAACGCTACGGGATGACAGCGCGCGCAAAGCAACTCACACAGGCGCGCGAGACACCGCGGTAGCCGTACGAACGCAAAGCGTAGGCACGCCGCAGCCCGCACACGGCAAGAAGTAAACAGCACTACGTCACAGCTACCGCTCGTTTCTAATTCGCCTGTTTCCACCAATGGCAATAAATAATATTGACACCAATCAAGCACGTCTTTATCCACTAACGAGAAGGAAGAATGCAAAGACCAGTAAAGATCACCTAATACTCCTCCTCCCGTACCATCCTATCAAATTACGTAAATAGTTACTTCCGCGACTAGCTGTAAAGTCTCTCTCATTCAGCACTCAGCTCAGCTTCGGCACAAAGCGCTGAGGATTGTCACTTGTAATAGTGGCGAAACATCGGACGGTTTTATTTATTGCAATGGGGTCAGCAGCCCAGAATAATTTTATTGACACCTTCACAATAGTTCTCTATTATTCCACTCTCCAACAGCGTGCGGAAGAAACGAACACCTCTAACATTCCGTGCGAGCTCTTATTTTCCTTATTTTATTATGGTGATCCCCCTATGAAGGTCGGCGTCAGCAGAATATTTACGCATTCGGAGGAGAAAGTTGGTGGTTGAAATTTCGTGAGAAGATCCTGCCGCAACGAAAAACGCCTTTCTTTGAATGATGTCTACCCCAAATCCTGTATCATGTCCATGTCACTTTCTCGTCTATTCCTCGATAGTACAAAACCTGCTACCCTTCTTTGAACTTTCTCGATTTACTCCGTCAGTATTTTCTGGTAAGGACCTAATACCGTGCAGCAGTACTCCAAAAGAGGACGAACAAGCGTAATGTAGGCGGTCTCATTAGTAGATCTGTTGCATCTTCTAAGCGTTCCGCCAAAGAAACACAGTCTTTCGTTCGGCTTCACTCCAAAATTTTCTACGTGTTCTTTCCAATTTAAGTTGTTGATAATTGTAATTCCTAGGCCGGCCGGTGTGGCCGAGCGATTCTAGGCGCTTCAGTCTGGAACCGCGCGACCACTATGGTCGCAGGTTCGAATCCTGCTCCGGGCGTGGATGTGTGTGAGGTCCTTAGGTTAGTTAGGTTTAAGTAGTTCTGAGTTCTAGGGGACTGATGACCTCAGATGTTAAGTCCCATAGTGCTCAGAGCCATTTGAACCATTTTGTAATTCCTAGGCATTTAGCTGAATTTACTTACGGCCTTTGGCTTTGATTTATTTGTCGTACAACCGAATTTTAACGGATTCCTTTTAGCACTCGTATGGGGAACCTTACAGTTTTCATTATTTAAGACCAATTGCAATATTTCGCACCTATCCGATATCTAAATCCTTTTACAGTTGGTTTTGATCATCTGATGATTTTCCTGGACGATAAACAACAGCGTTATCTGCAAATAACCTAAGACAGCTGTTCAGATTGTCTCCTAAATCGCTTTTACAGATAAGGAACAATAGAGGACCTATAACACTACCTTGAGGAAAGCCAGAAATCTCTTCAGTTTTATTTGATGACTTTGCGTCAGTTACTACAAACTGTGACCTCTCTGACAGGAAATCACGAACCCCGTCGCATATCTGAGACGATATTCCACAAGAACGAAATTTGATTACAAACCGCTTATGACGTACTCTGTCAAAAGCCGTTTGGAAATCCAGAAATACAGAATCAGTTTGAGATACCCTCTCGATAAAACTCACTTCTTCATGAGAATAAGAAGACGTGCTTCAGAAGAATGAAATTTTCTGGCTCCTTGGTATGTGTCAATATACCGTTCTCTTAGAGGTAATTCATAATGTTCGAACACAATATATGTTCCAAGATCCTGCTGCATATCCACGTTAATGACATGGGCCTGTAATTTAGTGGTCTAGTCCTACAACTTTTCTTGAACGTTGGTGAGTCCCGTGCAGCTTTTCAGTCTTTGGGTACAAAAGGTTGTATATGATTGTTAAGAATGGAACTATTGCATCAGCATACCCGGAAAGGAGACTAATTGATATACAATCTGGACAGGAAGACTTGCTTTTATTACGTGCTTTAAGTTGTTTCTTTACTTCTGACTTACTCACGTGGGCAGTTGTTCTTGATTTGAATTCTGAAATATTTACTTCGACTTCTTTGGTGAAGAAATTTCGGAAACCTGTGTTTAGTAACTCTGCTTTAGCAGCTCTGTCATCAATAGTACTTCCATTGGTATCGAACAGAGAATACACTGACTGGTTGTATCCATTAGCACGACAAGAATCTCTTTAGATTTTCTTCCAGGCTTCGAGACAAAGTTTCGTTGTGGCAGATATAAGTATCTCACATTGAATTCCGCACTAAATTTCGAGCGTCCGTAAGAGACCGACAGTCTTGGGGCATTTCGTGTTTTTTTTTTAATTTGGCATGCTTTTCCATTGTTTCTGCAACCCCTTTGTTTGTTAATTTATTTGGTATAAGTCTCTCAATTGCTGTCGATACTATTTCTTTTAATTCAAGACCATCTGGTCTACACTTACATTTTTACTTGGGAAGGAGCGGAAATTGTCTCTCAGGAAGCGGACAAACGCATTTTTATTTGATTTTTTTGAACAGTTATAGTTGTCGTTTATTTTGGTGGATTTTGGAGTTACGATATTCAGTCCCGCAACGACGACCCTGAGTTCGCTAATCGCTATATCTGTTTTGATGCTCGTTATTAGCTAAGGATTATTTGCTTAATGTATTTCCACAACCCTTTACTATTCGAGTGGGCCTGTAAATTAATTGCTCGAAATGTATTTCAGAGAATGCATTTAGTATGATTTCGAATCATGTTTTATGCGTATCACCGCATTTAAACAAGCATTTTCTACAAAATGCCGAGTCACCACTAACTATAATTGTATGAGTCGGGTATGTGTTTGAAATTAAACTAGAACTATGCATTTACTATGTTTTGCACAGCACACTTTTTTGTATACCACCGTTACTTTTTATTTTTTATACTAAGTGTGTATCGTGTTTTGTAGCGCTACCAACGTAACATTGCACTTATTTGTCTTTGACCATTACTTTCTTCTTTTAGTTAATTGTATGTGAGCTTTTCTATTTCATTGTATTGTTGTGTATTTATATACTTTGTAAGAGTTACTAAGGAATAATGTTGGAGTTTTTCTATGTGTGGGGGAGGGAGAAGCAGACATAAGTGCATATTAGCGTGATGGAGAAGTCCACAGCTCGTGGTCTCGAGGTAGCGTTCTCGCTTTTCTTTTTGTTATTATGTCATCAAATATTAATTTTTCTACACAATTACAGAACTGGTTTTTATCTAGCGTTTTGTTATTCTTCGGAATTCAGCACTTTATTTAGAATTCTTTGTATAACCAGGATATGGTTTACTTTATATCCTTATGTATCTCTCCAAAGTTAGCGTAGATGTACCATCTTTCATTATGAGTTTGGAAGAGGTTGGTGAATATAGCTCGTTGAAACTTACCTCAGAACTGAAAGCTTCTTTCTTCTTCTTTCCCTGTCTTTTCATAATACTATACAACTTTTCAGTGATCTGGATCATCACTTTTTCAACATCGTACATATTTTGTAGAATTTCGTCATTTTCCTCACGCATTCCATTCATTCTCTACAGCAACAATGAATTGAGCCGTGAACAAGTTAATATTTTCCTTATTTTCATGTAGGAAAAATATTGTGCAGACACTTTTTCAAGATCATACGCTTTATTGTCCATATCACAATATACAATATTTCCAACGCTCATTGTCCAATTCACCGATTAAGTTTTGGTATCCTATAATCATCTCACAATAAGTCTGTGACTTATTTCCAAGTCATATCACTAATCACTAGTAAGAATAATTTCAAAGGTGGAGAATGTTAAACTCGCTCACAAGATCTTTACTGGCAACATTTCTATTTCAAACATTTCAAAAATCTAGTGCTGGAATGTTGCGTTTAACCGTTTTACCACCAACTCTATCGTGAGTTGACACCGTTATTTTCGAAAGACTAGGTCATCATGAGAAGTCCAGACTCTGTGATTTTGTTTCTTTAATTCAGTCATTTCCTGTACCATCTCAAGTCCTCTGCCGTTAACCAGAGCTAATTCCTACCCACTTAGAAGAAATTTATCTCTACCCACTTTTTGACAAGGCAACCGCTTGAAAGAGGAAGATTTCTTAACTACAAGTCTTTTTGTGATATCATTCGCAAAATAATCGGTAGTTGATATCTTACTATGGTAATTAGATTAGTAAAGCTCGCTAACAAGTAGCCCACAAAATAGACGATAACCAATAAAGAATGGTGGCAAACTTTGTTTTTAAGGTAAAATGCTATTCTGAATATCAGACTATCATGTGGTTCATGCATCACCAGTACGAAGTACTCCACAGAACTGATTCGGCGTTGTTAGCATGAGGTTATTAATATACACGTTCCAGTGCTGTTTCAGGACCCAACAGCTCAGTCGCACAGTCCGAGCGCGCATCAACTTTCTGTGGAGAATCGTGTGACAGTTCACGTCACGTGATCTTCTGTCATTCTCAGCTGTGCTTACAACGACTACTTCCACACGCCAATCGAAGACCTCCTTTCACCTTCCGCAGAAACCAAGGCCATCGCTACTGTGGTGATATGTATTTCCGTTCCACACATTTTGCTTTATTACTACTCTAATTACCGTTCCGTGCTCTTTTCTTAACAAAAACATAAGATCTCTACATTTGGAATTATTTGTTGTAACGCTCAAGTAGTTCAACTGTCAATGTAAAATATTCTTACTCTGCAAGTCACATTACACCCTCCCAGGTGAGACCATCGCGTCGAAGGCACTTTCAGTACTGGGCGGGAGCATTTGCAAGTTTTAATAAAACCGTGGGCTGTATCTGTGGTAGTGTACCAACCAGAATCGTCACTCAAGCCGGAGTGGTCTCGTCAGGGGAACCAAAGTGTGTCCTACAACACAGGAGAAGGAGGGTACTAGAGGCGTGGTGGAGCAAGCTTCCCAAAGGAGACAGAAGTCCAGCAGAAAGCATATCAAAAGGCGAGGTAGATCTCTTAAGAAATGAAAGGCAACCTAACAAGGAGAAGGTACTCCCATTTAAAATTCAGTCTGACAAGGTGGGGGCTGTGCGATAGGCTGGTTATCCATCATGTACTATATATATAGAGAGAGAAATACACAGGGTGGTCCATTGATCGTGACCTGGCCAAATATCTCACGAAATAAGCATCAAACGAAAAAACTACAAAGAATGAAACTTGTCTATCTTGAAGGGGGCAACCACATGGCGCTATGGTTACCCAGCTAGATGGCGCTGCCATAGGTCAAACGGATATCAACTGCGTTTTTTTAGATAGGAACCCCAATTTTTTATTACATATTCGTCTAGTACGTAAAGAAATATGAATGTTTTAGTTGGAGCGCTTTTTTCGCTTTGTGACAGATGGCGCTGTAATAGTTACAAACGTATGGCTCACAATTTTAGACGAACAGATGGTAACAGGTAGGTTTTTTTAAATTAAAATACAGAACGTAGGTACGTTTGAAAATTTTATTTCGGATGTTACAATCTGATACAAGTACCTTTGTGAACTTATCAATTCTGAGAACGCATGCAGTTACCGCGTGATTACCTGTAAATACCACATTAATGCAATAAATGCTCAAAATGATGTCCGTCAACCTCAATGCATTTGGCAATATGTGTAACGACATTCCTCTCAACAGCGAGTAGTTCGCCTTCAGTATTGTTCGCACATGCATTGACAATGCGCTGACGCATGGTGTCAGGCGTTGTCGGTGGATCACGATAGCAAATATCCTTCAACTTTCCCCACAGAAAGAAATCCGGGGACGTCAGATCTGGTGAACGTGCGGCCATAGTATGGTGCTTCGAGGACCAATCCACCTGTCATGAAATATGCTATTCAATACCCCTTCAACCTCATGCGAGCTATTTGCCGGACATTCATCATGTTGGAAGTACATCGCCATTCTGTCATGCAGTGTAACATCTTGTAGTAACATCGGTAGAACATTACGTAGGAAATCAGCATACATTGCACCATTTAGATTGCAATCGATGAAATGGGGGCCAGTTATCCTTCCTCCCATAATGCCGCACCATACATTAACCCTCCAAGGTCGCTGATTTCTCTCTTGTCGCAGCCATCGTGGATTTTCCGTTCGCCCAATAGTGCATATTATGTTACTTGAAATCCGTCTTGATTGCTAATTTTTTTTTTTTTTTATTATTCATATGACCGGTTTCGATTCATTCAGAACCATCTTCAGATCTGATATTACAGTTACAGAAGTAACCAGTCCAAATCCAGCAACTTTCACATGCTACGTCACAGTTACTTCTGTGACTGTAATATCAGATCTGAAGATGGTTCTGAATGAACCGTAACCGGTCATATGAATAATTAAAAAAAATAAAAATTGCAATCAAGACGGATTTTATGTAACATTATAAAATCACTGATTGTTGTTATCCCATAAGATATTATGTCTGATTTTGCAAAGTGCATATTATGCCGGTTTACGTTACCGCTGTCGGTGAATGACGCTTCGTCGCTAAATAGAACGCGTGCAAAAAATCTGCCATCGTCCCGTAATTTCTCTTGTGCCCAGTGGCAGAACTGTACACGACGTTCAAAGTCGTCGCCACGCAATTCCTGGTGCATAGAAATATGGTACAGGTGCAATCGATGTTGATGTAGCATTCTCAACACCGACGTTTCTGAGATTCCATATTCTCGCGCAGTTTGTCTGCTACTGATGTGCGTATTAGCAGTGACAGCAGCTAAAACACCTACTGGGGCATCATCATTTGTTGCAGGTCGTGCGTGACATTTCACATGTGCCTGAACACTTCCTGTTTCCGTAAATAACGTAACTATCCGGCGAACGGTCCGGACACTTGGATGATGTTGTCCAGGATACCGAGCAGCATACATAGCACACGCCCGTTGGACATTTTGATCACAACAGCCATACATCAACACGATATCGACCTTTTCCGCAATTGGTAAACGGTCCATTTTCACACGCGTGATGTATCACGAAGTAAATACGGTCCGCAGTGGCGGAATGTTGCGTGATACCACGTACTTATACGTCTGTGACTATTACAACGCCATCTTTCACAAAGCGAAAAAAGTGGTCCAACTAAAACATTCATATTTCTTCACGTACTACTCGAATATGTAATAAAAAATGGGGGTTCCTATTTAAAAATCGCAGTTGATATCCGTTTGACCTATGGCACCGCCATTTAGCGGGCCACCCATAGCACCATCAGGCTTCCCCCTTCAAGCTAGACAAGTTTCGTTCTTTGTAGTTTTTTTCGTTTGATGCTTATTTCGTGAGATATTTGGCTTGCTCTCTATGAATGGACCACCCTGTGTACATATATATATCAAGGATGACGACAAGGCTATGATAAAGGATAATGAGTTTGTATTAAAAACATTTTATGTACAGGAACTTGTAATATAACGGAAGTTTGTAATGAAGAGGAAGGCTGTAGATAATTTGAAACGAAAAGTACAAATATAATAACAGAAACAAAGAAAAAACTAAGAGAATCAAAGGATTAAAGAAATTTCACATCAGTTTAGAGTGGAGTCTGGCGACTGCAATGAGCAGTGAGTGGAATAGATATTCTACAGGTAAAAAAAGGAAAACAATGATTTTTTTATGACTAAGTAAATGAAAGAATGCTAGCTTTAGAACGGATATAGGGCATCTACGCACATGAAGGAAAAGGCTAAGATTCTGAAATATTTTACGAACAACTGAAAAAACAAGTAAAGAAATATAACAAAACTGAGCCATTCTTAATATTAGGAAACTTAAATGCGGGAATAGGAAAAGGAACAATAGTAATTGCAATAGCCACATTTGGTGAAATAATTTTCAATGAAAATTTTATGAAATTGAGGAAGTTTGCTACGTTTCATCAGTTAAATACTAAAGTACTTTTTTTTAGAAAGGAAGACATAAATAAATACACCTCAAACACAAAATGTCCATACTCAGCAGTAGATTATGTACTAGCTAACAAAATACTCTCAAATTTTGATACATTTGTATTTAGAGCTAATAATAGAGGCTATGATCGCTGGAGGAAGTAAACAAATGTAAAGAAGGCCCATAGCCAGACATTGAAATTTTATATTCGTCCCACACAAGAAAGAATCTTAGAAAATTTGTATAAAAACAGACTCACACACAAACGGCAAAGGGCTGAAACTAGAGACAATATTGTAGAAGAATGAAAAGACTAAAATCAGCAATGTTGAAAATAGTTACATCGATACTAGGCAGAAGCGAAACATCAAACTGTGAAAGGCAACTGAAAATATGGAATACAGAAATAGCCAACAATATTAAAGAGAAAAAAATGCTTATAATGGCTATTTATAAATATAGATGAATGAAGCCTGAGAAATACAGAAACAGAAAAGAAATAAAAAAATTAGTAACAAGATACAAAACAGAATACAGGAAATATTCATTGCTAATGTTGAACACGACATTCATGGAAGTATATGGTTTAAATTTATGAAACATATTAATAAAACTGAGAAATATTTTGCAAAAATTAAGATAATAACAGGAAATAATGAATACAACATTACAGGAATTTATGATATGATGAAAACAATAATGAAAATTATTGTACAAAAACTGATAATAACTTAGTAGATAAAATAGAAATAATTCAAAGCAGCCATAAAAGAAACAAAAAATAGAAAAACTACTGGTGTAGATGGAATTAAAGCTGAGTTAAACAAGTATAGAAGGATAATTTCAGGATTTTTCTTTCTCCATCTTTTAAATATATTGGAAGAACTCATCTGTACCTTAAAAACTGAAGAAAGCGTACGTTATTTCTACATTTAAAAAACGTAATAGGAAAGACACAGAAAATTCATGAAGAATACATATACTAAACCCAAGATTTAAAAGATATGGAGAAATTCTGAATCAAGTATACTAAACTATCACTGATGCAATAAGTTCAGAAGAACAGTCAGATGTCAGGAAGGGATTTTTGTGTAATTATATTTACAATAAGAAAAATTGTTAAAAAACATCAGGATTTCGGTTTAGACTCACAACTGGCATTTAGTGTGTATGAGAAAGACTTTGATAACATAAAATGAGCCGTTTCCTGGAAAATACACTCCTGGAAATGGAAAAAAGAACACATTGACACCGGTGTGTCAGACCCACCATACTTGCTCCGGACACTGCGAGAGGGCTGTACAAGCAATGATCACACGCACGGCACAGCGGACACACCAGGAACCGCGGTGTTGGCCGTCGAATGGCGCTAGCTGCGCAGCATTTGTGCACCGCCGCCGTCAGTGTCAGCCAGTTTGCCGTGGCATACGGAGCTCCATCGCAGTCTTTAACACTGGTAGCGTGCCGCGACAGCGTGGACGTGAACCGTATGTGCAGTTGACGGACTTTGAGCGAGGGCGTATAGTGGGCATGCGGGAGGCCGGGTGGACGTACCGCCGAATTGCTCAACACGTGGGGCGTGAGGTCTCCACAGTACATCGATGTTGTCGCCAGTGGTCGGCGGAAGGTGCACGTGCCCGTCGACCTGGGACCGGACCGCAGCGACGCACGGATGCACGCCAAGACCGTAGGATCCTACGCAGTGCCGTAGGGGACCGCACCGCCACTTCCCAGCAAATTAGGGACACTGTTGCTCCTGGGGTATCGGCGAGGACCATTCGCAACCGTCTCCATGAAGCTGGGCTTCGGTCCCGCACACCGTTAGGCCGTCTTCCGCTCACGCCCCAACATCGTGCAGCCCGCCTCCAGTGGTGTCGCGACAGGCGTGAATGGAGGGACGAATGGAGACGTGTCGTCTTCAGCGATGAGAGTCGCTTCTGCCTTGGTGCCAATGATGGTCGTATGCGTGTTTGGCGCCGTGCAGGTGAGCGCCACAATCAGGACTGCATACGACCGAGGCACACAGGGCCAACACCCGGCATCATGGTGTGGGGAGCGATCTCCTACACTGGCCGTACACCACTGGTGATCGTCGAGGGGACACTGAATCGTGCACGGTACATCCAAACCGTCATCGAACCCATCGTTCTACCATTCCTAGACCGGCAAGGGAACTTGCTGTTCCAACAGGACAATGCACGTCCGCATGTATCCCGTACCACCCAACGTGCTCTAGAAGGTGTAAGTCAACTACCCTGGCCAGCAAGATCTCCGGATCTGTCCCCCATTGAGCATGTTTGGGACTGGATGAAGCGTCGTCTCACGCGGTCTGCACGTCCAGCACGAACGCTGGTCCAACTGAGGCGCCAGGTGGAAATGGCATGGCAAGCCGTTCCACAGGACTACATCCAGCATCTCTACGATCGTCTCCATGGGAGAATAGCAGCCTGCATTGCTGCGAAAGGTGGATATACACTGTACTAGTGCCGACATTGTGCATGCTCTGTTGCCTGTGTCTATGTGCCTGTGGTTCTGTCAGTGTGATCATGTGATGTATCTGACCCCAGGAATGAGTCAATAAAGTTTCCCCTTCCTGGGACAATGAATTCACGGTGTTCTTATTTCAAATTCCAGGAGTGTATTAGAAATAAGAGTTTTTTTCTATACACTTTATTTATACGTTCAGGCTCAAAAATGTAAGGTGTGCTGATGACGTAGTTATAAAGTAGAAGGATGAATTACAGTCACGAATCAAAATAAGATCATACCATTAAATACTCTATTACATGTTGATGACCAGATACTTGGCCAGCAAACAGAAAGTAATTTACAAAGAGGAGTATACAGTTTGAGCCAAAATGCAGTATACTCAAGTTTAAGCTAGTATATGCGAATAACATAAAAATAACGGATTTCAAGGGAAAGAATCCAGACAGATGCAAAACGGTAAATGAGAAAATTTTATAATAATTACACTACTGGCCATTAAAATTGCTACACCACGAAGATGACGTGCTACAGAGGCGAAATTTAACCGACAGGAAGAAGATGCTGTGATATGCAAATGATTAGCTTTCCAGAGCATTCACACAAGGTTGGCGCGGGTGGCGACACCTACAACGTGCTGACTTGAGGAAAGTTTCCAACCGATTTCTCATACACAAACAGCAGTTGACTGGCGTTGCCTGGTGAAGCGTTGTTGTGATGCCTCGTGTAACGAGGAGAAATGCGTACCATCACGTTTCCGACTTTAATAAAGGTCGGATTGTAGCCGATCGCGTTTGCGGTTTATCGTATCGCAACATTGCTGCTCGCGTTGGACGAATTCCAATGATTGTTAGCAGAATACACAATCTGTGGGTTGAGGAGGGTAATACAGAACGCCATGCTGGATCCCAACGGCATCGTATCACTACCAGTCGAGATGACAGGTATCTTATCGGCATGGCTGTAACGCATCGTGCAGCCGCGTCTCGATCCCGGAGTCAACAGATGGGGACATTTGCAAGACAACATCTGCACGAACAGTTCGACGACGTTTGCAGCAGCATGAACTATTAGCTCGGAGACGAATGATTGCGGTTACCCCCGACGCTGCATCACAGACAGGAGCGCCTGCGATGGTGTACTCAACGACGAACCTGGGTGCACGAATGGCAAAACATTTTTTCGGATGAATCCAGGTTCTGTTTACAGCATCGTGTTGGTCACATCCGTGTTTGGCGACATCGCGGTGAACTCGCATTGGAAGCGTGTATTCGTCATCGCCATACTGGCGTATCACCCGGCGTGATGGTATGAGGTGCCATTGGTTACACGTCTCGGTCACCTCTAGTTCGCATTGACGGCACTTTGAACAGTGGACGTTACATTTCAGATGTCTCACGACCCATGGCTCTCCCTTCATTCGATCCCTGCGAAACCCTACATTTCATCAGGATAATGCACGACCGCATGTTGCAGGTCCTGTGCGGGCCTTTCTGGATACAGAAAATGTTCGACTGCTGCCCTGGCCAGCACATTCTCCAAATCTCTCACCAATTGAAAACGTCTGGTCAATGGTGGCCGAGCAACTGGCTCGTCTCAATACGCCAGTTGCTACTCTTGATGAACTGTGGCATCGTGAGAAGACAAATGTCGCAAAAAACGTAGGACCAACTGTTTCTATGATTTCTCTTTTGTCTTTTATTTTTATATTAGCTTTGTGGCCAGATACCTTTCTTGCCACCAAAGACGTCGGTCGGCCTACAAAGGGAAGTTGTGTAAACTTTGCCTGCAGCGTTTGTGACCGCGTTGTCAGTATGTAAAACTACCGACGTTTCGGTCACTGTTGCAAGCGACTTTCTTCAGGATTTTTTTTTTTTTTTTAAGACGGAAAAACCCTGAAGAAGGTCACCTGCAACAGTGACCGAAACGTCGGTAGTTTTACATATTGAGAATGCGGTCACAAATCCAGAAAAAAATTTATTGATTGACAATGGCCGCAGAAGCCTAGGTCTATATTTGCCTGAGACATGGCTACTTCTACAGAGTCAAAAACAAACAACGAATAACTTGCTCTGCGTGTTATGGTATTTTAACTGTTTATGTGTTTTATTTTGTGTGACAGAGATCATGAACTAGCTCAGTATTTTCGCAAACGAAAATGGAAAATTTTCTATAAACCACAGTTTGGTTATTTGGTTTACCAGACCAAGAGCCGTTAATCTGAAATGCGGAGTAGATCCAGGTCCAGAAAAGATAGTACACTCTACTTTAAACTGTACGAAAAGTTCTATGTCACAAACACTTATATTATTAAGACAGTTATATTCTCACTCACCTTTTTTTTTTTTTAGTAGGAAACGAAGGGTCACCACCTAACCGAAAAGTTTTCTTTTTTCACACGAAGTGACTCCTTTTCCTGCGATGTGTCAGTGCTGTAATCTAATTGTATTGAGTTCAGGTGAACAATATTGCGTCAGGTTGTATATGATTTTGAGAGAAGATAGAGGGTGAAACCTGGTGCAGGCACATAGCCTACATCACCGATGCGTGAGGTGACGCCTTGGCCACACTGGACTAATATTCGGAAGATGGTGGTTCAGATCCCCACCGTGCCATCCAGAAATAGGTTTCCCCTAATCACCCCAAATCGTTTGAGGCCAGTGCACGGATGATTTCTTTGCAGAGACGCAGCTGATTTCTTTCCGTATCGTTTACTAAACCAAGACCGTGCTACGCGCCAAATGACCTCAACATCGACAGAGATTTAAACCGTAGACTTCTTTCCTTTTCGAATAATACGAAATGGGCCGCTGAAATTAATGTCTCTGTCTCATAGTTTCATTCCATAAGGCACTGCACAGAGTGAAAGTTACTTGTTAGAATATCAGCTTTCCAAATGATTCTGTCTTCCATGAATTCTAAATCACAAGCATATTGCAAGAATGTACTGTAGCAAGTGATTTATTACTGAAGTTAATTTTTCCACAGTCCCTGTTTCACTATCTTACGGGGCTAAATATATTTTAGTAAAGAGAGATGTATTTTTGTGACATCTAAAATCAGGATAGGAATGAAATATTTTAAGGCTCTGAAACAACTTATGACAAAAAGAGCTAAAGTGAAGACTAAAGCCATGTCTGCCAAAAGATACTTCATGGAGTAAAGGGACCAATGGTAGGCCTCTATTGCTGTGTGATCTCTGTGTCAGCCCCATTTCAACGACACAGTGTAGGAGAAACTGTACACATGTTCGATACACTCCCACATGACGTCAAAATGAGGTGAATGTGTCCAGGAGCACATATCGAGCAAGCCAATCGTGACACTGACACCAGCTTCTCCTGTGAGTGACTCTCAGAATTCGCAGACACCACAGCTAAATATTTCACACACAGCAATTTAAACTTCTTAGGTTCCTGCCTAATCACACCCTCGTTTTCTAATGCAACAGAAGTCACAAAATCAGGGAAACTCATTCCTGAGAGAGTGCACTCTTATATGTGTGTAATATCGAATACTGCAGAACATGCTTGTGTTGCATGCTTAAGCAAGTCAACGAATGTGACAAACATGCAGAGGTGAGAAAGGGAATAATTAGCCACTATGCTACGTCAATAACAGCAATAGGGTCATGGAAGTACTGCTGCATTTTGTTAGTACAAGTTACGTACATTCCGGGGCAAGCATACATTCAGGGGTAAACCTATTGTTCTTTCAACTGATTTAAGACCCCGTAGGGATTATCCACCCATCTGTAAGGGTCACAGGCTCAGCTGCCAAGTGCAGGTATGGGCTGCTATTATTATGGAATACTGACAAACTGTGGTGTCGGTATACACCAGCTGCAGAGTGTGTCATACACAAAGTAGTCACGTCATGTAGCTGGCCGCCTGCACAAGCAGAATAGTATTTTTGACTCACAATGGAGTATTGACAAATCCGTATTTGTTCATTGGTATGACATCACATATAGATATGACAGGTCGGCGTAGCGACCACGATATTTTAAATGCCTTCATAGAAATAAAGTGATGATGGCTAATAACTCGTAGTCTGTGTACTTCTGTACCTGCTGGATCCAATGTCTGCAATAATTCTGACAGACACCAAGGAAAATCCTCAGTTGAGGATACAAACCTCATAAATGTCTGATAGAAGTGGTGTAATTGTGGGGGTCAATTAAGGAAATCCAACAGGCCTGAGGAGGTGCAGCAGTGTGTGAACATCAGAGAATTTTCGAGTTCTTTGCATATCCCCATGGTGAATCAACAGCAGCAGCAGCAGCAGCGCAGACAACATCCGCCAACATGTGGTCATTCAACGCTGGAATTCAGGTAAGTCTGCTCACATGTGGCTGCAACACAAACACAAAACGTGAGGGGTTTCATAAAACTTTTGCTGTAATAGAGTGATTTTGCTAGTGTGCATAAATCAGTATGGCAGAATCTAATCCGGGTGACACGGCCGATCTCCAGACCATTACAAACGATTCTCGGAAAGAGATTTGATGGTTAAAATCACACAGAAATGAGTGCAGCCTGTTACATTACTTATCCAGTGATAGCTCTTCAGTGCTGGCTCGATAAATAATTTCTTATTATAGCCACCAATACCAGTGTTTAGCAGTAAACCCAAGGAAGATGTAAAAGTATTCCTCCATAAGAATAAGAATAAGAATTAGAATAATTTAGCAGTTGCTAAATTAAAAATTCAGGGAGCCACACAAGATTTCATCAGTGCAGATCCCACTTGTGTGAAATCAGAAGATTACAATAAATTCAAAGCGACAGTTGTTGAAAGATTCAAATGCAAAAATGCTATCAGACTCTACAGAGAGCAACTCCATAGACACAAATGCGACGTGACGAATCTGTTGATCAGATTTCTCACAGAATCCGAAACATTAATGCTCAGACATACAAGCTGCTCGAAGATGAGAGTGAAACCGCATTCAGTTGTTCAAAGCCAATCGGAGAGCTTAAGACACATTCATTCAAGGGTTGAATGGCGAGGAAATAAGCAAAGCAGTCAGATTGGTACGAAAAAAAAAATGGCTCTGAGCACTATGGGACTTAACTTCTGAGGTTATCAGTCCCCTAGAACTTAGAACTAGTTAAACCTAACTAACCTAAGGACATCACACACATCCATGCCCGAGGCAGGATTCGAACCTGCGACCGTAGCGGTCGCGCGGTTCCAGACTGTAGCGCCCAGAACCGCTCGGCCACCCCGGCCGGCGATTGGTACGATGTAAGACCTTTCAGGAATAAGTAGAAGCAGCTGTTAGCTAATGAAGAGTATCGCGTGTTCAACACAAATGCAGAATATTACAGATGTAGCAAGCCTGGTCATAAACGTAAAGACTGTAAGGAAAAACAACTTTGCTACAACTGTGAGATACAGAGCCGCATATCGAAAGACTGCTTCAATAAAAGAAAGAGAAATGCGAGCAACAGACAACTTGGCAGATCGTTATATCAGTACAGGGCCGTGCTGGCCACCACATTTTCCTGCCCCTGCCCAAGAAAGTGATTGCTGCTAGCTCCACAGAAAATCAGATCAACAATGACTTTGAGATAAGTGCTTTAAATCGTGCATGACAGATCAAGCTACTTATTGAAACAGGAGCACAGACCTGACTGATGTGGTGTTACATTGACAAAAGGGATAAGTTAAGACCACCGCAGCTAAAGACACTCGGGTTAAACGGCGCAAATTTAGGTAACCGCGGAGAGGTCGACGTAGTATTATGTTTAGGCCAAGAAAAATACACAGGTCGACGTAGTATTATGTTTAGGCCAAGAAAAATACACTGCAAGTGTGCGAGTAGTTACAAATAATAAAACACGCTATGACAGTGTACTTGGATTTGGTTTCTTCTCCACTGACAGATCAGGGAAACGTGTTGCAGATAGAAGGATCAGACTAGGCCACAGAAACTACAACCTAGGAAATCATTCTCCATATTTTTCTTAAAGGAGCACCAATACTGACGTCATGGGATCGATCAACACGACCGACGCGTCAGTTAAAACCCTCTGAGTCGATGTAAAGATTGGTCAGCCTCAACAAATTCCCTACGAAAAGGAGAAACAATCTGCGTCGAAGTCAAGTCACCCCAACGTAAAGAAGGAACTTTGTTACTGACTGAGTGGTCAGATACATGTGAGTTACTGGATAAAATGCATTGTTATGTTGCCAGAAGCGTTGGAGTAGCTACAATGGTGAGACAGAATGTAACTAGAGTCCCAATAACAATAACGAATATGAGCAACGAAGACGTTGTATTGCAACGAGAAACGAAAGTTTCTGAAGTGTCAACAATAAGTAAAAGTGATGTCATACAGATTCCAAATGAAGTCTCAAATGTCGCACTTACAAAGACAGATTTTTCTAGTGGTAACGAAAAATTGCAGTCAGGAAACGAAATTAATGATGAAATAAAGAGTAATATTTAGCAGAAGACAGAACATTTGACCGTTGAAGAGCCGAAGATTTTTGCGCCTATTTTATTGGAGTATGCACATCTTTTCTGAGAACGTTCAAATTTACCTGTCACTCATCTGGTTCAACAATGTGTGCATTCTGTAAATGCAGCACCGATCACTCAGAGGCATTAACAATACTACTGAATCAGGGAGAGCTGGTAGAAGAAATGGTTAACGAACAAATGGTAGTCGGATCTATAGATCCATGCAGATCCATCATGGCGTGAAGAAGAAATCTATTTCAAGAGGACCACAGTTCCGCTTTTGCTTGGATTATCATGCTCTGAATGCGGTAACCATGCCAGACATTTATCCCTTATCAAACCTGGTAGAAACCATGGATTACTTGGTCAGATGTCGATTTTTTTCAGTTTGTGATCTAATACGCGGATATCATCAGCCGACAGTGCATCTAGATGATCAAGCGAAAACTTCGTTTGTTACAGCTACAGGAGTATATAAATACTTGCGTATGCTATTTGAACTTTGCAATTTGCGAGCCACCTATCAACACCTGATGAATTCCGTTTCACGAGGGCTCACACCAACACAAGCTCTTATATACCTCGATGACACAATAATTTTCGGTGAAAACATGAAGCAGCATACTGAGAGACTTCAAGCACTTTTTGAGTATACAACAAACGCAAATCTGTTCTTGTCAATAGATAAATGTCACTTTGCACAAAATCAAGTGAACTACCGTGGACAAGTTATAAACAGTGAAGGCATCTGCCCCCATCCAAAATTAATTGAGGCTGTCAAGAATTTTTGGAAATCACATAATTTAAAGGAATTACAATCATTCTTGGGATTAACAAATTTCTATAGGCTTTTCATAGCCAGTTATGCAAATATAGCACATCCAATGACACAACTGCTGGAAAAGGGAACTACGTACAATTGGTGAACAGAATGCACGAAGGCAATGGAAGAACTTAAAACTGCCCTAACACCAGGTCCAGTGTTAGCCTATCCAGATTTCAGCATGCCCTTCATTCTTTCAACAGATGCTCCAAATTTTGCTGTTATGCTGCTTTGTCTCGAGAAATTGATGGCCATGAACACCCAATACAACTTCCTTCCAGACAATTAAACAAGGCAGAATATAGCTATACTACAACAGAAAAAAGCTTTGTACTTTTGTTTTTGGTATGACGCATAACAGATGTTTTTTTGACAGTAAGATAATTCACAGTGATTACAGACCATGCCACACTTAAATGGCTATTGAGCTTAAAGGACCCAAGTTCCAGACTAACGAGGTGGGCTTTGAGTGAGTTTTTAAAGTTATTCATCAATCTAGCAAACTACACGTAAATTCTGACGCAATGACCTGAAAGATACAGGTTTGTATTACAATAAGTACCAAGGAAGAGTTAAAAGCAGCTCAGGAGGGAGATTCACAATGCAAAATATGGAAAAACGATCAACGTCTTGTCGACTAGATAGATTGCTGTACATGATCAACAATAAAGGAAGCCGCCTTGTTATTCCAGAAAGCATGAGAGCAAAAATCGTGATGGAAGAGCATGATTCTTTATTATCTGGACACTGCAGTAAGAAAGCAACAAACATAACAATATCTGAGATATATTGGTGGCCAAAACGTAAATCTCACGTTTCTGAGTTTGTTTCACAATGTGTTTCCAGACGGAGTAATTCCGGAAAAACTAAGGAACCATTACAAGAACTGCGAGAGACTAGGGAATCATTCGAAAGAGTTGGACTTGATGTCGTTGGACCTTTGCCTAAGACTAACAGTGGGAATAAGTACATATTGACCATGTTAGATCATTTATCCAGAAATCTTCTCATGATCAGAGCAACGAGACGGTGGCTAAGTTTTTTTTTTAAATAGTGAATTCTGAAGTTTGGATCACCAGTAAGCATAATCAGTGGCCGAGGATCAAATTTCATGAGTGAATTCTTTAAACAGACATGTAAGCTAATTCAAATAACGTAACTAAGAACTACACCAGCACACCCAGAAGGAAATGGATGTGTTGAGCGAGTTCACTCTACTATGTTTAGCCATCATATAGGTAGCAAACATGACAATTAGGATATGTGTCTTCTGTACGTTGTGAGCACTTACAATGCAAATATGCACACATCAATTGGCCTATGCTCGTACGAAATTGTAGATGGAAGAAGGCTGCATCCACCCTTGGATTTTGGATTGGATTGGATTGTTTGGGGGAAGAGACCAAACAGCGAGGTCATCGGTCTCATCGGATTAGGAAAGGACGGTGAAGGTAGTCGGCCGTGCCCTTTCAAAGGAACCATCCCGGCAGTTGCCTGGAGCGATTCAGGGAAATCACGGAAAACCTAAATCAGTATGGCCAGACGCGGGATTGAACCGAATGCGAGTCCAGTGTGCTAACCACTGCGCCACCTTGCTTGGTCCCACCCTAGGACTTTGCACAATCGACCGCTGGAATCAGTAATGAACGTGTAAAGGAATTAGCACGCAAGCTAAGCAGGTATAGAAGAGAGCGAAATGGGGGATTATCAATCTTTTCTGCACCAAGCGAAACAACACAATCGCCAAGCAGTCACGCCACAGTGCCTAATCAGAGATCTTGTCTACGTGAGCAACGTGGTGTTAACGAAGAGTTACGTCAAAAAGTTTAAGAAGTGTTGGAAAGGATCGTATCTGATCTTGGAGGTGCTGTTGCCAGTCACTCTTAAGCTCCAACTGCCTTTTTGTTCGATTGTTGTTCATGCTAATCATGTAAAGTCATTTCTGGGTACACTTCCTATAGCATCGCGAAACGACGACGAGGACCGACCAGCTGTTCCGAAATCCAGGACACAAGTAACGCGAGGCCGCGATCCAGGCTTCGAGTCCATTCCCAGATACCCCTTCAATCTTCGGATATATGTAGCGTGAGTTAGTGTAAATTGTGTATTTATTCCTCATCCATGTGGGTATATAAATCTGCTGTGCAAATATAGAATCCAGTGCGCAAGTGTGACTAAATTTTATTCCTCAAGACACACATTGCTATTATATTCATTGTTTAACTCTAGTGTTTAGCACTAATTTATCATGTTTACTGTAATTCTAATTTTCACTATGAGAATGTGTTACATTAATGCTGTAGTTATAGTACAACAGAGAAGAAGCGTTTTGTTTGAACCATGATCAGACATTTTAGTTTCAACAAATAATGCTAAGCTTGTACTTAAATACAATTTAAGTGAGATCCAAAAACAATTCAGTTCCGTTAAGAAACAAACTGATTTGATTCACTCAGTCAAAGATAATGACACAGTTTTGGAAATGGGAACGTTTTGGTATAAAAATTGTAATACCGCCAAAACGCAGGTAGAGTATACATTTGCTAATTATGAAAAGGAGATTAACTGTTTCTTAAACCTTTTGCACGCAAAATCTTGATTAGGCGCAAATGTGCCTGGTTCAAATATCTGTCAGCACTATCAGTAAGCTACAATAGCATATCGTTCACTAGAACAACACAAGTAGCCATTTTCAGGGCAAATCAAGTCTTTTCAGGGCAAATCAGGTCTTTACAAGCTTTTAAGTGACAACTGCCCATATTTTTACATAGACCATACAGAAAGGGGCTTCACTATAAGATACTGGGAACACATTGATGCCTTATGACTAAATAACTTTGATTAATCCACCTTTGGAACACACCTGAAAAACATTACCAAGCAGCCCCTGCCACTAAAGACAATTAGTGGATACTACACACCGACAGCAAAGAAAAGAAAATGAATGTCCCTGAAGAGCTCGGAATTTACATCCACAACTCCAGCTAACAATACCCCATACTCGGTGAGCAGATAGACTCTGCAAACACGTCGGGTGTACTGCCGGTTCATAGTGTCTGAAACGTCCCCTTTTTAACAAATTATACACGACTGTGCTTAACCTGACACACAATATTTTTAGCGCAACGCAATCTGACTTTCAAGAATCCCTACAAAAGAATGGCCCTGACTAACATTAAACTATACCTTCCAGAAATCACTTACCTCACAAAAATCTTCATTACTCGAACCACTGCAATACAGCGAGCGCCACTACTGCCAGCTAAATAAAAGATTCAAACTACTGAAGGCACTAACTACTGATAGGGATAGTTAGCAAATGAAAGATATTAATAGAGAACGAACAATGTATTTACCTTGATATCATCATATATAAATATAGCAGTTCATGACAAATTACAAACCTCCGCCATCTCTCTCCCCACATCCACCACTGCTGGCGGCTCACCTCCAACTGCGCAACGCTACGCGCTGTTCACAGCCAGCTGCCTAACACTACAATGGCGAGTATTACAACAATGCAAAGCAGCCACAGACTGCACACAGCAGAGCTAGTGATTTTCATACAGAGGTGGCGTTACCAATAAAAGAACCTAAACAGCCTACTTACATGTCCAACGGACACAATATTTCGGCGATCAGACATGTCGCCATCGTCAGGAGCGTTGACGAACTGAGCTCCTGAGTATTTGCATGATTGCGTGTTTGCATGACTAGGTTTGCGCCCATTTATTTACTGACGGTCCGGTGGACTTTTCCTAATGCCTTCTGTGTAAGATAAGGGGAGGGAGGGGAGGTGAAGTGAGGGGTTTACCTACATGTGTATGTGTTTTTGTTAGTGCGTAGTTTTCTGTGTTTAGTGTGATATTTAGCGTGGTGTTTTATGCCCTGAAATGACAAGTGGTTACGTTTCTTGGGTGTTTGTAATTTACATGAATAGGATCCGATTCGAGCGACGAGATGAGGTGGAATGGTGAGTTTTCTGTTTTGTCATAAAATGATTGGGATCTGTTGTTTATGATGGTGGTGGCGGTTGGCATATTTATGTCTTTGTGTATATTTGTGTGTTGGGGACGAACCAAGGTTCGTCAGTAATGATCCCTAAGCCCTTGTTTTGCAGGACTTGTACTTCGTGAGTGTCTGCGGTCATGCCCCATAATTCACTTCCATAAAGTATTGCCAGAAGTACCACCATCTTCCAGACTAAGTTTGCTTTGGTGGTTAGACCATTGCCCTTGAACAAACTGAAATATCCTAGTTGAACCCCGATTATATACGTCGTTAATGTGATGTGGCCAGAGTAACTTATGATCAAAATTGAGGCTTAAATATGTTACCGTGTCGCACCAGGGGAGGTCTTGCCCGTCCGTAGAGAGTTGGCGGTTGGGAGGTCTCCTTTTGGTAGTGTACATAATTGCATTGCATTTTCCGCAGCTAATTTTTATCTTCCAAATGTCGCACCCTTGAGAAATTTCCTCAAGGTGCCGTTGGAGTCACATGACGATGTAATTGGGGTTTGGGTGGCTAGAGTAGACAGCAGTGTCAACTGCAAAGTGAGCAAGATGAGTGTTGTCACGCTTTGGTATATCATTAGTGCAGATATTATAGAGTATGGGCCCCAATACTTTGCCTTGAGGGACCCCTGCCTTTATTATATAGTCTAAGAAAGAAATTTCTATTAGCTAAAAATGAAGCTATCATCTTAATGATGTAGAGGAAGCATTAATATTGGTGGAACTTTAATAGTATGCCGTCGTGCCAGACACAGTAAAAGGGTTTTTCGATTTCCAAAAATACTGCACCGGTGCTGTGCCCCTCTGCCCTGGCATTGCAGACCTGCTCAACCACACAAGTGGCCTGGGTTGTGGTGTCATTCCCAGCACGAAAGCCGAATTGATCTCGGATAATAATCTGTTCGTCGTTGAGGAAGGTATGCAGTGAGGTAAGGATTAAGCGTTCCAAGATTTTTCCTAGGAAGCTTAGGAGTGATATAGGCCTGCGGGAATAAGGAGTTTTTGTTGGGTTTGGGAATGGTGATTACCTTTGTGGTTTTCCATTGGGTGGGGAAGTGATTGTGAACAAGACAAGAATTATAGATGGATGTGAGGTAGTGAATATCTGTGGGTGGGAGATATTTTAGTTGTAGTGATATGCATGTGGGCCGAGCACTTTGATGGTTGAGCTGACTGTTTGGCCAGAGGCAGGCTGGAACGAGATCTGAAGGCTCTTCTCAGTGGTCTTGGGATGGATCTCTCTACGATTTCTTCTTGGTCGTCGGCATCGTCATCGACGATGTTGTTGTCTCTGAACTGACGTTCTAGGGAATTTGCCATGGCCTCAGTCTTGTATATGGGATCTTGTGCTAGGCCGTTTTCCCTGTGATGCGGCCTTACAGACCTGGCAGGTTCCCTTCGTACCTTGATGATTCCACAGAACTTCTGTGAGTTGTTCTGGGTGGCTTGGAGTGTTTGTTCCCAGCAGGCACTTCTGTACTTTGCTAGGTGGATCCTGAGTTCCTGAGCAAGGCTATTGGCAATTCTCCTGTCAATGGGATTCCTGTAAGCCTGCCAGCGTTTACGAAAGCGCCTTTTTGCTTGTAGGATGTCGTCAGGAAGATCTTGTTTCCAGCTCAAGTGGCGCGTTTTCGTGGTCCTGAGGGCGGACGGCCGCTTTACATCCTCTCCCCCCCCCCCCCCCCCCCAAGAGCCGTTCCAGCCGCGGTCCGCGGTCCACGCGCTATCTCGGTTGATGAGTTCGTCCCTGGTGCGAATTTCGATGGCGTCTCTAACTAACCTGTCCCAGTATTTAAAAGTCCATCTCTTGTTTTTTGGACAAACAGTGTTCTGCGATCGCCGACTTGTTAGGATACTTCAGTCGTGTTTGCCTCTGATATTCTCGGCAACGATCTTCAATGGTGCGCACTGTCTGTCCGATATAGGTGTTACCACATTGACAGGGAATGTGGTATACGCCGACCTTCCACAAGCCATCATCTTTCACACTTCCCAATAACGCTCGTGTCTTATTGGGCGGATAAAAGACAGTTTTTACTCGGTGTTTCTTTAATATGTGTCCGATTTTCCACGATACTGCGACAGTGGATGGAATAAATTCAGTAGCTATGTCTTCCTCCGTGAGTTCTTCCGTCTCCAAAGGTTGTACTGTAGTGGTGGCGAGGATATCGCGTCTAATATGCCATTTCGAGTACCCGTTTTTTCGGTTCTGAGGTGTTCCAGCTCCTGGGGCAGGCTCTCTGCGTCTGAGATGCTGCGCGGTCTGTGTATCAGTGTTTTTAGAATCTCATTTCTCTGACAAGGGTGGTGACAGCAGTCCGCACGCGAATATAGATCAGTGTGCGTTTTCTTCATGTACACACCGCGACCGAACGTGCCATCAGCTCTTCTCTTGACCATGACGTCCAGGAAAGGTAATCTTCCTTCTCCTTCGGTCTCAGTTGTGAATTGGATGTTGGGATGCATGTTCAGATGTGGAAGGAAGTCCAGGAACTTAACCCTACTATTGGGCCAGATGACGAACATGTCATCCACATAACGGAAAGAAACAAGTGGGTTTCCATTTGGATGACGACAAGGCTTCGTTCTCGAAGTACTCCTTATACACATTCGCGACCACAGGTGAAAGTGGGCTGCCCATTGCGACTCCTTCAGTTTTTTCACAGTATTGTCCGTTAAACTGAAAATATGAGGGGTCAGGGCATTCTTAAAAGGGTTGGTGCTCTTCTCGTCAAATTTCTGCCCAATAAGCTCGACTGACTCTCGTAGAGACACCCTGGTGAATAACGAAGGAATGTCAAAGCTCTCCCGGATATCTGAGTCTTGCACCCTGAAATAGTCAAGTCGCTATACAAAATCCACAGATTTTTTGTTGGGGGGGGGGGGGGGGGTTGGGGAAGGGGGGTCAACAGTCTTCTGACTAGTTTGATGCGGCCCGCCACTAATTCCTCTCCTGTGCTAACCTCTTCATCCTAGAAGAGCACTTGCAACGTACGTACTCAATTATTTGCTGGATGTATTCCAATCTCTGTCTACCTGCACGGGGTTTGCCCTCTACAGCTCCCTCAAGTACCATGGAAGTCATTCCCTCGTGTCTTTATACATATCCTATCATCCTGTCCCTTTTCCCTATCAGTGTTTTACACATGTTCCTTTCCGATTGTGCCCCGAACCTCCTCATTCCTTACCTTATCAGTCCACCTAATTTTCAACACTCGTCTGTAGAACCACATCTCAGTTGCTTCAATTCTCTTCTGTTCCGATTGTCACACAGTCCATGTTTCACTACCATACAATGAAGTACTCCAGATGCACATTCACACAAATTTCTTCCTCAAATTGAGGCTGATATTTGATATTAGTGGACCTCTCTTGGCCATGAATGCCCTTTTTGCCACTGCTAGTCTGCTTTTGATGTCCTTGCTCCGTCCGTCATTGGTTATTTTACTGCCTAGGTAGCAGAATTCCTTAACTTCATCTACTTCGTGACCATCAATCCTGATAAGAATCCCGCTGTTCGTGTCTCTACTATTTCTCATTATCTTTGTCTTTCTTCGATTTACTCTCAATCCATATTCTGTACTCATTAGACTGTTCGTTCCGTTGAGAAGATCATATAATTCTTCTTCACTTTCACTCACGATAGCAATGCCATCAACGAATCATATGACTGATATCATTTCACCTTGAATTTTAATTCCATTCCTGAACCTTTCTTTATTTCCATCATTGTTTCCTCGGTTTACAGATTGAACAGTAGGGTCGAAAGGCTACGTCCTTGTCTTACACCCTTTTTAATTCGAGCACTTTGTTCTTGGTCGTCCATTCTTATTATTCCCTCTTCGCTCTTGTACGTCTCTCCCTATAGCTTACCCAGACTTTTCTCAGAATTTCGTCTTCCACCATTTTACATTGTCGAACGCTTTTTCCAGGTCGACATATCCTATGAACGTGTCTTGATTTTTCGTTAGTCTTGCTTCCATTATTAACCGCAAAGCCAGAATTGCCTCTCTCACGCGTTTAATTTTCCTAAAGCCAAAATGGTCGTCATCTAACGCATCCTCAATTTTCTTTTCCATTCTTTTGTATATTTATTCTTGTAAGCAACTTGGATGCATGAGCTGTTAAGCTGATTGTGCAATAATTCTCACACATGTCAGCTCTTGCCATCTCCTGAATTGTGTGAATGATGCTTTTCCTAAAGTCAAATGGTATATCGTCAGACAGATACATTTTACACACCAACGTGAATAGTCGTTCTGTTCCCTCGTCCCCGAATGATTTTAGAAATTATTATGGAATGTTATCTATTCCTTATTTGATCTTAAGTCCTCCAAAGCTCTTTTAAATTCTGATTATAATACTTGATCCCCTATCTCCTCTAAATCGACTCCTGCTTCTTCTTCTATCATAACAGACAAATCTTCCCCCTCATAGAGGCTTTCGATGTATTCTTTCCACATATCCGCTCTCTCCGCTACATTTAACAGTGGAATTGCTGTTGCGTTCTCAATGTTATCACACTTGATTTTAATGTCTCCAAAGGTTGTTCTGACTTTCCTGTATGGTGAGTCTGTCCTTCCGACAATCGTTTCTTTTTAGATATCTATAAATTTTTTCTGTGGCCATTTCGTCTTAGCTTCCCTGAACTTGCTATTTATTCCATTACTCTGAGATTCATATTTCTCTATGCCTGAGTTTCCCGGAACATTTTTGTACTTTCTCGTTTTATCGATCAATTGAAGTATTTCTTCTGTTACCCACGGTGTCTTCTCAGTTTCCTTCTTTGTACCTATGTTTTCCTTCCCAACTTCTGTGATGGCCCTTTTTAGAGACGTCCATTCCTCTTCAACTGTACTGCGTACTGGGCTATCCCTTACTGCAGCGTCTATAGCCTTAGAGAACTTCATCCGTATCTCGTCATTCCTTAGTACTTCCGTATCCCACTTCTTCGCGTATAGCCGGCCGGAGTGGCCGTGCGGTTCTAGGCGCTACAGTCTGGAACCGCGAGACCACTACGGTCGCAGGTTCGAATCCTGCCTAGGGCATGGATGTGTGTGATGTTCTTAGGTTAGTTATGTTTAAGTAGTTCTTAGTTCTAGGGGACTGATGACCTCAGATGTTAAGTCCCATAGTGCTCCGAGCCATTTGAACCATTTTTTCTTCGCGTATATATTCTTCCAGACTAATGTCTTTAACTTCACCCTACTCTTCATCACTACTATATTGTTATCTGAGTCTATATCTGCTCCTGGGTGCACCTTACAATCCATTATCTGATTTTGAAATCTCTGTTTGACCATGATGTAATCTAACTTAAATCTTTCTGTATCACCAGGCCTCTTCCTAGTATATCTCCTCCTCTTGTGATTCTTGAACAGAGTACTCGCTATTACTAGCTGCAACTTGTTACGGAACTCAATTAGTCTTTCTCTACTCTCATTGCTTTTCCCATACCCATACTCTCCTGTAACCTTTTCTTCTACTACTTCCCCTATAACGACATTCCAGTCTCTCATGACTATTAGATTTTCAGCTCCCTTTGCGTACTATATTAACCTTTCAATATCCTCATACACTTTCTGTATCTCTTCATCTCCAGCTTGCGACGTCGACATGTATACTTGAACTTTCGTTGTTGGTGTTGTTTTGCTGTCGATTATGATAAGAACAACCCTATCACTGAACTGTACCCAGTAAGACACTCTCTTCCCTACCTTTCTATTCATGACGAATCATACTCAAATTATATCATTTTCTCCTGCTGTTGATATTTCCTTATACTCATCTGACCAGAAATCCTTGTCTTCTTTCTACTTCACTTTACTGACACCTACTATATCTAGATTGAGCCTTTGCATTTCCCTTTTCAGATTTCCTAGTTTCCCTATCACCTTAAAGCTTCTGACGTTCCACGTCCCGACTCGTAGAACGTTATTGAGACGCCCTGCTAAACCCGCAGGACAGGACAGGTAGTTTAAAGTGCGGAAAGGGGCCAAAATAAGCGGCTGTCAGCTACACTCGAACATACAACTTTATTTATTGGTGCAAGCATTACAAGAGCCAATAATATTTAAAAAAAAAAACACACATCATTAATTTTTAGAACTTAATAACCGGCTGAATGCGCCATAATATCTCAATGCCATAAGGGCAAGACAACTTTAATTTAAAAAAAAAAAAGAAAAAAAGACTGAAGGCCCATCTCTTAAGACTCAAACCAAATTTAAATTTTTGAAGGCAGAAGGCCTTATCTCAAAACAGTTCTTTAATTAGGCTGAAGGCTCAAACAATCTGACACCTTAAGAGCAAAACAACTTTAATTCAAAATTGGCTGAAGTCCCATCACTTAAGACTCAACAAAATTAAGTTTTTAAAAAAGCCAACGGCCTTACTTAAAACACTTCTTTAAATTAGGCTGAAGGTCCAAACAATCTTACCCCTTAAGGGCAAAACAACCTTACTTTAAAAATCGGCTAGAAGCCATACAAATACAAACAACAAGAACAAATAAGAAAAGGCAGTACACCCAACGGCACTCAGTTCACGAGGGTAGGCCTGGAATTCAAACACCAACGCTCGCTTAGGTCAGACAGGCAGTCGGCCCAACCATTCTCGATCCGACGACAACACAACTGACAGACAGTCAACGGACTCACCGACAAGAAAACTTCCGCTCCATCCGACCAGCACACAACAGGGAGTTCAATGGAACAACGTAGAAGGTATTGGCGCCCACAACTAATTTTACATTGAGCTGTCAAACTACACACCATGCTCGACAGCGACAACACGATGAGGAAAATACACTGCCTAAATTTACGTCAACGGCCAGGGCAGGTAACCGGAACGTTAACGGCCAAAATCAGATTGCGCTGGTGCGCTTCAGTTCAAAATAACCAAGTACAGTTAAACTCCCCCGGAGGGTGGTTAAATTTTGTCAACTTGAAAACACACGTTGTTGCTCGCGGGAATGTCCCAACAGCTGACAACGAAATCCAAACGACACAATGTGAACAGTCGTGGCTTCCTGGTAGATTAAGTCAAAACGCAGCTTTCATGTCCAGGATCGGTGAGCCATGGACCTCGTAGCAGTGGGAACAGCACCACACACTCTGACCGCACGTAGACGCCGCCAGCGGCCCCGGACAAAACTACGCGCCGTGGAGATTTCCTGCCTGCTCCACACCAACGGACCAACTGGTCGCACACAGCACAGCCGGAAACTCTAAGCGCAAGGCCAAAGATAGTACAAGGTGCGAACAGCGATACACATCGCTGCTGCCACTTGCGGAGAAAGAGAATAACAGCATAATCCCCTATAATCACGGGAGACTAAATACAGAATAGCAACCAAGATTTAATTCAACGCATAACATGAGCCAGCCACGGCTCAGTTATCCTTCCGTTGATTATTCAATCTTTTTCTTATGGTCACCTACCCCTTGGCAGTCCCCTCCCAGAGATCCGAATTTGCCGACAGAGAGATCATCATGACACTTCTTCAATAACAGGCCACATGTCCTGTGGATACACGTCGCGTGTCTTTAATGCAGTGCTTTCCATTGCCTTCTACATCCTCATGCCGTTGATTATTGCTGATTCTTTCGCCTTTAGGGCCGTTTCCAACCCTTAGGACAAGAGAGTGGCCTGGACCTTTGTCTGCTCCTCCGCCCTCTTTGACAAGGCCTTTGGCAGAATGAGGGATAGCTTCTTATGCCGGAAGTCTTCGGCTGCCAAAGCTGATTATTAATCAAAATTTGAGCAGCAGCGGGATTTGAACCTGGTGTTTTGATTATTAATCAAAGATGCTACCCCTAGAGCGCGGGTGCAAATTTCCGGATGTGATGAGGGCATTTATCTACATTAGGGCTTAGTATTTCCGCCAGGTATTTTACCACTAAATATGTAGATGCCCTAATGTTGCTGACAATCGGGCGTAACGGCAAGCTCTCTTTATGGACTGCAGGGAATCCACAAAGTTTGGGCGGTACAGGACCTTGAGGTGACAATTTCTTGGCGACCCAATCTGGTAAATCCGCGTCCTTCAGAAGAGACCTTGTCTTGTGCTTTATGTTATTAGTGGAATCATCGTTGATTTTTCTGTAGGCGTCGACACCTGGCAGGCGCTCCATCTTCTCAATGTAGTCCTTATGGAAAGAAAAACAACAGTAGCATTACCTTCGTCTGCCGGTAAGGCAACAATCTCAGGGAACTATCTCGGATCCCAAATGCCCGTCTTCTCTCTGCTGGTAATGTTCGACGTCGTAGGATTAGTTCGTGTCAGAGGCTGCGGCGGGTAAATCGCACCATGTGAATTACCAAGGCGTGGCTGGCCCGCTTCTAAATTCTCTTGGTTGATGCAGAATCGATGTAATGCTTGACCTTAGCAAAGTTCGGGACAATTTACTCGGCATGACATCTCTTCAGAAATGCAAGACCACTCAGCAAAAGGCACCTTCCGTGGCGCAGCTTGTCAGATCTCTTTATGCTGCGATACAACTGCTCTCCATAAAGGTGCGCTGACGAACTGAGCTCCTGAGGGTAGACAACCGCCTTATATCCCCTCTCCCCACGGGCAGTTCCGTCCGGGGTCCGTGGCCGCGGGCGCGCGTCGACAGTCACGGAGTATAATTAAGAAGACACCCAGCACCGGAAATGATCTGGCGAGCTGGGCGGACGTAGCAACTACACCGACACTACCACAGGCGCCGACCCTTGAGTCTCCGCGACTGCCGACGCTCGCCCGCGGGTGCGGGCCGCGGAGGGAACGGCCTGTGGTGAGAGGGGATATAAGGCGGCTGCCCGCCCTCAGGAGCTCAGTTCGTCACTGCACCCGACGATGGTGACATGTCTGATCATCGAAATATAGTGCCATTGGACACTATGAACTGCCACCAGTGGACTCTTCGATCAACAAATACGCCGGGAGAAACTGACGAAACACAAGTCATCTCTTACACATATTTCACGAAAGACTGTAACTCATTGCTCTCTTACAACTAAGAATAAAAAAATGTATATTACTAAACGCCTTACAACACAAAACAACTTCATATAAATGCTTGATCTGCATAAATCCTATGAAATTCCAACATATGAAAATAGATCATTTTACACTCATTTCCCATAAATAATTTGGCAATAACTATTTAACCTAACATAATTTGCCGTTCTATATATTATAAATGACAGTGTGGTTCCACAATCTCGTAACTATTTACATTTTCCTAAGTTGTAATATGTCCCATGCTTCTGTGTGGGTAACATCTCTGTACTTCTTACATCTAAGTTACATGACCATAACTTCTATACTCCAACGTAAATGCCTTGGATATTGTGACTTAATGGCTTATGCGTAGTTATTAACATCTAAAGTGTTATTATTGTGTGAAATATGGCAGTTCAAATAATTACTAAAGCGAAAAATGACCAGTTAATGTGTGAAAATCGAAAAGTATTCGTACAAAATTGTGACAAATGTGTTCTTGCGATTTTGATATTCCACTAATATTTTCAACACATGTCACTTCACCAATTCCAAATCTTTCCCTTGAATCTATTTAGTCAACATCACTTAATCTGCCTTTTATTTAAACAGTGAGCTCCAATACTGAACATCGTTGGTGATGTCTCCTAACAATCTGTCCCTTATTTTAGTCAAATTGTGCCATGAAGCCCTTTTTGACCATTTCTATCGACTATTTCTTCAGCAGTCACTCGATCCACCTACTAAATCTTCAGCTTTCTCCTACGTATAACACCACACTTAAGAAGCTGTTATTCGCTGCTTGTCTATACTGTTACTCGTCAACGTTTCACTTCCACGTAAGACGACACTTCAGACAATTACTTTCACGAAAGTTTTCTAAGACTGAAACTTGTATTTAATGCTAACACATTCCTCTTTCATGGAAAGTTCCCCTTGCTTTTGCTAGTCTGCCATCGTCAGTTATTTTCCTATCCAAATCACGAACTCATTTACCAACTTATTGTCTCATTTCCTAATGCCATCTATTCGGTGTGAAAGATTGGAAAGGATAGTGTCTTGAAATCAGATTGTAAAAAGAAGAACCTTCGAACTGGTTTGAATTTCTTTGTGTGTTTTTTAGCCGTGGTTGTATCCGAGCTGGTATGCCGTTCCTCTCCTCTGATCTTTCAGTTGACTTACTTAGCCAGAGGGGCTTACAGTTTAATGAGAAGTCCGAACAAGATAAAACTTGACATTTTTCACACTAACAAACTTTATCAGAAGTGTAGGAAGTGATGACAGATAAAAATCGTTGAACTTTATGGAGGTCGAACCCGAGACCTTAGGATCCGTAGACGTCAATTACCTCCCTTTTTTAAAAATTTTATTGAAAACGTTTAAATGTGCATAGTGACCAAAGAGAAAAGGTAGATGCTTTTTGTTCCTCTTAAAATATGATAAGGCAAACTATTCATATGCCGAGGTACACCACCTCATTTAATTCGACAACTTTTTTTTTTTCCTTCTTCTTCTTTAAGTCACTATCCTTCCGTCCAACTATTCTTCCAAGATCTTTGCAGTCTCAGTCTCCTTCAACTTCAATGTCTTTTCCAAATTTCTCCTTCAATTCCATTACTGTCTACTCTATGAAAAACTTGAGCAATAGGATCCAACCATATCTTGCCACATTCAAAACTATGGCCTCTCTTTCGCGCTTTAGATTTATAGCACTTGTAGATTTATAAAAAGCTTTTGTCCTGCCACGTTCTCCGTCTCTTATGACCTCATTGTCAAAGGGACCTTAAACATTCTCCCCCTCCTCCTCGTCCATCTTCTTTCTCATTCCCTTCTCAGGTACCGGTTGCTTCACAGGTCCTCGACTCTTAACTGCTGTGTAGTTTACGCACAAGTTGTGGTTAACTTGCCACGCCATTCAGTATTCTACGTCATTACACTAAGTGCCTGGCAAAGGATTTATCGAACCACCATTGAGGTACTCCTCCACCGTTCGACTCTTGAACAGCGCGCGGAAAAAACGAACACTTAAATCTATCCGTGCTAGCTCTGATTTTTCTTATTTTATTATGAGGAACATTTATCCCTACGTGGCTGGGCGGCAACAAAATATTTTCACACTCTAAGGAGGAAGCTGGTGATTGAAATTTCATGAGAAGGTCTTGCCGCAGTGAGAAACGCTTCTCTTTTAATGACTGCTACCCCAAATCGTGTATCATACGCGCTTCGCTCTCTCCCTTATTTCACGATAATACAAAACGAGCTGCCGTGCTTTGAACTTTCTCGATGTCCTCCGTCAGTCCTGTCTGATGGGGATTCCACATAGCACAACACTACTCTAGAAGACGGCGGACAAATGTAGTGTAAACGGTTTCTTTACTAGTCCTGTTACATTAACTTAGCGTTCTGCCGATAAATCGCAGTCTCTAGTTTGCTTTCCCCACAACATTATCTATGTGACCATTCCAATTTATTTGTACACTCCTGGAAATTGAAATAAGAACACCGTGAATTCATTGTCCCAGGAAGGGGAAACTTTATTGACACATTCCTGGGGTCAGATACATCACATGATTACACTGACAGAACCACAGGCACATAGACACAGGCAACAGAGCATGCACAATGTCGGCACTAGTACAGTGTATATCCACCTTTCGCAGCAATGCAGGCTGCTATTCTCCCATGGAGACGATCGTAGAGATGCTGGATGTAGTCCTGTGGAACGGCTTGCCATGCCATTTCCACCTGGCGCCTCAGTTGGACCAGCGTTCGTGCTGGACGTGCAGACCGCGTGAGACGACGCTTCATCCAGTCCCACACATGCTCAATGGGGGACAAATCCGGAGATCTTGCTGGCCAGGGTAGTTGACTTACACCTTCTAGAGCACGTTGGGTGGCACGGGATACATGCGGACGTGCATTGTCCTGTTGGAACAGCAAGTTCCCTTGCCGGTCTAGGAATGGTAGAACAATGGGTTCGATGACGGTTTGGATGTACCGTGCACTATTCAGTGTCCCCTCGACGATCACCAGTGGTGTACGGCCAGTGTAGGAGATCGCTCCCCGCACCATGATGCCGGGTGTTGGCCCTGTGTGCCTCGGTCGTATGCAGTCCTGATTGTGGCCCTCACCTGCACGGCGCCAAACACGCATACGACCATCATTGGCACCAAGGCAGAAGCGACTCTCATCGCTGAAGACGACACGTCTCCATTCGTCCCTCCATTCACGCCTGTCGTTACACCACTGGAGGCTGGCTGCACGATGTTGGGGCGTGAGCGGAAGACGGCCTAACGGTGTGCGGGACCGTAGCCCAGCTTCATGGAGACGGTTGCGAATGGTCCTCGCCGATACCCCAGGAGCAACAGTGTCCCTAATTTGCTGGGAAGTGGCGGTGCGGTCCCCTACGGCACTGCGTAGGATCCTACGGTCTTGGCGTGCATCCGTGCGTCGTTGCGGTCCGGTCCCAGGTCGACGGGCACGTGCACCTTCCGCCGACCACTGGCGACAACATCGATGTATTGTGGAGACCTCACGCCCCACGTGTTGAGCAATTCGGCGGTACGTCCACCCGGCCTCCCGCATGCCCACTATACGCCCTCGCTCAAAGTCCGTCAACTGCACATACGGTTCACGTCCACGCTGTCGCGGCATGCTACCAGTGTTAAAGACTGCGATGGAGCTCTGTATGCCACGGCAAACTGGCTGACACTGACGGCGGCGGTGCACAAATGCTGCGCAGCTAGCGCCATTCGACGGCCAACACCGCGGTTCCTGGGGTGTCCGCTGTGCCGTGCGTGTGATCATTGCTTGTACAGCCCTCTCGCAGTGTCCGGAGCAAGTATGGTGGGTCTGACACACCGGTGTCAATGTGTTCTTGTTTCCATTTCCAGGAGTGTATTTGTAGTCCATAAGTATTTAGCTGAAATGAAATGAAATGAGCGTATGGCATCGTTGGCCGGGCGGCCACGTAGCTAAGTTTCCAGCCTTTAGCTTTGTGTAATTTATCGGCTAACTGAAATTTATCGGAATCCTTTTAGTACTCCGGTGGATAACTGACACTTTTTATGCTTTATATTCAATTGCCACTTTTTGTACTATGCAGATATCTTGTCTAAATCATTTTGCAATCCGTTTTGCTCATCTGATGAGTTTACATGACAGTAAACGACAGTATCATCTACAAACAGTCTAAGAGAACTGCTCCCAAATCGTTCGTGTAGATCAGGATGCCTTTCCAGTCACACAACTGAATCGATATTGCGTAAGTAGGCAATTTAATTAAGTCGCTTGTGACGAACAGTGCCAAAAGCCTTCTATAAATCTAACAGTATGGAATCAGTTTACAGTCCCATGTCGATAGCACTGATTACTTCATTAGAATAAAGAGCTAGTTCTGTTTCACAAGAACCATATTTTCTGAATACGTCTGTCCTGTTTGTGAATAAATCGTTTTGTAACTTCCTGGCAGATTAAAACTGTGTGCCCGACCGAGACTCGAACTCAGGACCTTTGCCTTTCGCGGGCAAGTGCTCTAGTTCTGCATGGTTCGAAGGAGAGCTTCTGTAAAGTTTGGAAGGTTGGAGACGAGATACTGGCAGAAGTAAAGCTGTGAGACCGGGCGTGAGTCGTGCTTCGGTAGCTCAGATGGTAGAGCACTTGCCCGCGAAAGGCAAAGGTCCCGAGTTCGAGTCTCGGTCGGGCACACAGTTTTAATCTCCCAGGAAGTTTCATATCAGTGCACACTCCGCTGCAGAGTGAAAATCTCATTCTGGAAATCGTTTTGTATGAGCACAGCAGTCCTATACGCTCCAAATTCCTACTGCAAATCGACATTGATGATATGGGTCTGGGCTTCATCAGATTACTCGTATTTCCCTTCTTGGATATTGGTGTGATTTGTGCAACTTTGAGTACGGGTCTTTTTACTAGCATGCTGTTTTACATGGTTGCGAGGTATGGAGTTATTGTACTAGCATAATCTGAAAGGAACCTCACTGATATATAATATGGATCGAAAGTTTTGTCTTGTTTCAAGCTGCTTCGATACACCAAGGATACCTACCTCTAAGTTACCCATGTTGGTTGTTATTCTCAGTTCGAATTCTGGATATTTGCTTGGTCTTCTTTTGTGAAGGAATTTCGGAAAACAGTGTTTAGTAACTCCGTAGATACTACTTTTGTGAATTTAAATCATATCTGGTCTACGCTTACATAGTCAGATCGGAAGAAGTGGAGATTGTCTCTTCGGAATCAATCAGGCTTAGCTAAAGCTAAGAATGAAGCAAAATGTAACTATTAGACTTGGCCACTGTTTCTATGTTTCGATACAGTGTATCGATACGTGGAACTGTTTCAGTGTTTCGGAATGACTGTGGTTCACTGTTTCGAAACAGTGGTGTTTCATTCCGCCCCTGTCTCGGATAACCGCATCAGATTCGATCTCGAGCCAGACACAGAAACTGTATCGTTGTTTCAAAATAAGGCTGTTTCAGTCCGCCTGTGCTTGGAACGGACTAATTGTTTCATTCCGTTCTGTGTCGGACGAGATTCGGGCTCGGCACAGGTACTGAAACACAACATACCACTTCATGAAACACTTTCAAGCGTGTCGAAGTCTTTTTGACAAGCAGTAGCATGAACCTTAAGATATCCGAAAATAAAGCTTCGTTCCTAGTTGAGTGTCCTATTCCGAAATGGCGTAACATCTGCTTTATAAACACTAAGCAAACAATAAAACATCGCATACTATTCACATTCAAAATAATAAATATGTGAAAATCATTCAGTTAAATTACACTTTTTTATAACATACGCTTCTCTGTTCACGTACAGTAATCATATTAAGAAACGCAAGTAAGCCTACAACATTTTGAATAAAAAAAGCTGTAGAGTGACATATACATAAATTTGATGTAGGTATAATTGCAAGCAATCTGTTTGACATATCACTGATAGTGTAATGGTGAACAGGATGGGCTGGGAAGCATGGTGAATTTATAGTAACGGTTCGAAACGCCTTGAAAGAAAAGATTTTTTTCTGTTATATTTTGTTATTTGTGAGTCTATAGTCACTGTGCCAATTATCCACAATGTGCATGGAAATTAGCAGGATGGGTATATCATCCATACTAACGGAATGTTGGAATCCCAGTAGCATATCCTTTGTTTCTGCAGTTTGCTCCCACCTCCAGTTCCGTTCGTGGGGGTTCTTCCGTCTTCAGCTATGGCTGTCCTCAGCCAATTGAAAAGTATGAAAGTCACACGACACGAAAGCAGCGCATATGCTGCAGGAAATACGAAACTGCCAAGACGCCTAAGTGATAGTTTCATACTTTCTGCGACATGATTAGCGCTCTCGCACCTCATTTGTGATTATATGGGCATACTTATACAGTAGATGATAAAAAGGGTAGGTTTATTAGATTACAAAACACAAACTGTTTCATTGTTTCGAAACAGCGTATCGAAACATTATATTGTACTGTTTCATTTGTTTCGAAACAGTTACGTGTTTAAGTTTGCCCATCTCTAGTAACTATTATTATTGCTACTTTTAGCAAGTCACTACCACCGTCCCCATCCATAGTATTACTACTACATCTACGTACACTGAAGGAAAATAGAATCGCAACACCAAAAACGACTTGTTCGATATAAACGAAAGTTTGTAGGGGTGTTTCTGCAGCTTGTACGTTGCAACTACGTTATGTAGTTCTGTATAAATATATCCACTCTATTTTGCAATTTTATTTAAAGGCTTCAATAATAATTTTAATAATAATAATAACATAATGGCTTCACCCAACTTTAAACCAAAGTAATTCACGCTGCCCATAAGACGACGTGAACTGACATATGTTCGTTATTAATCAAAGTAAATGTAAATGAGAGAATGTGGAAGGCAGTGGGGAGTCACCACCCATAAGACGACGTGCATTAACATATGTTCGTTACTAATCAAAGTAAATGTAAATGAGAAAATGTGGAAGGCAGTGGGCAGTCATATGTCGAACGATCGGTATAGAATGCTCTGAGTCACCTCGAATGGGGAGGTGCACTGGTTGATGTGGCTGGATGTAGATAAGAGTGCTAGTTGTGTGGGAAAATGATAGGTTTCTAGTAGACCTACCTTATAGAATGATTTCAGCTAGTAATATCGTTCCGGTATCATAAAGCCCGCAGGATTGTAAATGCTGAGGGGAACCCCCACCCCCCTCCGCCCCTGTAGAACTTCGATGGCTATATGGCGTGATATCGGCGTCGACAGAAAATAGTCCCATGTTCTTAACCCCTTAAGCGAAGAAAAATATATTTTAAATGTAATCTAACACACATAATTGAGGACCGGACTTAAGAAAACGATCTCCTCTCTTACATTCTATTTTCTTTCATTAGTTTATAAAATGAGTGACGATGTGATTACTCATTGGCGCAGAGGCACGAATAAAGTGGGGGGGGGGGGGGGGGTGCGCTAGTTTTGGCGCTGGCGCTTTTGCTCTGGAGAGCCGCTCTCAACCCTTCACGATGGACAGACCCATATCTCACTGCTCAGGTGAAATGCTAACTTTATTCGCTTAGTAAGTACTTCCACAGTACAAATGGCTTTCCAGTCACTGCTTTGAGTCTTGGGAACATCAAAAAAATAGAAATGAGTGTATTGCATCGTTGGCCGGGAGACCCATTCGGGGAAGTTCGGCCGCCAAGTGCAAGTCTTATTTCATTCGACGCCACATTGGGCGACTTGCGCGCCGTTGATGAGGATGAAATGATGCTGAGGACAACACAACATCCAGTCCACGAGCGGAGAAAATCTCCAGCATGGCCAGGATTCGAACCCGGGACCGCTTGCATAGGACGCAAGCACGTTACCACATTTTTTTCTTTTTTTTTTTCTTTTGGCACTTTTTTCGGTATTTTCCGTTGATTTGGTGGTAGAGGACGTCACATGACATCCGTTGTAGTTCGTTGTTGATCCTTTCACTCAGTTTTTTGTTACAGAGACCAGCCAGCTGTCTGACCGAACACGCTGAGCTACCGTGCCGGCTTTTCGTGTGACTAGGGCCTCCCGTCGGGTAGACTGTCCGCCGGGTGCAAGTCTTTCGATTTGACGCTACTTCGGCGACTTGCGCGTCGATGGGGATGATTAGGACAACACAACACTCAGCCCCTGAGCGGAGAAAATCTCCTACCCAGCCGGGAATAGAACCCGGGTCCAGAGGTTTGACATTCTGTCGCGCTGACCACTCAGTTACCGGGGGCGGACTACCACCCAGCTCAGCAGGCGGTCTTGGGAACAACAATTGAGTAGTGACAGGTTATTCCGCAATTTAATACGCCAGTAAAAGCGTACGCGAGGCAGTGATTTTGATTATGTGATACAAAGCCTCATTGGAACTGTGGGGAACTTTGGAACAACTTTAGAACCGCGTATCGCAATCAAGATGTAATCTCATCGTCATGGGTAAGTGATTTCTTGCATGGCTTGGCGCTGGTGTGAATTTCCGGTAAGTCTTAAAGGTTTTATTGCACGCAAGAGGGCCGTAGAGTCGAATGCAGTAAAACGAATCAAAATTCATTGCGTAATGTGGTAATATTCAGGCGAGCGGGTGTTTGTTGTAGTTGCATCATTAGAAGTCCCGCGTGGTAGTGCAGAATTAATTGATGTATTGAAACCAATATCTAAATTCTATTTACGTAAAGAGAAGACAGATTTTTCTAGAAGAGGCTAACGTGTATTGCATTGTTCTGTAGCCGCGCGGGATTAGCCGAGCGGTCTAAGGCGCTCCAGTTATGGAATGTGCCGCTGGTCCCGGCGGAGCTTCGAGTCCTTCCTCGGGCATGGGTGTGTGTGTTTGTCCTTAGGATAATTTAGGTTAAGTAGTGTGTAAACTTAGGGACTGATGACCATAGCAGTTAAGTGCCATAAGATTTCACACACATTTGAACATTGTACTGTAGGAAAGATCCTGATTCATTGTGAAGATAATTTACGAACATAAATGAGAGATGTGTCATCATAAAGCGCGTAAAGGGAGACGTTAGCCGTATACTCTGTCATTTGTGTGCTCTCGGATTAACTATAGGCGCCAAACATTACTGTAATAGCAATCCCTTGCAGTTGCGACAGGTGCTTTATGGGAGGACATCGCGCCTCTGAATTATATTTCATTTATCACGCTAGGTCCGTGTTCTTATTTGCTGCAACAACATTTTTTATTACAATATTACTTGGTTGATTTGTTGCTTCCCAAAACTGCTTGCAGTGAGTAGTATCGAGAGCAGGAGAGCAGGATTACCTCTGAGAGCCAAACACCTTCGAGAAATATAAAGGTCGTGGTTTGTGGTTCTTATGACACGTAACAGCACATTAGGTACACGTTGGCCCGCTGCATGTCTGATTTAATACAATCTATGTGGCACCAAGGCTCTCAAGTGACTAACCACTGGCCCCGATACATTAATAACAGTATGAAACTCGTATTATATCACATTCCAGTATTCGGTTCAGCCATAATGGTAATCGGCTGAAATAAATCTCAGAGTAATAAAATGCTCCACCGAACCTACTAACTCCCAATCTGAAAGATGATGTATGTTCAAATTTCGCACCAGTCACATAAGAGAGACGCTAGCAACGATACTTCGAGAATGTGTATCAGGTTTCCTTTAAATATACGCTATAGTGGTCGTTAGTTACCTTTGAGATTAGACGTGATGAATTGATGCTAGTCAAGAACGCCTTTAAGGCGACAAACACACCATTATTAATAACTCACCGAGAGTGAAATAGGTCGTGTAACAGGGCTACGAGAAGCTGGTTGCTCCCTTTGCCATACTGCAGAAAGACATGGCAGAAAAGTAGAAACTGTTCGTAGTTGCTGGCAGCGGTGATCAGGAGAATGTACAGTCGCTAGAAGACCGGGTTCTGGACGGTCACTTGACATTCAGATGAGGAAAACCACAGTGTTCGGCGTATGGCTTTGGCTTTTCGTACTGTGTCTGCACCAGCAACTTGAGTAGCAATTGGCCACACGGTGACACAACGAACCGTCCAAGATGCTACTCCAGGCGGGTGTAAAATGAATGTGCGCAATGGAAAATAATAAACGCTAAAATGAGGATTTGACCCTGTCTGAGTACCCCCTGAAGCAGATCTTAGGATCTCTTAATTTCACAAATTACAATTTAGACTTAAATGAATGATGAAGGCAACTAATACTACTAAATGATAAACGTTGTTGGTGCTTATACATTTATTGTATATTGAAAGCAATCTTTATTACAAATGTTTATATTTCCTATCTAAAATTACTGATCTATTGAACAACCCTGCTCTTTCCTTATGACTGTGCGATCTAATATGAATAACGCGAAATGACTGACATCATCTATGTACCCAAACAGAAGAAGACAATACTTGCAAAGATGATCTACAATGGAGTGCAACGTTAGTGGAAATAAATCCTATGTGATCACAGCTGGTTAGCCTTATAGTGTCAGAGTGATGGTTCTCGCCGAAGCACTACCATTCCACCAATGGAGATCCTTGGCGCCAATTTCTGCGCTGATTTTGCTACGTCACGGAGCTATGCCCTGAGCAAGCCAATCAAAGTTACAATTTTGCAGAAAACCTGGGAATTTTCTCGCTAAGACTGCCTGGCAACACAAGTCATTGTCACGCCTCGCTGGTAGCCCGCCAGAAAGTGTTTTCGCTCAGTTTCTGCGAAGTAACGGAATCTCTAGCCCAGCCGCTTCTTCAGGCCCCTGCAGGCGTGTCTCCGTCGCTATTATGACAATGTCGGCGTCTGGAAAGCATTCACTCGACTCCCTCACACCCGTCGGCTTAACCCTTTCAAGATCAGCAGTGCCCGCCTGTCACCGGACCACCCGGGTGACGAGAGACGCTGCGTGGGAAGTCCGCGTGTGAAGGAATAGCAACTAGGCACCGCATGCAATTAGAGAGGGAAATCGAATTTCTCAGAGTAAGATAGAAGTATGAGAGGGGGCTTCTGCCATCTCTCACGCTGCGTTCTCAACGACGTCTTCCAACCCTGGGGCGAAGTCCAGAATCGTGTACGTTGACAACAGTTACAGTGCCTAACCGTTCTAACTATAAAATCTCGTGAAATCAAAGACAGCAAGTCCGTCCGTACCAACAAGAAGCTGATACTGAGCGACCGTCACACACGGGAGCTTAAAACGGAAGACCGATTCTCTCCAACACTGGCTTCCCAGCAAAGCTTGGCTCCCCACCACCGTAATTCCGAAAACGAATCATATTCCCGAAACCATGGAATATTCTCCCTCTCTACAGATTCTTCTGAACGCCGAAGAACCATATTTTAGTCTTTTGTCGTCCAGCGCAGGAAGTTTGCGAGGAAAAACCTATACTCGAACAATGGTACGCTTCTGAGTAAAAATCCTTGGAAATAACCCAGCCTGCGTGATTTCCAAGGTGCCGCTTCTTCGTTCCTCTCACCTGCGTCCGAGATTTTAAGCATTTCCGAAGTATAATCCTTCCAGTTTGGCTACAAACCGGTCGGTCGCGACTTTATTGTGCTCCAGCGCTTAGGTGCTACGACGTTTGTCTTGCTGCTTCCTGTGTTTAAGCAGGACCAACACATCTGCGTGGGCCTTCCACCCAGGAATTCAGATCCGCCAGCCGTTTCATTTCCACTGGCGTTCAACCTCTAGTAGTATAGGCAATCATTCATTACGCCGTTTTTATAATAAAAACACTCTGTCACTTTTCATGCAATAAGCGTTAACGATTATTTACAAGACGTATGTGACAATGTCAGTCTCCTTTACATATTCATATATACGATGTACAACCTATCACATGATACCTAATTGTGTTTGTAGATCACGGCAAAGTATGTGGATGAGTGCTTGTAAAGTGCGAAATTATAGCCACCTTACAACCGTTACAAATCGGGTACTTCAAGGACAGTTCCGAGCCAGACGCCCTGTAGGGTGTATTCCACTGATTCCAAACGACCGCCATTTGCGACTTCCGTGGTGTCGAGCAAGAACTCATTGGCTGGTAGGGAGGGGGTCTGTTTTTCTGATGACACTTTGTTCTGTTTCAGTGCCAGTGATGGCTGTGTGTTGGTTAGAAAGTGGCCAGCTGAGGGCCAGCAAACAACCTGTCAGCATGCTAGACACTCTGGACATACACCTGGAGTTATGGTCTGCAATGCGATTTCGTACAACAGCAGGAGCACTCTCGTGATTATCCCACGCACCTCGATTGCAAAAATTGTGCGTCATTCTGGTGATTCGACCTGTTGTGCTGCCATTCGCGAACAGCTTCCCCAGGGGATGTTTTCCAATAGGATAACGCTCGAACACATGCCGCTGTTGTTAGCCAACATGGTCTACAGTGTCGACATGGTTCAAATGGCTCTGAGCACTATGGGACTTAACTTCTGAGGTCATCAGTTCCCTAGAACTTAGAACTACTTAAACCTAACTAACCTAAGGACATCACACACATCCATGCCCGAGGCAGGATTCGAACGTGCGATCGTAACGGTCTCGTGGTTCCAGACTGCAGCGCCTAGAACCACTCGGCCACTCCGGCCGGCTACAGTGTCGACATGTTGCCTTGGCTTGTTCAATCACACATGCACTCAAACAACATCATCGCTCGACGGCTTCAACGTCATCAACGAACAACAGTAATTGTCCCTGTATTGACCAACTAAGAGCAACAGGCATGGGACTCCAACCCGCAAGCTGACGTGCAGCATCTGTATGACAACACATTCACGTTTTCATGCTTTTATTACTGTACCAGAACTTCACATTTTAAGTGGCTTATCTCGCACATACATTAACCTGTGATCTTGCGACGTTAGTCGCTTAAATAAGTTACCTAGACGAATCTATTCGCAAAATTTGATCACTCAACATTAATTATTTTTGGTGTTACGACCTTTTTTCCGTTAGTGTATATTTATCAAAAAAATGTCTCAAATGGCTCTGAGCACTATGGGACTTAACATCTGAGGTCAACAGTCCCCTAGAACTCAGAAAAACTTTAACCTAACTAACCTAAAGCCGTCGGCACACGAACCGTGCATCCGAACGTTGAGCGTTGAGCGTGTCGAGTTTCTGACGTTACAGCATGGAACTGCACGCTCGGGAGTCTTTCCGAACGCGCAGAGCAATATCTGGCATGTCAGATATTCTGATCATGAGTCTATTTTTTTTTTTTTTTTTGGTCATCAGTCTACTGACTGGTTTGATGCGGCCCGCCACGAATTCCTTTAATGTGCTAACCTCTTTATCTCAGAGTAGCACTTGCAACCTACGTCCTCAATTATTTGCTTGACGTATTCCAATCTCAGTCTTCCTCTACAGTTTTTGCCCTCTACAGCTCCCTCTAGTACCATGGAAGTCATTCCCTCATGTCTTAGCAGATGTCCTATCATCCCGTCCCTTCTCCTTATCAGTGTTTTCCACATATTCCTTTCCTCTCCGATTCTGCGTTGAACCTCCTCATTCCTTACCTTATCAGTCCACCTAATTTTCAACATTCGTCTATAGCACCACATCTCAAATGCTTCGATTCTCTTCTGTTCCGGTTTACCCACAGTCCATGTTTCACTACCATACAATGCTGTACTACAGACGCACATCCTCAGAAATTTGTTCCTCAAATTAAGGCCGGTATTTGATATTAGTAGACTTCTCTTGGCCAGAAATGCCTTTTTTGCCATAGCGAGTGTGCTTTTGATGTCCTCCTTACTCCGTCCGTTGTTGGTTATTTTACTGCCTAGGTAGCAGAATTCCTTAACTTCATTGACTTCGTGACCATCAATCCTGATGTTAAGTTTCTCGCTGTTCTCATTTCTACTGCTTCTCATTACCTTTGTCTTTCTCCGATTTACTCTCAAACCATACTGTGTACTCATTAGACTGTTCATTCCGTTCAGCAGATCATTTAATTCTTCTTCACTTTCACTCAGGATAGCAATGTCATCGGCGAATCGTATCATTGATATCCTTTCACCTTGTATTTTAATTCCACTCCTGAACATTTCTTTTATTTCCATCATTGCTTCCTCGATGTACAGATTGAAGACTAGGGGCGAAAGGCGACAGCCTTGTCTTACACCCTTCTTACTACGAGCACTTCGTTCTTGATCGTCCACTCTTATTATTCCCTCTTGGTTGTTGTACATATTGTATATGATCCGTCTCTCCCTATAGCTTACCCCTACTTTTTTCAGAATCTCGAACAGCTTGCACCATTTTATATTGTCGGACGCTTTTCCCAGGTGCTATGAAAGTGTCTTGATTTTTCTTTAGCCTTGCTTCCATTATTAGCCGTAACGTCAGAATTGCCTCTCTCGTCCCTTTACTTTTCCTAAAGCCAAACTGATCGTCATCTAGCGCATTCTCAATTTTTTTTCCATTCTTCTGCATATTATTCTTGTAAGCAGCTTCGATGCATGAGCTGTTAAGCTGATTGTGCGATAATTCTCGCACTTGTCAGCTCTTGCCGTCTTCGGAATTGTGTGGATAATGCTTTTCCGAAAGTCAGATGGTATATCGCCAGACTCATATATTCTACACACCAACGTGAATAGTCGTTTTGTAGCCACTTCCCCGAATGATTTTAGAAATTCTGATGGAATGTTATCTATCCCTTCTGCCTTATTTGACCGTAAGTCCTCCAAAGCTCTTTTAAATTCCGATTCTAATACTGGATCCCCTATCCCTTCTAAATCGACTCCGGTTTCTTCTTCTATCACATCAGACAAAACTTCACCCTCAAAGAGGCTTTCAATGTATTCTTTCCACCTATCTGCTCTCTCCTCTGCATTTAACAGTGGAATTCCCGTTGCCCTCTTAATGTTACCACTGTTGCTTTTAACGTCACCAAAGTTTGTTTTGACTTTCCTGTATGCTGAGTCTGTCCTTCCGACAATCATATCTTTTTCGATGTCTTCACATTTTTCCTGCAGCCATTTCGTCTTAGCTTCCCTGCACTTCCTATTTATTTCATTCCTCAGCGCCTTGTATTTCTGTATTCCTGATTTTCCCGGAACATGTTTGTGCTTCCTCCTTTCATCAGCCAACTGAAGTATTTCTTCTGTTACCCATGGTTTCTTCGCAGCTACCTTCTTTGTACCTATGTTTTCCTTCCCAACTTCTGTGATGGCCCTTTTTAGAGCTGTCCATTCCTCTTCAACTGTACTGCCTACTGCGCTATTCCTTATTGCTGTATCTATAGCGTTAGAGAACTTCAAACGTATCTCGTCATTCCTTAGTACTTCCGTATCCCACTTCTTTGCGTATTGATTCTTCCTGACTAATGTCTTGAACTTCAGCCTACTCTTCATCACTACTATATTGTGATCTGAGTCTATATCTGCTCCTGGATACGCCTTACAATCCAGTATCTGATTTCGGAACCTCTGTCTGACCATGATGTAATCTAATTGAAATCTTCCCGTATCCCCCGGCCCTTTCCAAGTATACCTCCTCCTCTTGTGATTCTTGAACAGGGTATTCGCTATTACTAGCTGATACTTGTTACAGAACTCAATCAGTCTTTCTCCTCTTTCATTCCTCGTCCCAAGCCCATATTCTCCTGTAACCTTTTCTTCTACTCCTTCCCCTACAACTGCATTCCAGTCGCCCATGACTATTAGATTTTCGTCCCCCTTTACATACTGCGTTACCCTTTCAATATCCTCATACACTTTCTCTATCTGTTCATCTTCAGCTTGCGACGTCGGCATGTATACCTGAACTATCGTTGTCGGTGTTGGTCTGCTGTCGATTCTGATTAGAACAACCCGGTCACTGAACTGTTCACAGTAACGCACCCTCTGCCCTACCTTCCTATTCATAACGAATACTACACCTGTTATACCATTTTCTGCTGCTGTTGATATTACCCGATACTCATCTGACCAGAAATCCTTGTCTTCCTTCCACTTCACTTCACTGACCCCTACTATATTTAGATTGAGCCTTTGCATTTCCCTTTTCAGATTTTCTAGTTTCCCTACCACGTTCAAGCTTCTGACATTCCACGCCCCGACTCGTAGAACGTTATCCTTTCGTAGATTATTCAATCTTTTTCTCATGGTATCCTGCCCCTTAGCAGTCCCCTCCCGGATATCCGAATGGGGGACTATTCCGGAATCTTTTGCCAATGGAGAGATCATCATGACACTTCTTCAATTACAGGTCACATGTCCTGTGGATACACGTTACGTGTCTTTAATGCAGTGGTTTCCATTGCCTTCTGCATCCTCATATCGTTGATCATTGCTGATTCTTCCGCCTTTAGGGGCAATTTCCCACCCCTAGGACAAGAGAGTGCCCTGAACCTCTATCCGCTCCTCCGCCCTCTTTGACTAGGCCGTTGGCAGAATGAGGCTGACTTCTTATTCCGGAAGTCTTCGGCCGCCAATGCTGATTATTTATCAAAAACTAGGCAGTGGCGGGGATCGAACCCGGGACCGAATACCTTTTGATTATGAATCAAAGACTCTACCCCTGGACCACGGGCTCCTTTCGGTACAGAGTTGTGAAGCGCCATATTCGCATTCATTTCAAGCCTATATGTATCAGGGTGTTACAAAGAGGTACGGCCAGACTTTCAGGAAACATTCCTCACACACAAAGAAAGAAAATATTTTATGTGGACATGTGTCCGGAAACGCTTACTTTCCATGTTAGAGCTCGTTTTATTACTTCTCTTCAAATGACATTAATCATGGAAAGGAAATACACAGCAACAGAACGTCCCAGCGTGACTTCAAACACTTTGTTACAGGAAATGTTCAAAATGTCCTCCCTTAGCGAGGATACATGCATCCACCCTCCGTCGCATGGAATCCCTGATGCGCTGATGCAGTCCTGGAGAATGGCGTATTGTATCACAGCCGTCCACAATACGAGCACGAAGAGTCTCTACATTTGGTACCGGGGTTGCGTAGACAAGAGCTTTCAAATGTCCCCATAAATTAAAGTCAAGATTAGAATGAAATTTTCACTCTACAGCGGAGTGTGCGCTGATATGAAACTTCCTGGCAGATTAAAACTGTGTGCCCAACCGAGACTCGAACTCGGGACCTTTACCTTTCGCGGGCAAGTGCTCTACCGACTTTCTTTTTTTTTATTTTATTTTTTTAATGGGGCAACAGTAGCAAACAAAAACCGCTGCTAGCATTTTTTTTTATAAGACGATGACCTTTAGAAAATAAAATATTTCTGGGAAACGTAAATAAGTGGAGTTTTTTTTTGCAGTCTAGTGTAACAATAACAAACATAAGCATTTTTTTTAAATATAAAAGAAGATGATTTTTATAAAATAAGATATTTCTGGGAAACGTAAATATGTGGACTTTTTTTTACATAATAGTAAAAAAAACATAACCTGCTTCTGTCAGTACGACACAATAACGGTCTACATTCCTCTTTTGGGCGCGTACCTCGCTAATCCCATTATACCTCTCGTTGGTGTCGGGTACGTCTTCACGTGTGTTTGTGGATCCTCTCCACTGTCCTGGTACTTTCTTGTTCTGATACTTATAATCAATAGTTACATTCTCCTACCCGGGACACCCCAATTGGGTGGGGGATTAAGCAAGGCACTCCCTAAAAAATTTTCGTAATATGTTCGATATCTCGGATGTCTCATAAGCTGTGAGTGATGTTCTTGTAATAAGGCCCAAAAGTCGAGCACATTCTCACTGCCGTCCCGGAAAAGATAGCGCACAGTTAAACCTCGAATCCAGGTCACTGCGTTTGTCTTTGTTCGGGGTTAATATGTCCTATCTGGGAGAAGTAGTATCCGTGGTTCTATTGCTTGCGGCCCCACCCGAAGGAGGAAGGCGATCATTTTTTTAACCAAACACCGTACGTCCGCCGAAGGTCCGCATATCAGGCGATGCTCTTCTGTGTCTATAACATTGCACTGCGGACACAGTGGCTCGTCCGCCATATGAATTGTAAGCAACCTGGAACGAGTCACGTATTTCCCATTTACCACCTGATACCACCGTGCGCGCGTTCCCGTATCAAGGTGTGGGTGTTGCACTGTACGCCATACCACTGACCACGTAACTGTTGGTTGGCGGCGCTCTACGGCATTATTCGGCCGTCGTCGAGTCAAGATGTGATATATATCATGTGCCGTTGCCGTCCTGGTTGTCGGTAGTAACTGTGTTCCACAAAAAAAAGGTTCGTATATGGGCAAGCGATGGTGAGATGTGAGACACCGCTACAGGAGCCGAACGTGAAGGTGGAGCGAGTTCGTCTATCAAGGTGTCCGTCAGACTTGTCTGGTGTCGTGTCCACATCTTTATCATTGTGGTTACATAAATAGCCACTGCTCGGTCGCGTACGTGGACTAGTCCAAGACCTCCACGACTACGAGGAAGCGTGAGGGTTTCGTATCCGACCTTAAAAAGCAGACCTGTGCTCACAAAATATCCTAGTGCAGCCAGGATTCGGCAGGCCAACACCACCGGCATAGGAAGAACTTGTGCCAGGTGGGGGATGCGAGAAGCTAGATAAGTGTTGGCGAAGGTGACCCGTTGTATCATATCCAGTGCCCCTAACCTGTGACTTCGGACACTCGCACGAGTTGTTTGCAGAAGATGTCTGTAACTCAGTGCCGCCGTGCGTCGAACGTCTGTAGTGAAGATAATTCCTAGGCATTTCATCTTGTTAATCGGCTGTAATTGTGCTACACTTCCTGGCGGGAGTCCTCTCCCGATGTTCATCGCTCCCGACTTTCCCATGTTCAAGCGACTTCCCGTAGCCATACAATACAAATTAATCCAATACAAGGCCACTCTTGCCTCGTCGCCTGACCGTGCTAAAAACACTAGGTCATCCGCGTATGTTCTGCATATAAACTTGTTGTGCCTTATGGTCATTCCTTGGAGTCGATTCCGGAGCCCTCAGAGCAGCGGCTCGACATCGATGGCATATAATATCGTTGACAGCGGGCACCCTTGTCTGACCGATCGTGAGATGGTGATGGGCCCCACCAAGCGTCCATTGATGAGCACTTTGGATGCGGCGCCGTGGAGTAGTCTCATGACGACGGTGACAAAACTTTCCGGAAACTTCATTTGCGTCATCACGTCCGTGAGATAAGCATGGCTCAGCCTGTCAAATGCGCGATCGAAGTCTATCGATACCAATGCACCCCGAAGACGACATGTTGCTGCCAGTGCGATAACATCGCGCTAGTCACTGAGTGCCGTTTGTATATTGCCATCTCCTCCTAGCTGGGCTTGGTCGAGTGATATCACTTGGCGTATTACGCGATAAAGCGTGCTGCAAGTATCCTGGTGTAGATCTTGTAGTCGCAATTAAGAAGGGTCAGTGGCCGGTAGGCCTGTATCCCTGTGCCGCTGGATGGTTTGTGGATGGGGATGATCATTCCTTCCACGAAGGAGGGTGGAAGAGGCACGTTTGGAGACATCAATTCGCAGTACATGGCAGTCCATCGTGGAGTCATGAGATCTTTAAATGTACGATAAAACTCCAACGGAAACCCGTCGGGCCCCGGCGATTTGTGCGACGCTCCCTTATCAAACGCTTCCATTACGTCGTCAACTGTGACTGCTCCTGTTAACTCCAGGTTGGCCGTCTCGTCGAGACACGCGGAGAGCATTCGCCGGACCTCATGAAAGGCTGCCTGATCGTGTTCCGCTTCGTCATAGAGATGACCGTAGTGTTCCACAAAAGCGTTGGCAATGTCTTCTTGCGTTGTCATAAGGCGACCATCTGGCAGTACGACCGTCTGTATTAAGGTTCTGCGGCTACGTTGTTTCTCTCTGATAATGTGATACATCGACGGTGATTCTCCACGGACCCGTTCAAAGGCCCTTGCACGGATTGCGACACACTCCAGACGGCGGCGCGTTATTGAAATTATTTGGGCCTGTGCTCGTTTTATACCGGTACGACGCTCCTGTGAAGGTGCTTGTACAGATAGTTCGCGGAGCATCGTGAAATTAAATTCCGTCGTGTCTCGCCTCCACATCATCTGCTCTCTTCCGTATGCAATTAACGCTCGGTGCAATGCAGGCTTAACGCATTCCAGCCACCACTGCAACGTCGTCGGATATGTCGGGAGGCGTGGTTCACACACGTACCAAGTGTCTTCGATTAAGCGTCTGCACTCAGGTTCCCTGAGGTGTGCTGTATTCAGTTTCCAAACACTGCGACTCCTCCACACTTGTTGACGACTCAGGGAGACCGTGCATATATATGCTATGTGATCTGAAAAGGCGACAGGCCACAATTCCGCATCGAGGATCGCAGGTTCGGGACGACGTGTTACGTAAATGCGATCGAGACGACTTGCAGAGTGACTCGTGACGTAGGTGTATCCACGTCTGTCGCCATGTATCGTCTCCCATGTGTCAATGAGATTCATGTCCTGTATGAGTTGCCGCAGCTCCGGGCATGAAGCGTAACGTGGGTGTTGATCTCTTGGTGCGAGCACGCAGTTGAAGTCGCCTCCAAATAAGACATGTTCATACCGACCTAAGAATAGTGTTGCAATCTCCTCTGCGTAAAATTGGGATCGATCGCGCCGTCTGTCGGACCCCGACGGTGCGTAAATGTTAACGACCTGTACTCCCAGCACTGTGAGCGCCAGTCCTCGCTCTGACGGCAGGTACACAGCGTCCTGGGCTACTATGCCGCTACGTAGAAGTATCGCTGTTCCGCTTCCGCCGTCGGTAGTAGGTGTAATATATGTATCGTTCTCGTATAGGTCGGGGAAGCTCTCAACACATACTTCCTGCAGAAGAACGATGTCGACGTCCGACGCATGCAACATTTCTCGTAATAATTGCAATTTGACAGGCGTTCTGATCGTATTAATATTAATAGAGGCTGTTCGATATGCCTGCCGCTGTTCCTCAGTGCGTAAAGCGCACATGAACGCTAATGTTAATTTGTGTGCTGCTGCTCGGCGACATGCTGTCTATGCGGCAGTCTGCATCTTCTGCGTGGTTAACATCTGGTGGACGCAGCACTCGCCATTGCGGGTGCGACGTCGCTCTGTGGGTCAGTATCGGATTCGTCGGCCCAGTTCCTGTGCTGGAGGCCCAGCTCCCGCCGTGTTTCTCCGGCCTGGCTGACCGAAGGCGGTGGCGTTGCTCTGGTGGGTGGAGGGACTCCTTCCGTCGGCTTTGCGTCCGGTGTGTCTGTATTCGACACCTGTCTAGCATGCTTCGCGTCGTACTGCTGTGTGGGAGGTAGAACCTCTCGTTGCGCATCCAGATGCACTGTATCGACGTTACACCCGTCTGACGTGGACTGCAGTAAGCAGGTATCCGACGGCGCAAGTCGTGGTTTCTTGCGGCGCTTCGGGGATCTTTGTTTGCGCGTGTGCGCCTCCGTATCCTAGTGCGGAAGTGACTCCCGGTGCTCAGGGACGAAAGCAGCTGTCGGCACAACCGCAGGATCAATTTCCATACCTCCTACCGATCCATTCCGTTCAGTTAAGGGCGTCGTCGTCACCGGAGCGGTAGAAGTGCGCGTCGTTTCGTCACTGGAGGCGGTCTCTGCTGCGGCCGGTTGCCGTAAACTGTCAGGATTCTGTAGCTGGTCATTCTTCGGGATGGGATCTGTTCGAAATGCGTCCGCATACGTTAGTGTCAGCGGCGTCAACGTGGACTGAGGCACGGGTTCGCCGGTTGGAACTTGCACTGTCCTCCGCTGCATGCATTCGGAACGGACGTGGCCCTCTTTCCCGCAGCATGAGCATGTTTTGGGTTGTTCATCGTAGATGACTATAGCTCTACATCCGCCGATGAACAAGTACGAGGGTACATGTTGTGTCAGTTCTATTCTGATTTGACGCACCCCATTGAGAACGGGGTAAGTCGTGAAGTTGGACCATTTTTCCTCGACGTGGCTAAGCACTCTTCCATATGAAAAAGTCAGACAGAACCTCGAAGGAAAGCTCGAAAATACGTATGTTTCTTAAGCCCAGTCCTGCGAGATCAATAGTTATTTCTCCAACATGTCCATCAGAGTGACGAAATTTGAGTCCATGTTTCTCGCAAATTCATTCGAAAAACTAATCTTGAGAGTCGACTTTCGGTATGCATGTGCCATTCTATATCGAGTCGTCTAAACGCGTGAGTACGCCGAAGAGGTAAACAACTGCGCGAGCGCGAACGTCTCCGGCAGGGACGTAAACAGACGTCCGTGCCGTAGCACCGCCGAAGGCAAACTGACTGAGCTACCCAAGCACGACTCAGGCCCCCTCCTCACAGCTTTACTTCTGCCAGTACCTCGTCTCCTACCTTCCAAACTTTACAAAAGCTCTCCTGCGAACCTTGCAGAACTAGCACTCCTGAAAGAAAGGATATTGCGGAGACATGGCTTAGCCACAGGTCCCGAGTCTCGATCCGGCACACAGTTTTAATCTGCCAGGAAGTTTCGAAAGTCAAGAGGGTTGAGGTCAGGAGAGCGTGGATGCCATGGAATTGGTCCGCCTCTACCAATCCACGGGTCACCGAATCTGTTGTTGAGAAGTGTACGAACACTTCGACTGAAACGTGAAGGTGCTCCATCGTGCGTGAACCACATGTGTCGTACTTGTAAATTCACATGTTCTAGCAGCACAGGTGGAGTATCCCGTATGAAATCATGATAACGTGCTCCATTGAGCGTAGGTGGAAGAACATACTGACGAAGCTTAAGTGAACTCTAACATGGAAATTAAGCGTTTCCGGACACATGTCCACATAACATCTTTTCTTTATTCGTATGTGAGGAATGTTTCCTGAAAGTTTGGCCGTACCTTTTTGTAACACCCTGCATATGCCGTTCCGAGCACCAGAAAATTGAGAATCACTGAAAAACCCGTTGTTAACTGTGATTCGTTCCAATAAAATAATGAGCAACATCACATTCGTGGCAAAAGAATTATTGTAACTTGCGTATAATGAGAGTAGGCTGTTTGAAGGCAGCGACACACTGAAGATCCACCCAAAAAACGCATTGTTCTTGGTAGAATGTTTTATAATTAAATTTCAATTAGTAACATAACTACGATTAAACTTTTTAGCAAGCGTTACGACACTATGATTAGTTACGAAAGGTGTGATGTTGGTTTAGCGTAATGAATAGCGTCACTGTTCAACTACTAGTGTTTTTGTTGGGGCAGTGGTTCGCGTCCTGACAACCATTTTTTTGCCCTGACATTCGCGTTTTTATTAGGTTCTGATACTTTATTATTAGTTTAATGTACGTATAGACTATAATATTTGGTGTAATGTGAATACAAGTTCACCTTTTACTGAGGGGTAACTGTTTGATTGGCTTAATCTAAAGGACAGCTTGCGCTACTTGTATAAAGATATAATGCTCCTTCTTCTTTTACACTTCGTAATTCACATGTTGCAAAGATTCTGCTACTGGGTAGGAACAGTGATCTAGTAAGACTGACCTTGGGGTTTTACTAAAATGCAGGATGATGAAATAATGTTTATCTTATGCGGAGACGTATTCCAAATTAGTAACGCACTGTTTGTAATGGAACTTTTATAAGCCTGTGTCCTTATTGATTGGACATGGTACTTTCCTTTTCGTGGACGATGGAAGAAATGTGCATTTTAATAGAGCTAACGTGGGGATTTTACGCGCGCCCGTTGAGTAAACAGTGTGATTTATGAACTAGAAACATCCCTGAACTGTCGCAGGTGTGCGTTGCGGGTGCGTATACTACGTTGGGGTCCACGTACCGTATGCACAAGTCACATCGTTCCTGAGCGTTCAGCAGCACGTTGAACTTGGCACGCTCAACGCTCAACGTTCGACAGCACGGTCCGTGTGCCGACGGCTTAAGGACATCACACACATCCATGCCCGAGGCAGGATTCTAACCTGCGACTATAGCGGTCGCGCGGTTCCAGACTGAAGCGCCCTGAGCCGCTTGGCCACACCGGGCAGTGTATATTTAGCCCAGCATTATTATTTTAACCATATTAATTTCATTATAACAAAGGTAGTGTTTCCATGATAGTTATTTGCTAGAAGTGAATTTGATAATAACTTTATTTTGTCGTTGCGAGAAAAAAAATCCCCGTCGAAAATGAGCGTGTTTTTGTACCTTCTATTTTGCCTATATCGTAAAGACGATGGCTTGCCCAGTGTGTCTCATAGTGTAGTGTACCCACTCGCCTATCCACATGCGCACAACTCTCGGTGACGTACAGTACCTGTGGAACGAGTGGCTAACTGGAGCCGCGCTCCATTAACCTGCGCCGTGACGGAGCAACGAGCGAGCGTCAAAATTTACGATGGGAAACACTAACAATTGGCTTTGGGCCGGAGGGAAGGTGGCGGCGCCTAAACAAAAGGCAGACGTCAGGCCGCAGAGACAAAAGCGCAGCGCGGGATCGCATCGCGCGGCCACCTCCATTGTGCCGGCTGCGCCCCTTGCAGCAGCCGCCATTGTCGGCGCTCACAATTGGCGGGAGGAAAAGTTGGGGGCTGCGCTGCGAGCGGCGAGGGCGGCTCCATGTGAAACAACACCGCCGGCCTGATAGGATTGTCCGTGACACTTTATCAATATTTATGTTCGGACATTAGGTTCGGTGTGCGCTCGCATGCGAGAGGAGAGGAGAGCATATTCAAATTAGGCGACGAGTAACGGCCATTGTCTGCGGCGGACAGCCGCGCCGAGCCAGATAGCGCCTCCCGCGCGGCCCAGTCGGGTGCGGCCGGGCCGGGCAAACCGCCGGCGACCCGCAGCCGCGGTCCGCGCCGTGTCGCCATAAATGTTACCAATTACTTCACGCCCAGTAAATCAAACGCTCGGGCCCGTGCCCTTTGCTGGGACCGCTGCTGCTTTTCGTGCTGGTGACACACTAAATGTAACATGTTGCCGCCGTGAAATCAAACACGGTCGTCATTCGAGGCACCAGAATCTCCTCAGGTTGATAACGTATCCCTTGACTTCACGATTGTATTTGATTTAGTTGCTCACTGACAGTGAAGAAAAGAATACGAGATTACCGAATATCGGGTTGGATTTGTGACTTCATTGCAGATAGAACTTCACGCGTCGCTCCTAATGGAACAAAGTTGACTGATGCTAAGGTAAGCTGATGTGTACGTCAAGGAAGTGTGGTGGGACCACTACTGTTTACTACACATCCAATGGGTACCGCAGGAGGCTCCCAGAGGCTGCTTACAGATGACGCGGTTGTCTGTAATGAAGCAGCAACGTCAGAGGACTGCAGTGAACTGCTGGAAGACTTGAAGAGGATTGATGAATGGTGCAGAGACTCGCAGTTGACACCGAACGCAAATAAATGCAACATATTGCGCATGCATAGAAGAAGGTCTACTACCGTACAGTCAAAACTGTTTCAAATTCCTGGAAACAGTAGCTATCATATAATATTTAGGATAAAGCGTTGGCAGCGACCTTAAGTGTAATGACGTCATGAAACAAATAGTGGGAATAGTAGCTGATCATTGGAGATCAATTGAAAGCGGGACTGATCGCCGAAGACAGTTCTACTCCAGTCAATGACTTTACAGGCCGAAGACGTGTCTGGAGACACCCCAGACAGCGTTGGGATACCAACGTAAATGTCGCCCGCCACACTGCCATGGCAAGTGATGGCCCGCAGAGAAAATTCTTTTCATAACAGGACTCCTTTGGTTGTTATCCGCGGCACCCTTCCAGCACAGCTGTACATCGACAATATTCCGTGCCCCGTTTCGTTGCCCTTCGTGGAAAGCGCTCCTAGGCTTTAATTTCAACAAGCTGATGCCCTGCCGTACACGGAGACAGTTTCTATTGCTTGTCTTCGTGCTTGAAAAGCCCTATCTTATCCAGATAGGTCGTCGGATCTCTCCTCGATTGAGAATATTTGGTGTAGGGGGCTCAAAGACTTCATTTCAGATAGAACTTAACACGTGGCTCCTAATGGAACAAAATTGACTGATGCTAAGGTAACGTGAGTAGTATCTCAAGGAAGTGTGATGGGACCATTACTGTTTACAACATATGTAAATGATCCAGTGGATAGCGCAGGAGGCTGCTTGCAGATGACGCTGTTGTCTGTAATAACGCAACAACGCCAGAGAACTGCAGTGAACTGCTTGAGTTTTGACGATCTAACTCACCACTTGATCTACCTCAGGAAGACTCCAATAACCCAGTCAATGAGAAGCCGAATAAATGCTTGCAAAAGGGGCAGAGGAGGACCAACGCGTTGTTGACTTTCTCAATTTCAGAAGCTCTATCTCTTCAGTAAACCATCGATTTTTTCTGAAATTATAATCATTTGTTTGTCTATACAGGTACGTCACATATACCAATTTCCGTCCCACTCCGATAATTCCTTCGAGACGCTTCGATTTTTTTGCTAGAATGTATATATGGTTTTCCATTTATATTGACCATCCCTAATAACATTTTCTTTAGACATAAAATAAAAAAAGAGAATGAAGCAAATGTTGTTTGTTAACAAGGGTAGATTAAATAGCGTGATGGCCTTTCTTCTGCTTCCGTTGTGGAGATGTGCATAGCCGTATGTCTTTTTTGAACAGCAACCCACATTTTTGTTTGGAAGTCCTCTTACTCTTCGCAAGACCTGTTCAAAAACGTATCAACTTAATGGGAAAAGGAAATGGGGATCTCTAATACCACTGCTGCCAACGTTCCTTATTCAAGGGAATTGCAAACTAGCTTGATGCTTTCCTGAGCTTCCTTTGGAGTTGTAGGAATACTGTGATAGTCAATGTCTTTCATGTCACCCCCAAGAAAAAACCAGAACAGTTCCAACAGAATATCGAGCAGGCCATTCCACTGTTCCTACACGACCAATCCTTCCGAGAGGATACCTATAATTCAGATACGACATGCATGCAAGGCACTATGCGCTCGTCATCCATCGGTTTAGCATTATGCTTCTAAGCAGTACCTCATCCAAGAAGACGAGGAAGAGTTTGTGGGAGAAAACTGGCGTATGCTTTGCAGCTTGGGTTATCATTGACATAACAAGGGGCAATAATTGTAATACTCAGCATCCAAAACGAGACATTAACTTACTACTGACGCTGATGTGGAACATCGCTGTCTTTCGTTGGATCTGTAATGCATGTTCTTTATATTTACCCCTCCTTTGCTTAAGATAAGAGTATTCATCAGTAAAAACAAAATGAGAACAGTAATTTTGGTTGCAGAGGTTTTGCTGCTGTGCCTACTAAAAGAACTGTATACGATTCTGAAAATTCATTCCATGCATTTCTTAGATTAAGTGTGCATGACAGGTATGAAACTGGTGAGTGTGGAAACTTGATGCACATTTGTTATAGTAACGCCAACTTCATTTTCTAGTTACTGTTGCGCACACTGTGGATAGTATCGAGAAAAGCAACTTCTGTGCTTCCGCTGCCCTAGTTCTACGACGGTTGCCTTGTCTCGGGTTCGCGAGGATCCTGTTGACTCCACGTCACTATATTCGTCGTTTCTATCATTCGGTTGTAAACCTATCGATTTGCTCAATCACAGAGTGCATATTGCGACTCAGCACGATGTTCGCGTCAGTAGGAGAGTATAATGTGCTGGCGTTTTTCGGAAGTATCTGCTAATTTGGTTTCGGTATAATTATTCACGCTACGATCTGTTCGCTTTTAGGTTTCAGTGCCGAAACGATCAGTCTCCTATGGTGGAATTCTGAATATTGCTAAAAACTAATGCGTTTAGGAGTCTTTGCATTCTTTAATGATTTTTGTAAAAAATCGTACGATTTGTGATCGGCTAACAATGTTCTTAGTGAAACTAGTCATTGTCCGCTTCCTCAAACTGTTAGTAAATTAAATAAATATATTGTTAACTTCTTGCAGTGGAGAGAGGCAAATCATTGTAATAAAGCACACCTAGCTGTCGTGTTATAGGTTGAAAACTCCAGTTCCAACAAGCGTCACAAGACGAGAAAACATACGTCGTTTGGAGCATTCTGGTCAGTCTAGCTTTACTCTACTCGAGTCGCATTACGCATGCGTTCAGCGTGCTACATCTCAGTGAATTACGTTGCATCTATCAGTAACATTACTGATGAGAGTCGTCTCTTGAATCTCTAGTGATGTAACTAAACTAACGTTCATATGGACTATCGGTTTATAACACTGCAACTGTATTTACGTTGCTTATACAATCAGATACCAAGTTTGGCTTATTACGTAGTATGCCCCAACAGAACAAATTGTCTTGTCACGGAAAAGCCACGTATAACACTACCGTCCGTTACTACTATACCATAACCTTAAAGCTGAAGTCAGGTTGTGAAATAAAACTATCTAGTTAAAGTAATTATGGTATAAAGCAACAGAGAAGTGTTACCCTCTGAGAGGAATTTTGTTATGTTGACCGTGTTTTGCCTAACGGGAATGGCTTATCGGAAATGAAAGTCAGAATTACGTAAAAATTTGAACAATACAAACAATATTTTACCTATCTACGCTGTTCAAAGAACAAGGAAAACGGTCGCCAGCCTAATTAGGCAAGAGGATGATTGACATTCTTGTTCAAGAAGTTAAGTATGAGTAACCTTAACGGACAAACACAACCTATATTTTGCCACACGCGAGTGCAACGAATTCTGACACCTGCATATGATCACGGTTAAGACTGGAAGCTAGCAGAGCAGAACAAACTATTTGCATAAATATAACAGATAATGAAACACACAATTACTTTCAGGGCTTATTCAAACTAAATGGTCTTTATAACATTACTATTAATAATCTCTGCAGAATCATTAATTGGACGTAGGTTCTGTATTATTGTTCAAATATTTTCCTAGATGACACGAAATTATAAACGTAGTTCACTGCAAAATTATGAACTGGTCACAGGTTAAATATCTCTCAACTAAATACTATTCTATTTAGAATGAAAGTTAAATGGAATTCACTAACAGGTTACTTCTCACCGTCTTTTGAATAAAGAAATTATTGTTTTCATAAATAATGGTAAAGGATAACCTGTGGATCTTATTACACTATTAATATGCACTTTTCAATACCCAAAAGAGACAAGTGCTTAGCAAGCATCCAACTTTCCACAACTGCAATTCACGACTTTTACTGCAGTGAGACACAATGTTGACAAATTTACAAGAAACTAACTCACCTTTTAAAATTTACTACAGGCAGCACTATGATCATTAACTAAGCAAAACTTTATAAGCCGCAGTTTTAAGAACTTTTAATCTTTAAAAGAAACTGCAAATTGTCTTTATTACCACAGCATTCTATTTTCAAGTAAATGATTAAATAGGTGACTTTGAAACTTAACAAAACTACATTTACTACCTCCCACAATTTCACTAAATCCACAGTAAACCTGAATATTCCCTTCTTACCAAAGATCAAACAACATTATTCGATTAAATATTTGGCTTTGAGGCTTTCATTTTTTCTACAAACTAGGACACTCGGTAATCATAGTTCAAACAGAGAGGAACCTGAGAGGTGTTGTGATAGGAAAAAAATCAAGGTAGGTACATTAATTCAGTTATAAGTTACCTTAAATTTGTGCCCACTAAAGCATCCAATAAGCTGTTATCGATTCAGTCAAACAACATTTACAGAAGCTCAACGATGTAACATTAAATAAAACAAAACCAAAATAAATCAATAGAGTATTAAGAGATATGGTGTTACAGGTTTTACGTAAAGAAAAATGTCCGACTCAGTGCATGTTAGTTGCATGTTCCAATGCTCCCTGGATTATTTTGCACGATAGATCGTAATGATATGTGGATCGAGAAATTTTACATTCACTTAGCTAATTAGTTTGTATATTCGGTCATATTCTGAGCATTTTTGAAGGTTTTTCCTTGTTTTTAGTTTATTTTTTTTTTTACAAAACTGAGGAGAGAGCTGAGCGAATCTGAGCATATAATGTACTGTATCCGCTGATGGCGACGGTAGTATTTGACAGCCTGGAGAACAGCGTAAAGCTCCGCAGTAAAAACCGAACACTGGTCGGGAAGCCGAAATCGAGTAGGGGTGTCGCCAACATAATAGGCACTCCCAGCACCAAATGATGTTTTTGAGCCCTCAGTGTAAATATGTGTGGCATCCTTCATTTGTGCGCATACAGCAGCAAATGTCCGACGTTAAACGAGAGAAGGGGTACTATCCTTGGGAACAGAACAAAACGACCAAGAACGCTTTGTCCTCGTTTGACACTTGGATAACATCCTTAGCGTCTGAGCGTTCTGGCTCCACACTGACTGATATCGCACTCGCCTTAAAGAACGTTGGTAGAGAAATCAACATTAGCACTTGTGGGTTCAGAGATAACAGGAAAAGTTGCTCGCGAATAATCGACACGTAACAGATAGAGCATATGGTTGTCGGTAAATACAATAGACAACTTCCACAGTGCATTTCAGATTCGCTTGAGGGTGACGGTGTTCGCTGATTTGAGAAAGAGTGGAAAAGGACAAATGTGATCGTATCTAAAAGTGCATTTGGCCTGTCCACTTCTTTTCACGTCCATTCCCATAGGACCCCATTGATAATCAAATCTCCACAGTCATGGAACGGAGCAGTACATCAAATTAATGTTAGGAAAGTTAGTAATAGATAAAATAAAACTTAGATGAATTCTATGCAGTCGACAAGCTGCAGAGTACATACTGGCATAATCCACGATGAAACACATGAATGTACTTAATTTTTTCCGGGAACTCTCCAGCCAGTAGAGGAGCCGTAAGGAAATTCTTCAATTTGGACTTGATAGTGCATGATTTACTGCTACAATTTTTTTAAATTCTTGTGATAGCTTATTGAAAACTGATGTTACAGGATACTCCACAGCCTTGTGCACAAGAGTTACGGAGGTGCGAAACAAAAGCACATTGGACGTCTGCCTAGTATTCAATGAGTGAAATGTGATAATTCGTGGGAATAAGCTCATACTGATTACAACAAACGACGTTAAGTGTCTGAATTTCCAGTCTCCTAAACAAGCGTCGACAAGAGGTTCGCTTACTTACACCACCTACTGCTCGATCTCTCCGTTTCTGAGCCAAAACTGCCGTTTGTGAATGGGGAGAGTTACCCGAGAACATAAATCAGTATACCCGTAGACTCATTTCTGTTTTGAACTGTCACTTATTGCAAAAATTTTTAACAAGATCCTGAACATAGGCTTTCCATGACAGTTTACCAGCTATCTGAAAGGCTAGGAATTTGGATTGTTCAGAATCACTAATCATACACACATTCTGTAATCAAAGTAGAAGCTTTAGATGAATTATGTGTTAGAAAATGTTAAAACTGAGTATTATTGTGATTTTGATACATTTCCTGTGTTGCATTCAACACCCTTCACTACCTAGCTAGTGTCCTCAGCACACAGAAATATTTTAGAATCACTTGTCAGAAGGCAACAGATTTATCTCATAAATTATTTCCAAGGGCTCTGATGACCACGATACTGAGATCACTAAACATAAAAACAACAGCAGGCAAATGTTATAGAAAACTTTCACAACTTCCTCTGTAACGTACCACTTAGGATGGTTCTGTATTTACCTGTTTCAGTTCCTGATTGTTGCCGGCAATGCAGTTTCTCGTCTTGAGCCGTCACTTCTCAACCTGTACAATTCACTATGCAATACTACTCGTTTTGGAAGCTGTAGCACACGTAAAATTTGGAACGCATACGTGACACTACCTCATACGAGTTTTCACTGATGGGGCAACCCATAAAGAAAACGGTAGCATTGACATAGCGCTTAACGTAAGGATCAGGACCTTTACATATGATACAATGAGGCTTAGGGCGGAAGGACGGGTTGCCGACGTCTCGACGATACATGTATAGAATAGAATGCAAATCATTTCAAATGCTAACTATAATAATTTGTTTTAAAATGAAATACTTTTTTGTACAGGTGGTACACATTACTACCGCAATATTAGAATATGAGGGGCAGTCAAATGAAAATGAGACAAATGGAAAAAAAGGAAGTAAGCCGTTCAATATTTTAAAAGTAATCGCCGTATCTGTTAATATCTTAATCCCACGGTGTGAAGGACGCTTGGTTGACATTTTCACGGAAAAAGTCAGCAGTTGCCTATGGTGCCCCGATTGCGGTCAGGCGTGCATCTCTTCATCCGAAGCAAATCTCCGGCCACGAATGTCTTTCTTCACGGCTTCAAAAGTATGGAAATCGCACTAGGAGAGATCGGGACTGTAAGGGGGATGTGTAAGGGCTTCCTACCGAGAAGTCTGCTGCGCAATCGAAAAAGTCTCCCAACAAAATGCCAGCTCACACTTCGCCAAGCTTGTTTCCACTGTGCTGTACAAGATTCCATGGAAAGACCTTGCACATCATCCATTAAGTTCCGACCTCTCCCCACGGGATTTCCATATTTTTCGAGCCCTGAAGAAAGACATTTGTGGCCGTAGATTAGCTTCGAACGAAGAGTTGCACGCCCAGGTGCAATCACGTTTCCATACGCAACTGCAAATATTTTTCCACGAAGGCACTGACCGTCTTGTCCCACAATGGGGCAAATGTATTAGCAGCCACGGTGATAACTTTTAAAACAATGGAATGAAATGAAACAAGCATGTGACATTGTTGGTCGGGAGGTCCCATCTAGGGAAGTTCGGCCACCAGGTTGCGAATCTTATCACAGGCGACACCATATTGGCGACTTCATGTCAGTGATGATGAAGACAACCGCACACCCAGACCACGAGCGGAGAAAATCTCAAAACCAGCCGGGAACTGAACCAGAGCCCGCTGCATCGTAGTACGTAACCACCCAGCAAAACAAGCGCACTTTTAAAACAGTTAACGGTTTACGTACTTTTTTCGACTGTATCGTTTTCGTTTTACCGGACACTCTTGTTACTTGAATCTGTCGATCACATATAAGGCTTTCGTGTACCTAGTCATTTTATTCTTCTAGACTTTTGTACCACCAATGCAAAATTTCACTGAAGCGGCAAAGTAACCGGCATAGCCGGCCTTGTGGTCGAGCGGTTCTAGGCGCTTCAGTCTGGAACCGCGCGACCGCTACGGTCGCAGGTTCGAATCCTGCCTCGGGCATGGATGTGTGTGTGATGTCCTTAGGTTAGTTAGGTTTAAGTAGTTCTAAGTTCTAGGGGACTGATGACCTCAGAAGTTAAGTCCCATAGTGCTCAGAGCCATATGAACCATTTAACCGGCATAGGCATGCGCTTCGAAAAACGGAGATTTGTAAACTGGCAGAATACTACACTGCGGTCGGCAACGGCTATATAAGGCAACAAATGACTGACGCATTTGTTACATCGGTTACTGCTGCTAAAATGGCAGGTTATCGAGATTTCAGCGAGTTTGAACGAGATTTTATAGTCGGTGCACGAACGATGGCACACAGCATCTCCGATGTAGCGAAGAAGTGGGGATTCTCCCGTATTATCAGTTATCAAGTTTACCATAAATATCATAAATCCGGTAAAACATCAAATCTCCGACATTGCTGCGGCCGGAAAAATGTCCTGCAGGAGCAGGACCAACGACGACTGAAGAGAATCGTTCAAGGTGACAGAAGTGCAACCCTTCTACAGATTTCAGTGCTGAGCTATCAGTAAGTGTAAGCGCGTGAACCATTCAACGAATCATCATCGATATGGGCTTTCGGAGCCGAAGGCTCACTTGTATACCCTTGATGACTGCACGACACAAAGCCTTACGTCTCACCTGGGCCCGACACCACCGACGTTGGATTGTTGATGACTGGGAATATGTCGCCAAGTCGGACGAGTCTCGTTTCAAATTTTATCGAGCAGATGGACGTGTCCGTTTATGGAGACAATCTCACGAATCAATGGACACTGCACGTCAGCAAGCTGGTGGAGGCACTGCAATGGTGTGGGGTTTCAGTCATGTGAGACCCCTGCTACATGTATATATGACTGCGTCAGGTGACACGTACGTAAACATCCGGCCTGATCACCTGCATCCATTCATGTCCATTGTGCTTTCCAGCGGACTTGGGCAATTCCAGCAGGACAATGCGACGTCTAGAATTGCTACAGAGTTACTCCAGGAACACTCTTCTGAGTTTAAATACTTCCGCTGCAGCCAAACTCCCCAGACATGAACATTATTGAGCATATCTGGAATTTATTTCAACGTGCTTTTCAGAATAGATCTCCACCCCCTTGTGCTCTTACGGATCTATGGACAGCCCTGCAGGATTCATGGTGTCAATTCCCTCCAGAACTACTTCAGACATTAGTCGGGTCCATGCCATCTCGTGTTGTGGTACTTCTGCATGCTCGCGAGGCCTTACACGATATTAGGTAGAGTACCAATTGACACATCGACAGAAATATGAAAAGCAGCCCGTATTAGTTCCTCACAGCAATTTAAAGGTAAATCTGGTTGTTATCTTAAAGGTATTTTTCTCACTTTTAAGATACAAGTCAAGGTGCTATATTAAATGACTTCTTACCACAATTTCTGCTACGGTGGCATGTTTGCCAAGGATATTGCTGGGAAATCATTTGATTCACTTAGACTATTAGGGCCCTCGCCTTTTCCGATTTCTATCTAGCCGTTCCCATTATGTTCTTCCTGCATCTCTTATCCCTAATGATTTGTGGTTCAGTACTTGTTTTGTTAGTCTACATTCTGGGAATATAACGAAATGATCTAGCCACTTTACTCTCTATTCTTTTATCACTTCGTTAACTGAATAAAGTTTCAAAGCTTCGCTGATGCACCCATTCTTATTTGGTCCTCAGACTTCATCCTTTCGTGAGTCTCACAAATTCTACATCACTAGAGTGCATACAATTTTTGTCTCGATTCCACAATGTACACGACACTGAGTGGCACTTTGGAAGAGGTCTAGCTATTAGTTTATGAAATTTTACTTTTATTTCTTCCCATCCTTTGTTGTCTGTTGTTCCGTGTATTGCGCCACACAGCATGTGGTATTGATTTAATACATGCAGTATGTCATTTTCAAACTGCTTAAGTCACAACCCAAATGTTAAACTGCGAAACTCGTTCTAAAACGTGGGCATTTAGCGCTATTTTGGAATGTACGACGTACTTTAAGCGTCAAAATCTCAGTCTCCTGTGAGAAACACTGAAAATGTAATCCTTGAATATCTAGGATAGACAACATTTTACCTTCTGCATATCATTCACGCTTCCTTTAAAAGTTATTTAGTCGTCAGTGAACACCATGGTGTTTATGGAGTTATCTGGTCCTATTTTGGTGCACCTGTTGGCATTGCGATAGAATTTTATTGAATTCGCTGCTCATATTTTTAAATCAAAGATCGGTTGCAATCACTGAATATGGTTGCAGCAGGAGGAAGGCGCTGTGTTCGTCATGACCTCCATATTCGTATTAATTTTTGCGTGTTTTTATCCCTTCTATCCCCATGTCACCACGGTTCAATCCAGAAAAAATGGAACATAGGTCCACGCCAGCCGACAGAACAGACGATCTTTGATGACAACCAATCTTTATGTGGAGAGCGAGAGACAGAGAGGTGTAGGGTGTGGAGGATGTCGGAAAATATCTGAAACACTTGCAGGACTGTTGCAGGGCAGGCTGTATTGAGAAACAAAGAAGAAAATTCGATACGTCGCCCCGTTTGCGAATTATTTAACGTGTAAATTAGTCAATCGGGTCGTCGTGATCTCACATTCAAGTGGCCTGCCAGGGTGCTGTTGCCCAGCAAGTGCATCATTTCGTTAGCTGAAACTTGAATGAGCGAACGTGACCATTTGATTGCATCGTTTCGATGCTAAATAATTAGGAAACAGCGCAATGTATTGAATTTTTTTCTTAACATTTATGTCTCGGTACTGCCCTCCAACATCCCCATGACCGTTTCAGACATTTTCTTACCATCCTGTATCAACATCAAAAAAGTTTTGCATCACCCCGGTTCCCAGAACTCCTGACGATAGACGTTGACTGTGGACATTGTATCACATACACAGTCACTTTGACTATTCAGAGATGTCCCTAAACCCAGCAAAAGATGTAAATAACCATGCATGAGCAGCGCCTATTAGGCGGAGGGTGTCCGACAGCCGATCAGTTCCAGTCATTCCACTAGGAAAGAGGTACGCGGCTCGTGTTGTCTGTAGTTCAACCATGCCTTGACGGTCAATACCGCGGTTCGATCGCGTCCGCATTACCAGGAAGAGTTCTCAACAAGGGAAGTGTCCAGGTGTCTCGGGGTGAACCAAAGCGATGTTTTTCGGACATGGAGATACACAGGAACTGTCGATGACATGCCTCGCTCAGGCCACCCAAGGGCTACCACTGCAGTGGATGATCGCTACCTACGGATTATAGCTTGCAGGAACCCTAACAGCAACGCCACCACGTTGAATAATGCTTCCGTGCAGCCAAAGGACATCGTGTTACGACTCAAACTCTGTGCAATAGGCTGCATGATGACAACTTCAGTTCCGACGTCCATGGCGAAGTCCATCTTTGCAACCACGACACCATGCAGCACGTTACAGATCAGCCCAACAACATGCCGAATGGACCGCTTATGATTGGCATCACGTTCTTGTCGCATATGCCTTCGACCAGACAACCGTCGGAGACGCGTTTGGAGGCAACCTGGTCAGGCTGAACGCCTTAGACACACTATCCAGCGAATGCAGTAAGTTGGAACTTCGCTGCTGTTTTGGGGCCGGCGTATGTCGCTGGTGGTCATGGAAGGCGCCGTAACGGCTATACGTTACTTGAATGCCGTGCTCCGACCGACAGTGCAACCATATCGGCAGCATATTGGCGAGGCATTCGTCGTCATGGACGACAATTCGCGCCCCCATCGTGCACATCTTGTGAATGACTTCCTTCAGGATAGCAACATCGCTCGACTAGAGGGGCCAGCATGTCCTACAAACATGAACCCTATCGAACATGCCTGGGATGGATTGAAAAGGGCTGTTTATGGACGACGTGACCCACCAACCTCTCTGAGGGATCTACACTGAATCGCCGTTGAGGAATGGGACAATCTGGATCACCAGTGGCTTGATGAACTTGTGGGTAGTATGCGACAAAGAATACAGGCTGTATGGCGGTATAACATTCGATGTATGAGCAATAAAAAGGGCAGAAATGATGTTTATGTTGATCTCTGTTCCAACTTTCGGTACAGATTCTGAACTCTCGAAACCGAGATGATGCTAAACTTTTTTTGTGGCCCATGCACGCCGTCCTCCGTTGACGTTAGTTAATGGCAGATAACACAGACACCGAAAGGATTGCCTAATCAGAATAGTAAAGGGAACTCCAATAGAGACGAGACCCTGCTAAACATAAGACGAGGGCTTGAAAACAAACGCTTTACAGCTGTACATGGTTCTATTGCTCATCGCTAGAGAACTTGCCTTTTGTAGGATGGGTTTTGGGTTCGGTTGCTGGGATGGAGGAAGGTGTCTGTGTAGAGGAATTAAAATCCGTGACCAAAACAATGCGCACAAGGGTCATAGCATATTAATTATATGCTTCAACGTATATCAACATGTTGTTGTTGTGGTCTTCAGTCCAGAGACTGGTTTGATGCAGCTCTCCATGCTACTCTATCCTGTGCAAGCTTCTTCATCTAATTGTACTTACCGCAACCTACATCCTTCTGAATCTGTTTAGTGTATTCATCTCTTGGTCTCCCTCTACGATTTTTACCCTCCACGCTGCCCTCCAATACTAAATTGATCCCTTGATGCCTCAGAATATGCCCTACCAACCGATCCCTTCTCCTAGTCAAGATGCGCCACAAATTTCTCTTCTCTCCAATTCTATTCAATACCTTCTTATTAGTTATGTTGTCTACCCATCTAATCTTTAGCATTCTTCTGTAGCACCACATTTCGAAAGCTTCTATTCTCTAGGATTGTTTATAAATAAATAAATCTTCTGCTACCAGTCACGATTTTCTTTATTTTACTATTTGCACGACGCGTTTCGAGAAATAATTCCCATTTTCAAGTGCGTTTTTATGATGTATGTTAAGCCATTTCTTTTGATGTTGTCAGTGTGTGTGAGTCTGCTTCATTTTGTTGACTTTTACTGTAATACATAAGAAACGCGATTTTTAGTTGGGTATCAATATTTTCTGTGAGGTTAGTGGCTAAGGTTTGAGAACAATTTGTACTTACAATTTTCTAATGGTCCATTTGTGTAGAGAGTCACACACACTTAACATCACACACAACTTGTACATTTTACACATCGAAAATATCTTATATAAACAAAACAGTTACAAAGATCTTCTTATAGGTAGTTCACAGAGATAACATTATAGGTCTTCCACAGATTATGATATGCTTTTGTACAGAGGTTAATTTATCTTTACAATTTGGCTCATGAATTACTTATACTGATTTTACAATTGTGCTTATTTCTATGTTTTACTATTTTATTTAAGTATATTATCGAAACATCTGAAGAAATTCACTGATTCACTTTCAAGTTTTTCATTTAATATTTTATCTTCATATTTTCTGTAATGTGAATATATCTCCAGTTCTTCAAGCAAATCCATTTTATGTCCTTTATCTAGTCGGTGGAGTACTTTGACATTTTCCTCTATTTTTCCAAATGGGTGTCCTGTATTATGTATGTGTGTTGCTATTGCTGATGTAGCGTGTTTGTTGTGGGTGTATGCTCTAATGTGCTCTGTGTACCTGGTGTTGATATTTCGGCCTGTTTGTCCTATGTAGAACTTGGAGCATTCCTGGCATGTTACCTTGTATATTCCAGAGTCTGAATATGGATCATGATTACACTTTATATTATGTATTAGTTTTTGGTGTAGTTTATTGGATGTAGAAAACCCAATTTTTACTCTGTGATTTTTGAAAATATTTGCAATCTTCTGTGATACATTGCTTATGTGTGGAATGCTAGATATATATTTGTTTTTCTCTTTTTCTTCTGTGATGCAGTTTGTACCTGGGTTTCTCTTCATTTTGTCTAAGATTGTGTCAACCATGGAAGCATTGTAACCATTGGCAACTGCAATCTTCTTCACTGTGTTTATTTCTTGTTGTATATTTTCTTGGTTCAATGGTATTTTTGTTGCCCTATGCAGCATTGACCTGTAAGCTGCCTGTTTATGAATATTTGGGTGACATGAGGTTGCAGGGATTGTGGTGTCAGTCATTGTGCTTTTCCTATAAATTTTGAATGTGCATGTGTTGTTGTGTCTTGTAATATTTAGGTCCAGAAAGTTGATACTTTTATTTTGCTCATGTTCCACTGTAAATTTGATTTTCTCATTTAGATTATTGAAATGATTAAGAATGTCTGTGATGTCTTTGGTATCTCCTTTCACTAACAGTAGTGTGTCATCTACATATCTCCTATAAAATTCTATTTTCCTTAGGCAGGGTTCCTGCCTGTCAAATAATTTTTGTTCTAAGTGATTTATGTATATGTCAGCTATGGTACCGGATATACATGATCCCATTGCTAGGCCATCTGGTTGCTTATAAATGTTGTCATTAAAGGTAAAGTAGTTGTAACTTAGGGTTAGCTGAAGGAGTTCCATAAATTCGACAATCTCTGTGTATGAAAGTTTCTTGTGTTGCATAAGGTTCTTTTGTATTACTGTTAGAGCTTCTTGTATGGGTATGTTTGAATAAAGGTTGGTGATGTCAAGTGATATAAAGTGTGCATCTTGGGGGAGCTTTCTGGTTCTTAGTTCTTTGGCTAGAATCATGCTGTTTTTTATGGCATATGTTGTTTCATATGTATAATTTTTCACCAGTATGTTATTCAGTTTTTGAGACAGTTTGTATGCTGGGCTGTTTATAGAATTGACCACAGGATGTATCGGGTATCCATTTTTGTGTATTTTTGGCTGTGCTCTTAGGCGTGGTGCTTTTGGATTCATACATGTAAGGTATTTCTTTTCAGTTTCTGTCAACAGGAAATGGGTGTTCTTTAATTGTTCCTTAATTTTTCTTTGGAATTGTTTGGTTGGGTCTTTTTCAATGTGCTGAATGTTATTAGCAGCAAAAAATTCATTTGTTTTGTCTATGTATTCTTTTTCTTTCATCACAACTAATGTATTACTTTTGTCTGACTTTACAACTATGGATTGGTTGTTTTTCAGTTTATTATTTATAGATTTTAAAGTTTTTGTATCATTTATTGTATATTTAGATCTAAACTTATCTTTATTCATTTCTTTCTCAAGAAGCTTGCTTACTTTGTGACCTATTGCTGCTTTTGTATTTGAATTTAATTTTGCAGCATCTGCTGCACTTTTAGTTGCAGCTATAACCTGTTAGAGTGTATGGTTGTTGAGGTTAGGTTCTACATTGTATTTTAGTCCTTTTTGGAGTAGATCGTTTTCTCTTTGGTTGAACTTTATGTCAGTGTTGTTTACCACTCTACTGTAAAATGTGTGTTTGTTTTTGTCAGTTATCTCAAGGTTGGATCTCTTGTCTTGTTTGGATGTCAAGGTATGTAGTTTCTTGTTATGTGTGTTGCAAATCGTCAAGTACTCCTTGTAGACTATTTCCTGGATATGCCTGCAAATTCTGTCATAAACTGTAGGTTCCATGTTGTTTGCTGCTTCTATCTGCATTTTGAGTAGCTTTCTGTTTAGTAAGTCCTTTTTCTTATGTAACTGCCTTATTTCGGTTTTCAGCCAGAGTTTTTCTGCTTTATGTTTTATAAGTTTTGCTATGTTGCTGCTAGAACATATTTTCACTTTTATATATTTCGGAATTATGCCTAGTTGTTGACAGTGCTTGTTGAATCTTATGTGTGCAACTGTTTTTAGTACTTTCATTTTGAGGTTTTTGTATTTATATATAGCTTTCATTGCCTGGCTTGGCACTAATAATCTGATTTGATCCATTATAAATGGTTTTTGAAAGCCTGCGACTGTAGATACAATAGGTTTGTTTATAAATAAATAAATCTTCTGCTACCAGTCACGATTTTCTTTATTTTACTATTTGCACGACGCGTTTCGAGAAATAATTCCCATTTTCAAGTGCGTTTTTATGATGTGTGTTAAGCCATTTCTTTTGATGTTGTCAGTGTGTGTGAGTCTGCTTCATTTTGTTGACTTTTACTGTAATACATAAGAAACGCGATTTTTAGTTGGGTATCAATATTTTCTGTGAGGTTAGTGGCTAAGGTTTGAGAACAATTTGTACTTACAATTTTCTAATGGTCCATTTGTGTAGAGAGTCACACACACTTAACATCACACACAACTTGTACATTTTACACATCGAAAATATCTTATATAAACAAAACAGTTACAAAGATCTTCTTATAGGTAGTTCACAGAGATAACATTATAGGTCTTCCACAGATTATGATATGCTTTTGTACAGAGGTTAATTTATCTTTACAATTTGGCTCATGAATTACTTATACTGATTTTACAATTGTGCTTATTTCTATGTTTTACTATTTTATTTAAGTATATTATCGAAACATCTGAAGAAATTCACTGATTCACTTTCAAGTTTTTCATTTAATATTTTATCTTCATATTTTCTGTAATGTGAATATATCTCCAGTTCTTCAAGCAAATCCATTTTATGTCCTTTATCTAGTCGGTGGAGTACTTTGACATTTTCCTCTATTTTTCCAAATGGGTGTCCTGTATTATGTATGTGTGTTGCTATTGCTGATGTAGCGTGTTTGTTGTGGGTGTATGCTCTAATGTGCTCTGTGTACCTGGTGTTGATATTTCGGCCTGTTTGTCCTATGTAGAACTTGGAGCATTCCTGGCATGTTACCTTGTATATTCCAGAGTCTGAATATGGATCATGATTACACTTTATATTATGTATTAGTTTTTGGTGTAGTTTATTGGATGTAGAAAACCCAATTTTTACTCTGTGATTTTTGAAAATATTTGCAATCTTCTGTGATACATTGCCTATGTACGGAATGCTAAATATATATTTGTTTTTCTCTTTTTCTTCTGTGGTGCAGTTTGTACCTGGGTTTCTCTTCATTTTGTCTAAGATTGTGTCAACCATGGAAGCATTGTAATCATTGGCAACTGCAATCTTCTTCACTGTGTTTATTTCTTGTTGTATATTTTCTTGGTTCAATGGTATTTTTGTTGCCCTATGCAGCATTGACCTGTAAGCTGCCTGTTTATGAATATTTGGGTGACATGAAGTTGCAGGGATTGTGGTGTCAGTCATTGTGTTTTTCCTATAAATTTTGAATGTGCATGTGTTGTTGTGCACAGTTTATATCACTTGACATCACCAACCTTTATTCAAACATACCCATACAAGAAGCTCTAACAGTAATACAAAAGAACCTTATGCAACACAAGAAACTTTCATACACAGAGATTGTCGAATTTATGGAACTCCTTCAGCTAACCCTAAGTTACAACTACTTTACCTTTAATGACAACATTTATAAGCAACCAGATGGCCTAGCAATGGGATCATGTATATCCAGTACCATAGCTGACATATACATAAATCACTTAGAACAAAAATTATTTGACAGGCAGGAACCCTGCCTAAGGAAAATAGAATTTTATAGGAGATATGTAGATGACACACTACTGTTAGTGAAAGGAGATACCAAAGACATCACAGACATTCTTAATCATTTCAATAATCTAAATGAGAAAATCAAATTTACAGTGGAACATGAGCAAAATAAAAGTATCAACTTTCTGGACCTAAATATTACAAGACACAACAACACATGCACATTCAAAATTTATAGGAAAAACACAATGACTGACACCACAATCCCTGCAACCTCATGTCACCCAAATATTCATAAACAGGCAGCTTACAGGTCAATGCTGCATAGGGCAACAAAAATACCATTGAACCAAGAAAATATACAACAAGAAATAAACACAGTGAAGAAGATTGCAGTTGCCAATGATTACAATGCTTCCATGGTTGACACAATCTTAGACAAAATGAAGAGAAACCCAGGTACAAACTGCACCACAGAAGAAAAAGAGAAAAACAAATATATATCTAGCATTCCGTACATAGGCAATGTATCACAGAAGATTGCAAATATTTTCAAAAATCACAGAGTAAAAATTGGGTTTTCTACATCCAATAAACTACACCAAAAACTAATACATAATATAAAGTGTAATCATGATCCATATTCAGACTCTGGAATATACAAGGTAACATGCCAGGAATGCTCCAAGTTCTACATAGGACAAACAGGCCGAAATATCAACACCAGGTACACAGAGCACATTAGAGCATACACCCACAACAAACACGCTACATCAGCAATAGCAACACACATACATAATACAGGACACCCATTTGGAAAAATAGAGGAAAATGTCAAAGTACTCCACCGACTAGATAAAGGACATAAAATGGATTTGCTTGAAGAACTGGAGATATATTCACATTACAGAAAATATGAAGATAAAATATTAAATGAAAAACTTGAAAGTGAATCAGTGAATTTCTTCAGATGTTTCGATAATATACTTAAATAAAATAGTAAAACATAGAAATAAGCACAATTGTAAAATCAGTATAAGTAATTCATGAGCCAAATTGTAAAGATAAATTAACCTCTGTACAAAAGCATATCATAATCTGTGGAAGACCTATAATGTTATCTCTGTGAACTACCTATAAGATCTTTGTAACTGTTTTGTTTATATAAGATATTTTCGATGCGTAAAATGTACAAGTTGTGTGTGATGTTAAGTGTGTGTGACTCTCTACACAAATGGACCATTAGAAAATTGTAAGTACAAATTGTTCTCAAACCTTAGCTACTAACCTCACAGAAAATATTGATACCCAACTAAAAATCACGTTTCTTATGTATTACAGTAAAAGTCAACAAAATGAAGCAGACCCACACACACTGACAACATCAAAAGAAATGGCTTAACACACATCATAAAAACGCACTTGAAAATGGGAATTATTTCTCGAAACGCGTCGTGCAAATAGTAAAATAAAGAAAATCGTGAATGGTAGCAGAAGATTTATTTATTTATAAACAAACCTATTGTATCTACAGTCACAGTCTTTCAAAAACCATTTATAATGGATCAAATCAGACTTCTATTCTCTTCTTGTCTAAACTATTTATCGTCCACGTTTCACTTCCATGTGGCTACACTCCATACAAATACTTTCAGAAACGATTTCCTGACACTTGTCTATACTCGATGATAGCAAATTTATCTTCTTCAGAAACGCTTTCCTTGCCATTGCCAGTCTACATTCTATATCCTCTCTACTTCGACCATCATAAGTTATTTTGCTCCCCAAATAGCAAAATTCATTTGCTACTTTAAGCGTCTCATTTCCTAATATAATTGCCGCAGCATCACTGATTTATTTCGACTACACTCCATTATCCTCGTTTTGCTTTTGTTGATGCTCATCTGAGCTGTCTCTGACAGAATTACAATGTCGTCGGTAAACCTCAAAGTTTTTATTTCTTCTCCATGGATTTTAATTCCTACTCCGAATTTTTCTTTTGTTTCTTTTAGTGCTTGCTCAGTACACAGAATAAATAACATCGAGGATAGGCTACAACCCTGTCTCACTCCCTTCCCAACCACTGCTTCCCTTTCATGTATATCAACATACGACAGTTAATTTTTTTTTTTTTTTCATCAGTCTGCTGACTGGTTTGACGCGGCACGCCACGAATTCCTTTCCTGTGCTAACCTCTTCATCTCAGAGTAGCACTTGCAACCTACATCATTATTTGCTTGACGTATTCCAATCTCTGTCTTCCTCTACAGTTTTTGCCCTCTACAGCTCCCTCTAGTACCATGGAAGTCATTCCCTCATGTCTTAGCAGATGTCCTATCATCCTGTCCCTTCTCCTTATCAGTGTTTTCCACATATTCCTTTCCTCTCCGATTCTGCGTAGAACGTCCTCATTCCTTACCTTATCAGTCTACCTAATTTTCAACATTCGTATATAGCACCACATCTCAAATGCTTCGATTCTCTTCTGTTCCGGTTTTCCCACAGTCCATGTTTCACTACCATACAATGCTGTACTCCAGACGTACATCCTCAGAAATTTCTTCCTCAAATTAAGGCCGGTATTTGATATTAGTAGACTTCTCTAGGCCAGAAATGCCTTTTTTGCCATACCGAGTCTGCTGTTGATGTCCTCCTTGCTCCGTCCGTCATTGGTTATTTTACTGCCTAGGTAGCGGAATTCCTTAACTTCATTGACTTCGTGACCATCAATCCTGATGTTAAGTTTCTCGCTGTTCTCATTTCTACTACTTCTCATTACCTTCGTCTTTCTCCGAATTTCTCTCAAACCATACTGTGTACTCATTAGACTGTTCATTCCGTTCATCAGATCATTTAATTCTTCTTCACTTTCACTCAGGGTAGCAATGTCATCGGCGAATCGTATCATTGATATTCTTTCACCTTGTATTTTAATTCCACTCCTGAACATTTCTTTTATTTCCATCATTGCTTCCTCGATGTACAGATTGAAGAGTAGGGGCGAAAGGCTACAGCCTTGTCTTACACCCTTCTTATTACGAGCACTTCGTTCTTGATCGTCCACTCTTATTATTCCCTCTTGGTTGTTGTACATTTTGTATATGACCCGTCTCTCCCTATAGCTTACCCCTACTTTTTTCAGAATCTCGAACAGCTTGCACCATTTTATATTGTCGAACGCTTTTTTCACGTCGACAAATCCTATGAAAGTGTCTTGATTTTTCTTTACCCTTGCTTCCATTACTAGCCGTAACGTCAGAATTGCCTCTCTCGTCCCTTTACTTTTCCTAAAGCCAAACTGATCGTCACCTAGCGCATTCTCAATTTTCTCTTCCCTTCTTCTGTATATTATTCTTGTAAGCAGCTTCAATGCATGAGCTGTTAAGCTGATTGTGCGATAATTCTCGCACTTGTCAGCTCTTGCCGTCTTCGGAATTGTGTGGATAATGCTTTTCCGAAAGTCAGATGGTATATAGCCAGGCTCATATATTCTACACACCAACGTGAATAGTCGTTTTGTTGCCACTTCCCCCAATGATTTTAGAAATTCTGATGGAATGTTATCCATCCCTTCTGCCTTATTTGACCGTAAGTCCTCCAAAGCTCTTTTAAATTCCGATTCTAATACTGGATCCACTATCTCTTCTAAATCGACTCCTGTCTCTTCTTCTACAACATCAGACAAATCTTCACCCTCATAGAGGCTTTCAATGTATTCTTTCCACCTATCTGCTCTCTCCTCTGCATTTAACAGTGGAATTCCCGTTGCACTCTTAATGTTACCACCGTTGCTTTTAGTGTTACCAAAGGTTGTTTTGACTTTCCTGTATGCTGAGTCTGTCTTTCCGACAATCATATCTTTTTCGATGTCTTCACATTTTTCCTGCAGCCATTTCGTCTTAGCTTCCTTGCACTTCCTATTTATTTCATTCCTCAGCGACTTGTATTTCTTTATTCCTTATTTTCCCGGAACATGTTTGTACTTCCTCCTTTCGTCAATCAACTGAAGTATTTCTCCTGTTACCCATGGTTTCTTCGCAGCTACCTTCTTTGTACCTATGTTTTCCTTCCCAATTTCTGTGATGGCCCTTTTTAGAGATGTCCATTCATCTTCAACTGTACTATCTACCGCGCTATTCCTTATTGCTGTATCTATAGCGTTAGAGAACTTCAAACTTATCTCGTCATTCCTTAGTACTTCCGTATCCCACTTCTTTGCGTATTGATTGTTCCTGGTTAATGTCTTGAACTCCAGCCTACTCGTCATCACTACTACACTCCTGGAAATGGAAAAAAGAACACATTGACACCGGTGTGTCAGACCCACCATACTTGCTCCGGACACTGCAAGAGGGCTGTACAAGCAATGATCACACGCACGGCACAGCGGACACACCAGGAACCGCGGTGTTGGCCGTCGAATGGCGCTAGCTGCGCAGCATTTGTTCACCGCCGCCGTCAGTGTCAGCCAGTTTGCCGTGGCATACGGAGCTCCATCGCAGTCTTTAACACTGGTAGCATGCCGCGACAGCGTGGACGTGAACCGTATGTGCAGTTGACGGACTTTGAGCGAGGGCGTATAGTGGGCATGCGGGAGGCCGGGTGGACGTACCGCCGAATTGCTCAACACGTGGGGCGTGAGGTCTCCACAGTACATCGATGTTGTCGCCAGTGGTCGGCGGAAGGTGCACGTGCCCGTCGACCTGGGACCGGACAGCAGCGACGCACGGATGCACGCCAAGACCGTAGGATCCTACGCAGTGCCGTAGGGGACCGCACCGCCACTTCCCACCAAATTAGGGACACTGTTGCTCCTGGGGTATCGGCGAGGACCATTCGCAACCGTCTCCATGAAGCTGGGCTACGGTCCCGCACACCGTTAGGCCGTCTTCCGCTCACGCCCCAACATCGTGCAGCCCGCCTCCAGTGGTGTCGCGACAGGCGTGAATGGAGGGACGAATGGAGACGTGTCGTCTTCAGCGATGAGAGTCGCTTCTGCCTTGGTGCCAATGATGGTCGTATGCGTGTTTGGCGCCGTGCAGGTGAGCGCCACAATCAGGACTGCATACGACCGAGGCACACAGGGCCAACACCCGGCATCATGGTGTGGGGAGCGATCTCCTACACTGGCCGTACACCACTGGTGATCGTCGAGGGGACACTGAATAGTGCACGGTACATTCAAACCGTCATCGAACCCATCGTTCTACCATTCCTAGACCGGCAAGGGAACTTGCTGTTCCAACAGGACAATGCACGTCCGCATGTATCCCGTGCCACCCAACGTGCTTTAGAAGGTGTAAGTCAAGTACCATGGCCAGCAAGATCTCCGGATCTGTCCCCCATCGAGCATGTTTGGGACTGGATGAAGCGTCGTCTCACGCGGTCTGCACGTCCAGCACGAACGCTGGTCCAACTGAGGTGCCAGGTGGAAATGGCATGGCAAGCCGTTCCACAGGACTACATCCAGCATCTCTACGATCGTTTCCATGGGAGAATAGCGGCATGCATTGCTGCGAAAGGTGGATATACACTGTACTAGTGCCGACATTGTGCATGCTCTGTTGCCTGTGTCTATGTGCCTGTGGTTCTGTCAGTGTGATCAAGTGATGTATCTGACCCCAGGAATGTGTCAATAAAGTTTCCCCTTCCTGGGACAATGAATTCACGGTGTTCTTATTTCAATTTCCAGGAGTGTATATTGTGATCTGAGTCTATATCTGCTCCTGGGTACGCCTTACAATCCAGTATCTGATTTCGGAATCTCTGTCTGATCATGATGTAATCTAATTGAAATCTTCCCGTATCTTCCGGCCTTTTCCAAGTATACTTCCTCCTCTGGTGATTGTTGAACAGGGTATTCGCTATTACTAGCTGAAACGTGTTACAGAACTCAATAAGTCTTTCTCCTCTTTCATTCCTCGTCCCAAGCCCATATTCTCCTGTAACCTTTTCTTCTACTCCTTCCCCTACAACTGCATTCCAGTCGCCCATGACTATTAGATTTTCGTCCCCCTTTACATACTGCATTACCCTTTCAATATCCTCATACACTTTCTCTATCTGTTCATCTTTAGCTTGAGACGTCGGCATGTATACCTAAACTATCGTTGTTGGTGTTGGTCTTCTGTCGATTCTGATTAGAAGAACCCGGTCACTGAACTGTTCACAGTAACACACCCTCTGCCCTACCGTCCTATTCATAACGAATCCTACACCTGTAATACCATTTTCTGCTGCTGTTGATTTTACCCGATACTCATCTGACCAGAAATCCTTGTGTTCCTTCCACTTCACTTCACTGACCCCTACTTTATCTAGATTGAGCCTTTGCATTTCCCTTTTCAGATTTTCTAGCTTCCCTACCACGTTCAAGCTTCTGACATTCCACGCCCCGACTCGTAGAACGTTATCCTTTCGTTGATTATTCAATCTTTTTCTCATGGTAACCTCCCCCTTGGCAGTCCCCTCCCGGAGATCCGAATGGGGGACTATTCCGGAATCTTTTGCCAATGGAGAGATCGTCATGACACTTCTTCAATTACAGGCCAAATGTCCTGTGGATACACGTTACGTGTCTTTAATGCAGTGGTTTCCATTGCCTTCTGCATCCTCATGTCGTTGATCATTGCTGATTCTTCCGCCTTTAGGGGCAATTTCCCACCCCTAGGACAAGAGAGTGCCCTGAACCTCTATCCGCTCCTCCGCCCTCTTTGACAAGGCCGTTGGCAGAATGAGGCTGACTTCTTATGACGGAAGTCTTCGGCCGCCAATTCTGATTATTTATCAAAATTTAGACAGTGGCGGGGATCGAACCTGGGGCCGAAGACGTTTTGATTAAGAATCAAAGACGCTATGCCTAGACTACGGGTTTATTAAGAACACATAATGCACCATTTTCTGCTTCACAATTGGAATAAATGCTATCATAGCTCTGACTGTAATTAAGAATAATGAATATAAGGTTTATCATTAATGATGGTCCTTTAAACTTGTGTTGCAGACTGACAGATCTTTACAATTCTTTATAATTGCATTATTCAAAACGCAAGTGTAAAAATGCATGCCCGCCTTGTTGGATGGATAGAGGTAAGCGCCTCCCCACGAGGGAGCAGTAACTGCTGCGCAGAAGCAAACCCATTTCTGACGTTCTGCGCATGACGTCACTAAGGAACAGCTCTTGGCGCGCGCGAAGTGTACGTCTGAGCTTTGTGTTGCCGTGGTTCGTTCGTGTTGTGTTTCGTGCGTGTTGTCGTTTCCGTTTGGTTATCTTTGTGCAGTGAGTGTTTGTCCGAAGTATTAGAGTGTGTGGAAGCAATGCCAGGTTGTGCTGTTGTTGGCTGTAACTCTCACAATCGCAATACAAAAGGGACTGAAATAGTGTTGCATTGTTTCCCACGTGATGAAAGTCTGCAAAAGGTTTGGCTTTCAAAATGCTTTAGGAAAGATCCTGTGAACGTAGGGAACGCTAGAATATGCTCTCGTCATTTCAAGGAAACGGATTATATCCGGGACTTACGTTCAGAGCTGTTAAATTTACCGCGGAAACTGATCCTTAAGAGTGATGCGTATCCGTCTTGCAATTTGCCTTGTGGTAGTAACGTCAGTGATAACACACCGATTGCAATAGAAGAAAGGAAAGAACGTTTTAACAAACGTGAAATTCGTAGAAGAAGCCTAGAGACTTTAAAGAAGCTCTCACCATTGAAGAGGAATGTTGACAAGTATACATTTACAGATGAAGTTCTTTGTAGTGATCCACATAAAGTCACTTTACAGAATTCTGTAGCGTCACTACAGAGGAGAAATGCTCATCTAAGGAACATGTGCATGAAATTGCGAGCACGTAATAAATATCTTAGAGGTCAGCTGTCCTCAATGAAACGACGTCTGCACGAAGAAGAATTTAATAAAAAGGAACTTGTGTCTCGTGAAACTAATCAAATACTGGGCAAAATATTTTCACCCAATCAAATTAGAAGCTTGTTGCATGGTTCAAAACGGGTTCGATGTGGCAGAGAGGACATTTGTAAGTCTATTACTTTACGTGCTCTGTCGCAGAAGAGTTACAATTTCCTCAGAGAAAAACTCGGATATCCTCTACCTGCAGTGTCAACCTTGCGTTCTTGGATTAATCGCAGTTTCAGTTGCCAACCAGGAATTTTGAAGGATGTTTTAGTGATGATGAAAATGCAGGCTGCAACACTGACTGACAGGGAACGTATTTGCGTTTTGTCATTTGATGAAATGAACATTGACAGTAGAATTTGTTACGATCAGCAAGATGACAGGATTCTTGGACCTCACAGTAATGTCCTTGTTGTCATGGTCCGAGGCTTGTTTGCAACGTGGAAGCAACCTATCTATTTCAATTTTGACGTTCAGATGACAGCAGCACTCTTGAACGAAGTAATTGTTTCCCTGGCCAGCATTTGCTACAATGTTGTGGCTGCAGTAGCAGACATGGGTGCAAAGAATAGTTCTGTCTGGAAGGAGCTTGGCATTACTCATGAAAATACTTGTTTTCCACACCCGTGTGATTCTCTGAGACGTGTGTGGGTGTTTGCTGACGTTCCCCATTTGCTCAAACTCTTAAGGAACCACTTGCTGGATCAAGGAATAATGTTGGAAAACAAGGCTGTGACAAAAACTGTGTTCGAAAAACTGTTAGTTCTGGACAGTGGCGAGATGAAAATATGTCCCAAGTTATCTCAGCAACACATTATAGTGAAGGGCAGAGAGCGACAGCGAGTACGCTCAGCTGCTCAGCTGCTATCAAATACAACTGCACAGGCGATTCGGTATTTGATGCCTGAAGAAGGACACGCCAGTGATTTCATACAGATGGTGGATGAGACTTTCGATGTACTTAATTCAAGGACAAAAGAAAGTAATAAATCACTAGCTTGTGGATTTGGTGTCAATTTTCAAGCCCAAGAACAGTGCCTACGTAAATTTTCGAAGTGTTGTGAGATGCGTGTTGGCAACTCAAAACATCTCTTACCCTTCCAGAAAGGATTTTTGAAAACTGTTCGGTCACTTTTGGGTCTGTTCAGTGACTTAGCTGTTTATAATATTGAATATATTCTTACAGCAAGATTAAATCAAGACTGCTTGGAGAACTTTTTTTCTCTTATAAGAGGCCTTGGACGTTTTTATGATCACCCATCGCCAGTCGAAGTAAAGAGCCGAATAAGACTGTTGTTGTTGGGAGCAAACGCTCATGATATTCCACTTTCAAATGCATCGTCTGTTGAGCCAGATGAAGAAGGAAGATTCGTGACTGCAACTGTTTTTGGCAATATCCTGCCTGATATGTCTGAGGCGTTGGCAATGGTTGAAGGAGAGAAGGAGATAGAAGATTTAGATTTTGGAGTAGGAGAATCCGATGTGCCTCCAATGTCACTGGCTTCTGATTGCAGCACTGAAGGATTTAAATATCTTGCTGGATATGTAGCTTATCGATGCAGACAGTATGACAGATCACTGACCACACCCACTGGAGAGTTACTGACACTGCCTGAGGAGACATCGAGAGGATGGCTGGGCATGGTTTCTCGTGGGGGTTTGCTTGTGCCTTCAGAAACATGGCTCGAAACAATTAGCAGATTTGAGTTAATTTTTGCCCAGATCCATGGACACGACAGTTTGTCCAGGGAAACTGGTGTCATCAAGAACCTGTGTGCTATACTTACCGAGCGATTCCCCACTATTCACCCAGAAATCATTAAGATTTATGCTAGGACGAGAACCTTTATCCGACTGCGTTGGCTGTCTGCAAAGGACAAGTCGAAGAAAGCAGTTGCCGCTCAGCAACGGAAAGCAAGGAAGTGGTATTTGTCATCGCTTTAGAATGGAAATAAACATTATTTGTGAAAGTTAAATAATATATAAACTTAGTGATAGAAGTGAAGGTCCTCTGACTGTGTGTTTCACAACAAGCAAGACTCTACACCGACAGTGTCAAGGATTGGCTTATTGTTTCCCACACTACATACCAACTTTGCTGAACGGCGGACTCGGTAAGTTAATTTACCACTATTTCCTGTAAATCGTATTTTGCAGCACTTTTTTTGATTCAATGCTCTTTTATATAAGTGAATTTTAACAACTAGGGCAAACATTATACAGCCACCTTGATAAAAATATAAGCCAAGGTTTGAGGTGTGAGAAAATTAAGAATGTGTGTATGCGTGTGCGTGTGTGTGTGTGTGTGTGTGTGTGTGTGTGTGTGTGTGTGTGTGTGTGTGTGTCAGTTCAGGTAGGTAATTCAAATGCTTCCTACAAATAAGGCAATTGCATAATTTCTTGAGTGAAAATGAAAGTGTTTTTGTAGACATGATGTAAACAGAATATAAATGAGCGTTACATAGAGCTTGTCTACAAGTTAACACTTTTCCCAGATCCAAAGTTAGAAAATCGAATGCTCATTTCGAACGTTTACTTCGTAGAGAACTGCAAAACAGACTGTACTTTGCACTTATTTTTGTATAGTTTGATCTATAGACGCTTGATTTTATTAAAGTCAACACTCAGCAGTGTCTGTTTAAAAGCTGGACAAGTTACAGAATATAGCAGTAACTTTCTAGAAATAGCAGAATAACAATTTACCTTTTATTATTTCTGTAGAAACTGAAACATTTCACAAATACTTCGCTTAAATGCGCGGACTGCGTCTTGTAGCGCTGTTCAGAGGCAGCGGCGGTTCCTTCGTGACGTCACAGCCTCAGCCAATGGCAGGACAGAACGCTTACTGCTCAACCTTATTTTTTTACGGACCTTGCGCCTCCCGGTATTAGCATGGACACATTTCTGGATATACTGAAGCCCAAGCATGACGTATTCATTATACATCTGTATTTTCGGGATCCGGTTTTGCTATAACCCCAAAAGAAAAAATTCAAGGAAGTTAAATCAGGCGATCTCGCTGGCCAGCAAATGGAACTACTACCTATCCACCGTTCGAAGTACACATTGTTGAGATGTTGCCTAATCCTTCTACAATAAAGGGATGATGTACATCGTGCTGAAACCAGTGCCTCACAGCTAACTGAAGTGGGATTTCTTCTGGGAAATGCTCAAGATTCAGCTCATTCTGTAGGAACTGCAAATACAGTCGACCAATTAGGCTGTGAGATAAATAAACTGGTCCAATGATGTAGTCTCCTAGTATTCCATACCATAGTTAACACCCCAGTGCATTTGCATGTGATCTGGTTGTAACCAGTGAGAATTTGCAGGAGCCCAGTAACGTAGATTTTCCCTAATGATATTAGCGTCATTGCCTGAATAGCGCTAATTTCCCCATAAAGTCTGTCTGATGAAATGCGGGTTTACGTCTACTTTATTTACGAGACGTCTGCAGAACGATACCCGATTTTGGAAACCGTTTCCATATAGCTATTGGAGTAGGTGCAGCTTAAATGGATGCCAATTTCGTTCCTCCAGAATCCTTTGTACTGAAGCCCTCGATATCTCCATGTCTGCTGCAGCTCTCTTTTCTCCTAATTACGATGAGAAGTAGGTATTACTGGGTGAGATTTAATGACTTTCATAATATTAATAGTAACGACCATAACGGTATTATTATTATTATTATTATTATTATTATTATTATTATAGGTAGAAATAATACCAAGGTGGGTTCTGAAAAGATCGATCATGCGTAGAACAAATTCTTAACTTGAAAAACTCAATGAAATATTTACATAGTACTTCAAACAAAAGTTATGTCATCACGTTTGTCGACTTTAAAAAAGCCTATGACAGTATAGACCGAGAATCCGTTTTTGAAGCATTAGCAGAATTTGGACTAGATCAAAAGACAACAAACGTAAAAGAAACACTCACGGAGACCAAATCCAAAGTATAATTTATGGGAGAATTGAGCACAGAATTTGAAATAGACACAGGAGTACGACAAGGGGATGTACTGTCCCCAGTGCTCCTCTATTGTGCTCTTGAAAAAGTTGTTAGAGAATGGAAAAAAGCAGGTGCACCAGCACACAGACTGGGACCAAGATATAAGGGCATAGAATTAAATTGTTTAGCACTTGCTGATGACATGGCACTGATCGCACAAGACATTACCGATGCACAGAAACAGCTAGAATTATTACAAGAACAAGCAGCTTAAATAGGATTACAAATTTCATTTGAAAAAACAAAATTTATGACTGACATCAAAGATGCACCTTCTGATCTCAAAATTGATAATAACTACATCTCTCGAGTAAAAGAATTTAAATATTTAGGTGAATGGATTGCAGAAAATTGTAGTGAAAAGAAATCTGTCAGATCAAGAGTCCAGAAAATGGAGACGGCGTTTCAGTTAACAAAAAACATTTACAACAAAAAGAGTCTCTCGTGGAACTGCAAAATACGACACTACACAACAGTAATTAGACCCGAAGCTCTCTACGCATCTGAGACGCTAAACCTTCAACACAGAACGCTAAAAGAGGAATTAGAAGTGAAAAGATAATGAGGAAAATCCTAGGACCAAGAAATAAAGATGGGGTGCATTATCCAAAACCCAATGCAGAAATATATAAAAATATCTCCAAAATAACAGACACAATGCGCATGAGAAGAATCCAATTAATGGGGCACTTAGAAAGAATGGACTCAAACGGGTCAACGCACAAAATCCATACATTTTTAAAGAACAAAACTGCAAGACCGAACTGGTACAAACAGACAGAAAAAGACCTGAGAGAATTAGGGTCTTCAAATCTACATGATAGAAATGAAATCAGAAAAATCGCAACCACACGGGGTTTTGGGGAAGAAGAGAGAAAAACTAACCGACATACGTGGTCTACACAACGAAAGCTAGCCCATTCGTTGTTTATGAAGGAATACTGGGCGAAAAGGAAGGCCAACAAATGTTGATTACGCGTGGTCCTAAGTGATCCATCCGCGAAGAAGAAGAAAGGTAGAAATAATACTGCAATCTAAATGCAATAACACGTAAACACTTTCGTTTATGCTACATTGTACGTATGCTATTTTAATTTAAGCTATGGTTACAGAGCGTGGGATGTGCTTTACAACGTTCCAGGCAACATCGGCTGCGTCGGAAATTGGTCTTTCCGCAACACGTTGTATCTGGAAAGCTCCGTCGGTACTTAAACGCAGGTCTGTACGACTAAATATGGGCAGAAAGTAGACATCCCGCTGGGAAACGTTGTGAAAACAGCCTTCAGGCCTCAGCTGCATTGCGGTGCGTCTCCCCATAGTTCTGTGTCATATCGGTACGGTCTTCGCTGGAATACATTGCATTTCCTACTTGTTTGACTGTAAGACCTGACTCGAACTACAAACAGACGGCCATGCTACCTTATCAGAGCGGAACGAGGAGGAAAACGCACGCAGATGGCGGCACAGCTCGGTTGAGATTCACTTGTCTGTGCGTTTCCCCTTTGGATATATACTGTATTGCACTGGAAATTCTTCAAGGTGACTAGAAACTGTCAGGTGATACATAAGACACTTCGTAATTGTAATAAGGACCTCGTTGACGCCATACGATTGAAGTCACAAAGCACTGTAATGTTACGACCACCTTAAGCAAGAAGTTGGCAGTTGTTTGCACTTCTACAGCGTTTTTGTCCATTTAACCTGTTTGCTAGCACAGTGAGTGGAGTAACGGTTTCAGATGCTTCGACTCTAACGCTCTGATGATAAGACTGGTGACACTATCTCTAATTAGAGAGGCATGTTTTTATTTTTTACTGAATAATAATAAATTAATGTCGTGAAAAGTTTTACGAGTTTTATATAATTTCAAAATTACTTCAAACATGATACAGAGCAGTCGACTTTCAGACCCTGGTCAGATGAATGACCACTAGATAAATATATTCATCTGAGTTGTTGATTTGAGAATCTGCTGATTATACCAAAATAACAAACTATAGAGAATAATCATGACCACTTTGAGTCTCCATATCAAAATAACGGAAATGTGATGAGAAACCGCCACAGCTGTAATTCGCGTGTATTTATTATTAGGTCTACAACTGTGCTTGCCCCGTTTTGCAGTAGACGGCATTAGTGGAAAGTAGCGGTGCAAGACGTAGGTCGTAATTGTCATACAGTAAGCTTAGGCTGGTTCAAAATGGTTCAAATGGCTCTGAGCACTATGGGACTTAACATCTATGGTCATCAGTCCCCTAGAACTTAGAACTACTTAAACCTAACTAACCTAAGGACATCACACACATCCACGCCCGAGGCAGGATTCGAACCTGCGACCGTAGCAGTCGCGCGGCTCCGGACTGAGCGCCTAGAACCGCTAGACCACCGCGACCGGCTAAGCTTAGGCGTTTGAGAACGTAACGCCATCAGAATATTAGTCGATTTTTGATTGCATCTTTAAGTTATTCTCTGCTGACTTTATCACTTACGATCCCAATTCTCGTCATCTGCGGGAGGTTCTAATTTTCTGCTTTGATATGAAGAAATCTGCGGCTGAGGCTCATAACAAGCTGGGTAAGATCTAGGATGAGACTCCTGATAGTGACAGAACTTTGCAGAAAATGGTTTCCATGCTTCAAGAACGGTGATTTTGACTCTGAAGACCGGCATGGCTGTGAAAGAGAGAAAGCTTTTGATGCTACTGCAACCGACGAGAACAATCACAATAGATCGTTATCGAAAGTAATAGATGTGTTTGAGCCGAGCACTGAAAGACAAACGGCCACAGTACAACGATATACATGAAAAGGCGATTTTGCAGCATCGACCCCATGTCGCAAAACTCGCCTAAACGTACCTGGAAACGTTGAAATGTGAAGTCCTAGGCCACCCGCCGTATTCTCCAGACGCTGTTCCCTTTGACTAACAACTTTTTAGTTCAGTGGCACACGACCTGGCTGCCTAGCGCTTCCTGTCATATGAACAATTGCAAAATTGGATCGATGCATGGTTCTTCTCGAAAGACGCCCAGTTCTTCCGCCGCGAAATTCGTATGCTGCCCGAAAGATGGGAGAAAGTAGTTTCCAGCGATGCGAATTCTTTGAAATGTAAATTTTTTGTAAGATGCTCACAACAACGCCTTGAACTTTGAGAAAAAAACGGCGGAAGCAAAGTTGTAGCCCCAGAACGTCACAACCGATTTCGTCCTACATGAACATGTTCAGGCGATATAGGAATTACGCCAACAGCCTTCTCAACTAATTTTTATAAAGTGAAAAGCATTCGTCACAGTCATCACTAAAAGATGTGAATAACGCATTCAGTTACGATGATTTTCGGCGAACTTTCGGTGACACTTAATGATGTTCATTCTTCGTGAAACTGATTGTCACATAATAAGCGTACCTGAAATGCAGCTACCGTGGTTTTTATTAACATTTGAACTATAGATATATCTCAATCTTAGCTTTCCAGAGAGTCACTGTGTCACTGTAATAGGTATCAAAAAGAGTGGGCGATAAGCGGCACCCTTATGTCACACCTCTGTTAACTGTTATCCCGTTTTTACTACGATTTCTCGGAAATGTCGAAGATATTTTATAAATCTGATACCTTTATAAGCCTGGAGAGGTGTGCAACACTACACCGCCATGCACTCTGCACTGGAAGGGAGTCACTGGACAGCACACTTTACGTTGTGCGCAAAGGCGCTTATCTAGTGATTGAGAAGAGCCGGTAGTGACGGGTGAGACGTATCGGAGAGTGGATGTAGGGAGAGGCTGAGAGGCGGGTTAACGTCTGGCAGGAATAGGAAACCTATCGCCCGGCTAAGGCGAGCGCTATTGCGCTTCGCATTAGGGTGGCGACGCCGTCATTACGGGCGACCAAAGCCGGCTCAGCCGCTTTCCTTGGCGTCCTTCTTACGTACGGCCGTCCCAAATCCCTCCCCCCACCCCTCCCCGCAAGGCCCCCATGCTCCTCCTGCCCCTACCCCCTCCAGACCCCCACCTAATCCCTGTAGTTACGAGAAGTGCTTCCCGCGGGGGAGGCGGGCCGAGATAAAAAACTATGCATTTCATAGACAGTGATTAGCATAAGGCGGCAAACTTGGCGAGAAGCTTACACGGCGGCAGCGGCGGCCGGGGCTAAGGAGCGGCGCGCGAGCCGCACTTTTCTTTTCTGCCTGAGCTGCTAATGTGTTCATCGGCAATGCGAAAGCTTTGCGTAATTCCTCGCGGGCCCGGGGAGGATTGCGCCGGGGAAGATAATTTGAATAGACAATGAGGCGCGGCGCGGGAGCCGCGAGAGAAAAGGCGTCAGCTGATTGACTTGCATGGAAAGTTTTACTGCCCCCCGCCCGCCCTCCGCCTCCACGCCGGGCTCTTATACCCCGAGTCGGAGGAAAGAAATCAACAGCGGCTTTGCATTTCAAAAGGCTTCTCTCTTAAGTGCCGGTCGGTGCGTGAGAACGCGAATCGCCGGTAGCCCCGCAGCCGCGGGGACCTTAGACGGTCTCCCCACAAAAAGCGCCAGAGGTGACTCCCATCCGTCTTGCGCTGCCCGTAAAAAGACCACAGATACGCTTCTGCAGAGTGGTGGATCACATCGTTACACAGCATTTGGCCTCTCCTTTTATGTACTACGCTCTCGGTACACACCAATGTTCTGTGCTGGTCTGACTATATACTACGATGACGAAAGTCAAGGGCTACCTCCTAATATCGTGTCAGACCTCCTTTTCCCGGCGTAGTGCAGCATCTCGACTTGTCGTTGGAAATGCTCTGCTAAATATCAAAAATGGTTCAAATGGCTCTGAGCACTATGGGACTCAACATCTTAGGTCATAAGTCCCCTAGAACTTAGAACTACTTAAACCTAACTAACCTAAGGACATCACACACACCCATGCCCGAGGCAGGATTCGAACCTGCGACCGTAGCAGCCCCGCGGTTCCGGACTGCAGCGCCAGAACCGCACGGCTGCTAAATACCAATCCACACTGCCGGTGCAGGGTTTTGTGCACGAACTGACTGAGCCGTGGTAAAATTTGGAGTTTTGAAGAGCGCGCGGCAGCGCGTAGTGTAAAGCAGTCGCCTTCCGTTTCTAGCGGTGGCGCCGCTGTGGCAATCGCAGCTTTGGTGCCTCCCTCTGGTGGGAAAGGGGAAAAGTTGCCTGTTCACGTGCATTTAAGGGGCGCTATGAGCTCGGCAGGGGGGCAGTTGGTCAGTCGGAGTGAGTCTGGGTCAGTCTCGCGTCATCAGTTGCTGGTCTCCCTCTTGTTCGCATTTGTGCGGCAGTCAGTGTCTGTCTGTCGTCGGAGTGCTGGTCTACAGTTTGCTCGGGCAACAGTCATTGGCGGTTGGATCGATCGGTTGGTCGGTCGCGCACTGAGACACGAGATGACTAGTCGGCCTTGAGCGTCGGCGCATATGAGGCCGCGCCGAATAGCGAGGAGAAGTGGCTTCGCGGCCGACGAGAGCAACAGGAGTCAACCCACGACATCGGCTGGCCGGTGCGAGCTGCGACGCCGTGAGACGGGAGATCGGCGAGCCTTCCTGCGTCCGTTGAAGTGGCTGGCAGCGGACGGATCGGGAGAGCGTTTTGGGGGTGCTGCACCAGGTCTTTACCAGACATCGCAGTTTATTAGAAGTTAAGTGATTCGTGATATGTTGTTTCATTTACTCGTTAAATTCTACTTGTTTTCTTGGTCAGTCTCTCGTCCCCAGCTTGCTCGTCAGTCTCCCGTCCGCATTTGTTAGGCAGTTAGTGTTTGTCTGTCTATCTTGCGGTCTGCCGTACGTTAATAGCTGCCTCTGTCATGTTTGTCGGATTCGGTGTTAACGAATTTATTGCTTAAGGTGTAAAGGCTGAATTCCTGAAATATGTTTTTATCTTGCCTATCATCTTGAGAGGCGGTATATGTGTAATGTAGAGCATGTTTGTACATTTTATGTAAGACTGCATTTCATGGGTTTTTATTTAAATGGTCATTTTAGTTGTCACCTTTCCACCGTAAGCGTTTTCTTTTAAAAACAAGTTGGACTTTCGGTGGCAAATATTTTTTTTTTTTTTTAATGTGAGTGTTTTGTACCATATCCATCCCTCTTACGGGTGCATAGTTTATGTGTTTGTGTGAGTTGTTAAAATTTTTAGTTTAAAGTAATCTGGTGTGTTGCAGATTTGCACCAGTGTAGTCTTTCAGAGATTGTTGTGAGCGGTCGTGACTACGGCCGTGTTAAAAGGGAGCGGCAAGGTTCTCAGCCCGAAAGCTCATACTGTCAAAAAAAAAATGTTATTTCTGCCTCTGGATAAATTGTAAGTTGATATTTACAGGTTGCTTTCTGATTATAATTTTAAATCAGTTTTTTTTTTAGAAAGGCTTTTAGGAATAAAATTTCCATTTATTGAAAGAAATTTAATTTGTTATCATCAGTTACCCTCTGGCAACTACTTCCACGAACACATAGTGTGATTAAATGTGTTAATGTTCTTGATGAATCGCTAGTAAATAAAGTAAATTCTTTAAGAAAAGATTTTTAAAGTAAATCCTCGGTTCACTAAACCTCTCGATTATGTCCCATAGACATTCGGTGGGATTCATGTCGGGCGATCTGGTGGTCAAACCATTCGCTCGAACTGTCCAGAAAGTACTTCAAACCAATCGAGAACAATTGTGGCCGAGTGACATGTTGCATCGTTGTCTATATGCATGAAGTCCACGATTGGCCACAAATATCTCCAAGAAGCCGAACCAAGTCAACGGTCAGTTCAATTGGACAAGAGGACCCAGTCTATTCATGTAAACACAGCCCAATTTTGGAGCCACCACCAGTTGGCTCAGAGTCTTGTTGACAACTTGGGTACATGGCCTCGTGGCGTCTGCGTCACATTCCAACCCTACCATCATCTCTTACCAACTGGAATCGGGACTCATCTCACCCGGTCGTGGTATCTCAGTCATCTAAGGTCCAACCGATACGATCACGGGCCTAGGAGAAGCGTTGCAGCCGCTGTCGTGGTGTTAGTAAAGGCACTCGCTTCGGTCGTCTGCTGCCATAGCCCATTAACGCCAGATTTCGCTGGACTGTCCTAAGGAATACGTTCATCGGGTGCGTTTATTTCACGCAGGGTTACTTGTCTGTTAGCGATGACAACGCTACGCAAACGTCGCTGCTCTCGGTCGTTAAATAAGGCCGTCGGCCGCTGCATTGTCTGTGGTGGGAGGTAATGCCTGAAATTTTGTATTCTTGGCACACACTTGACACTGTGGATCTCAGAATATCGAATTGCTTAACAATTTCCAAAATGGAATGTCCCCTGCATCTAGTTACAACTACTATTCCGCATTCGAAGTCTGTTAATTCCCATTGTGCGGCCAAAATCACTTGGGAAACGTTTTCACACGAATCGTCTCAGTACAAATGACATTGCCCATTTATACCTTGTGTACGCGATACTACCACCATCTCTATATGTCCCTATCGCTATCTCGAGCCTTTTGCCACCTCAGTGTGCACAGTAAAAAACAAATGTTTGCAGCAGGGAAAACCAAGGATTCGCCAAGCGAACCGGACTCTGGCACGACTGCCGTAGTGCTCAGCCTAGCTGCTGACTTTCCTAACAGCCACAGCACGTTTTCCGAAAGTGAGGAAGGGAAGAGAGAGAGGAAACGGCGAGCGCGCGTTGTTCAGGCCTAGATGAAAAAAGAGTCTCGTTGCATACGACTTGGATTTACACTACTGGCCATTAAAATTGCTACACCACGAAGATGACGTGCTACAGACGCGAAATTTAACCGACGGGAAGAAGATGCTGTGATACGAAAATGATTAGCTTTTCAGAGCATTCACACAAGGTTGGCGTCGGTGGCGACACCTACAACGTGCTGATATGAGGAAAGTTTCCATCCGATTTCTCATACACAAACGGCAGTTGACCGGCGTTGCGTGGTGAAACGTTGTTGTGATGCCTCGTGTAAGGAGGAGAAATGCGGACCATCACGTTTCGGACTTTGATAAAGGTTGGATTGTAGCCTATCGCGATTGCGGTTTATCGTATCGCGACATTGTTGCTCGCATTGGTCGAGATCCAATGACTGTTAGCAGAATACAGAATCAGTGGGTTCAGGAGGGTAATACGTAACACCGTGCTGGATCCCAACGGCCTCGTCTCACTAGCAGTGGAGATGACAGGCATTTTATCCGCATGGCTGTAACGGATCGTGCAGCCACGTCTCGATCCCTGAGTCAACAGATGGGGACGTTTGCAAGACAACAACCATCTGCACGAACAGTTCGACAACGTTTGCAGCAGCATGGACTACTGTATCAGCTGCGGTTACCCTTGACGCTGCATCACAAACAGGAGCGCCTGCAATGGTGTACTCAACGACGAACCTGGGTGCACGAATGGCAAAACGTCATTTTCTCGGATGAATCCAGGTTCTGTTTACAGCACCATGATGGTCGCATCCGTGATTGGCGACATCGCGGTGAACGCACATTAGAAGCGTGTATTCGTCATCGCCATACTGGCGTATCACCCGGCGTGATGGTATGGGGTGCCATTGGTTACACGTGTCGGTCACCTCTTGTTCGCATTGACGGCACTTTGAACAGTGGACGTTACATTTCAGATGTGTTACGACCCGTGGCTCTACCTTTCATTCGATCCCTGCGAAAACCTATATTTCAGTAGGATAATGCACGACCGCATGTTGCATACAGAAAATGTTCGACTGCTGCCTTGGTCAGCACATTCTCCAGATCTCTCACCAATTGAAAACGTCTGGTCAATGGTGGCCGAGCAACTGGCTCGTCGCAATACGCCAGTCACTACTCTTGATGAACTGTGGTATCGTGTTGAAGCTGCATGTGCAGCTGTACCTGTACACACCATTCAAGCTCTGTTTGACTCAATGCCCAGGCGTATCAAGGCGGTTACTACGGCCAGAGGTGGTTGTTCTGGGTACTGATTTCTCAGGATCTATGCACCCAAATTGCGTGAAAATATAATCACATGTCAGTTCTAGTATAATATATTTGTCCAATGAATACCCGTTTATCATCTGCATTTCTTCTTGGTGTAGCAATTTTAATGGCCAGTTGTGTATATTTCACATTTCTCAAGATCACAAAGAAAACGTATTTTCACTATTACGTAATTATTTTTCGCACGCTGAAGACATAACATAATTTTTGTCTGGTACGAACTGTCGACATACATAGAGACGCACACAATTTCACAGATTTTCACAATCAATTTGCCAATATCGTAGTAACTTAATTTCATAATTTAAGAAAGCCTTAACACACATATGTTGATCCAAAAATTCTATCACGATCGCAACCTTATTATGAAGGAAACTGCTTCTGTGGAAAACAATGTACATCTCCTGATCAGTTTTAACGTAAAATAACTTCTGCTTTAAACGATAATTACACTCGAGTGCAACCAGTTACACCTGCAAGTGCACAGTGACCCTTTCAGCTGAAATTGCAAACGGGCTCGAAAACAGATTTAACATTGACAGTTTCCTCAAAAGCTTACCTGGCTTTTGTATTCAAATTTAAGATGGTTTCCCAGCTTTTTAGACTACAAATGTGGTATGCCAGATTCTTTATCTCGATTTCCCCTACATTAATATCCTTGTAATTCTTTCTAGGCCACAGTGAGAACTGGTCCCTTGCAAAAGGTGATTTATTTTTTAAACGCATCCCCATCAACTCACAAATAAGTTGTTTCTCACCTTGCAGTGGGCAGTCAAGTCCACTTAAAATATGAGGTCTGCAATCCAATCCGGATGTTCTAATTTTCGTTCCTGCTCTCCTCTTTCCTTCATGAATTCAAGGATAGTGTTTTTTAAATCGAAAAATCGTTCCAGGCATGACCCTTGACTTAACCAGAGTACTTTGCAGTAATTTAATTATGAAGTTTCTATACTCGTCGTTCAGTTCCATTGAAAACTGTTGCAACAATCAGTGGAATAATGTGTGTGACTACAAAAAATTTACTATTTGTACCACCAGTTTTATCACGTGCTCCATGCGTGCAAATTTGGCCCAAAGTGCTTCTTGGTGTACAGAACAATTAATGTCGTCTGTCAATCGTTGTAATTTCTTTGCCGTTTTATAGTCAACTAAGTCCTTAAATTCCTTTTGCATGGTGCTGTAATGTCGTCCCACAGCACATTTCAAGTACCCATCGATTATGTGACTCTACATCGCATAGTAGATGCTGAGAATTCTTATCCTTCTCACCTGTAATTTCTATTCTTTTGAAAGGCTTGAGACGATAGGTTGCTAGACTCTCTCTTTTTGTGCAGGACCTATGAATTCCTTTTATAACAAGAGCAAACAGCAAAGGGTAGATGACGCTGACGCCATGACTGCCTCTGAAATGAAAAAAGTCATGCCGAAGGAAAAATGCGGCACCACAATGCTAAATGAAATGTGGCGCTGTACCGAGTGCTTCCGAGATATACCGACCGAAGCCGAGCCATGTCGATGTTTTCCCCGCACGTGGCTCGCACATCGTGCTCATGTGCAGTTTGGCACGCAGTGGCCGAATCTGGTTTACAGTGTAACACACTGCTGCAGGGGACGCTGAGACGATAGTCTGATACAGGACACTTGTGGCCTATCAGGCCAGGAAAGAAACTCATATCGAACTACGAGAACTATCTAAGCTACAGCACTCACGCAACGCATAAAATTTTAAATACCTTCTCCCTCATATACGGTATCGGCTTAAGCCTGCCATTTTTTTAAATTTTTTCTGTCGTTAATGTTAGTACTTTAAAATTTGTCGTAAGGGTAATGAACAACAAACGACCTTTGTAAATGTTATGCAAAGCTAATTACATTTACAATTCGATCTAAAGCGTTAGTATCGTGGTACGAAGGCCAGAGAAACAAAAACCATTTAACTGTTAATTTTAAGCTGTTATAAATTTGAGGAAAATTTACACTAACAATTCGCAATTACAACTACAAGGTATCTTTAACAATCAAGGGGGATTTTAGAGAGGAAAAGAAATGAAATGTAAGAAGGCGGGAGTGTAATTAAATTCTCTCACAGATCATATACGATATGGAAAGGTGGCTTTCGTACGCCAGTTTGACGTGGTCCCTCGGCTTGTTAAATCACAAGTGTCTTGTGTCAAACTATTCGTTCAAAAATGGTTCAAATGGCTCTGAGTACTATGGGACTCAACTGCTGTGGTCATAAGTCCCCTAGAACTTAGGACTACTTAAACCTAACTAACCTAAGGACATCACGCACATCCATGCCCGAGGCAGGATTCGAACCTGCGACCGTAGCGGTCGTGCGGTTCCAGACTGTAGCGCCTTTAACCGCTCGGCCACTCCGGCCGGCAAACTATTCGTTTCGACTTTCCCTAAACTACTGTGATTCGTTGTAAACCGTTGTCTCTTACACTCAGCAGATTGTACCATCTCGTTCTGTCATGTGCAAGAACTATGATAATTTCGATGTGGGAAAAAAATAGTTGTGACAAATGTTATTTTGTTCCAAAGGCTTATGCTTTCTAAAATCTTACGACCATCAAAGTATAAAAGGTACTATGATCATTACAAGTTGTTATTTTTTAAGACTCTGGCTATGTTGCATTTTATATAGGAATAACAGATATGTTTAAATGAAATTCAATGACACAGCCGTTTTGTAGATCTGTTAAGAAATTACGCATTAAAAATTCATTTATAATGGAGACTTTTTTCTGCTGTCACGGCCACTTCAGTGACGTGGCACCTGGAAATATTCTCTATTCTTTAGCGAGAAAATTTTCGTCAGAAAGATGTGATCATGTAGAAATTATGGCTCGAGTTTAAACGGATTGCAAATCACGCCATAGACAAGTATGTATCGACTAAGTGGATTAAGGACAGAAAAGACCAACAGTGGTTTAATAACAAAATTCGGAAACTTATGACGAAACAGAAACTGTTGCACGCTTGGTTCAAAAAAGAAACAGGCAAAAGCTAGTAAAAATTCGCGCCTCAGTTAAAAGATCTATGCGCGAAGCATACAACAATCATCGTCATATCTTAGCAGAAGATCTTGCCGAGAGAGGTAGAAATTTCAGATGCTAAGTAAAATCGCTAAGCGAGTCACGGGCTTCTATCCAGTCACTCGTTGACCAGTCTGGTGTAGCGACAGAAGACAGCACAAGGAAAGTCGAAGTTTTAAATCTCGCGTATAAGAAATCATTCACTCAGGAGAATCGTACTAACATATCGTCATTTGACCGTTGTACAGACTCCCATACGTAAGACATAACAATATTCACACCTGGCATAGAGAAGCAGCTGAAAGAGTTGAACACAAATAAGTCGCCAGGTCCGGGTGGACCCTTAATTCGATTTTACGGAGGGTACTCTACGGCACTGGGCCTTTACTCGGTTTGTATTTATCGCGCAGGTGACTCTTTTATCTAAGAAGGGTAAAAGAAAGGACCCGCAAAATTGCAGATCAATATCCTTAACATTGGTCAATTTCTCACATGATGTCCTACGAATCATGGATGAAGGGCAACTGGATGATTCCACATCCCCAGATTTCTGGAAAGCGTTTGACACAGTACCTCACTTCATTTTGTTAATGAAGGTGCGAGCATACGGAATAGGTTCCCAGATATGTGACTGGCTCGAAGACGTGTAATCCACATTGAATCTTCGGACGATTCTCTTAAACTTCAGTTTATTCTTCTTCGTTACTAATTAATGATCTGAGTCTATATCTAAATTTAGTATCTCTGTCTGACCATAACGTAACACAGGCATTATCTTCCCGAGTCTTTTCCAAGCATATCTCCTCCTGTTGTACTTCTTGAACACAGTATTCGCTATTACCATTTGAATTTAATTGCAGAACTGAACTGGTCGTTCTCTTCTCTCATTCCCATTGCCTAGCCCGTATTTTCACGTAACCCTTTCTTCAATCCCTTTCCCTACAATGCATTCGAGTCCCTGATATTTATTAGATTTTTCACCTCCCTTCACATACTGGATTACCTGTTCAGTGTCCTAATACACTCCCTCCGTCTATTTATCTTCCAGTTGTGACGTATATAGAACTACCACTGTCAGCGTTGATTTGCTATCGAATATGGTGAGAACAACCCTATCACTGAAGTGTTCACATTAGCTCACCCTCCTTCCTGTTTTCCAATTCATAACGAATCCTACTTCCGTTATACCATTTTCTGCTTCTGTTGATATTACCTTAAATTCGTTCGATCATAACTCCTCATTTTACGCTTTCATTATGCTTCACTGACACCCACAATATCTAGACTGAGTCTAAGCATTTCCCTTTTCAGATTTTCTAGCTTTCCTATCACGTTCAAACTTCTTACATCCACACTCCAATTCGTCGAACATCTAATACTCCCATAGTTGTTTACCTACTTAGTTATTTGTGTGAATAATGATGTTATACCTCTCTACTATACGCTTCCGAGACATCGGAACTAACCTATTAATTACGCAATGGAATTTTTAAAACACTATTTTAAAAGGTGGCACTATTGCTCGTAAACACCCAACTGGGGAAGTGCTTAGATCACAATATATAGAATACAGTAACAGCTGCCCAGTAAGTGTACCCTGCAACACGAACTTATCCAATGGATTCTTCCAAATAATGTGAGGTTAATCAGATATTCGGTATCATGTCCTGCTGACGCGGATGAAATACTTCATGCGACCGATATTTAGTAAATACCCAACAAATGAAGAAATTAAATATTAGAGCGCGCATCTACTGGAATGATAAATTCTACTCTTGATAAAACAATTTATTTGGAATAAAACCCCTATGATGAAGATTAACAATAAATAACTTACAGAACTTACAGTGGACACATAAAAACATGAAGTGACTGCAATAAACTAATATTGGCTATTTCGCTTCGGTACTGAAAAACTAGAAGAATCTATTTCAGTCAACTGATGTGAAACCTCCGTAAAGAAACTTTTACAAGTGATTCCAGCAATTACTATAGGCCCTGAATTCCGGAGCGGGTGTCTGTTTCATCATCTCAGACAGCGTGCTTTCGGCGTTCAGTGGCAACTCCCGAAGTATAGTGTGATGCGAACAAGGTTGCAGCCTCACAATGTGTTCAGCACTGAAATCTAGATCCTCAAACAGCGGACTATTGTCCACAAACTGCGAAGACAAAGCTCTGTCAAAATAGATCCACTGCCAACGATCATCGTAAGAAGTGAACTCCCAGTCAAAGAGGCGAAATTCAGAAGCGTCTTAATCGTAACAGTATAACAGAGAAAGTGCTCTCCAGAAAACTGTATGCCAGACGCAAGACGAGAACTCTCAGCCAAGAAGCGAAGTTCAGAATCGTCTTAAACGAACAGCAGTTTTCTACGCGAGTTATCGGCTATAACAGAAACTTCCTCCAGCCCAAGAACTCTGACGTAAGTGTGCCGTGCTCGGTGTCTCAGGCAGATTTCCTTTCTAAAAACTACTGGCTTTCCATCTCGTCTCTGGTTACTTCACCCCGAAGTAGGCGGGCTAGAATCATAGTGTAACTGCGCTCTGTTCGTACTCCCACTCTCCTCACTCTGAAAAAGCTCCGGCTAACCACAAACTCAAGTTTGGTGTCTGCCGTCGAACCTTCTAGAACAAATTTCGTCTCCCGTTGCTTCATACAATTCCACCAATTGGAAATGTCCGCGTTTAAAAGCTCGGGAAACAGGCTGGCGGACGTGACTCCATGCTAACGGCTGAGTGGCTGGCCCGCGGACTGACACATTCCAGGTGGCTTCTGTATTGTCTAATAATTTGTCGGCCGTCATTTCTGCCGCCTGTCCTCATTTCTGTTCCGGCCACTTCAATGCGGAAGCAGGCGCCACCGGCGCCTCCGTGGTCGGCGACCACTTGCTAACAACAGCCTTGCGACTGTTGCATCCCTAGAGACTCATGATGTGGCGTGTCGCCGCAGGAAGTGCCAAGTGCTCCCAACCTTCGGCTAACTCCCCGCTGTCTTTCCTGTTCGCTCTCCTCTGGTTGCACTCCGGCCGAGATGTCCTTGTCTCATTCCTCCACTGTGTTTCTCACAACACTGCTACATTTTTAAGGACCGGTACCCAACGCTCAAGTGAAGATAATTTATTATTGCCAAGGTCTACTTGTCAATATCAGTCATATTCTGTATTCATAATAAAACGGCCGTGCTCCGTTCAAATGATATTAAAACTCCATATAATTCTTTATCATAGTGTGCTTCGAAAGCACTGTAAGATGCAAAATCTTGTCATCTTACGAAAGTGTATTATCCTTTCGCTATTTATCCCTGCCTATTGGCAGTCCCCTCCGGCAGTTCCAAATGGGGGAGTTATCTGGCATATTTTTCCAATGGAGAGATCATCACTTCTTTTCAGCTACAGACCACATGAAAAATGAAATGATCGTATGGTATTGTTGGCGAGGATGTCCCAGTCGGCTTCGGCCGCCAAGTCTTATTTCAACCGGCGCCACATTGGGCGACTTGCGGCCGGTGATGGAGATGAAATGATGATGAGGACAACACAACACCCAGTCCCCGAGCGGAAATCCGGCCCCGAATCGAAACCTGACCCAACGCATGGGAGGCAAGCATTTTACCACTGAGCTAAGCAGGCGGGCAGAGCGCACATGTCCTTTGTATACACGTTATGCGCATAGAATGCATTGGTTTCCATTGCGTTCTGCATCCTTATGCCGTTGTTAATAGCTGATTATTCCGGCTTTTGGAGGCAGTGTCACACACGAAGGACAAGAGAGAGTCCCGAACCTCTGGCCGCTCCCCCACCCTCTTTGACAATGATGTTGGCAGTATGAGGGTGACTTCTTATGCCAGTAAAATTAGAATTATATTAATACCTCCAGCTGCTGACGGGCGTTGATATGTATCAACGGGGACAGGTGAAAATGTGTGCCCCGACCGGGACTCGGAACCCGGGATCTCCTGCTTACATGGCAGACGCTCTATCCAGCTGAACCACCGAGGGCACAGAGGATAGCGCGACTGGGGGTACTATCTCGCGCACGCCTCCCGCGATACCCACATTCTCACCTTGTATGTCCACGCACTATATTCTCAATGTCCCACCCCAACATACTCATTACACGTGGAAGACATTCTTACCAAGTCCCGTAAGAGTTCGGGGAATATGTGTGCATCCGCACAGAAGAAGAAGGTCATGGCCGGTATTGCCAGAACTATGTACTTATATGGATACATGTACTTATATGGATACATGTCCGAAAGTACAGATACCATATCCATATAAGTCTTATGCCAGTAGTCTTCTTCGGCCACCACGACTGCTGATGATTTTTACTCAAAATGTAGGCAGTGGTGTGGTTCAAATCTAGGAACCATGACGTATTGACTGTTAATCAAGGCCGCTATCCTCTTTCTCCGATGCCTTAACCGTTTTTTCCTTTTTTTGCGATATCAATGCACGTTCATAGGCTCTTGAATTTGATCATTACACCACATTTTCAGACACTCAATGGACTACACAGGTATCCTCCAAACATCCACGTAAATGCAGATCATGTCGTTATGTCACGATGTATATGGATTCCGATACAGCCGTTCATCGGAGATCGCCGGCAATCTAAAGTATCGCTTATGCAGCGCGCGATCTAGCATTGTCGTGACGTCTCTTGTCCATTCAGGGATACTGAACCATACTGTCTCTCGTTTGTCCATGACTGTGACAAAATTTTAAGATATAGTGAGCATGTTACGCTCGATAGGAAGGGTTTTGGCGATAGATCAGTCTTTGCTGCATATGTGATTGATATGGGCCATGCTCCTCGTGACTTAACATAGCAGCTTACCTTTCTGCACAGGGGAGAAAAAGGGTATCTCGACCTCCCTGAGGAGATGCAGATTTCATGCAATTTTAAATCTCGTAATTGCACGTTGCTTAACACGCAAACAGTCACAAAAACTACCCATTTTTGGGAGCACTTCCAGAGCTGCCTAACGCATGGCAAGAAAGCCATCCACAAAGCCAGCAACGAGAAGGAAAATTAGCCTGTATGGCGCTCTTATACAGTGCAATACGCTGATTCACGTTATGAACATAAACTTGGTATATATTTAGGCAAGCTTCTTCTTCAGCAATCTTTTGCTATGAGGTATTTAACCGGTTTCCTAATAGCAAATGGTGAAAATTAGTTTTATTTTTGAGCCCTATTAGCAATGTATATTTGGCATATGCCTGTTTATATTCGTTGAAGTTACCACAGTCACCCACTCTGTCTTTATTGAATTTTAACGCCAGTTGCTCACATGAAAAATAGCAGTATTAAAGGTCTGGTATAACATGCGGGAGATTATTGTTTAATTGTTAACGTCTTTTTATTGCTTTTCATAAATGCCTGTTAAAATTTACGCTGATAATGTCAGCCATTAGGTTGGTCAAGTCTTCGAGTATGATAAGAGAGGGCGTAATGTCTATTGTAAAGGGTTAATGTTTCTACATTTAATCCATGTTTTTCGAAATGTTAAAACGCTGTTTCTTATGTTAGCTTTTATGTATTTAGTTTTTAAGAAATCACTATAAGCTTTTGCGTTAAATATATTCCTACAAAATTTTATCTTGTACTACGTCAGTGGGGGTAACATTATTGTATTTTTTATTATTATGCCTGTACTGTGTTTTTACAGTTTTGCTATGACGTCAGACAATAATTTTTTTGTGTAAGGTTTGGTTTGCTATTGATGGTATTTGTTGTATTTGATGTCTGAGCGTTGTGCGCCTTGGAATACAGAAGGCACTATGACGCTTGTTTTGGCAGTACTGAGTTTAGCTAGTTGACTGTGTAAGGTACAAGCTCACTATACGTTGGACCGGCAACTGTTAAGGTTAACTTCTAACGTAGCATGATAGGTTCTTCTGTAAGTTCAGAACTTACTGTACGCAGTAGAAGTGCAGATATCTGTTGGAAGTAATCATCACCGTACATGTTACACCTCATGGGAAATGTTGTGCTATTATGATATGGCCCTACAAGGATCGAATAATTTGATATGTACGATAATCTGTATATTTGTGTATAATTTTCTGTTTCTGTATTTTTTGATAGTGGTTATAAATAGGGCCACGGTTATGTTGAGATTCTTATGTCTGATGGTTCTCGTGTATTGTTAACACTGAAGATGGTCACACAGTGACCGAAATCGATCTCTAAAGTAAAGGATTTCAATATTTACGACCGATGCTGCCATTTATCTAACGCATGTTAGATGGTTCACAGTCGAATTAGACATAAAAATAACTATATGTTTGTGGTCCCAACACATCGCTAAATACGATTAATTCAGATTTTTTTTATGGACACTGTACTATGTCTTCTACGTCTTTTGTACTTCCTTCTAGTGGGTTATTCGATTACATCTAACAAAAATCACGTCTATACTCTATAAAATACAACATACACAAAACTCTTGAGGTTACATCTGTTCACAGCATGAGAATGCTTTAAACATATTCGACCACTGTGGATGTGAATTTTATGGGGAGCACGAAGTAGCTTGATCAACGAAGCAATCGTTACAGCGCGAAAGATGAAAGAGTAAACACTAACAGAGTTTATTCCTTTCAGTGCCAAAATGGTCTAGCCTGCAGAACAATAAAATACATGTCTGTATGTAGTCTCTGGGGATAACAATCTGCAAAATTTCTCAATTTATTATGTATTTCCAAGTCACCATGAGCTATGTGGTGATAAATATTCATCCCAATGAACCAGGAGCACAAAATCATCTACAGTACTTTCACTGGTAAGTTTGAAAAAATCAGCAGGATATCGCTAATACCGACTTCCGTATGTAAGCATTTGTCCTCAGGAGCAAAACTTTTCCGAAAGGAAAGAGGCCAGAACCAACTTTAGAGCATTCATATTAATCTATAGTACATTTGCAGCCTCTTCAGTATCATAGTCAGTATTACGACTTCCATAAAATGAGTCTTCAAGCGCTGCCTACTGCAGCTGTACTTAACGCTTTGTTACCCAGACCAACATTAACTGCTGTAGTAGCGTTCGAAACATTACACGCAGTAGCTAAATCTTCTACATCAGAGCCTCCTCCAAATTCTGATTTGTCTGCGTGTTCTTATGCAACCTCTTCCCAGCAGTTCATTACACCATTAGCCAGAAATTCGTCTACCATGGATCTATGTAAGGTACACGACGTCACTTTTATAGATCTAAAAGAGACATCCACGAATGTCACTATGACACTTCTAACTATAGAAACCTATCACAATTGAGTAAATGGTACTTCTGATACACTCGAGGTTGAGTATAAACTGTTTCCTGCTGTTACAGTTTCAGTAATCATCCTACATGTCCAATGTCAGCGGAAATAATTTATATTCTCTCAGCGGCTAACAATTTAATGACGATTTATGAAACAATATTATCCGTAATTTTCATTCTTCATCAGAAGCAGCATCTCACAGCATATAATCAGTACTGAAAGTTACGAGGGCTATTCGGAAAATAAGGAACGATAGGTCGCGAAATGGAAACAGCAGTGAAAATCACAACTGTTTTATTTGCAACAGTTAGCTACAACTTCCAGTTACTTATATCTATAGTCGCCGATCCGACTTAGACGTTCGTCGTAGCGTTGTACAAAGTTTCCAATACCCTCGTTATAGAAGGTAGCCGCCAGTGCTTTCCACCAATTCTCTACGCTGGCCTACAGCTCGTTGTCTGTGCCAAAATGTTGTCTTCGTAGCCAGCGGTTCATGTGAGCAGAGATGAAACTCAGAGGGAGACAATTAGGGGCTGTATTGTGGGTAATCAAACATTTCCAATTGAAATCGATGCAGCAGCATCTTCATTGCCTCTCCAGATTTCGGCTGAGAATTGTCTTGAAGAAGAAAACGCACGACAATTACGTAATGTTGGCTGCATAGCTTCAGGCGACATTTCTCACCAGGCCCTCGTACTTGGCGGGAGACACTATTGTTATAGGTATCTCAAAAATTGTTCAAATGGCTCTGAGCACTATGCGACTTAACTTCTGAGGTCATCAGTCGCCTAGAACTTAGAACTAATTAAACCTAACTAACCTAAGGACATCACACACATCCATGCCCGAGGCAGGATTCGAACCTGTTACCGTAGCGGTCGCTCGGCTCCAGACTGTAGTGCCTAGAACCGGACGGCCACTCCGGCCGACTTCTAGGTACCTCTATGTGCTACCTGTGTGGTCAGAACTAAAACGAACGACGTAACGCGATACACGGGCATACTAGAGACACTACTCTACACACCTGTGCAAAACTGCATTTGGTTTTCAGTGTGGTTTCCATTTAGCGACCGATCGTTCCTTACTTTCCGAATAACCCTTGTATAATGCACATATAGTATTGGGAACAGAAAGCTGGTTGAAACCAGACGTCAATGACAAGGAAAACCTAAGTTCAGATTGGAATGTTTATCGTAAGGATAGGTTAGTCGCCAATGGTGGTGGCGTGTTTATTGCAGTAAAAAATCCAGCGAGGTTATCACGGATTCCGAATGTGAATTACTCCGGGTGAAATTGAGTGTCAAAGAACGGCCAAAAATCGTGATCAGATACTTTTATAGACCATCTGGGTCAGAATCTGTAGTTGTAGAGGGCTTCAGACAGAATTTGCAAAATATCATTAGTAATTTGCCTGGTCAGGCCGCTGTAATAGGATGTGACTTCAACTTGCCGGGTATAGATTGGGACTGTTATGCCATCAAAACTGGTGCCAGAGACAGGAACTCGTGTGGCATTTATCTTGATGTCTTGTCTGAAAATTACCTTGAGCAGATAGTTAGAGAACCAGCTCGTGAGGATAACGTCTTACACTTCCTGGCAACCTGAAATTATTGAATCAGTTAACGTAGAGGAAGGTATCAGTGATCAACAGCCTGTGACAGCATCTATGACGACGAATCCAACAAGGAATGTTAAAAAAAGGTAGGAAGATGTATTTGCTCAGCAAGGGTGACAGGATACAAATTTCAGAATATCTCAGCAGTCAGCATCAAATATTCGGTGATGAGGACGAAGATGTGGAGAACAAATGGAAAAAAATTCCAAGGCATCGTTCAATATGCCCTAGAGAAGTATGTACCGAGTAAGGTTTTAAGGGATGGGAAAGACACCGTGATTTAATAGCCGTGTCAGAGAAGCGCTATTTAAACAAAGAGCATTTCATCTCAGATTGAAGGGAAGTACAAACCTAGCTGACAAACAAAAGCTGAACGAAGCGAAAATTAACGTAAGGAGAGCAATGAGAGAAGCGTTCAACTATTTTTGAAGTAAGACGTTGTCAACCGACCTGAGTAAAAACCCTAAGAGATTTTGGTCGTATGTAAAATCATGGGTCAAAATCATCTATTCATTCTCTGAGCGACCACACCGGCACCGAAACGGAAGATAACAGAGAGAAGGCCGAAATACTGAATTCAGTCATCCGAAGTTGTTTCTCCGCGGAAGATCGTAACAGTCCTTCCTTTCAATAGTCGTACGAGCGTCGAAATGGCAGATACTAAGACAATCGATCGTGGAAATGAAAAGAAGCTACAATCGTTTAGTAGTGGAAAGGCCTCAGGACTAGATGAGATACCTGTAAGATTCTATAAAGATTATGCGATAGAAATTGCTCCCCTCCTAGTAGTAATTTATCGTAGATCGCTTGAGTAATGAAATGTAACTAACGACTCCAGAAAAGCGCAGATCATTCCGTTTTTAAGAAAGGCCGTAAGACAGATCCACACAACTATCGACCAATTTCGTTGACGTCAATCTGTTGTAGAATAATGGAACATATTTTATGCTCAAGAATTATGATGTTTTTGGAAAATGTACACCTCCTCTACAAAAGTCATCATGGGTTCCGCAAACAGAGGTCCAGCGAAACTCAGTTCGCTCCCTCCCTCAAGGAGATCCAAAGCGCAGTGGACAACGGCGCTCAGGTTGATGCCAAGTTCCTTGAATTCAGTAAGGCATTTGGCACCGTCCCGCATTGCCATTTAATGAAAAAAAAAAATACGAGCTCACGGAGTATCGGAGCAGACTTGCGATTGGATTCAAGACTTTCTTGGAGATAGAACTCAACCCGTCGCTCTTAAAGGACCTAAATCGACAGATGTAAAGAGTATCCGGAGTACCACAGGGAAGTGTGATAGGACCGTTGCTGTTTACAATACAGGGTGGTCCATTGATGGTGACCGGGCCAAATATCTCACGAAATACTACAAAGAATGAAACTTGTCCAGCTTGAGAGGGGAAAACAGATGGCGCGATGGTTGGCCCGCTAGACGGCGCTGCCATAGTTCAAACAGATATCAACTGCGTTTTTTTTAAATAGGAGCCCCCACTGTTTATTACATATTCGTGTAGTACGTAAAGAAATATGTTTTAGTTGGACCAGTTTTTTCGCTTTGTGATAGATGGCGCTGTAATAGTCACAAAAAGATGGTTCACAATTTTAGACGAACAGTTAGTAACAGGTAGGTTTTTTAAATTAATATACAGAACGTAGGTACGTTTGAACATTTTATTTCGGTTGTTCCAATGTGATACATGTAACTTTGTCAACTTATCATTTTTGAGAACGCATGCTGTTGCAGCGTGATTACTTGTAAATACCACATTAATGCAATAAATGCTCAAAATGATGTCCATCAACCTCAATGCATTTGGCAATACGTGTAACGACATTCCTCTCAACAGCGAGTAGTTCGACTTCCATATGTTCGCACTTGCATTGACAATGCGCTGACGCATGTTGTCAGGCGGTGTCGGTGGATCACGATGGCAAATATCCTTGAACTTTCCCCACAGAAAGAAATCCGAGGACGTCAGATCCGGTGAACGTGCGGGCCATGGTATGATGCTTCGACGATCAATCCACCTATCATGAAATATGCTATTCAGTACCGCTTCAACAGCACGCGAGCAATGTACCGGACATCCATCACGTTGGAAGTACATCGCCATTCTGTCATGCAGTGAAACATCTTGTAGTAACATCGGTAGAATATTACGTAGGAGATAAGCATACATTGCACCATTTAGATTGCCATCGACAAAATGGGGCCTACTACCCTTCCTTCCATAATGCCGCACCATACATTAACCCGCCAAGTTCGCTGATGTTCCACTTGTCGCCGCCATCTTTGATTTTCCGTTGCCCAACAGTTCATATAATGCCGGTTTACGTTACTGCTGTTGGTGAATGACGCTTCGTCGCTAAATAGAACGCGTGCAAAAAATCTGTCATCGGCCCGTAATTTCTCTTGTGCCCTGTAGCAAAACTGTACACGACGTTCAAAGTCGTCGCCATGTAATTCCTGGTGCATAGAAATATGGTACGAGTGCAATCGATGTTGATGTAGCATTCTCAACACTGACGTTTGTGAGATTCCCGATTCTCGCGCAATTTGTCTGCAACTGATGTGCGGATTAGCCGCGACAGTAGCTAAAACACCTACATGGGTATCATCATTTGTTGCAGGTCGTGGTTGACGTTTCACATGTGGCTGAACACTTCCTGTTTCCTTAAATAACCGTAACTATCCGGAGAACGGTCCGGACACTTGGATGATGTCGTCCAGGATACCGATCAGCATACATACTACACGCCCGTTGGGCATTTTGATCACAATAGCCATACATCAACACGATATCGACCTTTTCCGCAGTTGGTAAACGGTCCATTTTCACACGGGTAATGAATTTATCACGAAGCATATACCGTCCGCACTGGCGGAATATTACGTGATACCACGTACTTACACATTTGTGACTATTACAGCGCCATCTATCACAAAGCAAAAAAAGTGTTCCAACTAAAACATTCATATTTCTTTACGTACTACACGAATATGTAATAAAACATGGAGGTTCCTATTTTTAAAAAATCGCAGTTAATATCCGTTTGACCTATGGCAGCGCCATCTAGAGGGCCAACCATAGCGCCATCTGGTTTTCACCTTCAAGCTAGACGAGTTTCGTTCTTTGTAGTTTTTTCGTTTGTTGCTTATTTCGTGAGATATTTGGCCCGGTCACTGTCAATGGACCACCCTGTATACATAAATGATCTAGTAGAAAACGTCGGATGGTCTTTAAGCCTATTCGCAGATGATGCAGATGTCTATCCAAAAGTAGCAACGCCAGAAGACAGTACGAATTTGTAGAACGACCTGCAGAGAACTGATGAATGGTGCAGGCTCTGGCAGTTGACACTGAACATAAATAAATGTAACACATGGGGCATACATACGAAAAGTTATCCACTACTGTACAGGTACACTACTGATGACAAACAGCTGTTGACAGCGTTTGCTGTAAAATCTTTAGGTGTAACTATCCAGAGCGACCTTAAGTGGAATGACCACATAAAACAGATGGTGAGAAAAGCTGGCACCAGGCTCAGATTCATCGGAAGAATATTAAGGAAATGTAACTCATCCAAGAAAAAAGTGGCTTATAAGGCGCTTATTCGTCCGATTCATCTGTCTGGGATCCCTATCAGGTAGCACTGATAGAGGAGATAGAGAAGATCGAACGAAGAGGGGCGCGTTTCGTCACGGGATGGTTTAGCTGGCGAGAGAACGTTATGAAGATGCTAAACAAACTCCAATGGCAGGCGTTACAAGAGAGGAATTGTGTATCACGTCGAGATTTACTATTGAAATTTCGGGACAGCATTATTCAGGAGGAGTAGGACCACATATTATTTCCCCCAAATATATTTCGCGTGTTGACCACGAGGAGAAAATTCGAGAAATTGGAGACAATGGAGAGGCTTACCGACAGTCATTCTTACCACGCGCTATTCGCGATTGGAACAGGGCTGGAGGAACCCTCCGCCACAGACCATTAGGTGGCTTGCGGCGTATGATGTAGATGTAGATGTACAATTGGATGTAGCTAGAAACCGAATTCACGACAGTCTTTATGTTTTCATGTACGGGGCGAAAGAAAGCTAGCTGTAAATATCCTTACACACAGCTTCCATATTTAATTTATACTTCATAGTGTAGAAAATATTCCTGTGGATTATACTTACCGTCTTTCATATTAAAAGATGTCCGATGAGTAAATACACTGGCGACAAATGCCAGCTCCAAAAACGGGTGACTCAAAGATCATCGGTAAAAAGTCATACCATTACTCACTTGTTCGGTGATATTTCAATTCTATCGACTTAGAAGAATGCAAGTGATGTTCATACTTATCAGAGAAACACTTGTGAATACATTTAAAACAATAACATCGATTTTCTACAGTAAACAACATTTAGGTCTAGTGATGTATACATTTACCTGGATCACTTAAAGGATTAAAGAAACACGCTGCATCACCAACTTGATTATTGACAACACTGTGCGTGCATACCTCCAAGTCCTTGTTAGTGATAATGCAGTTCACTGTGGAATTTGATGTATACCGGCAGTCTGACAAGCAAATTGGCGTCATCGTACGGTATCTCTCTCTCTCCCTCTCTCTCTCTCTCTCTCTCTCTCTCTCTCTCACTCTCACTCTCCCCTCCCCCTCCCCTCTATACATCCTCATTTGTTGCTGCTCCGGACACAAGAACTGAAAATCGTTACCATATTAGACACATGATTACAAATGTGATAACTCTGACCATTGTAAATTACTATTTCTTCTTCCCCCCTCTGTACATTCTTTTTTGTTGCTGCTGAGGACACTCGAACTGAGCATCTTTACCATATTAGACAAGTGGTTACAAATGTGGTAACTAGAATCATATCATCATCATCATTTAAGACTGATTATGTTTTTCAGCGTTCGGTCTGGAGCATAGTCCCCCATATAAAATTCCTCCATGGTCCCCTATTCAGTGCTAACATTTACCCCTTTTCTGATGTTAAGCCTATCACTTCAAAATCATTCTTAACCGAATCCAGGTATCTTCTCCTTGGTCTACCCCGACTCCTCCTACCCTCTACTGCTGAACCCATGAGTCTCTTGGGTAACCTTGCTTCTCCCATGCGTGTAACATGACCCCACCATCTAAGCCTGTTCGCCCTGACTGCTACATCTATAGAGTTTATTCCCAGTTTTTCTTTGATTTCCTCATTGTGGACACCCTCCTGCCATTGTCCCATCTACTAGTACCTGCAATCATCCTAACTACTTTCATATCCGTAACCTCAACCTTATTGATAAGGTAACCTGAATTCACCCAGCTTTCGATTCCATACAACAAAGTTGGTCGAAAGATTGAACGGTGCACAGATAACTTATTCTTGGTACTGACTTCCTTCTTGCAGAAGAGAGTAGATCGTAACTGAGCGCTCACTGCATTAGCTTTGCTACACCTCGCTTCCAGTTCTTTCACTGTGTTGCCATCCTGTGAGAATATGCATCCTAAGTACTTGAAACCGTCCACCTGTTCTAACTTAGTTCCTCCTATTTTGCACTCAATCCGTTTATATCTCTTTACCACAGCCATTACTTTCTTTTTGGAGATGTTAATCTTCATACCATAGTCCTTACATTTCTGATCTAGCTCTGATATATTACTTTGCAAACTTTCAATCGAATCTGCCATCACAACTAAGTCATCTGCATATGCGAGACTGCTTATTTCGTGTTCACATATCTTAATCTCACCCAGCCAGTCTATTGTTTTCAACATATGATCCATAAATAATATGAACAACAGTGGAGACAGGTTGCAGCCTTGTCTTACCCCTGAAACTACTCTGAACCATGAACTCAATTTACCGTCAACTCTAACTGCTGCCTGACTATCCATTTAAAGACCTTTAATTGCTTGCAAAAGTTTGCCTCCTATTCCATAATCTCGTAGAACAGACAATAACTTCCTCCTAGGAACCCGGTCATATGCCTTTTCTAGATCTATAAAGCCTAGATACAATTCCCTGTTCCACTCATAACACTTCTCCATTATTTGCCGCAAGCTAAAGATCTGGTCCTGACAACCTCTAAGAGGCCTAAACTCACATTGATTTTCATCCAATTTGTCCTCAACTAATACTCGCACTTTCCTTTCAACAATATCTGAGAAGATTTTACCCACAACGCTGATTAAAGAGATACCTCTGTAGTTGTTAGAATCCTTTCTGTTTCCATGTTTAAAGATTGGTGTGATTATTGCTTTCGTCCAGTCTGATGGAACCTGTCCCGACTCCCACGCCATTTCAATTATCCTGTGAAGCCATTTAAGACCTGACATTCCACTGTATTTGATGAGTTCCCACATAATCTCATCCACCCCAGCCGCTTTATTGCACTGCAATATATTTACCATTTTCTCCACTTCCTCAGATGTGATCCTATTTTCATCATCATTCCTATCCCATTGTACATCGAAATCTGAAACATTACTGATCGTATTTTCACCTACATTGAGCAACTCTTTAAAATATTCCCTCCATCTGCCCAAGGCATCAACAGGATTCACCAGCAGTTTTCCTGACCTGTCCATAATACTTGTCATTTCCTTCTTACCTCCCTTTCGAAGACTGCTAATTACACTCCAGAATGATTTTCCAGCAGCTTCACCCAAAGTCTCCAACCTGTTTCCAAAGTCTTCCCAAGATTTCTTCTTGGATGCTGCAATTATCTGTTTGGCTTTGTTTCTTTCTTCAACATACCTTTCTCTGTCTACCTGAGTTCTAGTATGTAGCCATTTTTGATACGCCATCTTTTTCCTTTTACAGGCTGCCCTGACTGTATCATTCCACCAAGCTGTTTTCTTCATCCTACCTTTACACACTACTGTTCCAAGACATTCTTTAGTACTGTGTCCCTGTACCTAATCCATTCCTTTTCCAATGACTGCAATTGCCTACATTCAACTAACTGGTACCTTTCTGAGATCACTGTTATGTACTTGTGCCTGATTTCCTTATCCTGAAGTTTCTCCACTCTTATCCTCCTACATATGGACCTGACCTGCTGCACTTTCGGCCTCACAATACCAATTTCACTGCAGATTAAATAGTGATCAGTGTCATCAAAGAATCCCCTGAATACACGTGTGTCCCTCACAGCCTTCCTGAATTCCTGATCTGTTATTTTATAGTCAATGACAGATCTGGTTCCCCTGCCTTCCCAAGTATACCGGTGAATGTTCTTATGTTTAAAAAATGAGTTTGTGATTACTAAGCCCATACTGGCACAGAAATCCAAGAGTTGTTTCCCGTTCCTGTTGGCCTCCATATCCTCTCCAAATTTACCCATAACCTTTTCATACCCTTCTGTTCGATTTCCAATCCAGACTTTAACATCACCCATGAGCATAACACTGTCCTTGTCCTTTACTCTAACAACTATGTCACTGAGTGCGTCATAAAAACTATCCATCTTATCTTGATCTGTCCCTTCACAATGCGAATATACTGACACAATCCTAATTTTCTTGTTAGACACTGTCAATCTATCCACATCAGTCGTTCGTTTACGTATCTTACTGCAACTACGCTGGATTCCATTTCTTTCCTGATGTAAAGCCCTACACCCCATTGTGCTATTCCTGCTTTGACTCCTGACAGGTAAACCTTGTATTCTCCCACTTCCTCTTCTTTCTCATCACTAACAGCTAAAACGTCCAACCCCATCTTACTTGCAGCCTCTGCCAACTCTACCGTCTTCCCAGAGGAGCCCCCATTGATAATAATAGCTCCCCATCTCGTTACCATTCGTTTGCCGAGTCGTATCTTAGGAGTCCCTGGTTTGTCAGTTGGAGGTGGGGCTCCGTTACCTCCAAAGGTCCGAGACATTTTGCTCTGATTGTTGCCAGCATCATATTTATAGTACCAGGGAAGCAGGTTGCTAGCCTTACTTACCCCGGGTCCCATTGGGTTTTACCCCTAACGGTTGAGGGACTAACCGGTGGATTTGGTAGTCTTTGCCGTCTGAGCACAAAGGTGACCACGACTCAGAATATGTCCGAGATGCCCAGCCTTATTCCAATGTAACTGGTATCCTGACTGTCAGGACCACTTACTTGGCCACTCATACGTTGCCCGTGGTTCATGAACTAGGACATGACAACAGGAACCCACACCATGAACCACACTAGAATCATAGTGAGCTACTATTTCTTGTTCCCCTAAAAGACATGTTGAAGTTTGTTCTTGTATGACGGTAACAGACAGTGACTTTTCTGAAGGGGAGTTTCTGTTCAGAAATATACTTCCTTCACACTGCTACAATCTTCAAACTACGTAACGGGAATTCGGAAACACCCTTTGTATCATAAACTGTGTCGTACATTCCAGGCTGGCTCCTAAGAACGCAGTGCCTCTAAACAGCAAGAAATGTATCCACCTTTTTCTTAGTGATGAATAGCTTCCGTAAGCAGTATTTCAGTGTAGTCGGTGTGTCTTTTTCTCCTTCACACGGATATAATCAGCCATTTGTCATAAGCCTCGTGAAGATATATCTCCTTAATTGAATCAAGTATAGTCTACTGTGCTAGATAAACACAGCCCGCCTTAAAAATTAGACTAATGCTCGGATATTTTTCTTCTTTTATCCTCGGGAGTTTTAACCGGTGTGGCCCCTAAAGAATTAAGTGCTGAAATATTGTTACGGAACTTCCGATACGAGATAGCGGGCTCTCACGTTGCACTGGCCTCGGCGCAGACTTTTTAGCCGCTTATGGAATGGATGAGGGAGGTAATACCTGCGGAAACAGGCGAGGCGCTGCGAGGCCACGGATGGAATATAGCCATACCGCTAAAATATGCGGCGCCCGCATGCAATGCCGGCGGCGTGTTTTGTTACACGAAGTGCCCCAACAACTGCCCTCTTCAGTTCTATCCCCACCACCACTACCTTGGTTTTGTTAACACGGAAAGGTCGAAACAACAAAGGACATCACTTTCGTTTTCCTTAAGTAGCTTCACTGAAGGGTGTACCACATGTTTAAAACTCGACGTTAGAAGCTAAATTAGAGCTGTAATATTGCCACTGCGTTTTCGGCGACATCAGAAATGAGCTCGGTATACTCGCTTACAACTCCAAGTGAGACTCCGCTGCTGCCCACTTAAGTCTGTTGTCCGGGTCAAGAAGACTCGACTCGTTCAGAAAGAAGAGAGAGTAGTACCTTGGTTCGCAAGTATAATCGCGGACTTGGGACATTCCCGCTACATAAGCAACTGTTTTCAAAAAAATTTGCACCATTTAACTATAAATTAATGTTCATTTGTTTCACAAATCATTATTTCGGTTTTATAGCCATTCCCAGGTGCCACGCGGGGTAGCCGGGCATGGGTGTATGTGTTGTCCTTAGAGTAAGTTAGTTTAAGTTAGATTAAGTAACATGTTAGCCTAGGGTCCGATGACCTCAGCGGTTTGGTCTCACAAGAATTTACCACAAATTTCCAATTTTCCGTTCTCAAGTGCAAGCTTAGATGTCACCATATGTGCGACGTGCCTACATGACAGAAGCAGGTTAGATACATGTATACTGATCGGTTAGGAGTGATATTGTTCTGTTTGTCAGTCATTTATATAGATAAAACTTTTTCTAAGACTTCTGTAGATTTATTTATTATCTATTCAGAGAGTATCTAGCAATTACGTTGACATATATAAGCTATCGAGGCGTTACCCAGTCTATAACGACAGAACAAGAAAACATGACATGTGGATGAAATGCGGTCTCTAAATGGTGATTAATTATTAAAACAAATTATAGAAACTCTCTGCTAGACCACAAACCCGAATTTCCATACCCAAATTAGTACAGAAATACCACCCTTTCTTGACGCAGGGATGTAACAGTGACGTTGCCCTATACTCAGTTTTCGTTTGACGCAGTAATTATGTCTTCTCACGATGGAGAGAAAAAAACATTTTGGTTGCGTTGAACGAAAAGTGTATGTTTTCTGTCAGAAGTGTGGACTATAGCACGAAACTCATTCCAGATAAAATCAGTGAAAAAACAATATAGATCGCGATGGTACTTTATTAAAATGACTGGTTTCGGCCTAAGCTTAGGACGTCTTGAGGCAGCACGTCAGCTGACGTTGACGATGCGAAGAACAGTCGGTTGGCATCAGGCGCTGAAACTGCTTATTCCAGATCTCACTCCTCTTCTAATGGAACACATTTGGAGTTGTATACTTCGCATCATTTAATTTTCGTCTTACTCCCTCCATAGTCTCCCAAAAAATGGCTTCGTTAGAAGCTATCTGCCGGCCGCGGTGGCCGTGCGGTTCTGACGCTGCAGTCCGGAACCGCGGGACTGCTACGGTCGCAGGTTCGAATCCTGCCTCGGGCATGAGTGTGTGTTGATGTCCTTAGGTTAGTTAGGTTTAAGTAGTTCTAGGTTCTAGGGGACTGATGACCTAAGATGTTGAGTCCCATAGTGCTCAGAGCCATTTGAACCATTTTTAGAAGCTATCTGATCCTGACAACCGACCATTTCGCCTTGTCAGTAGCACTTTACAGCAGCAAGATCGAGTACTCATCTTCGGGTACTAACAGTAAGTCACGACTAGCTTTACACTCCTTCATGCTTCAGTATGGTCTAAGTTCCCGACTTAAAATGACCTTCCGTCATCGAGTTTCCTAATAAAAATGTATATTTTATAGTATTTAATGTACAAATAAACAAAACGTTCTAGGACTACCACTCCAGTTATTTTTAATTACAAATTGTTTATATAAATTTCTTTCGATAGTTACCCTGATGCAGTTACTGTAAATATCTTGTCAATCAAGAGTAAAAGATGTAAATAACACACCGAGGCAAGGCTGCTTACCATCTTCCGGGCTATAATGAACGGTTGCCCGGTCCAAACAGAGAAGCGTGTAGGTGTAATTTAACTTCTGAGTAAAAGAGACTGGGCATGCTCATTTCTTCAAGTAACCAGAGTCCAAGATAATGAGTCGCAATGGACACACAGTTTTCTTGCAACCGCTACTGCAGCGCTATCAAGCGACTGCCATGTATAAACACACCGCGAAATGATTGTATATTGTATATATCGAGTGTAGTTCCTGTGACATCTTTATGTTATGTATTTATTTATTTTTTATTTACATGTTTAGGTCCGTACGGCCAAATTGAGGAGCAAATCTCCAGGGTCATGGAACGAGTCAAAAAAATTACATCGTAAAAGTAATAACAGATAAAATAAAAAGTTTATGACCCCAAAAAAAAAGTCAAGCCATAAGTTTAAATAAAAGCAGTCAACAATATAACATAAGGATTAGCTTGATTTTTCAAGGAACTCCTCAACAGAATAGATGGAGTGACCCATGAGGAAACTCTTCGATTTGAAATGACTCTGAGCACTATGGGACTTAACTGCTGTGGTCATCAGTCCCCTAGAACTTAGAACTACTTAAATCTAACTAACCTAAGGACGTCACACACATCCATGCCCAAGGCAGGATTCGAACCTGCGACCGTAGCGGTCGCGCGATTCCAGACTGTAGCGCCTAGAACCGCTTGGCCACTCCGGCCGGCCTCTTCGATTTGAAAACCCGTGGATTACTGCTATGATTTTTGAATTCTCGTGGTACCTTACTGAAAATGGATGGAGCAGTATACTGCACACCTTTCTGCACAAGACTTAAGGAAGTGCGATCCAGATGCAGATTGGATTTCTGCCGAGTATCAACTGAATGAAAGCTGCTAATTCTTGGAAATAATCAGAAATAGTTAACATGAAACGACAGTAAAGAATATATATATATATATATATATATATATATATATATATATATATATATATATGCCCTTTTCTGAGCCAAAAATATCCTTTTGGAATGGCAAGAGTTACCCCACCATACCATACCATACCATACCATACCCACCATACCATACCCACCATATCATACCATACTATAAGACATAAGCGAATGAAAGTAAGCAAAGTAGATCAATTTTCTTGTCGAACAATCACTCACTTCAGATACGATTCGAATAGTAAATATGGTAGCATCCTGAATAAGGGTTTTCCACGACAGGTTACTATCTAACCACACAGAAATTTGAACTGTTCAGTTTCACTAACGATAGGCACATTCTGCGAAATTAAAACGTCGGATTTTGTTGAACTGTAACTGTAAAAACTGAGTCTGACTGCGATTTAGCTTTAGCTTATTTTCTACAGGCCATGAGCTTATGTTATGAACTTCACTCTTTGAAAAAGAGCCGATGTTGCACACAACATCCCTTGCTACCAAGCCAGTGTCATCAGCAAAGAAATATTTTAGAATTGCCCGTAATACTAGAGGGCGTATAATTATATAAATAAGGAACAGGAGTGGCCCCAACACTGAACCCCTGTATGTGACAGATGTAGTTCACGTTCAGTGACGAAGGGTAACCATGCGCCAGGGGTGTGGTGGGAGGCTGTTGGCATTTCCACCGTGACAAAGAGTACTTAGCGTATGGCTGCCCTGCGGCTACCATGTGGCAGTACTGTGAGCCCAGTGTACTCCCTACCCTAGAGTCAGTATTCGATGAAGCATATTCGCCTTTTTCATACAGTCACCAAATATCTTTGCTTTCAAAGCATCATGAAGGTGGCTATCGACACAGTCCTCTTCTGACGTTAAACTCCTTCTTCTCCATCACAGACACACCACCCATTGAACAAGTAGTACGAAGTAAATAGTTATGTCTGTCCTCTTGAAAAGCTCAGCACAGACTGAGCGAATTTCCCTCCATTTATCCCGGCCTGGCATCTTGGATTACGTCACAGGAGGGTAGGGTGTGGGGAGAGGGTGGTTGAGGGCCATCAGCTTCCTTTTATGGTAATGTTGTGAACTAGTCCAATTGGACTCCGGACCTCAAGGGGAACACACTGGATGGAGCTACTGTCTGTGACAACTCAAATTATTTAGGTAAACAATATACCACAATGCATACAAAATAAAGACTTACGTCCATCCTGTCGAGCAGCCAAGCACAAACTGAGTCCTTTTACTGTAAACTCCCAGATGGGGTGACGGTATCCTTGCTGATGCAGCTGCCTATCTCCCTGGCGCTAGAGATAGTCTTTCATGTTTAGTAGCGTCAGGATCGTCAATGTCTAGGCGCCATTTGGTTCCGATCGCCGCTGTGAATGTTCCACCTTGTTCTCAGAGACAGTCACGCCTCTCTGCCTGTGTCTACAGGTTGCATTGATCATAGGAGGCGATTTCAACTGCACCCAGGCACCCAAAAAACTCGTAAATTTGTCGTAAGTTTCAATGGGACTAAACTGCTGACGTAATCGGTCCCTGAGCTTATACAGTACTTAATCTAATCTAACTTAAACTAACTTCGCCCCATGCCCGAGGGAAGACTCGCACCTCCGAGGGGGGGAGCGGGGAGGGGGAAGGGAGCCCCTCGAACCGTAACAAAGCGAACTAGACCACGTGGCTACCTAGCGCGTGAGGCACCCAGAGACCAAGTAGTATGTCACTCTCCATGCGCGGCGCTAGCGAAAATTCTGCTACATCTCAGCCTCGTGGCTTCTTTGGAGCATGTTCATGGCGACGGTCCTGGGTTTACGCATTTCACTAGCCATTTTTGCAGCCGACTCGATCGGGTTTACATCTCCCGCGATATTGTCAGTGGGATGCAGGCTGTTGAAGTCTGACCCGTTGCGTTCTATGACCCATGATGCACGTATCTGCGCAATCAGTCTCCGCCGCCAAAGGGTGCGCCGCGGCCGTGGACCATGGAAGCCGCACACGATCCACCTTACTTCAACCGACTGCCGTCAGGTCATTGAAACCTCGTGGATACCTTGTCGTCGACGCCGTGATACCTACCAGTTTGTCATGACTTGGTGGGTGCACGGTGCAAAGCCTGCCCTCCGCAAGGCCTTAATTTGTGGCGTAAGGGAGGTCATAGTGAGGCGGCGACGGACTCACCATTCTCTGGGCATCTACTCTGATGTCGCATTCGCCAGAGCGCCAGGCAATGGTGAATCGTGCCAAGGCACAGCTCACATCCCTCTCACGCTATGGCCAGGGCGCACAAACACGATGGGTTAATGCAAGAGCGTCCATCTATATATCATGTCATAGCGGAACGACGCCACCGTCGGAGAAATTTCATTAATGTTCTTACCAACGATTATGGGCAGCATTTCGACACCCAACGGGATATCGGGTCTGCCCTCCATGCACATTATGTTTCGCTGTACTCTGACCAACGTCACTACTCTGCCAACATCCTTTGACTCAGTTCCCGTGGATGCGATGGTGGATTTGATTGCTAACGTCATGACGCTATCCAGGGAGGTTCTACGAACAGGTCACCTGGCCCTGACGGCCTCCCATTGGACTTTATTTGATATTTCGCCCCTTCTGGCGCCACTGTGGACGGAAATTTGTCAGGACTTTGTCACCTTTCGTGCCGATTTACGGTTTCTTTGATGGTTTCCTCATTCCCATACACAAGCCTCGGGGTACCTCACGGATATGTGATTACCGCCCTTTGACGTTACTCAACAGTGACACAAAGGCCTTTACCTGGCTGTTGGCTGTATGGCTTAAACGGAAATCTCGGTTCGTGCTTTTCCCCGATCAAACTTTTTTGGGGGATGCCAATAACATCCACACCGCTCTCTGCCGCTATTGGGACATAATCGCCCTTGCTTGCATTCATCGTATGCCTGAACTTTTGGCAGCTCTTGACTTCAACCAGGCGTTCGATCGGGTCGATCACGAGTACGTGGAAGGGGTGCTCCACACTAATGGCTATCCTGATACGTCGTAATGCGTATCCTTCGTGGAGCTACGTCACGTGTACTCTACAATGACCGTCTTACTCCTCCCATCTCGATCCGTCGATCAGTGCATCAAGGCTGCACGCTCTCTCCACTGTTGTATGCTTTCGCCATGGAACTGTTGCTCTGCGGCCTCCGTCAGCGCCTCACTGGGATGTCTCAGTAACCATGTATTCAGCTGTACTGGTTATGCAGACGATCTCATCATCCTTCGTAGTAGCGGTGCTAACGTCAGAGAGTCACTAGCATAGGTTATGAACTACGGCGAAGCTTCTGGTAGCTGCCTCAGTGTCCGCAAATCGAGCGTCATGGCTATCGTTGGGGGCGGGGAGGGGGAGGGGGAGGGGGGAGGCTCCAGCGGACCGTGCTGCTCCTTTGCGTGTAGCTGATACTGTCCGATGCTTAGAACTCGATTTCCTAAGTGATCTGCAGCAGGCACTTGCCCAAATATGAGCTGGGCTCTTAGCTCACTGTTTACGAGCACTCGATCTTCTGCAACAGACACAATACATAAATCTATATTTGGCGTCACGTATCTCCCACATGACACTTCCTATTCCGGCCAGGCCTGCCAGATGCTAGCGGCATTTGTTTCATTTGTTTACCATGCGTAGCTGTTGAAGATAAGGTACGAAACCCTCACCGTCCCGCGGTGCAGCGGCGTTATAGGTCTGTGCCATTTTCCTGACAGGGCAGTAGCCTTTCTCATTGGCTCTCACATGACGTTGTCACGCCCTGGTCCTACGTACCTTGCCTGCCTATTGCTGGAGGCCCTTGAACCACACTCTCTCTCAGCACCTATCCAGCTTTCGAAAGATCCGCCGCCCTTCTTTGACTTCCGCCACTTTTTTTCCGGAACTGAGCGATCTCCGTACTGTAATACTGGCAGCGCACTTAAAGTCCACAAAGACGATCTATGGTTTTCTTCAGCTTCACAGATCACCGAATGTGGTTGAGGTGAATCATCCCCACGACGACTGCCATTCAGTCTGGCGATCGGTGCGCGCCTTATCTTGAGACTGACGTCCAGGCTGCATGGTACCTTACTGTCAATGGGAAGCAAGTATAACGGTCACACCTTGACGGGATTCACCTCGCAGTCATTCCGTTGCGAGTCGCCTGTGATGTTTTGAACACAATCGAGCACCTCCTGATGAGCAGATCGACGAGAGATGTCTGGTTCTTGGCGCGACAGATGTTGTCCTTAATTACCTGTACTACTCCCCATCAGGTATCTATTCAACTGCTACTCTTGGCAGACGCGAGATACTTTCCGCAAGCGAAGACGAACTCTGTGAAGTGGGTTTGCGGACAAGCAGCTCAAACAAATGGCTCTGAGCACTATGGGACTTAACATCTGAGGTCATCAGTCCCCTAGAACTTAGAACTACTTGAACCTAACTAACCTAAGGACATCACACACATCCATGCCCGAGGCAGGATTCGAACCTGCGACCGTAGCGGTCTCGCGGTTCCATACTGACGCGCCTAGAACCGCTTGGCCACACCGGCCGGCGACAAGCAGCTCACTACTTGTTTTCTGATGATGACAAAAATACCCTCGATTTTTGGCAGTTCCTTAATGAACGCCATTGTGAAATCAAAAATACAGACAATTTTTCTCCAATTTTCTTTGCAGCGTCTTCCTTAACTTACCCCCGAGCTGGGGTGTTACTGCCATGAAAGGTTGATGCCCGCCTCATCCATACTTAGAACCGATATATTCTCTGGTCGTCGGAATGTTCTCCTTGGAAAAACTATACGTTGATAGTCGCAATTAGTCTGACGTCTTGCTGCACCCTCCTCCTCGAGACGCCTCTTCCTGCTATTCTCGCTGGTATTGATGTTTAAAAGAGTAACTTAAATTAAATAACTAAATAAACAAAAATAAAAAGAAAGAAAAGGAAAATAAATACAGAAACGGCGTTCATTGTACCTCTGCTCCACATTTCCTACGTTTTCATTGGTTCCTGGAGGGTAGGTACAGGACATCTTTGCTTAATATTTATCAAGGTGTGAATTGGATTTTCCAAGCTTGTCCCTCGTTCCTGAAAATTAAATTATAAATAGTAAATAGTCAAATAACATATGAAATTCACTACAACTTCATGAAAATGCACATGGTTCTTTTTGTTATATTACCTTTCAAATGTCATATAAATTAAATAAAGCAACCACAGATGAAAAAAATATAAATTAAATATTACTGGCTGGATTGAAACCTCCGCCTTGCCCAGGACCCTCTTTCAAAGTGCGAACGCTAACGGCTTGACCACCCTGTGCTTTTGCTGTCAGTACCTTCACACAACTACATGAGTTACGTATAGACGCGTGAAACCTCTTGCGATTTTCTCGGAATTGCCAGAGAAGTGCACCTTACTACTTGCACATTATGTTGTTTTAATAGCCGACTAAAGGTGTACAGAGTTTGAAGAAAATCTATGATCCCAGATACATGGCCTCCCCTTTTCCGATTCGCGGAACTATAGCGGGAACGAAGCAAGCCCGTTGGCACCAATTTATCAGCGAAGCCTTGACTTGTGAAGTATGCACACGTAGACACGTGCTCGCTCCGTTTCTGATCTCCAGGAACTTCAGTATCAACGGACAGAGCATAAGGTATCATTTACGTACCTAAAAGTGCATTCTCCCCTAGAAGTATATATAGCGTCCAAGGTTTTAACTTCAGCAGCAGCTGTGCTTAGATTTAGCGAACGAGGACTTCTTTTTCCCATTAGGAACACGAAACGTGTACACTTTCCACAACAGGTGCACCAGTCGGTGTGCTGGTAGCGATGTCGTCCTCCTTTTCGTAACTACATTTCCGGTCATTCTCCGCAAGCCAGCTTGTGGTGCATGGTGGATAGTAGGTTGTATCACTAATAGTCATCTCTCCTGTCCCACCTGAACACAGAGCGAAGGAAAAGCGATTGTGTATATGTCTTCTAACGAGGCCTAACTTCTCTAACCGTAAGTCTGTAGACATTCTTCACTGTTGTAAGTGAAGATAAAATTTAATCATTATACGGCGTTTCGATACCTATACTGGGCAGTGGCTTTGGAGTCTCAAAAATGGTTCAAATGGCTGTGAGCACTGTGGGACTTATCTTCTGAGGTCATCAGTCCCCTAGAACTTGGAACAACTTAAACCTAACTAACCTAAGCACATCACACACATCCATGCCCAAGGCAGGATTCGAACCTGCGACCGTAGCGGTCGCGCGGTTCCAGACTGTATTGCCTAGAACCGCTCGGCCACTCCGGCCGGCTCTTTGGAGTCTACCTGGGTGCTTGTTCAGCAAAGTGGATGAAACTGCGACTTTGTATGAAAATTGGTACGACGTAGGCTAATCACCCAAAGGATTTTTAACTCCAACATCTTCATTTCTACGAATCTATTAGCAAAAGGAAGGCTTCTCCTAGTATGAAGGGAGAGAGTTTCAGAGAATTTTCACTTTTTGACAGTACTTTTTCCGACACGTTTCACCTTTTGCTGAAAAAGTGAGACGTTTTCCAACGACGTCAAGTAATTTCTGTCGGTTGACGATAATATGTGATACGATACCTCCCGCCAAGATGCAGTGCACTACAGGGTATTGCACTTAGCTCAGTAGGGTGCGGTACCACAGTAAAATGCGCATAATTAATATAGAACTCAAGTAAGCTGTAGCCGTAACTCTAATTTGCTGAAGTCCAAAATTTTGGACAATAACGAGTGCTCCTTGAAACTCAAAAAGCGGGCTGTCTGTGAACCCTATTAGATGTGAAAGATAACTTTCGGCGTCTAACCAGATGCCCGTCTTGGAGACTATTTTCGGCGCTTTTTCCAAATTTTAAAGCAGACTTGTGATCCAAAGATGTCAGTAGAGTTATGTTCGAAATACGAGTAGTTATCAAGAAACTGCGGTCCTGTTCCTTTCACTGATGTCGACTTCGATTACGGAAGGCTAATTAGTTGTGTTATCCCAGACGGGTGCTATTGGTCAAAGGATTATAGGCAATAGAGTACCCAGAATATGAACTATGGAAATGGAGGGCTTTATTACGAAGCTTAATTTCTTAGAAAAGACCTTAAGCCTTGAAAAATTTGTTTATTTACTATACCCCTTTACTATAGGAATCTGCTACTTACAAATGACGTAATTGACAGGGTGCAGTTTTTATCAGATTTGTACATACTACCTTATTATCAAACAGGTAGCGTTGAGATAGATCTGGATATTTTCTGTATTCACACCTTTAGCAGCTTTTTTGTTTTTTGTGTTTTACATTGGCTTATAACACGAGCAACAACAACAAAATATCGAATTGAAGGTACAACGTTACTAGAAGCTTTTGAAAACCCAAAAACATTTATCTATATGGCGGCTTATGATGTTAGTGCAGTTTGCGAAGGTCAATTCGTTTTCTTCTTGTGGTGGAGCACCTTTTCTCCCTTTCCCCTCATTGGCTACACCCTCGGTGTTGAAGCTAACAAGTACCTGCAGGAAGCATTCGTCGTAGTTACGGAATTGCTCAAGTCTGTTCGTGTAGGTATAAACCAGAATATTGCCAATGAAACAATATATTTGATTGTGTGCCAGTTTGTAACTTCGTATTTTTTTGTATGATTCTTGCCTAGAAATATGGGGATGGAATTTAGGCAGCGGAAACCATTGCTTCCTCTACGCCAGCCGAATGCTGGAGCTGCTGTCGTCTGCAGAACAATGAAGTGTCGCAAGTTGTAGAGGTACCAGGTGGGTAGTATGACAACAACGTCGTCGTAGACCCTAGACTGTTAAGAAAAATAGAAATGAAATGACAGTTCATTTGCTCTACGACGTATATTCATATAAAAATTAGTTAATTGGTGAGTTATTTACGTACATATTCTGTGGCTAATAACTGCCATCTCCCGGTATGATAAGGGACAGACCACCTTTACAATTATAGCACAATTACACAGTGAAAAAAAAATGAAATGTGGTAAACATTTATATGATTTCTTAACTTTACTTATTCATAAACTGTTCTATGGAGCAGAATCAGTTGTGGATCAGACATCATTACAGTATGTGTTAATTTTACGGTTACATTATCAGTGGCCAAATGGTTAAAGATTATTTTATAGTTGTGTACCTCATGCTTCTCTGCACCACAACGAGGCTTAGCGACGAACAGTGTAAATTACTTCTCCTTCCAGTATTATGTTTATGAATATTACGGCTGTTTCCAAATTGTGATAGAATGTTGCCAACAAATATAAGGAAATGAATTTACTGATAGTTGTTATCAATATGACTAACTGTCTACAAGAGGTTTTAGAGTGAATATCGCATGCTATCCACATAACACACTTCTGTGCAAGAAACGGTTTTTTTCTTTATGACAAGTTACGGCAGAATATGATTTCTTGACACATTAGTAAATGAAAAAAGAAGAAGTAAGTCAACTTTTTGATATTTGTATCACCAAAATATGATGTTATGCGTAACATAAAAATTGCACACATTAGGCGTTCAAGAAGATCTGTAACATTTGGCTTGACCTTACCTAACAATTTAGACTATTGTTTCAATTATTGATATAATGACATGCACCATCTGATCAAAAGTATCCGGGCACCCCCAAAAAATACGTTTTTCATATTAGGTGCTTTGTGCTGCCACCTACTGCCAGGTACTCCATATCAGCGTCCTCAGTAGTCATTACATCATGAGAGAACAGAATGGGGCGCTCCGCGGAACTCACGGACTTCGAACGTGGTCAGGTGATCGGGAGTTACTTGTGTCATACGTCTGTACGCGAGATTTCCACACTCCTAAACATCCATAGATCCACTGTTTCCAATGAGATAGTGAAGTGGAAACGTGAAGGGACACGTACAGCACAAAAGCGTTCATGCCGGCCTCATCTGTTGACACAGAGACCACCGACCGTTGAAGACGGTCGTAATGTGTAATAGGTAGACATCTATCCAGACCATCACACAGGAATTCTTAACTGCATCTGGATCCACTGCAAGTACTATGACACTTAGGTGGGAGTTGAGAAAACTTGGATTTCATGGTCGAGCGGCTGCTCATAAGCCACACATCACGCCGGTAAATGCCAAACGACGCTTCGCTTGGTGTAAGGAGCGTAAACATTGGATGATTGAATAGTGGAAAAACTTCGTGGAGTAACGAATCACGGTGCACAATGTGGCGATCACATGGCACGGTGTGGTTATGGCAAATTCCCAATGAACGTCATCTGCCGGCGTGTATAATCCCAACAGTAAAATTCGGAGTCGGTGGTGTTATGATGTGGTCGTGTTTTGCATGGAGGGGGCTTGCACCCCTTGTTGTTTTGCGTCTCACTATCACAGCACAGGCCTACATTGATATTTGAAGCACCTTCTTGTTTCCCATTGTTGAAGAGCAATTCAGGGATGTCGACTGCATCTTTCAACACGATCGAGCACCTGTACATAATGCACGGCCTCTGGAAGAGTGGATACACGACAATAACATCCCTGTAATTCACTGGCCTGCCAGGATCCTGACCTAAATCCTATAGAACACCTTTGGGATGTGCAGCACTCCGTGAAGAATTAGGTGCCATTCCCCAAGAAACGTTCCAGCACCTGATTGAACGTATGCCTGTGAGAGAGGAAGCTGTTATCAAGGCTAAGGGTTGGACAACACCATAGCAATTCTAGCAATACCGATGAAGGGCGCCACGAACTCGTAAGTCATTTTCAGCCAGGTGTCCGGATACTTTTGATCACATAGTGTACATTGTTTTGGTGGTATGATTATGCCTCGTACAGCGCAAAGCTGCAGGTATTGTGTTTTTTCTAAGTTCAGTAGCAGTCCATCAGCCGAGAATCAGTCATTAATATTCAGTAACTTCTTGTTTTCAGCTGTTTAAGTTCCTCCATTAGGTCTGATTATAATACTTGCATCATAAACAAACAAAGATAATTCTGTTTCTTGTATATATGGTGGTACACCAATTATATACATCAAGAAAAACTGTGGACCCAATTGTATCCCTGACGTACAACTGTTGTGAGTATTCCTCACTCTGAACATGCTGCTTCGTTGGGTGTACTCCGTGAGTTTCTTAGCGCGACAGTCTGCTTCCTTTTACTTAGTATGAAAATCAATACCCATCAAAATCTTCGATACTGCAATAATTGATACTGTCTAGAGGAATAATATGAACTGCAAAATCAAAAGGTTTTAACATGTCACAAATTATACCAGTTGGCAGCGCTTTATCGTTTAAATAATTTCCAATGGCGTGGTCAGGTCCTGTGCAGTGCCTAAGCACGAATCAGTCAACTTCTACTTTTTCTTTTTCTGTTCCGATTTCCCGTACGTGCCGGCCGCGGTGGCCGAGCGGTTGTAGGCGCTTCCGTCCTGAACCACGCGGCTTCTATGGTCGCAGATTCGAATCCTGTCTCGGGCATGGAAGTGAGTGATGTCCTTAGGTTACCTAGGTTTAAGTAGTTCTAAGTCTATGGGACGTATGACCTCAGATGTTAAGTCCCATAGTCCTTAGAGCCATTTTTTCCCGTACGGAGATTCGGTACTCAGGAGCGAATGAAAATCTGAAGTGAAACAAGGAGAAATGTAATATAAGAAAGCAGTGGAGGAGCAGCAGCTGTGTCGGGCCGGTGTCCCGCCAGGGCGGACAGTGGCGCTGGCGTCGCCCCCGAGGCTGGCTGGATATTAGTTCTGGAGAGGCCGAGATTAATACCGCGTCAGCGCTAAGCCGCCTCTCCGCGCGTCAGCTTCTTTCCAAACAGCGCGCAGGGGCGGGCCGACAGGGCTGCCGCGACGCGTCTCCCGCACTTGCTGAGTCTTAGCCACGGCGGAAGGCTCGCCTGTAGGGCCAAAGTGGTGCGCTCCAGGCTCGGACGAGAAACACTTCGTCTTTTCATACGTTAATGACTTTGAAACGCTTTATATTCGAACTGTTACAAATACAAGTGCTTCCGCTAGCGTGAAATGAATTACTTATTTCTTTTGTTGTTTTTGATTCGCATCAAATGCACCAAATGCCGATTTTTGTAGGTACTGAGAGTACAGCAAATACTTGGAAAGCACAATAGTAATTACTTAATAAATTTTAGTTATGCATCCATTGTAATACAACGTGATGTCAGATCGACGTCAGCTTTTTGTGAATAGCATTTCTGAAGGAGTCGACACGTGAGTGGTCCTGCTGGAACTGGTTCGCTCCACTGGGATATCGCATCTTCACACAGAGCACCATAGTACGTTTTATGATGTGCACATACTGATCAGTGGCGAAATGACCATTAACTCGTTAAAGTATTCCTCCCCAACCCGATAATATCCCCCCCCCCCCCCCCCCCAGTACAAGGCGTTGCTGCAGTGAACACGCGAATACTATACTGCGCCACGTATGAGCCGTGGTAAAAATTGCCGTTTTGAAGAGCACGCCGCAGCGCGTAGTGTGAAGCAGTCGCCCTCCGTTTCTGGCGGTGGCACCGCTGTGGCGATCGCAGCTTTGGTGTCTCCCTCTGGTAGGAAAGGGGAAAGGTAGCCTGTTCACGTGCATTTAAGGGGCGCTATGAGCTCGCCAGTGGGTCAGTCTCGGGTCAGTCTCTCGACCCCAGCTTGCTAGTCTGTCCCTCGTCCGCATTTGTTAGGCAGTTAGTGTCGTTCGGAGTGCTAGTATGTCTGTCGTTCGGATCAACCTTTAAAGCCGGCAAAATGAGAGTCTTTCCATTCCGCCAGTAAGAGAACTCAGCGAGTGATCGTCCGGTCAGGGCTAAGTTGCTGCATCTGAGTCTGCGCGTTAGGCCGCCAGTCTGCTCGAGTTTGCTCAGGCAATGGTCATTGGCGGTTGGATCGATCGGTTGGTCGGTCGCGCTCTGAGACACAAGATTACTTGCCCGTCTTGAGCGTCGCCGATGTGAGGTCACCACTTGAGTCCAGTCGGCCGCGGCGTATAGTGAGGGATAGTGACTTCGCGGTCGACACGAGAGCGACAGGGTTCAACCCACGACATCAGTCTGGCCGGTGCGAACTGCGACGCCGTAAGACGGGAGGTCGGCGCGCCTTCCTGCGTCCGTTGAAGCGGCTGGCAGCGGGGGTGTTGAAAGGTGGCTACACTGAGTCACAGCGCCAGAGATTGCGCCAAAGAGTATTATTCAGCCGCCTCCACTGGCAGTGCTTATTGAGAAGTAGCAGTAGGCAGTGCTTATTGAGATGTAGCAGTGGTGAGTCGTTGTTGAGAAGTTCCCATGGAGAGTGCTTGTTCAGAACTTGTAGTATTGTTTTGATGGGCTAGACACCAGATGTTGTTGGATTGGGGATGCTGTAATGAGCAGAGTGTGCTTTTCGTCAATATATATGAAGGAAAAAAAAATTCCTTTTTTTTTGTATTATTTCAATGTCTTAAACAATAATGCCTCTTGGTCACAGGTTCAGTCAACAAAGCATCTGGCTCGTGTTTTTGTATTAGACTGTATTTCTGGTTTCTACGTGCAATTATAGTATTTCTGTTTATTTTTTTAATTACTTCAGTATAAATGGTATTTAAAATATCTTGTCGTATTGAGGAAGAACCGTGCCAGATGTGTACGTTGAATCACACTTCCACACACAGAACAGCGACACTTGTGCCTTGTTGTTTCGTAGCTTTCATAGTTGCTGGGGACTTAATTAATTAATTGTGTTAACGGAAATTTCGTATCATTCTTTGTTGTTGTTCTATGCAGTCAGATTGCGTACAAATACTAATCAGGGCCAACCGTTTACGAGACTTCGTAACCGGACATACGGCGACTAAAATTAGAAAGTATTTGCATTCATAATATATAATTAAGCCCCCATGCAGTGTGCTGCGTCAGGTCTTCTCGAGAAATCACAATTTATTACAAGTTAAGTGATTGGTGATATGTTGTTTTATTTACTCTTGTTAAATTCTACTTGTTTTCTTGGTGAGATCACCATCCGTTTTGTTTTGAGGTCGTCCCACCATTCTTCTCCGTTTGCCCACCAGCGGGAAGGTGGTTGTTTATAAATTGGGTGGTCCGTTTTTCCCTTGTGGAGTAGGGCCGGGCTAGAGCAACCTGCGGTTCGGATTGCTCGGTAATCTCCCTATGAATCTACCGTACGTTAGTAGCTGCCTCTGCCATGTTTGTCGGATGGTATGTTAACGAATTTTTTGATTGAAGTGTAACGGCCTAATTCCTGAAATATGTTTTGATCTTGCGTATCATCTTGAGAGGCGGTATCTTGTTTGGCCAACCTTGTAGAATTTTTATAAGATGCATTTGATGGAATTTTATTTAAATGATCATTTTAGTATATAAAGTTGCCACCTTTTCACCGTAAGACTTTTCTTAGAAGTTAAAATCAAGTTGCACCTTCGGTGGCAAAATTAATATTTTAATTTTTTGTGTTTTGTACAATTTCCGTCCCTCCTACGGGTTTGCATAGTTTGTGTGCTTGTATAAATTGTTAACACTCTTAGTTTAAAGTTATCTGGTGTGTTGCAGATTTGCACCAGTGTAGTGTTTCAGAGGCTGTTGCGAGCGGTCGTAACTACGGCCGTGTCAAATGGGAGCGGCAAGGTTCTCTGCCCGAAAGCTCATACAGTCAAAACTTATTTCTTTCTGCTTCTAAATAAATTGTAACTTGATATTTAGAGGGTGCTTTCTGTTTATAATTTTAAATCTGTTTCTTTTAAAAAATGCTTTTAGCCACTATTAAAGTGAATAAAATTCCCATTTGTTAAAAGGAATGTGGTTATGATTTCATCAGTTACTCCCTGACAACTACTTCCGTGCTTACATAGTGTGATTAAATGTGTTGATGAATCGCTAGTAAATAAAATACATTCTTAAGAATATCGTTTGAAAATAAAGCACGGTTCAACTTACTGTGGGTCATAATGTGTTCCGCGTGACCTGATTACCGTCACCATACACTCATTCACTGAGCTAAACAGTGACTCATCTGAAAAGATGACAATGTATCAGTCACCGTCTACATTCAGTTCAGCGAAGGCAAGCCTGCTACGTTTGTCGTCAACAGAGAGCAGCCCTGTGCGTTCTTAGTCCATCATCCCGTCAGCGGTTGCAACCGATTCGCTAGCATCCAGGGAAATTGGTTTCATTCTTCACATGGACTGCATTTAAGAAAGGACGTTCCGTAAAAGTGTCGAATAACACGTAGTCTTGATGAAACGTCGATACCTCGCCCAAGCCCGATCCTCTTAGCCGGCCAGTTACCTCTGTCTCTCACTACCACTTCATCCGACCAAAATCCTCATACAGGACGAGCGCCGGGACGAGAGATCGTTATCTCTCGTTGCCCGTGTATACTGCGACATCCTGGCAGTAAACGTCTGCTTATCACGTATTCGTATGTGGCACAGTTTATTTTCATGTCCGGCGTACCTCGATCATATCCGTGTTACGCTTGCAACACATCAACAAACGGGTGCTGAGGGGATGCGAATCCTAATTATTTCAGTCGAATTCCGTAATCTCAAACGCTGACATGCGGCTACAACGTAACCAGGGCCGGTTTGATGCATTAAGTTTGCCTTTAAACGATGCTTTCCCTCTTGAAGGTGTTTATCCTTGCTTTCGCAAAAAAACTGCCTTTTAACAATTGCATATCTTGCTTGTTAATAATTCAGCGACATTTTCTACAGCTACAACCAATTCCTCTACTTCTTTCTTACCCTTTTCAGAACCGTTGCGTCTATATTCTTTAATGACACGAAGTGCTGATGTCATTAATTTTTCTGTAGGATCTAACTGCGTACGTTCTTGCTGAAGTGCTTTACTAACTCTTGACGTGGGAAAAGACACTATGGCATTGTCAGAGCGCACAAAGAAAACTTAAAGAGACTAGATACGTCACTGACACTCACTGGATTGTTTTTGCAATTGTTCTACAATTCTGCTAATGCAAGTCTAATGAAATTAAGATTTCACAATATGAAAAACTTCAATCCTTGCCTCCCATCTTGTATCTTACAGCGACTTCGGAGTCAGGTTTACCTGATACTTCAGTGCTTCCCAGTGCTTCACACGTGCAAAAAATAATCTGAGCAATCTTCGAAATACATCAACAAACTGTAGCGCAATTACAAATGATTTAACATCAGTAATAACCGAGTTGAAGATATGAGCACGTCAAGGGATATAATGAGCTCTTGGATTTTCTTCGATGATACAGGCTTGAGTACCACTCTTCTCGCCATTCATGTTGCTTCCATTGTCATACGATCATACGATTGTCCCCGGCAATTTGCAAACGGTATGCCAAGTCTACGTTGTACTTGAAGCAACAATTCTGCGAGTACTTTACCAGTAGTGTCGCTCGCTTCAAAAGAAAATTGCAACTGGTTTGAAAAACACACTTCTAAAAACTTCACCATTATTTGTACTCGCCCTAAAAAGTTTCCATTACCTGAATTTCCCAACGTTTCGTAGCCGCCTCACACGGGAAATTTTATTCGGTGAGGAAATACACTATCGGAACTAGCCTTAACAAAACCGATCTCGACCTCTTTTCTTTACTCAACAATTTGATCTTGAGTTGGCTGAGCCATTAACTTTGTGACTTTAATTCTCTCCGAAATCTCTTCCAACTTCTTCATTTCAGTAATATGGTTGAGTGGTAGCTCATGCCTGGAGATAATTTTTTGACAAGCTTAGCCAGTCTCTTAAACCATTTCTTCTGAGAGCCAACTCTCGAACTGAACAACTTGCAAAAAAAAAGCAATATACATGATCGTTTGTTAGAGAACAGACAAGCCAAGTTCACTTAATTTTTTCGTCTTCTGGAAACTTACGGAACCAATGGAAAACTGTAAAACAGATTGTCTCGCAACCCACAGGAAACTTTACATTTTTTTCACTATCATATTGCGGACCTTTCTCCGTTGCTATTATCTTAAAACTATCACTCGTACTAGTTAATATCCCACCAGTTTCCCAGGTCCCTAAGATTATCCACAACTTGAAGGCCGTTACTTTGCTTAGGCGATATTCTTTCTTCCTGCTGATGTCGACCTGCTCCAGTTTCATCCGCAGTAATACTATCGCAAGCTATTTCCGCTAGTGGAGCTGTTCTTTTAAGGTGTCACACCTAATTTTTCTTTTTTTGGCACCCGATAATTGCTCACTGTCTATTCTACACTCTTGCATAAATCAAGTCACAGGGTCCGATAGCACAAGACACAGACAAACAAACTGTGCGCGTACTTCACACCTGACTTGGTTTCTAAACCAAGATACTGAAGATCAGCGATATCAAACGATCCTGATACTGTCGCACAAGCCTCAGCTGACTAGGACTGAAGCGGAAATCTGTATTGTCGTCGGTGCATGTCGAGAATGACTGCCGCAGTATTCATCAACAACGAAGATGCTCTCGACAGCGGGCCCAATGTGAATACAGCTTATTAACATTCTAAATTTGGAGATTTCTTTTTTTCTTTTAGATTCGTTAAGTAAGGACAACGGGACAATCGAGACTGCGGCAGCTTTAGATCGGCCCTTGCACTAACTATGCGTAGTTCGTATTTTCGAGACAATGAATCTCGGTATTTCAGACAGATTAAAGTAAGTGTTGCGATGTATATACAAAACAGTATGCAGTAATTATACGCAATCGCAAAAAATCGAAAAGATCTATAAGTAAAATCGTTACAAGAAGGAAACAAATACACGGCTAAATGTGTGTTACATTTGATGCTGCCGCCGTTACCAGTGTTTGTTGCGTTACAACTCGTGCGACCTGTGCATAATCGCAGGTGGCCGAACTTATGAAGACCTACGAACAGTTTTGTTTTGTTGACTGTACATGTAGACATGTCCTCTCGAAGTACATAGAATTAGGGATTTTGCACTGTGATTCATTGAGCCTGTATTTTAAATTCATAATGAAGATGTGCTGAATAGAATGAAAAAGGAAAGATTTTGACTGTACAAATGGTGAGACTGGTTGTTGGAACACATCTCCAGGTACCAAGGAATAGTTAATTGGGCAACAGAAATAAGTATAGGGGGTAAAAGTTGTAGAGAGACAACCAGGCTTAAGGTGATTGAAATGAATGTGAGATGCTGTAGATATGCAGATAAGGAAATACGAGGGCTATTTGGAAAATTAGGTGCGAAATGGAAACTGCAGTGAAAATCCGATGAATCTGGAGATAGATGTGTAGGGCAGTACGTCTGGCATGCCCGTCGATTGAGTCACGTCGCTCTTTTCATTTCTGAGCTCACAGTGAGCACGTAAAGATGCCTAGAATAAAGTGTCTCCCGCCAAGTATTAGGACCTGGTGAGAGATTTCGTCTGATGTCGTGCATACCACGTAACATAACTGTCATGCGTTTCCTTCTTCATGACGATTCTCGGCCGTACTCTGCAGGGGCAGTGAAGATGCTCCTGCAGCGTTTTCATTTCACCCACAATACAGTCCTAAATTGGCTCCTTCTGAGCTTCATCTCCATTCACATTAGCCTCTGACTATGAAGACAACATTGTGGCACAGACAATAAGCTGTAGATCAGCGTAGAGAATTGACGGAAAACACAGGTGGTTGCCTTCCGCGACGAGGGAATTGGAAAGTTGGTTCAACGCTACAACAAATGTTAACTCGGAGTGGCGACGATGTAGAGAAGTAGCTGAAAGATATAGCTAACTGTTGCAAATAAAACATTTTTTGATTTTCACAATGGTTTCCATAGAGCGATCGATCGGTTCTTACTTTCCGAACAGCCCTCGTAACTGCACAAGATAGACTATCGAGATGAGTTGCATAAAACCAGTCTTCGACTGCTAGCTGCAACTACAAAAACAACGTACCACGCAAGTCAAATTAACTTAAATAAATTTCTCTTTCTGCAAAATAATGCTATTTATGAAATTTTTTCCCAAACTTTCCACTCTCACACGGGAGAAAATATGAGCTATAAATTTTAAGAATTATAGCAATAAGTGTGACTTGGTCATATTTAAAAGCAGTTTGAATAGTATAACATAGCATAGAGAAACCATTCTGCAAATAGGAGTACAATACTAGTAATGTTGTTTTAAAAAAATATTTTCTTGTAGATACAAAATATACGGTAGTGCCGGCCGGGGTGGCCGAGCGATTCTAGGCGCTACAGTCTGGAACCGCGCGACCACTATGGTCGTAGGTTCGAATCCTGCCTCGGGTATGGGTGTGTGTGATGTCCTTAGGTTAGTTAGGTTTAAGTAGTTCTAAGTTCTAGGGGACTGATGACCTCAGAAGTTAAGTCCCATAGGGCTCAGAGCCATTTGAACCTTTTTTGTTTTTTGTGCGGTAGTACTGTCGCCTTTTTTCTTTATTTATTTTTATTTTTAATTAAGTGATTCCTCACTTAACGTAAATAATTTGAAGTATGCCTTGATACCGGTTGAACTTTGTATAAACATTTGTATATCTTTGTAGCTCATTGCATTTCACCGCGAGAAATAATTTTAGTTTAGATAAAAGGTCACTGATATTTTTATTAGGTAGCCGGGGCAAGGGTTATATTCCAAACTTTTCAAAAATTGTGCATTTTATTAATAGCGCCGCTACAAATAACATCAAACGTAAAGCAAGTATGGCATTGGTGAGAGAAAGGATTCGTTTCAGTCGGTGTGAGCTGAATTCTGTATCGAAGGATATGTATTATCTTCATTTAGAATTGGAAGTAAGACTGCCTACGTTGTCTTTGAACTGGGTGAATGGTGTGATATGGGCCAAAGCAAACTGGAACCATGACAAGTCTACGAGAGGCAATTGCCAAGTTCGACCGACTTCCGACACAGATGCTGGAGGAAGTTCTTACTCGACGATTCGTTATTAACTTGACGAGGAAACCTATAGACGACGCGACTACGTCTGTGTTAGCAAGAGGTCTCAATTTTGCTCCTACACCTGTTTCACCACCACTAGTGGACTTCGTCAGTTCCATCCAAGAAGCTGTGTGCCGTCTTGGTGCAGATGAAGCTGCGGAAGTGCGTCAGGAGTCTTGTCGTGTGTTCACAAGAGCTACACAGCCTAAGAGCAACATTTCGCTTCTAGAGAGGGCAGCTCTCTGGAACTTGCGAGCAGACACGGCGGCTACAATGGTACTTAAATTTGACAAAGATAATGCTACTGTTTTAATGTTACGGGAAGACTATACTAATAACATCAATGTTTTATTAAACGACTCAACATATCGCAAAATCGATAAGGATCCTACTACTCGGGCCCGGGTTCGATTCCCGGCTGGGTCGGAGATTTTCTCCGCTCAGGGACTGGGTGTTGTGTTGTCCTAATCATCATCATGTCATCCCCATCGACGTGCAAGTCGCCGAATTGGCGTCAAATCGAAAGACTTGCACCAGGCGAACGGTCTACCCGACGGGAGGCCCTCGTCACACGACATTTCATTTCTTTTTCACTCGAGTGGTGCGGAAAACAGCAGAAATTCTGACTAATAGTTCCTTACCAAAGGAGGTAATTAAGAGATTGAAATCCAATAGTTGAGTTCCACCTAGGCTGTATGGATTGCCTAAGATCCACAAAGGTAACGTGCCATTACGTCCTATTGTGAGTAATATTGGAGCAGCCACCTGCGATTTACCAAAATACTTGGCGTTTTTGCTTAAACCAATGGTAGGAAAATGTCCACATCACATAAATAATTTTAGTGATTTCATCAGCAGACTTAACTTATTGCAGCTGCAAAGTAATGACTTGTTGATCAGTTTTGACGTGGTTTCACTTTTTACAAATGTACCTTTTGTGCGCTCACTACATATAATTGGCAATAGGTTTGGAGCTGACATTACCGCACTGTTTGAGCACTCCCTCTCCTCTACATATTTTTTATTTAACAACGTCTTTTATGAGCAATCAGACGGTGTCACTATGGTGAGTCCTTTGTCTCCTCCGGTGGCTAATCTTTTTATAGACGATTTTGAGGATCGAGCGCTCGCCTCATCCACTTTTAAACCAACAGTATTTTGGCAATATGTGGACGGTACTTTTATAGTTTGGCCTCATGGTTTTGATCGTCTGCAGCAGTTCCTACAACATATGAAGTCCATATACGAAAACATAAAATTCTTATAGAGAAGTAGGGTTGCTTAGTGCGACGTAAGAGCGATGGCACACTTGGTCATTTAGTGTACAGAAAGCCCATTCATAAAGACCTTTACTTGCAAGCTGCCAGTTCCCACCATTCGTCACAAACGATGGGTGTTCTGAAGACCTTGATTCACCGAACCCACATCATCTCTGGCGCCGATAGTTTGCAAACTGAACTGGAGCACCTGCAGACTGTATTTCTGAAGACTGGGTATTCGTCTCAGCAAGTGGAGAGAGCGCTGCAGACGTATAAGCGACAGAGCAAAGAAGAGGTCTTTAAAACGATTGCCTGTTTGCCATATATTGGTAATATTTCAGTGCAAATAGGCAGAATATTAAGAAAAAATAAAGTAAAAGCAATGTTTCGCCCTCCTGCAAAAATGTTGTCACTGTTGGGATCTGTCAAAGACGACCTAGAGCTGACCGAGGCAGGTGTTTACAGGATTCCGCGCGAATGCGGCAAATCTTACATAGGGCAAACGACGCATACTGTGCAGGATCGCATTGAACGACATCAGCGGCAAACTCGCATCCTACAGCCTTGTAAGTCTGCCATCGCTAAACATTGTATTTCCACTGGTTCTGTTATTAATTAATCCGTTTAAATACTACTGTCTGACAGTGAGTCTCTTTTCAATCGAGACTGCGGTTTTCAGCTGAATTCGGCACAGAGTCCCGTCGTTGAAAAATTTCATGTCCTCCGTAGCGGGCGTAGTTCTGTGATGGAACCGCCGGAATACAATCGAACTGATATCAATACGCCGAGTTTTCACCACGGAGGGCGCACGGCGCAGCAGAATCGAAAGCGCTCAGGCAGCGCACGCGCAGCGCCAAGTGAAACCGCCACCCGTGAGTCGGCAGGGCCTTAAATATCAGAGCTCAGTGCGTTTTCGGCAGTATCACCTAAAGATGGCCGAAAGACTCCACGCCGAAATATTGTGTCAGGAAGTTACAGACATCCGGCAGTTCTCCCAAAATTTTGTGAAACAATAGAAAAAAGTTGTATGTGCAGATTATGGACCGAAAGGTCGGGATTCGATTCCCTGTCAACTCCTGTCTTTTTTTTTATCTGTCACTTTTCACGTCTTTTACTTTTCGTAATGTCTGCTAATGTTAAAACTGCTGAGTTGGACCATGGTTTGGAACTAGTGTTAAACATTAGGCCCCCTCATAACCGGCTAGGTCAGTCATTTCAAAGATCAGAGGAAGGCAGCATGTCACCTCTAATCGGACCACGCCTAGTAAAATCGTTTGATCTTCAAACCAACCTCCGGGTTGATGACAGCTTTACCTTTAAGGATTAAGAAGTTCTGCTTGAGCGACCTATTTGATCTATAGCAACAAATACTCATCACGTAACAGTGAAGAGAACCATACATCAACTTGTTGCCATGACAACGTTTTCCGTGCAGGGTACGTCCGTCGTCTGCGGCAGACGCGGGGTCGCTCGTCAATTTTTCTCCCCTATCTCTCTCTCTCTCTCTACCTCTGGCTCTCCTTCTCGGCCTCTCCCTCACCGTCACTCTGTTTTTTTGCGTCCCTTCCTGAGGCGTCTCCTACGCAAACACGGCCGACCCCTAGCCTCTGGGCGGCAACAATAGAACGCCATCAGTCTTGCCAGTTTGTTTGGCTAAATGGCCGCCGACGAGGCGCTGCTCTCGATGGCGGAAAGTCAACAGCGGCTTCCCTTTTCTGCAGCCAGAGGTCTTCGCGAGCGCCGGTCGAGGCGACGCTCCAAATGCAGCGCGCGAGCCAAACGGCTTTGTGAGGCTATAAGGCGGCAGCTGGAGAGGAAATGATTTAGGTCGTCCCCAGTCGGACGGAGAGTGGTAGCCGTGTTTATGTGGAGCCGCGCTTTAAATTACCGCCTGACTAATGGCCGGCGGAAACACAATCGTGGCGATGGCTGCAACGTCTTTATAGTCCGGCTGATTCAGCGTGGCCGTGGCGGTCGCTCTCTGATTTATGCGTTAATTACGGGGACGATCCGTCTGCTGCCCTAGCGCGCTGGCGAGTCGATAAGTAACGGGCACCGGCTGCCTCGTCGCCGTCACCGCGGGGCGTCCGGTTCACGGCAGGGACGGCGCGTCTCATTCGCGTGAAACAGATTAGATGCGTTTAACTCGCGAGGCCGTCACCTGCTGTGTTATCAGAGGCGGATCCAGTGGGGGTGGAAGGGGTCATGTGGATTATGATATTGTAATGTTGTTGCATTAATTTGTTCTGAAAGCGGTGCTGATATTCAACAATAAAAGCGTGTTAAAAGCTGTGAGCTATCCGGGGAAGTCAACCTTGCATTACTGAGCAACTGTTTCACCAGGTATCCAGTATATATATATATATATATATATATATATATATAAAGAGAATTTAAATAAAAAGAAATAAATCAGTTTATATTAGGACATTTATTTTAACATTGCTCATTGTTCCTTATTTACCATTGTGAAAATGTGACTTTGTAATCTTACGGAACACATCAAATATGGAGCCAAGATTGGGAGACTGCATACAACACTGCATTCATGAAATAACACACGAAGAACGTTGAAACATATGCAAGAGGTAATTAACCACAACCATCCGATTCAATTTTCACCCAAAGAAGTTACATTCGTAGCGCAATCCTGTCCGACATGAAATTACCACACACTGGTATACTCTCTGTGAAATCTTCCCGAAAAGAATAGCTGAGGACTACTTTGATGATTACACTACATGCTTCACGTGGTCAACTTGGGTTACACAAAGAGTGTAACTCCACAATAATTTTGATACTTAAAATAAATTACATCGAAACACAAATTACAAAAGAAAAACCTCAAACTGGTTACTATCGTCTTACTATTAACCTGGTGGATCAAACAATTGTATAAGCATTTGGTACTGGTCTCACAAAGTACACCCCACGTGGGTTGAACATAAAGAAAAGTTGCTATATTGAAAAATATTGTCAAGACGAGACGTTATAATCTCACACACGTTCGCATTTAAGATTGATGATCTTAGTTAGAGTTACAGATCATCCACACGTGGTTCCACTTTACTCACAAAGTAGTGACAAAGCAACTACTGGAAGATATTCTGAACTTCGCACTCGAATTACACTGCGTTGCAATTTAAGATAACATTAGATATTTTAGATCTAAACCTGAAATAAAGGTGATTAAATTTTCAGTTAGGCTGAACTTAAGAAATCCATTGTCCTACGGACTTAGCAGAGACACGCTTAGCCGGAGATCTTACCACTTCAGACGCTCGCCGCGGACAGACTGGCTGGGCCCCTACCGAGGGTGCTTAACAGATACAAACAGAAGTGACCAGAGGGGCAGCTTCCTATACCATCATGACAAGGGACAGACAGGACCATACTAAGAACAGAAACCTCTCTGCTTTTAGAAAGCGTAGCTATCTGTTCCGACGTTGGCCCTACTGTTCTCTAGAAGACAGGCTTGTCTGCTACCATCAAGCATGCAACCAGAAATACATTTGCTCATTCATCCTTTGACACAGAGGGGAAGGGGGATGACAGTATCTTATCATATACAGTATATAAAACAAAGCGGATGTAGTATGAGACTGTGTGACATGAATTACATATTAACTGTGTTTTAAAGTGTAGTTGTGTGACAGATCGTTCTTGATTATGTGTAAAAGTAACACGTTCCACTGCTCAGTCTCCTCCCAGATAGTCAGAAACACCACAGTAAATTTAGAAGTGGAATGTATGCCGTAAATGACAACAGTTTTAAAAAATTAACATGAAAGGAATCCAACAGTGACCTTTCAGCATCAACCCCCTCTTCAGCCCACACAAAAACTGTTCGGTAATAGTGTTTCTATTTCTAGATACACTGACAGGCAAAACCATTATGAGAACTGCCCTCCGTAAGACTGAATGCCATCTGGTGACCTAGGAGGCACGTGGCGCGTTAAAGAAAGTAAATAGTCGTAGCGGAGATGAGTGGGGAGTCATTCAAACTACGATAAGGGACATATAATGGGGAAATCCATTGGCAACAGCAACTTTTTTAAAAAACGAAAACGTGGTCCATACAGGGTGTAATGTATTTACTGACCATGCTACCAGCTAACTTTAACCGTTAATCATTTTAAGCACTTACCCCAAGCCTCAAGGTTCACAATACTTTTGACTAAACTGATAGTACATATGTAAAGGCACAAATCCTTTCCGGTGCGTGTAGCACAAATACAACCCAACTGTGAACTAGATCACATCAGTTAGTAAATATTACTAATCAAAATTTTTGAGTAATAGCATTACACATTTCTGAGTTTGTGCCCTCGTCCACTTACACATACAGGATGAGCGCCCATCCCCGTCGCCAGTTTGAGGAGCGATCCCTGAGGCAAGGGAGGTCCGTCCTCGTCGCCTGCGCTTTTAGGCCGCCACCTCCGTATCTTACTCGACACAGCCAGTCCGTAGACATTTTGGCTTCTTGAAACTACTTTACCAAATGAAAATACTGATACAGTTATTGATGAAGCCTAGAGCAGGGTTAGCTCAGGTGACTGACAGCATAGGGGAATTATGTAGGAATTTTACGAAGGAGAATCAGGTAGTGATAGTGGGTGGAGCAGGAAACAGTCTTCATAGGGGCGAAGAATATGATGTAGGTGGTGACCTGGTAAAGATAGCTACTCAAACTGGTGGCACTAATGTGCATTTCGTGCAACTGTTTCAGCGTCATGATCGGCCTCATCTTAATGCGGCTGCTAGGTGCGTTAACAGGGCGCTGATGGCAGAGGGCGTAGGTCACACTTCAGTGGTGACACTTGGGTCTGTCAGTAGATCAGGTTTCACTTGGCATGGCCTGTACCTCAATAGGTATGGGGAGGAGAGGCTGGCAAAGCTTATAGGTGACAGTGTAGAGGATGGTGGTGGGATCACTCATGGAAAAATTCCTGTAGTAGCTGGTGTTAGAGCTGCACGGTTTTTAGATTTAAGTCAGCTGAAAGGTATACTTACATCAAGGAAGTCTTTCCACCTAAGGTCTCGCCTTCAGGAGATGTCATGTTTCCAAGTAGGGAAGGAACAAGCATATTTCACCAAAATATAAGAGATATTAGAAATAAAGTTAGTGAACTGCTTACAGATCTTGACTGAAATTATTGGTATGTCGGAACACCACTTAAATAATTTGACAATTCATTGGCTTCGTTTAGCAAGATAGAGATTAGTTGTTTTTCAAGGAGTTCCTAGTTGGGTGGGGGAGTAGTTACATACGTAAAAATCACTATTCCATTTCAGCCCATAGACGTATCACGGCACTGCACTGAACAGATATTTGAATGTTGTGCAGGGGCAGTTGAATTTAGTGAAACTAAACTTCTAATTGTTGTTGTTTATAGGTCCCCTAACTCTGACTTCAGAGCATTTCTGCTCAAGCTAGAGAGGGCTCTTGATTCACATTGCAGGAAGTACCAGAAATTAGTTATATGGGGTGACTTCAATATAAATTTTGTGTACGATGGTGCAAGAGAAATGATGTTAGTAGATCTCCTAAATTCATATGATTTGATGCAGATTGTGTCTTTCCAACTAGGGTGCAAGGGAACAGTAGCACAGCAATAGACAATATTTTTATTCATTCTTCATTACTAGATGGGCATTCTGTTAGTAAAAAGGTGAATGGCCTTTCACACCATGATGCACAAATTTAAACAATAAAAAGCTTTTGTACTCAAACAAATGTCACATGTAATTACAACAGAGAGTTTTTAATCCTTGTCAAGGAACAAGAGTGGCAGGATGTTCATAGTGCCGATAACATAGATGATAAATAGAATGCTTTCCTTCAAACATTTCTCATGCTCTTTGAGAGTTGCTTTCCATTAGAACGTTCTAAAAGGGGTACTAACAGTAATAGGCAGTCCAGGTGGCTTACTAATGGGATAAGGATATCATCTAAAGCAAAATCGGGATTTATATCAAAATGTTAGAAGTAGTCTCAATCAAATTGCAGTAGGCCATTACAAACAGTATTGTGCGGTGCGCAAAAATATTATTAGGGATCCAAAGAGTATGTGTTATGCAAATAGAATAGCCAATTCACAGCTTAAAATTAAAACCATATGGTCAGTTGTGAAGGAAGTGTCTGGTTAGCAGCACAAGGTCGACGATATGAAGTCAGTTTGTAGTACAAATATTTCTGTTACTGATAAATCAGATATATGTACAGAATTTAACAATAATTTCCTGAGCATTGCGGGTGAATTAAATAAAAATTTAGTTTCTACAGGGAATCATATATCTTCCTTGGCAAATGCCTTTCCGAGATTGATGTCTGAAACACCCCTCTGTGATACAGACAAGAGGGAGATTGAGTCAATAATTAAATCACTGAAGAGTAAGGACTCTCATGGTTATGATGGAGTGCCTAGCAGAATATTAAAGTACTGTGCTGCACATGTTAGCCCTGTATCTAGCCATATTTGTAATTATTCCTTTACGAATGACCATTTTCCTGAACGATTAAAGTACTCAGTACCAAAGCCGCTTTATAAAAAGGAAGAAAGGAATAATGTAGACAATTTTAGACCTATTTCTGTGCCATCAGTGTTTGCTAAGGTTATTGAAAAGGCTGTGTATATAAGGATAATTGATCATTTTATATGACACGATTTGCTATCAAATGCACAGTTCGGCTTAAGGTACTCGATGTGTTAAATAAAAGGTTTCGGACGGTAGGACTATTTTTTGATTTAACTAAGGCGTTGATTGGTTTTATCACAAAATATAGCTCCAAAAGTTGGGCCATTACGCAATACAGGGAGTAGCTCACAATTGGTTCACCTCTTACTTTAGCAACAGACAGCAAAAGGACATTGTTCACAACGTTGAGAATGGCTTAGTGTGGTGTCTGAGTTGGGTACAGTCAATTTGGACATGCCCCAGGGATCAGTGTTGGGGCCACTCCTGTTCCTTATTTACATAAATCATATGTCCTCCAGTATCACAGGTAACTCTAAAATATTTCTGTTTGCTGATGACTCTAGCTTTAGGATGTTGTGTGGAACATTGGCTCGGTTTCAAAAAGTGTAGTTCATGGCTTAAGTTCATGGCTTGTAGAAAATAAACTAACGCTAAGTCACAATAAGACTCAGTTTTTATAGTTTCTAACACACAATTCAACAAAACGTGACGTTTTGATCTAAAAGAATGGGCATGTGATTAGTGAAACGGAACAGTTAAAATTTCTAGGTGTTCACACAGATAGTACTCTGTTGTGAAAAGCCCACGTTCAGGATCTTGTTCAAAGACTTAATGCTGCCATTTCACTATTCCATTGGTATCTGAAGTGAGTATCGTTCGACACGAAAATTAGTCTACTTTAGTTATTTTCATTTGCTTATGTCGTATGGTATTATATTTTGGGGTAATCTTCCCATTTTAAAAGGATCTTTTGGGCTTAGAAACGGGTGGTTCGGGAAATAAGTGGTGTAACTTCACGAAGCTCTTGTCGACCCTGTTCACGAGTATGGGTATTTTGACATTGGCCTCTCAATATGTATACTCCTTACTGTCATTTCGTGTTAACAATATTAGCTTATTCCCAAGAACAAGTAGCTTTCACTCATTTAACACTCGGCAGAAATCAAACCTGCATTTGGATCGGATTTCCTTAGCTCTTGTGCAGGAAGTACACTGCTGCATCCATTTTAAATAAGAAACCACTCGAATTCAAAAATCTTAGCAGTAATCCACGCGCTTTCAAATCAAAACTGAGGAGTTTCCTCATGGGTCGCTCCTTCTGTTCCGTCGCGGAGTTTTTGAAAAAGTAAGCTGATTCTTGTTGTATTGTTGATTGCGTTTGCTTAAACTTGTGGATTGACATGTTTCGGGTTCATAAACATTTTCTTTTTATCTGTTATTACTTTCATGTTGTAATTTCATGTACTGACACGTTCCATGACCTTGGAGATTTGCTCCTCAACTTGGTCCTACGGAACTTGACGTGTAAATAAAATAAATTAATCAATGAGGCAACTAATTAAGGGTATATTCATCTGTCTTAAGCACCTTTTAGTTTGAAATTATAATGAAATGAATACTCCTAGCTGCTTACAGGCGTTGACATAAGGTCTCCTGCTTACAGGGCAGACGCTCTATCCAACTTTTTTTTGTTGTTGTTGTTGATCTTATTTTGTTCTATATGGTTCGTTGAATTTGTTCGTGGCAGACGTCCGATGACACTCGTTCAGGTTGTTTGTCGATCCGTTCACTCATTTTTTTTTTATTACAGAGGGTAGCTAAACCCTCTGACCGAACACGAAGAGCTACCGTGCCGCCTAATCCATCTGAGCCACAGAGGACACAGAGAATAGTGCGACTGCACTGCACTGGTACGCCTCCCGTGAGACCCACATTCGTAACTTATTGTCCCGCACTATATTCATATTGCCCCTGCCCATGATACTCATTATTCGCGGCTTTACTGCCGATTCCCTAAGAGATCGGGCACTGCGCATCCGCACAGAAGAAGATGGTCAAATGGCCGGTGAGCCTTAGCTATATACGAAGATGGTATCTGTTCTTTCAGACAAGTCCGAAATAACAGATACCATCTTCATATATATACAGGGTGAGTCACCTAACATTACCGCTAGATATATTTCGTAAACCACATCAAATGCTGACGAATCGATTTCACAGACCTAACGTGAGGAGAGGGGCTAGTGTAATTGGTTAATACAAACCATTAAAAATGCACGGAAGTATGTTTTTTAACACAAACCTACGTTTTTTTTAAATGGAACCCCGTTAGTTTTGTTAGCACATCTGAACATATAAACAAATACGTAATCAGTGCCGTTTGTTGCATTGTAAAATGTTAATTACATCCGGAGATGTTGTAACCTAAAGTTGACGCTTGAGTACCACTCCTTCGCTGTTCGATCGTGTGTATCGGAGAGCACCGTATTACTTAGGGATCCAAAGGGAACTGTGATGGACCTTAGGTACAGAAGAGACTGGAACAGCACATTACGTCCACATGCTAACACCTTTTTATTGGTCTATTTCACTGACGCACATTTACATTACGTGTTTTTCCGTTTTCAATTACGGAGTGGAATACAGTGTGTCCCGACATGTCAGGCCAATAGATGTTCAATGTGGTGGCCATCATTTGCTGCACACAATTGCAATCTCTGGCGTAATGAATGTCGTATACGCCGCAGTACATCTGGTGTAATGTCACCGCAGGCTGCCACAATACGTTGTATCATATCCTCTGGGGTTGTAGGCACATCACGGTACACATTCTCCTTTAACGTACCCCACAGAAAGAAGTCCAGAGGTGTAAGATCAGGAGAACGGGCTGGCCAATTTATGCGTCCTCCACCTCCTATGAAACGCCCGTCGAACATCCTGTCAAGGGTCAGCCTAGCGTTAATTCCGGAATGTGTAGGTGCACCATCATGCTGATACCACATACGTCGACGCGTTTCCAGTGGGACATTTTCGAGCAACGTTAGCAGATCCTTCTGTAGAAACGCGATGTATGTTGCAGCTGTTTGGGCCCCTGCAATGAAGTGAGGACCAATGAGGTTGTCGCCAATGATTCCGCACCATACATTTACAGTCCACGGTCGCTGTCGCTCTACCTGTCCGAGCCAGCGAGGATTATACACGGACCAGTAATGCATGTTCCGTAGATTCACCGCCCGTGGTTTGTGAAACCCGCTTCATCGGTAAACAGGTAGAACTGCAACGCATTCTCTGTTAATGTCCATTGACAGAATTGCACTCGATGATTAAAGTCATCACCATGTAATTGCTGATGTAGCGACACATGAAACGGGTGAAAGCGGTGACGATGCAGTATGCGCATGACACTACTTTGACTCAGTCCACCGGCTCTCGCAATGTCCCGTGTACTCATGTGTGGGTTCATGGCAACAGCAGCTAACACACCAACTGCACCCGCTTCTCCTGTAACGGGCCTGTTACGGACCCGTTTGCGTGCTACGACCATACCTGTTGCATACAGTTGGCGGTAGATGTTTTGCAATGTGCGGCACTTTGGATGCTCTCTGTCCGGGTACCGTTCTGCATACACCCTGCAGGCTTCAGCTGCATTTCGTCGACACTCGCCATAGATGGGTATCATCTCCGCCGTCTGGTAACACGGTGTACTACAGTTGGTCTGCGTGCGGAGACGAATTCAGGATAACAATAGCAGCAAGCGCTACATGCGGACACTGCGACAGCTAGACCAAACCACAACAGTGCACTACAGCCACACTCGTAAACACGGTCGTCATCGTAAACATGTCCCTGCAGATGCTGCCCGCCGACCGTGGCCCGTGTTTGTTACAACACGCAACTGAACGTCGGAGGTTTGAAGCGTCAACTTTAGGTTACAATATCTCCTGATGTAATTAACATTTTACAATGCATCAAACGGCACTGATTACGTATTTGTTTATATGTTCAGATGTGTTAACAAAACTAACGTGGTTCCATTTTAAAAAAAACGTAGGTTTGAGTTAAAAAACATACTTCCGTGCATTTTTGTATGGTTTGTATTAAACAATTACACTAGCCCCTCTCCTCACGTTCGGTCTGTGGAATCGGTTCGTCAGTATTTGATGTGGTTTACGAAATATATCCAGCGGTAACGTTAGGTGACTCACCCTGTATATACCTATTAGTTTAACAAGAAATTTATTCGGATAATTTGATCACATCCCTAATGTGCCTCAACTGAGTGTTTACGTGCTGTACAGTACGGCGAAACGGCGATGTGAGGGAAAGGTTTGAAGCCTTTTACAATGGCAGTGTCTAGACAATTACGTTAAAAAGCTACTGTCAGTTAGTGCCTAATAGCTTGGTAAAACCAAGTTTAAAGGGTAATCAAGAAGCAGCGATCGACGACAGCCCCGGTGTTGACTGTGGCGCCGGCGCTGCGTAAACACGGCTGAGTGGGCGGCGAGCAGCGGCAGCCCAGCCACTGTTTGTTTACAGCGGCGCGGCCCGACGCTACGAGACTGCAGCCGTCACAGCAGCAGAAAGGCCCAGACAGGCGGCCAGGGCACATACGCCCTGCTCTCGACTCACCGGCTCGTTACACTGCGGCACAGTCGCGATCTCCGTCGCCGCAGAAACACCTTTCACACAACGTTTATAAAAACGCGCTAATTGTTACAACAGACTGTGAGACTCCCAGTTTGATTTCAGAAGAAGAGTATCCACAGAATATACAGTTTATTCTTTCGTGGGAGGCAGTAGAACAGCTAAACGGTAGTTTAGGACATTGTTTTCTTTGACTTAACAAAATCATTTAATTCGGTGGTCAATGTGTAAGTAGGCTGTTCATGTTTTCTCTATGTAAGTAGGCTGTTTATGTTTTCTCTATGTAAGTAGGCTGTTTAGGTTTTTTTATTGGTAACGCCACCTCTGTATGAAAATCACTGGCTGTGCTGTGTGCAGTCTGTGGCTGCTTTGCATTGTTGTAATACTCGCCATTGTAGTGTTAGGCAGCTGGCTGTGAACAGCGCGTAGCGTTGCGCAGTTGGAGGTGAGCCGCCAGCAGTGGTGGATGTGGGGAGAGAGATGGCGGAGTTTTGAAATTTGTCATGAACTGCTATATTTATATATGATGATATCAAGGTAAATACATTGTTTGTTCTCTATTAATATCTTTCATTTGCTAACTATCCCTATCAGTAGTTAGTGCCTTCCGTAGTTTGAATCTTTTATTTAGCTGGCAGTAGTGGCACTCGCTGTATTGCAGTAGCTTGAGCAGCGAAGATTTTTGTGAGGTAAGTGATTTGTGAAAGGTATAGTTTCATGTTAGTCAGGGCCATTCTTTTGTAGGGAATTTTGAAAGTCAGATTGCGTTGCGCTAACAAAATATTGTGTGTCAGTTTAAGGACAGTCATGTATAATTGTTCAAAGGGGACGTTTCATATGTCGACCCTTAGCCGAGGATACCTCACTGGAATCTTCTGATCTTTTGTTGTAGTTTGTTTAATTAGTGTAGATTTTGTTTATTGCTAGCGCGTAATTGTAGAGAAAATCTCCTTTGTAGTTGCAGTCTTTCATTGTTGTACAGTAAAACAGTTGTGGCATCCATGTAGATTTGCACCAAGTATTTCGCAGCTGCAATTAACTAGATATTATTTTCAGTGCTATGTTAATGTGTTCTCTTATTTTTGATCTTCAAATTGTGTTTTTCTGTGTTATCGTGTGAAATATTGTGACAATTATGGCGTGTGAAAAACGTAATACTAGGCTCCAAAGTAAACTGAGAAATGACAGTGAAGAAAGCAGTGTGTTAGCGCCACCGAGTAATGAATTAACTAATGTTCAAAGTAGTAATTTGGTAATTGCGCATAGGGAAATGGAGCGGGCGGCAAACAATGGTGTAGACAGTGAAACAGGTAGTGAACAGGGAAGCATTATCGATCGATCGGTCGGCAATAGCTCGCTTCAGGAAGCCGAAATGACACGACACGATCTCGCAAATACTGTAGATTCAGGTTTTGGATCCTCACCGTTTTCTCAAATAAGTCAAGACACATTTTCTGCTTGTCAAAATGTGAATGTTTCCGGTGTAAATTCACTGCCGAAAAGCACTGAGGAACATGTTTCAGACACCAATGCATTGTTATTACAATTAATACAACAAATGGGACAAACACAGCAAAAGCTTCAAAAGTTAGACACAATGGAACAAAATCAGAGACAAACACAGCAAAAGCTTCAAAAGTTAGACACAATGGAACAAAATCTTAAAAAGTTAGACTCATTGGAGCAAACTCTTGAACGAACACGTGAGGATTTAACTGCTGAGTTACATCACATTGAATCGAAATGTCAAAAAGTCTGTAATGACGTAAAAACACAAATTTGTGAGCATTTCCAACCTATTTTTTCGCGTCATGAAAATGCACTACAGAATCACGAAGCAGCCATAAAAGAACTGCAAACTATTGTTCATGAAAATCATGAGACCTTGCAAGCAAAATTTGACTCAGTTGCATCTACCGATACGGTTATGCAACTTGCAAAAACTCAGGAAAACTTAAAGGTCACAGTAGACACGATTTCAACACAAATGGACACTCTGAAACTTGGTTCAGAAAAACATACAGAGGAAATGATTTCACTATCGGATAAAGTAGCCGAACTTTCAGATCAGTTCACTAACTTATCTACAAAGGTAGATGATGATCTGAATGACACAACACCTGTAGCCTTCATGGACACTGAAGAGTATGAACAAATTAGAAAATTCAAACAAAATCAAAATCAAATCAATACACAGTACAAAAGAGAAATCCGGGAAGTGCAAGATCAGTTGGCACAAGTAGTACAAGAATTACGTATTTCAGAGGACACTCGCGCTCCAATACGGGAAGAGGGACTTAGAAATACGGAACAACCACAAAATAATAACACAGGACACTTCGAAAGTTATGAAAGAAATTGGCAAGGTGCACCGAATTTTGAAATGGAACCGCCGAAACGACGTAACAATGACCGATATGCGACTCGCCGACATGATGACTTTGACTATAAGCTGTTCATTACTACACGTAAATTCAAAACATTTAAGAATTCTGCCAACGACATTCATCCACAAGCATGGCTCCATCAATTCTCGCATTGTTTTCCTCCCAACTGGTCGTTAGAACACAGGTTAGAATTTGTGTGTGGCTACTTAGAGAATGGACCAGCTGTAAGAATGCGATCGGTCATTCACGATTGCCACAGTGAGGGAGAATTTTACCATGCCTTCCTCTCAGCATATTGGTCTCAAGCCACACAAGACCGTGTAAAACATAGCATCATGATGATGAAACACTTCGAACAATCTGAATTTTCCAGTCTTGTCAAATATTTTGAAGACATGTTGCATAAGAATCAGTATCTTTCAAACCCATACAGCCCCTCAGAACTCATCCGCATTTGCTTAATCAAACTGCCTGAACATTTACGACACATTATTTTGGCAGGACGTTGCAAAGACGACATTGAAGCTTTTCAGGGACTGTTACAAGAATTGGAAATTGACACTGACAATCGCGGAATGCGGAAACAGGAACACAACAATTACAGGTCACATCCGTCACAATTCCTCGATAATAACTGGACGCGACAAGGCTATTCTCACAACACAAATCGTGACCAAAACAGACACCACCCGTATGACAACCGTTGGCAGAGTAGTAATAATTACAGGGAAAGATCACCTCTCCGCGGTAATGACTATCACAGAGACAATCAGAGAAACAGACAATATGGGAACCAAAACAATTATTATTACGGGAGACAGAATAACTTGAGACGCAACGGTCCAGCGCGCAGTTACGATTCAGGGAGAAATTCTCCACCACGTGTCCGACAAGAAAGAAACTACAGGAACTACCGACATGACGACAGACGATGTGATCGTAACGACAGACCTGAATTGCATCAGAACTGGCGGGATTCAAACAGAGCAGGGCCTTCTCGTCAGAGTGAATTTGTTGAAGTTAGGTCTCCTAATCCCAATAACGGCGCGCGCCAACAAAGAGACAGACAATGACTCGCACAGCAGGCAGCCGCGTGCGCCCGCTGGCTCCGAGAAAAATAACATAAGACGCTAGCCTTGAGAAAAATTTTAGCATTCTTTACCGATGTATACAACATGATAATTGCGTTGAAGTTGAAACTCTGTGCACTAGGAAGAGTAAAGGTTTGCACCACATTTCACATGCAAAACCGTTTATTGAAAGATAATCTGCTTTTTAACTTTGTCATTGCCATAAAACTTTTCACTTTACATTACTAGTATGCTTGTCAGACTTAGAATCTGTTAACATGCAACAATGTTTGAAGTTAAATATCCAGTCAAGAACCAAGAGAACTTATTGAAACAGAAATTACGAATGCATTGTTATTGTGAACAGACGACACAGTGTTATTGTGTGTGTACATTCTTGCTTGTTAGTTGCACGATTACATAACGACTATAAGGCTCACATACTTAGAACATTTACCAGTAGTGCTAATGAGATTTTAATGCAACATTTTGGTTTACTTGAAAATACATTCTGGGTTTAAAGTACTTTCTGTGAGATACCAGACGACAGAGTGGTTAGTTTAAGTGACAGCTACACGACTATATCACGACACTACTAATGAATGACAATTTACAATGTTGCTTTTGCGGTGCATCTGTTTTATATCTGCACAGTTTTCTAAATTATTCTGGAAAGTAAAACAGGTTTTAGTAGTAACTTTTGTGGTATAGCTACAATGAGACTGCCTTTTCCGTAGCACAACAATACGTTACAGCACAGTACTTTCCTCATCACGGCAATAAGCGTAATAACTAAGACATTTATACGCAAAGCATTTCACTTTTGTGTATTATGAGGTAAGTACATTGACTTCTGCAGAACTTAGCTTTCGGAGGACGATAACTACGACACTTCCACACAGATTATGTTGCAACAAGACGCACAATTAGCGCTACAGTACACGTATTTGAGTGATTAATTTTGTACTTAAAACATTTATTTTTAAAGATTTTTGAATTACAAAGAAAGTTTTCTGTGATACATTTCATTCCATTGCTGTAATCTGTAACACCTGAGGGTATAATTACATTAATCCTCAGGGGGGTACACGCTTACTTTGTGTACCATGTGTGTGGCAACCACAAGGAACCCTAGCTAATATGGTATTTGCTTATACAACTTTACACATCGGTACCATATTTCTCTAACACACAAATTACACAGCTATCTGATCATTTAACTGAGAGATAAACATGTTTTTTACTACGTCAGTGACACATGTTTACGTAATTACACCGTTGGATAACTTCACACTTATGAAATTGTATTTTGTCTGTACTGTGTGAACTCTTCATATTTTTTCGGAACCATTGTGATACTATGAGAGCTTTGAATGATGTATTTGGTATGGATTCATGATTTTTAAAGTACGTTTGAGGCAGATGACACTTTTGACATGAGCAGAGAATTTTTTTAATTATTGGAGGAAGCTACGACGATTTTGAGATTTGACTGAGGTGTTATGATGTTATTTTTACGACGACGATGTGTATTATGCTGCTGAGGTATGTTTATGATTAATAGGCTGAGGCTATATGAGTTATTTGATTATGCATCATATTTATAATGACGAAATATTGACGAGTGTCGATGGATACGTATATGTGTAATAAGGTAAGGAGTAATGAATAGTGGGTAGGGACTCTTGAGTTGTGAAAAAAGGATGTTCAAAACCAAGAAACGTACTTTAAGAGTTATGAAATGTGTGTGTAAATGCGTGAATGTATCACAATGCTGACGAATATTTTATTTGGACACTTATATTTATAGGATTTTCTTTCTACAGATTTGCAACGCTAATTCTTGACCTGTGAAATATTTTTATGTGAGACTGTCACCATAGCGGACACTGCTGTCGTAAATATTTCCATAAGAAAGTTAAGTGACCACCTGCACGTAATGCGTCGTGGGCACCCAGCTGTGTCGGACGCCTGGAGAGAGGGCCATTGGCGCGTGCCTTTCAGAGCACAGGAAGGAAAAAAAAAGGGAGGCCATTATCCTGGCCATTGTCATTCCTTTAGAGAAAGCATCGCAAATCCGACACGCTAATTACTTGGAAACATATCGTACTTTCTGATATTTACTGAAATGCCTAATGAAATGACAAGAAATAGTTTGTCTACACACCTGACTATGACTACTGTCTTTCTAGATGAGAGATTTTTTTACTACTTATGAAATGCCACATGACTATTGAACGATGTTCTTACGCTTTGCTTTGTACATAGTTGCTTATTTCATTTGATATCTAGTTTCTAGCTGCACTGCAGCATTGGTTAAAATAAAATTTTATAGATGTACTAATATAAATATTTTCTGTCTACAGATCGAGTATATAATAATTTTTTTCAAAAAAATGAGGTAGCACAAAGCGACATTTACCTTCACAGGAACTGCATTCATAATTTTCTTTTCAAGTACTTGGTAATTTCTTTTGTAGAATAAATTGTGATGCATCACTCTAGTGTTAAGATGTGACATAGGTATTAGACATGGCCATTTTTAGTGTAATATTTTTTTCTGCTTGAGCTATGTCTTGTTTTGATATAAGTTATTACATTTGCTGCTGCTAGCTTTGCCAATCTGTATTTTTTGTCATTGCTGCTTGTGTTAATTGTTTTGTGCTGCTGGATTGCCTCGTCCCTTAGTTTAGCATCTGAGCTCAGTAGATTTAAGTTAGCTTAAGATGGGGTAGGCTATATGAGAGAACGAGATGTGATGAATTGGAAGAAATGCATTGAGAAGCTATAAGAAAATGGTTTGGCCAAAAAAAAAAAAGTATTTTGAAAGAGGATATGAGCAAAAAAGTAGGGTTTAGGGACAACAGGTTTACGTAGGATTTTCTTGGAAATAAATAATGAGGTAAGAAATATGTGAACATATAAATACAGAAAGCATGCTTTGATAGGATTTTTTTGGTGGAAACAAATTTTGAAATAAGACGAAAGATCTATGGCATGAAGTTTTAGGTTGGACTGCAGTACCAAATGTTACACTGAAAACAAACCCTGCCCTTTCCTCTTGTGTTATTCTGCTATGTGTTTGTGTACTCTTGTATATTTGTGTTTTTCCTGTCTTTATGTGTTTAGCGGATATGAGTTACATTGTAGAATTTTTCTGATACTATGTTATTTACTTTGTAAAGATGTTAGACATTATTAATTCTGTTCTGTTTAATGCTCATGTGTGAAGTTGATGTTTCAAAAGTTATTGTGATCTTTTATGTATGTACTCATGTCATAATTCCACTGATGTATATGTTTATTTCTATTCTGTTGTAAAGCCGGTACTACAAATGTTATCTGTATTGTTATGTTTTTAATGATGTATTTTGTACCTTTGTTATTGTATTCTTATGTTATAAAATTGTAATTGTCACCAGTTCATGATATTATTAACTTGTTAGTTACATTTCACTGCACACGTTTCTGTTGGTCATAGTATATGGACAATATGTGAGAAGTTGGGACTGTTAGTGTTTGCACGTGTGTTAATAACTCAGCAAGGGACTGGATAACAGCATTGCTGGTTCTAAGGACAATTTCAAAAACTTTGTGAGTGCACAAGTGGTGGTTTATGGACTTGCTATATTATCCACAAGACTCTTCGATGGTGATTGTGCACCTGCACAGTCACAACACATGGCTGCTGGCCATCTTTATAAGGACTACAGTGGGTCTGCATCTTTGATGGCCCACCAATACCACTATTTCTACAAGGACTACTGTGGGTCTACATCTTTGATGATCCATCAATACCATTATTTCTACAAGGAGTACTGTGGGTCTACATCTTTGATGATCCATCAATACCATTATTTCTACAAGGACTGCATTGGGTCTGCACCTCTGGTGGCCCACCAATACCGTAATCTCTACCAGGACTACAGTGGGTCTGCTCTGTGATGACCTACCTACCAATACTCGTCAAAATTTCGACTGACTCTGCTGTGGGTTTGCTCTGTTGTGGCCCATTACCTGTATGCATGTCAAGAGTCAGCACTGTCGTTCCGTTGGAAGGACAACACTACTTCTTCAAGATTGCATGGAAATCCACTACTTCTGTGTGCGTTTTCCTTTACTGCTCAGACTTTGAGAAAAACACTGCAATTTTACTGTGCCGAATGATGAGGACTGTCTTTATGGACTGTGAGAAAATTTTGGCTTTTGACCAACATTGTATCAATAAGTGTGTGCATTTGATTTCTTTGTTATTGTAATTATGAAAAATTTTATCAAATCATTATTGGCCACTGCCCAAAAAAATATTTGTAAAATTTTTTGTGGGGAGCATGGGGGCTATGTAAGTAGGCTGTTTATGTACGCTTTGCTTTGTACATAGTTGCTTATTTCATTTGATATCTAGTTTCTAGCTGCACTGCAGCATTGGTTAAAATAAAATTTTATAGATGTACTAATATAAATATTTTCTGTCTACAGATCGAGTATATAATAATTTTTTTCAAAAAAATGAGGGAGCACAAAGCGACATTTACCTTCACAGGAACTGCATTCATAATTTTCTTTTCAAGTACTTGGTAATTTCTTTTGTAGAATAAATTGTGATGCATCACTCTAGTGTTAAGATGTGACATAGGTATTAGACATGGCCATTTTTAGTGTAATATTTTTTTCTGCCTGAGCTATGTCATGTTTAGGTATAAGTTACTGCTGTTTGCCAGGCGTAGTGTTACTGAATTTGACTTTGTGTTACTCTGCTAAGCCAATTTTACTACTCATTTATTTTTCATGTTGCTGCACATTGGCTCATATTAGTTGTAATTTTGCATTTTATCTGTTAATTTAGATTTGCTGCTGCTTGCTTTGCAAATTGGCATTTTTTTTGTCATTGCTGTTTGTGATAATTTGTTATGTGATGCTGCATTGCCTCGTCCCTTAGTTTAGCATCTGAGCTCAGTAGATTTAAGTTAGCTTAAGAGTAGGTAGCCTCTAAGAGAATGAGTTTCGATGAATTGGAAGAAATGCATTGAGGAGTTATACAATAAAATGTACAGAAAACAGGTTTAGGTAGGATTTTCTTGGAAATAAATGTTGAGGTAAGAAATGTGTGAACATATAAATACAGAAAGCATGCTTAGATAGAATTTTTTTTGGTGGAAACAAAGGATGAAATAAGAGGAAAGATACATGAAGTTTTGGGTTGGACTGCAGTACCACATGTTACACTGAAAACGAACCCTGTCCTTTCCTATTGGTGTTATCCCACTATGTGTTTGTGTACCCTTGTGTAGTTGTTTTCTTCCTGTCTCTGCGTAGTTTCATAGAATTTTTTTTTCTTTTAATATTAAGCTACATTCACTATGATGAGGAATACTGTTATCCTCAAATATAATTGGCATTAATAATATGTTATTTACTTTGTAAAGATGTTAGACATTATTTATTCTGTTTAAATGCTCATGTGTGAACTTGATGTTTCGCAAGTTATTCTGATCTTCTATGTATGTACTCATGTCATAATTCCTGTAACACTGATGTATATGTTATTTCGATTCTTTTGTAAAGCCCATATTGCTACAAATGTTATCTGTACTATTACGTTCTTTAATGATGTATTTTGTACCTTTGTAATTGTATTTTCATGTTGTAAATTTATAAAATTGTAATTGACACCAGTTCATCTTATTATTAACTTGTAAGTTACATTTCACTGCCCACGTTTCTGTTGGTCATAGTATATGGACAATATGTGAGAAGTAGGGACTGTTAGTGTTTGCACGTATGTTAATAATTCAGCAAGGGACTGGATAACAGCATTGCTGGTTCTAAGGACAATTTCAAAAACTTTGTGAGTGCACAAGTGGTGGTTTATGGACTTGCTATATTCTCCGCAAGACTCTTCGATGGTGAATGTGCACCTGCACAATCGCAACAGATGGCTGCTGGTAATCTCTACAAGGACTACAGTGGGTCTGCACCTCTGGTGGCCCACCAATACCATTATCTCTACAAGGACTACAGTGGGTCTGCACCTCTGGTGGCCCACCAATACCATTATCTCTACAAGGACTACAGTGGGTCTATATCTTTGATGATCCATCAGTACAGTTATTTCTACAAGGACTGCAGTGGGTCTGCGCCTCTGGTGGCCCACCAATATCGTAATCTCTACCAGGACTACAGTGGGTCTGCTCTGTGGTGACCTACCAATGTTCATCAAAACTTCGACTGACTCTGCAGTGGGTTTGCTCTGTTGTGACCCAATACTTGTCTGCATGTCGAGAGTCAGCACTGTCTTTCTGTTGGAAGGACAACACTACTTCTTCAAGACTGCATGGAAATCCACTACTTCCGTGTGCATTTTCTTCTACTGCTCAGACTTTGAGAAAAACACTATATTTTACCGTAATGAATGATCAGGACTGTCTTTATGGACTGTGACAAAATTTTAGCTTTTGACCAACGTTGTGTGTGCATTTGATATCTTTGTTATTGTAATTATGAAAAATTTTTTCAAATCTGTATTGGGCACTGCCCAAACCAATTTGTAAAATGGGGGGCTATGTAAGTAGGCTGTTCATGTTTTCTCTATGTAAGTAGGCTGTTTATGTTTTCTCTATGTAAGTAGGCTGTTTAGGTTTTTTTATTGGTAACGCCACCTCTGTATGAAAATCACTGGCTGTGCTGTGTGCAGTCTGTGGCTGCTTTGCATTGTTGTAATACTCGCCATTGTAGTGTTAGGCAGATGGCTGTGAACAGCGCGTAGCGTTGCGCAGTTGGAGGTGAGCCGCCAGCAGTGGTGGATGTGGGGAGAGAGATGGCGGAGTTTTGAAATTTGTCATGAACTGCTATATTTATATATGATGATATCAAGGTAAATACATTGTTTGTTCTCTATTAATATCTTTCATTTGCTAACTATCCCTATCAGTAGTTAGTGCCTTCCGTAGTTTGAATCTTTTATTTAGCTGGCAGTAGTGGCACTCGCTGTATTGCAGTAGCTTGAGCAGCGAAGATTTTTGTGAGGTAAGTGATTTGTGAAAGGTATAGTTTCATGTTAGTCAGGGCCATTCTTTTGTAGGGAATTTTGAAAGTCAGATTGCGTTGCGCTAACAAAATATTGTGTGTCAGTTTAAGGACAGTCATGTATAATTGTTCAAAGGGGACGTTTCAAATGCAATATTTTTGCAGAAGTTGGAACGTTAGGGGTTAGGGAAAAATCTCGGTAATCGTATGTGGTTAACAGGAGACATCGGGTCTTCCTCCAGTATCAACAAACAGGGCAGAGATTTGAAACTGACGCGGACGATGTAAAGCTCAGGGTCGCCCAGGTTTCTATTCTGGGCTCTTTGTCTTTCTCGATTACATCAACGATTTGCCAAGAAACATAATAGATGACTCAATTTTTTTTTCTCTTTGCGTATCACACAAGTGTTATTGTTAAAGATGTGGAACGCAGTGTAAATGATGTAGCTAATAGATAGCGCGTAACATCAGCAAGTGGCTTTTAGAGAAGAGATTAAGAGTGAACTGCAGCAGCCGACCCGGAACTCTTCCACAATCGAAATTTTACTGTCCTAGGGGCTCAGGCTGTCAGTCAAGGCCTTTTGCATTGTTTGAACTGAGGATTGACGGGAAGCCTGTAACGTAGCAAAAATTATTACGAGTTGTCACCTTGCACTGAAAGCATAACGTGCTGTGGAGCCAGGAGGAGAGAAGAAGTTGGTTCTCACGTTCGCACAGCTGACGCTGGCTGCTGGGCAGCACGACCCGTGTACTCGCTTAATGCTGCGCGCAGTACATTACACATATTCTCTATGAATCAGAAGAAGAATATTAATCAGTCTTTCTCATATTTTGTATGCCAAATTCTATGGATAGCACCACCACACTGTTAAGATTTCAAATCAATAACATCAGTACTTCTGGAGATAAAATTTTTTGACAGGCGTAATTACCATGCTGACATTGTGAACAGAGTTAGAGATGTAATCTACCCATTTATAGTATCAATTGAAGCTACAACCAAGAAGACAGGTACACATAATCTAATTTTCTGAAATTTTCTTTAATTTCATTACCAAGCAATTCTGACATAGTTTAAAGTATTTTGCAAAATTATTATTTCATCGTGTTTCGGTTGTGTGAGTGTTTTGCAGAGACTATGAACCGAAAATTACTTTCAAGTACATTTGAGGATCACACAATTATTACCACTTAATTTCAACTAAACAGACGCAAAACTAATTTCCCACGGATTCTTTACAAGACGTTTGAATGCCAAAAAGCTTATTGAAAAATGAAAATTTAGCAAACATTGTACTCTGTTACAATAATATATCAGATTTTTATGGCCTAGAGTTGATAGCAATACATCGTAATTATTTACAAAAATTGTTACAGTAAATTTCTTTCCCACGAAATAAAATTTTTGATTCTTTTCAACAAAATATATGTCCATTTGACATAAATTATTACAGATGAATTTTTTTCTTCACACTCCCTTCACCTTAAGATTTTACTTTCCCATTTTCACTGTAAAACGAAATTTTCATAATGAAAAAAACCTACTAAATTACTACTCTGAAGCCATCTTTATATATAATAAAAGGCACTGTAGTGGGTGTTCTTCAGTATAAATGTACGCTCTTCCCAAAATTTGCTATGGTGAATGTAAGAAAGCTTTAAAACATTTGCCAGCCGGAGTGGCCGAGCGGTTCTAGGCACTACAGTCGCAGGTTCGAACCCTGCTTCGGCCATGGATGTTTGTTATGTCCTTAGGTTAGTTAGGTTTAAGTAGTTCTAAGTTCTAGGGGACTGATGACCTCAGAAGTTAAGTCCCATAGTGCTCAGAGCCATTTGAACCATTTTTTGTTAAAAACATTACGCAATCTACACTATGTAGAGGTACTATGAAGTGCTTCTCCCTTTTAACTACGTACACTTTTTCACAAACTTTTCACAAAAAGCGCTATTGTTGGCTTCCTTGTCCTGTTCGGCAACAGTATGAGAAGAAGAACCATTTCCCATGTTCTACATTTTTTTTTTCGCTGTGGTGAATGTCTATAAAAATTACATATTTTCAGCACCTACTTTTCGATGAAACAGCGTGGGAACTCGTTTTCACATTTACTCTTACACCAATTCCACACCTGGGTGCTTCATAAACATCGACGTCCACTCATCGGCCAGGTACAAGTGAGCCTCGCATCCGGTTTCCCTAATGGCCGCACCTGCAAAATACAATAAGTCTGAGAAAAACAGTCATTATTTTGCTTCCTGCAAAGAAGAATGTTATACATGTTTCTTCCAAATACGTACACTATTTGTTTCTTGTCATAATCTGTACATATACAAAGACAGTTTTCTGGATTTAATTGACTTTACCTATCTAATAGTAACTTTACTCCATTAAAGTATTATTCGGCACAAATTCTTCTTCAGAATTTTTTTAAAAATGAAATAACCTTTACCAATCAAAATAAATGATATTCTAAGTATCCCTATTGTAAGGGGTCCGTAGGCCCTTACTATAAGTTTGCACTCGGCACAGGTCGATAGGGCAAACAATCGATAGTGTGTCGTGTTGCGAGAGCGAGTGTAGAGTTGAGTCTGTTCCAGGTTGCGAGCCGAGCCGTGTGGAGGCCTGTTGCTGTAATGCAAGGGTTTACCGACAAAGAGAGTGGCCATCGCTGCGGTTTAACCCCATTGTGTTAGAATAATACGGGAAAGTGAAGAAGTATAATTACGATAGTGATCAGTGATATTTCTGTGCCGATACTTTTGGTTTCGCGTCTACCGCGCCGGCATCATTTGGATTGCAGTGTTGGATTGCAGTGATTGAATTTGCGTGTGACAATAATGAATAGCGAGGAAGCCTGTGCTGAGATTATCCGGAATTAAATATGTATGACGAAGGCAGTGGCTGTCTCCTTCCTTTTGTATTTTTGAGACGAATATAGGTCCTTGATTAGTGAAGCTGTGTTGGCGTTTCTTCTTGTCACCGGACTTTTCATTATTACAGCATTTGAGAAGGACAAAATGGAATTTAACAACTCCGTAGCAATCAAATCCGATTGCCAGCCCCATTAGGTACACGGTCACATTAATTAATATTTATTTGGGCTGCTATTCAGATCCGGATCGGGTCGAGATACATAAATCGGAGGTGTTACACTATCCTTACTCAACTCAGACTCCATAACAACAGTTGTCAAAAGACTCTCCAGACTCAAATTCACACAAGCAAGTTACTGCTCAAAAATATCTCTCTTTACTATGGAAGATCTTTGCTTCTGATCACATATCTTTCCAACTTTACTCTCAAACGCTAGTAAACACACTTCTTAACTTATCGAAAATCTCTACATATTAAGTTTCATAATCTTTCTATAATATATACAAACATACAATGTATGAAAAATCGTTGTAAACGTACACAATAACACCCCCAGTTTCCAGATGCCATAAAATACACAACCTGTTCACCTTCAACACCGTATGAAATCTCTTGGCTTTGTACATTGACAATGTTCTCAAACATTTACATAAACAAGTGCAAGCATATTTCATCACACTTGCATTTCATACTATTTTATTCTACAAAACTTTCACATGTTCAACTTGCTCATTCCTCATCCAATATTCGTTGTGTTAGTACAGTCTTTAGTACTAAAATTTGTTTAAAAATTATTTGTTAATTCTCTTTGCTCCTACAAAACACAATAAGGCAAGATAGTGAATAAAGAACAGACGATAGCAAAAGTTCTGAATGAAGAAAAGGCAAGTTGACAATACAAAAACGAAAAGGGAACAATATTACCAACAATTTGGGATGCCTGGTGTTCATCAAACACCTGATGTCGCAAAGATTCCGTGTCCCCTGAGGCTAATTTATTACTACCGTCCCCATCAACTTTCTGTATATAGTTCTTGAGGTTAAAACGTTATATTTTCCATATTTATTGTACCCCATAATATCCTATATTTGCTGCAGCAGGCTATAGGTACATCACACTCCTCACCTGCCAGATATCGGTTTATTCCTGCACCGCCAAGTGCATTCCATCTACTGTAATGACAACTTCGTTATTCCTAAAATCGATCTTGCCCTTATATTTATGCAAAAAATCTGGCCTAAGCAACACCTCCACACTCAACCCGAAGATTATCAGGAAATTCTGGTACAGTTGCTCAGCCTGAATCTTTACAGGTAACATGATCTCTCTTACTTTTACCTGTGGCTACTACAATGTTTATTCTGGAGATGGGCATCATAACTATTTCTTTCAGATTGGGAATAGCATCTACAAAATTTTTTGACACTGCAGATACATCTGAACCACTACCAAGTAAACACATAACTTTTTCATCAAAAACTACAACCTCTATTACCGATTGTCCTGATGATTCTTCAACAATTTCAGGATCTGGTTCTCCCAGTAAATCCAGCACTACCTCACGTCTGTCGAGTCCTATACCTTTCTTTAATGGTGGCAGCTTTAATTAATCTGTTTATCAGTGAAAAGTCGAAACATTTCTCCAAAAATTCACCACACCTAATCCTCTCAGATTCTGAACACTTCCTTCTATCTTGTCAGAATTTTCAAATTAATTCCCAGCTTCATGTATTTCTGTAGCTGCTTTACTATCCGATGAGCTTTCTTCTTCTATTCTTACATCTTATTTGACATCTGAAACTGCTCCATCAGTACCAGACAGAATCTGCTCTATCCTACCTAGGACTTCATCTACTGGTATATCTTCCTCCTCTGCTACGCTTTGCCCATGTATAGTGTTTTCTTCCACGTTTCATATAGGGTCCTCTTCAGTATTGCAGTGCTCAGTCAGACTAAGGTCCTGCTTCACATTCTCATCAGATAACTCCTATTCCTTGCTAAACTGGTTTGTAGATATGCGATTGTCATCTAATCTTTACAAACTTCTGCCACTTTTCCCTGAAAAGTAAATATTGTCACTTCTTCCCTTTCCTCTGGCAGGTTTATAGTACCTGTGCCACTGCTATGTTGCTGTGTTGGTTGCTGGCTTACAAATGGCTTTGCTAGAGCATTTAACCAACTTTTTGGCAGTGTGCTAACGCTAGCGCTCTTAGAGACTGCTACTATTGTTCCTCTTCGCCTACTCTGCCATTCGCCTTAGTGTTCAGTTCACTCGGCTGTCTGGAATGCTGCCCTGTTCTCTCAGCTGACTGCTGATTTTTAAAAACTGTCATTCCTGTTCCTGTCTTAATTTCTATATTCAGTAAACCGCCCTTGCCCTTTGGAGCTTCCTCTGTGATTGTAAAATCTCTGCACAACTACTCTGTCTACTTGCACTTAATTTCGTGTAGTAGAGGCCCTGTAATCTCTATTATTATTTTCCTCTTCTATCAAAGAGATTTTCTACCCTTTCCAAGTAACCAACCAACTTGTTAATGTTCTCTCTGGGTACAGAAATTATTTTATTTCGCCAGTACAAAGAGAACTTGCTTTCTAATCAGATTATAATTTGTTCTGTTTTTAACTTGGTAGTCATGTAAGATAAAATAGTTTCCCACTACTGCACAAACCTCTTAATAGTATTTTTCTTTGGGTTAAGCTTTTCACCTGACCAAAAGCTGGTTAATACTTCCATCTGTTCTCTTTTGTCCCAGTATTCCTCAAAGAAAATCTGTTCAAGACTTTCCATCTTGTCATACTTGTCTGCACCTAAATTTTCTCGAACACGAGCTTCTCCCATAAGATTAGATACCACAAAGCCTATTTTTTGTTTGTCATTTCATGACCTAGACAACACATCCTTAAAACCACTCCAGAACTCTTTTGGATTCACAGCCTTATTCGGATCATATCTCAAAAACTGTCTGCGGTTAACGTAGGCAATTTCAGATGAATCTGCAACACTAGTTATTATTACATAGCCACTACTGTTATTAATTTTGTGTTCTGCATTAGCTAGTCTAATATCATGTTCCTGTAGGTTATCATTTACTGCAGTACGAAATTTTGACAAGTTAGTTTCCAAATCAGTTATTCTTGCTCATACAAGCCCTCCAAACAGTTTTCATTTGTCACTTTCCTCCTAAATTTAATCAGCCAGAATTTTGTGATCCTCATTACACTCTTTCTCCACATGACCTACTTGGGCCTGTGCTTTAAAATCAGCACTTAATCGTTCAATTAGCTGTTTACTACCTTCAGCAACTTGCCTTATAGTGGATTAATGCCCACCTTTTACTGTTACAATATCATTGTTACATTCTTGTTTCGCATAGTAAATTTGTCCGTTTGTGCTGTCGTTAAACTGTGATCCATTTCTTCCTGAATTTCTCTTTAAAATTTTTCAGTTTGTTATCATACTGTTCTGACTGTTTTAGAAGCCCCTGATTAATTTCAGAAACTAATCCACTTATTTTACTATCCGTTTCATCACCCAGTCCACTTATGTTACTATGAATGCCGCCTCCCCTCCCCCCCCCCCCCCCCCCCCGCCTGTTTCTTAATGTTCTCGTACGTGGTTGCAATGCTAATTATCTGCTCACCAGCCTCCAATGCTGGCTCTATTTTAGCTTCAGTAATAGTAAACGGTACCAATTTAACATTAGGACCAGGTGTTTGTTCCCTACTTAGTTCTTGAATAGGAGTACTTATATTTTTTTGTCAACTTCAAAACATGACTCCCTTGTTATTTCCTGCACAACGCCTGGTGCCAACTTAACATCACTTTGCACCGTATCTTGCTCATTAATTGATCCATATGTATCAGATACTAATTTTGGATAACCACTGTCATTAATTTGAGATACATCTAAACTACGAGGGTTGTCCAGAAAGTAAGTTCCGATCGGTCGCGAAATGGAAACCACTGGTAAAATCCGGTAAAGCTTTGCGCAGATCTATTGGGCAGTGTCTCTAGTGTGCCTGTCGATCGTGTCACGTCCCTCTTTTCAGTTCTGAGTGAACAGTGAGCACGTAAAAATGCATAGGGAATAGCGTCTCGCGCCAAGTATGAGGGCTTGGTAAGAGATTTCGCCTGTGTCATGGAGCCCACATAACACATCTGTCGAGCAGTTCCTTCTTCATGCCAACTGTCGGTCGCACACTCCAGGGGCAATGAAGACCTCCTGTAGCGTTTCCGATGAGAAATGTTTCCTCGCCCACAATACAGTCCGTAATTGGCTCCCCCTGAGTCTCATCTCAACTCACAAGAACCGCTGGTTATGAAGACAAAAAATTTTCCCAAGACAACGAGCTGCAGACCAGTGCAGATAACGCCGAAAGCACAGGCGGCTGCTTTCTATGACGAGGATATTGGAAAGTTGATACAACACTACGACAGAACTCGAAGTTGGTGCGGCGACTATGTAGAGAAGTAGGTGGAAGGAGTACCTAAGTGTTCCAAATAAAACGTTTCTGGTTTTCACTATGGTCTCCATTTCGCGACCGATCAGAACTTACTTTCTGTACAACCCTCGTAAAATCTCCTCTTCTTCAAGTACTGAATCATCAAGATCTGCACCCTGTTTCTTTTCAGTTATTACAGTCTTATTCTTTTCTCCATGTTGACAAGTTTCTTTCCACACCCACATACCATACGAAGCAAAACATTACTTAGCTTTATCTCCACGTTGTCAGCACGGCAAGATGTTACTGAGAGTTCGTCCGCCAAAGGCTGCCAGTTCCAGCCCAGTATCTGGGACCTCACAGCACCGGCCAGAGCTGTAAACTGCTCCTGCTGCCGATCTGCTACAGACGCTGCTACCGGCAGCTTCCGTCGGCGTTCCCGTAGTTTGCTGTTCTCTCTGTCTACTGTGTCTTACCTCTCCGCTAATACTGTTCGCAGTATCTGCACTTCTTCTATCGTTTCAGTTCAAAAATTTATCTGCACACGCATGAGTCTTTCTAGCACGATTTGTACGGTGCTGCTTTTAAAACTTCATTCGACACTGAACTTTACTCTTCCCAGTCACTAAATGCACCAAATGCGGCAGGTGGGTTGGTCTCTCGCTGTCCTTGTAACAATCTGTCAACCTGCCGTGAAAGGCTTCAGCTTGTCTGCCCCTTCACTCTGCGACGGTTTACTGGTTTAGCGACAAAAGCAGCGTTGCTGAAAATTAGACTCAATACCTACCGTTCAAAGGCCGCTTCTGTCCATGAGTTGTAGCTGGAAGTTAGTTAAACTATCGAATGTTCGGGATTCTTGCATGAGGTGTTTGAACAAATGTTCAACACTTCCTTTTAATCGATTTACTGTCTTGAAAACAACGAAAGTGACTACCACGTCCGCCGGCCGGAGTGGCCGAGCGGTTCTAGGCGCTACAGTCTGGAACCGCGAGACCGCTACGGTTGCAGGTTCGAATCCTGCCTCGGGCATGGATGTGTGTGATGTCCTTAGGTTAGTTAGGTTTAAATAGTTCTAAGTTCTAGGGAACTGATGACCTCAGAAGTTAAGTCCCATAGTGCTCAGAGCCATTTGAACCATTTGACAACCACGTCCGTGTTTAATATCCCGACATTAATTGTTCAATGTTACTGACTGTCTCTGTAAAAAGTTCACACCCGAAAGCAGCCAGAAGTTATTTAGTCGGACCCGATATTTTAAACGTCCTAAGCAGCCACTGAACCACGACCACTTACGAGTTAACACATTCAGTCGTTCCGTACGCTTCTTAAAAATATGTGCCTGCTATAATGTCTCGTTACCTGAACATTAATACATTAATACAGTAATTAATATTAAAAAGATGGCAGTTACAGTGATGTGTAACGTAAACAGTGAACTGAAAGTGAACTGTAAGGTATCCACCTGGTTGCTAGATGATAAACAGCAGTATGCTTGGATGCAATGAATTAGAAGATACCTGACACCCACTGAAGATGCCTTGTAAAAAAGGCGAATGACGAATGGATGCATAAATAAAAATAAAAATTTCGATGTGCAGCATGCAAAAAATGTATTTTCTTTTAAACAACTGCAATTTGTATACAGCTGCTGCGAAAATAGCCTCTACAAGAAAAGTGTTATTTGTACTTGTGTTTGCCGGCCGGGGTGGCCGAGCGGTTCTATGCGCTACAGTCTGGAACCGCGCGACCGCTACGGTCGCAGGTTCGAATCCTGCCTCGGGCATGGCTGTGTGTGATGTTCTTAGGTCAGTTAGGTTTAAGTAGTTCTAAGTTCTAGGGGACTGATGACCTCAGAAGTTAAGTCCCATTGTGCTCAGAGCCATTTGTAGTTGTGTTTTGTTCCAGCCGAGGTGCTTGCTGTGCCTGAGTTTGCGTTGTTCTCATTGACATTTCGTGTTCCGTTCTGTTTGTGTTGATAAGCGTGTCCATATTCTGGTCAAGATAGCGGTAGTGTAGCGGCTTGTATGTAGGACAGTCGGCTGTTCCCGACTTTCTGCAGACTCCGTTCAGTTTCTGGCATAGAACACAGCATATTTTAGGCTCATATAGCATTTCTCCGCACAGCTGTTGCACACGTCAATTTCCGTGCAGTGTTCTCTGTGTGACTGGGATCGTAACACTTAAAATCTAGAGTGTATATAGGCGACACTTCAGACACTGTCGTATTCTACAGACAGTTGCCACAAAGGCCTTGGTTTCCCACAGTTAAAATAAGAACCACTACAACCTCCCCCTTCCTAATCGGTCTACTGGATGCTGACCGCATATGCCTAGTGAAATTTTGCAGTGAAAAAGGCTATCGTTAGGTAAATAACACCAGTTAGTTGGAGGAAAATGTGCAACCGACTCTTCTGAAGGAAGAATCTATTCTAAATTTAAGCTAAATTTAGATGATAATTTTGAAATGGGTGGAAAATAATGCAATCGCTCACGAACCACGCAGGGGGAAAAAGGGTACCACGTAATATTTACTACAAAAATTACTGATATCACAAAGAAAACACTGATTAAGTAAAATGTGGATAATTAAACGGTCGCCAGCCTGCTAGGTCAATGAATCTCCAAAATCTTGAGAAAGGTAATGGCAAAGAAATTTTAGCAGATAATCATTGACATGGCAATAGAAGGTTGTCACGCGATCCCACAGCACGACACATCACGAGAAAATAAATGAATCAGAAAGCACTGATTTTGCGGTTACTTTTTCTCAAACACTAAATTTTGAAAATAACGTCAAATGAAATTATTGGCTAAATAAATGTTACGGAAAAAATAACATTCAGTAACGTCAGTGTAATACAATGCAAAATTTAGAAAAAGGCAGACTATTGACTTTTGATTATTGACAGATTGAACTGAATTTGCTTTAGGCAAATGAACAATTGATTTTACTTTTAAAACAGCAACAATAAAATACGTACTAAAGCAGCAGAAGTCACTCGCTAAGCTAAATACAGAATAAATGAAATTGCGCACTCTTAATTTGTGCTGTATCTTTAGTTATTAGTTTTTCCAGTGAAATTTTACTTTAAGTAGTCTGTGTTATGCAATATAAGAATGAACAGTTACTGAGGCAGAAAATGTAGACTGATACTGGTCATTACCAAATACAAAAAACTGGCAATAAATACTTAGTTAGTTTTCATATTCTTACGACACTCGGTGATTGTATGAACAGGAAAAGGACCCTGCTTGGTAATAACGTCTGAGGACAATGACAACACAGGTCCCCTACAAGTTTCCAATATTGACTCAAATGGTTCAAATGGCTCTGAGCACTACGGGACTTAACTTCTGAGGTCATCAGTCCCCTAGAACTTAGAACTACTTAAACCTAACTAACCTAAAGACATCACACACATCCATGCCCGAGGCAGGATTCGAACCTGCGACCGTAGCGGTCGCGCGGCTCTAGACTGTAATGCCTAGAACCGCTCGGCCACCCAGGCCGGCTCCAGTATTGACAGTTATTATTCACGTTATGCATACTTTGTGAAAGAAAATCAACTCGGCAAAGTCTCTACATTACTTTCTTTGTCTGTGAAGAGTCTTACGATGTTGTATCTGTGCAGACGACGAAGAATGTGGCCGATGACAATGCTGGCTGCCGGTGTTGGTGCTGCTGCTGTTAGATGAGAAGAACCCCCAGTCGTCCCCAGAGCCACGAATAATTACGGGACTGGTAATAGTTGGAACTGCTGCTTCCTCCGCCTATCCACTCCTACCTTACCCTCAGTACTCACGGGTTAACAAATCAGGCCCGTTTACACTGGCGCGAGCATAGCTGCACGCCACGTCAGCGGGAGCGCCCAACAAACACTACCGCACTCTTTCATAACTCAAGCTACTTTGCTTCCTCTCTGCTCGCAGCGCAACAGACTGTTCATACATTAAGATAAACACTGGCACAGCTACTAACATTTTATCGTTGCTGTCGAAACATTTCAATAAATTTCCCTTAGCTGTTAGCGAGCAATGTGCAATATTTTCCTTATAATTACAATCAATTATATACTGTCAAAAATAAATAAAGTGGTACATTGATTACGTATTAAATATAATTTCTGTAATACAGCTTCACAATCAAAAGTAAAGTGCACGTTATCAACGGATATTAAAATTTTCTATGGTGCAGAAGGTATTTTATATGCATTTTCGGTGTTACACACCTGGAAACTGAATCAAGTAACCATATATTACCATATGAGAGAGCTGTCTTATCGACTAAAAGCTGCACAGATTCTAGCACGTTGATCACTGCCTGATCAGCCAAAGGCCAGAGGTCTCTCTAAACACCACATGAAGCGTAAAATTTCGGATTTACCATAATTTCCTCTACATGTACTTATTACCACACAACACATTTCAGTGTAACAAATTCTCGAATAAGCACGGAATACGAGGCCGAGAAGCGACCACAAAAACAGCGCGTGGTTCACACATAGCAACATGTCAAGAAACACCAACCAGCATCTTGGAATGCTAATTTCCGAAATGCTGTTTATGCGTAAACACATAAAACACTGAAAGGCGAAGCATTTATCAATTAAATTAGGAAAGTAATGCTAAAACTGACTAGTGGCTCATTGCCACGGGGACTTTAAAGAAGAAATTTTAACTATGAGTTTTATGAGTTAAATTATGGAACTGAGAGGATATATGAGATAGGAAAAGTGAAAATAAAGTTAAATCTCGCTCACTCGCACAAGCATGTCATCACTCAAGCTACTCAAACAATGGCGGCGCTGAAGCCCATCATATCCAGCGTCTACAACACGAGTGTCCCCACGAATGTCTCCACCAGAAAGTCTCAGTGGCCTGTTGTTCATCCGTTTCCGCTAAGTCCTTTATCTGTTTAAACAGTGGTCACAGATTCTGCACTGCCCAACATTCGTTTGTCCTACTAACGTGGCATCTTTGACTACTATGGAAGCCAAGGCACGGAAGAGAAATTAGTGACTGTTTACAATACTTGGAAAACTTTCCCTCTCTGATCCCACACGCCAAATATGAACCTGAATTGTACTAAAATACGCTGTTGGAAAAATACATCGCCCTCAAGGATCTTGTTCAGTAGCACTAGGGTACAATATACACATACTGAGAGGTTTTAGTGTTAATATTTCATGTGTCATTATCATTGACGATCATATGGCCCTAAGGTCTGTCTCTGCACCCTCTGGATTGACTCTGCAAGCTGTAACTGAACTGAGTTTAAAGATAAATAGTGTTTGCGCCATTCATTATAAGTGTGGGCCGTTATTCTATATTTTATTCTCTCTCTACTCAAACGGGAGACTGACACTCCAGGTTAATGAACTGAGTTCTGATAGGCTTCGATAAAACGAATGCAAATGTACCCGTCAAAACTTTCATGGGAAACATGAATATTTAATGAAACAAGTGTTGTAAGACTTTGATTTAATACGATAAAATGAATATTAGAGAGTGTCAACCTGCGGCAACGTCTACAAGATAAAATCATAGATAAATCAACAATTGATTGCAACCTGTGGCAACTTTTCGCTGATATCCTTAGCATATATGTCATAGGGACTGGGGGAAGCTAATAATATCAAAAGAAATTTACTTATAACTGCAAAATGCCTACTGATTGTTATAAGGTCAATGGAAGTAACTATTCTAAAGAAAGGAAACGCGTGGCACCTCTGGGCGTAGTCTGCAGAATGAAGCTTGAAATAATAAAATTACGAAAATGTGACTATAATTTCCCCACACCTCATCTCATGGCTGTAGCACGGTATCGCCGTAGTACCACAGGTGATGGTTCAAGTGGCTCCAGGCTGATGACTTTGGTATTTAGCGTCCGTAATATCCTTCAAGTGACTGCAGAATCGATCATAGGTGGATCCAACGACTCTCGCCAGAAGCGTAGTCCAAATTAGCCACAATTTTTTTCTAATTTGGACTTATGTTATGCTTTGCCGAAGCTCTCAGTGTTGAATTCAGACAACAGAGGCTTCTGATCTTGATCTTGATCTCAGAACTCTACCGTCTCCACTTCTGATTTCTTTCTCAATGAGTCGGCCGTTGTGGCCGAGTGGTTCTAGGCTCTTCAGTCCGGAACCGCGCTGCTGTTTCCGAAAAGCTATCTATCACATAGGCTACAACCATGCCCCTCCGAAGACTCTGTACCGCTGCTGAATAGATTCAGCCAATTGAAACGGCATAGCATTGTGGGCCTGCAGGATGCTGGAAGGACGTATCGATAGACTGCTGCACATATCGAGCACAATCGACAGGTGGTTTGTGCTGCTTTTAATAGTGTTCTGTGGAACATTCCCGCACCTGTAGACCATCTCCTGGACGTCTGCACAGTACAGACACGCGTAAAGATAGATTCATTTGTGAGTATTGGTGGCCAACCGAACATCAAGAGACGAAGTCCAAGCATATGTTGCACGTACTAGCAGCAAGAAAAAGATCACATTTTCCTCTGGCCAGGCTACAACCAACACCACGGTAGCGCCAAGCATGAATACTATGGTGTCGTGAAAGAGTTGACGGACGACTGGAATGGCGCTCTTTTATCGTCAGTGATGAAAGTACGAGGGTGGCTCAAATCAAACCTTAAACATTTTTTTAAATATTATTTATTGTGCAGAAGTGGTACAAAGCTGTATCACTTTTCAACATAATCTCCCCCACGCTAAATGAAAGTCCTCCAGCGCTTACAAAGTGCATAAATTCCTTTAGAAAAAAAATCTTTTGGCAGTCCGCGCAACCACTCATGCATCGCGTGGCGTACCTCTTCATCAGAACCGAACTTCTTTCCTCCCATTGCGTCTTTGAGTGGTCCAAACACATGGAAATCACTTGGGGAAAGGTCTGGTGAGTATGGAGGATGAGGAAGACACTCAAAATGCAGGACTGTGATCGTTGCAGCTGTTGTACGGATAGTGTGGGGCCTTGCATTTTCAAGTTGCAATCCACGTCGCTTTGATTTGATTGCAGGACGCAGATGATTTTTTAGGAGATCTGTGTATGATGCACTGGTGACAGTGGTCCCTCTAGGCATGTGATGCTCCAAAAATGACGCCTTTTCCGTCCCAAAAGAGAGTCAGCATAACCTTCCCTGCTGATGGGTCGAAACCTCTTTGGTTTTGGTGATGAGAAATGGCGCCATTCCTTGCTCGCTCTCTTCGTTTCCGGTTGGTGGAAGTGAACCCAGGTTTCGTCCCCAGTAACGATTCTTGCAAGGAAGCCATGACCTTCTCGTTCAGCCGGCTGGAGTGGCCGTGCGGTTCTAGGCGCTACAGTCTGGAGCCGAGCGACCGCTACGGTCGCAGGTTCGAATCCTGCCTCGGGCATGGATGTGTGTGATGTCCTTAGGTTAGTTAGGTTTAATTAGTTCTAAGTTCTAGGCGACTGATGACCTCAGAAGATAAGTCACATAGTGCTCAGAGCCATTTTGAATCTTATCGTTCAAAGCGCCGAAGAAGGTCTTCACAAGTATCAACATGTCGTTCTCTCATATCAGGAGTCATCTGCCGTGGCACCCATCTTGCAGACACTTTGTGAAACTGGATCATACCATGCACAATATGGTGTGCTGACCCATGACTAATCTGTAATCATGCTGCAATGTCATTCAGTGTCACTAGGCGGTTTTCCTTCACTATGCCTTCAACTGCTGCAATGTTCTGTGGAGTCACAACTCGTTGTGCCTGACCTGTATGAGGAGCATCTTCCACTGAAGTCACACCATTTGCGAACTTCCTACACCATTCGTAAACTTGCTGCTGTGACAAACATGCAACACCGTACTGAACCTTCATTCGTCGATGAATTTCAATAGGTTTCAGACCTTCACTACGCAGAAACCGAATAACAGAACGCTGTTCTTCCCTGGTGAAAGTCGCAAGTGGGGCGGCCATCTTTATACTGATACTGCGACGGTATGTGTGCATCTGCACTATGCTGCCACCTACAAGCCATTCTGCACGCTGTTTGTAGCACGCTTACCAACTTACCCGATAACGGCGCGACATTTCGATGTTATTACAAGTTTAAGGTTTTCATTCGACTCACCCTCGTAGGTTGTGTCTGTGTTGGAGTGATGCACATACAAGCGAGTTGCCTATTTAAAGTGCATTCACCCAACGACACACAGGTCCCACCCTTACTTCGTGGTGTAGTGGACCATAATTTACAACTCGCGGACACATTTGGTGTTTCTGGAGGGTGAAGTAATAGAGCCCACTACATTTGACATTCTTTTCAGCAGGACAATGCACGTCCACATACGGCTGCTGCGACGCAGCGTGCACTTCGTGGCGTACAACAGCTTACCTGACCAGCAAGGCCACCAGGCGTCTCACCAATTGAGCATATGATGGTGCAGGAGCTAGATTGTTGTTCTCCGGGGCCTGCAGGAGCCGTTGCCGAGATGCAACAAAAGACGCAAGACTGTCCCAAGCTTCTTACGCCCTTTGTTGCATTTCAGGATGTCATTCGATCGTTTGCATGCGAGAATACACGTCTGCGCTGCCGCGAGACGGAGATACACTGTGTAATTGATGCGACTGTTAGAGCACAATTTACTGTGACATTTTTATTTCATTTGTTCTGAATTTGTTATCATATACACCTACAATCATGAACTCCCTGGCACCTCACTTGTCAGTAAAAACCTCGTCCATGAGTGTTTTGTACTTTTTCCCGCAGTGTAGATACGAATACAAATCTTACGCTGTTATTGTGATAGCTGCAGGAAACAGGGACCTTTCCTCCATATTGTTTGTAACACACAGTAAGTATGTGATGACAGATTCATCTGTGTGTGTACTTAAGATCGTACGGATACTACAGGGTAACATAATGGCCACTACGATCTGTGTCATTATGTTGACGATATGAAAATAACGTATTACACAAAGTAACACATGTCTCTACGAAAAGGCATTCGTTTTGTTAAAAGAGATACAGTTCGTCTGTCTATTGTGATATCCATGCACATATGAAGTTTTCATCCCTATGTGTGTGTGTGGGTATGTGTGTGTGTGTGTGTGTGTGTGTGTGTGTGTGTGTGTGTGTGTGTGTGTTTGCCACAGCCTCCAAGTACTTTTTTGACACTGGAATAAGGATGATTTAATCCCTTGTATTGTATTCCCCGCAAATTCGGTATTGATTATTAACATTTCACGAACTTCGAAATCATGAGAATGAATCTGTACATACATTAGGTAGTCACTGGGTGCGAGATCTGAGGTATGAGGACTGTTTGCGAGAAGTTTTTACCCAAATCGTCTGTACATTGTGTAAGGTAGAATTTGCGAGTACATCCTCGTTAACCAAGACAGTTCTTCATCTCATCTTTTCACGTCGTCGATTCTGAAAGCCGTATCAGTAGATTTACCTGATACCATTAAATTCGTACAACCATTTTTGTGCCAAGAAATGCACGTGCCTTTTAGCCCTGATTGCATTTGTTGGAGCCGGCCGGAGTGGCCGTGCGGTTCTAGGCGCTACAGTCTGGAGCCGAGCGACCGCTACGGTCGCAGGTTCGAATCCTGCCTCGCGCATGGATGTGTGTGATGTCCTTAGGTTAGTTAGGTTTAATTAGTTCTAAGTTCTAAGCGACTGATGACCTCAGAAGTTAAGTCGCATAGTGCTCAGAGACATTTGAACCATTTGTTGGAAATTATTCGACTTTCCTGAAAATGAATGTCAGTGTGCACTTGCTATATACCTCACTGACATAAGAAATCCACGTTTCATAAAAAAGCGAAAAAACATATACCCTCTGCCTCCACTCACCGTCGGTATTTCTTACTAGAAAACAGTGTTCACTTTCACAGTTCATTTCGCTGTTAGAGAAAGACAAAATAACAATGTTGTGAGGTACTTCGGCTCCTCGTATCTCGAGTATCTGTGGGTGTGCGTAGTTTAGCCGAAACGCAAACTTTTCAAAGCAGAACTTCTTCATAGTCTACCTGTCTTTAATCTAAGTCCTGAGAGAAGATGTCCAAGTAGAATTTCCCAACTATCGTTTAATGAGTTACCACAATCCAGCCAAGCTGGAATCTGCGGACGGCTACCAGGCGAGAAGGTAGGGTGTTCAATGCTGAGACCTCATGCTGAGCAACAGCGGAGTGTAGGTCTCAGTCCTATCTTTAGATTTAGAGCACTAAAGAGGGGACACGTTGCATTACTGCTAAACCATCGTAATTTTTACTACTGCAAATTTTATTCAAAATAAGTCATAATTTATAGGCTATGCACAAATTAATTACGAGTATTAGATGTCCAGTGATATGTTACATAAAACAAATTACAAAATGTCCTGTTTTATACTCTATAATGACAATTTTACTGCCCAAAATGTTGCGGGAAAAGGAGTCATAATTTATGCTGTGCACTAATTACAAATTGTTACAATTTTTAAGGCTCAAAGAGTATTTTGCACACAAAATGAGTAGAGAGCCTTTTACTCTCTGCTACCGTTACTCTGGGATTCTTCATACGGTTCCTCATTTCCTGCTTCAACATCTAGTCCCCCGTGCCCACAACGTTATCTTCTTGAAAAAATGGTTCAAATGGCTCTGAGCACTATGGGACTTAACTTCTGAGGTCATCAGTCCCCTAGAACCTAGAACTAGTTAAACCTAACTAAACTAAGGACATCACACACATCCATGCCCGAGGCAGGATTCGAACCTGCGACCGTAGCGGTCGCGCGATTTCAGACTGTAGCGCCTAGAACCGCTCGGCCACACCGGCCGGCTATATTCTTGAAGAAAATCATCCTCTTTACTAAAGTCTCCTTTGTCAGTGTCATAATCAGCTTCTTAAAGCAAATCACCCAGTATGTTAATGTCAAAATCAAACTTAGCATCACCATGTCGGCTAATTTCAGTAGCAAAAGACGAGATAAGCAGTGAAGAGGGCCAATGTGATATAAGCCGCACTGAGATAAATTCTAAGCCATAAAACAGGTATGCTGGCTGTTAAAAAAACAGGCGCACCATTACTTAGCATTCGTAATACACACATCAAAAAAAGTTTTACATCATCCCTGTTACCAGAACTCCTGAATATAGACGTTGACTGTGGGTATTATATCACAGACACAGTCCCTTTGACTGATCAGAGATGGCACTAAACCCTCCCAAAGATGCAGACAACCATGCATGAGCAGCGCCTATCAGACGGAAGGGGTCCAACAGCCGATCAGTTTCAGTCATTCCACCGGGAAGGAGGTACACGGCTCGTGTTCTCTGTAGTTCAACCACGCCTAGACGGTCAATACCGCCGTTCGAAAGCGTCCGCATTGTTACTTTGTGCCAGGAAGGGCTCTCGATAAGGAAAGTATCCAGGCGTCTAGGAGAGAACCAAAGCGATGTTGTTCGGACATGGAGCAGATACAGAGGGACAGGAACTGTCGATGACATGCCTCGCTCAGGCCACCCAACGGCTACTACTGCAGTGGATGACCGCTACCTACGGATTATGGCTCGGAGGAACCCTGACAGCAACGCCACCATGTTGAATAATGCTTATCGTGCAGCCACACGACGTCGTGTTACTCAAACTGTGCGCAGTAGGCTGCATGATGCGCAACTTCACTCCCGACGTCCATGGCGAGGTCCATCTTTGCAAGGACGTCACCATGCAGCGCGGTGCAGATGAGCTCAATAACATGCCGAATAAACCACTCAGTATTGGCATCACGTTCCCTTCGCCGAGGACTGTCGCATATGCCTTCAACCAGACAATCGTCGGAGACGTGTTTGAAGGCAATCCGGTCAGGCTGAACGCCTGAGACACAGTGTCCAGCTAGTGCAGCAATGCGCAGGTTCCCTGCTGTTCTGGAGCAACATACGCCGATGGTGGTGATGGAAGGCACTGTATCGGCTTTACGATACGTGAAAGCGATCTTCCGACCGACAGTGCAACCATATCTGCAGCATATTGGCGAGGCATTCATCTTCATGGACGACAATTCGAGCCCTCATTGTGCACGTCTTGTGAATGACTTCCTTTAGGATAACGACATCGCTCGAGTAGAGTGGCCAGCATGTTCTCCAGACATGAACCCTATCGAATATGCCTGGGATAGATTGAAAAGGGTTTTTATGGGCGACGCGACCCACCAACCACTCTGAGCGATCCACATCGAATCGCCATTGAGTGGGACAATCTGGACCTTCAGTGCCTTGATGAACTTGTGGATAGTAAGCCACGACGAGTACTGGCATGCAGCAATGCAAGAGGACGTGCTACTGGGTACCGGAGGTACTGTTGTGTACAGCAAGCTGGATCACCACCTCTCAATGTCTCGCTGTATGGTGTGGTACAACATGCAATGTGTGGTTTTCATAAGAAATATAAAGCGCGGAAATGATGTTTATGTTGACCTCTATTCAAATTTTCTGTACAGGTACCGGAACTCTCGGAACAGAGGTGATGGAAAACTTTTCTTGATGTGCGTATTTACGACGAGAGTACCAGTGACCGCAGAAGACAGGCAATAGAAAATACAGTCATTATTATTAACTATATTTTCCACGAAAGTACATCTCGTCTATGTCTACATCTACGTCTAAATGATTACTCTGCAGCTCACAATTAAGTGCCTGGCAGTGGACCCATCGAACCACCTTCAAGCTATATCTCTGCCGTTCCACTCTCGAACGACGCGCGGGAAAGACGAGCTCTCTAATCTTTGTGTGCCAGTTCTGATTTCTCTTATTTTATCGTGGTGATCGTTTCTCCCTGTGTAGATGGGCGCCAACAGAATATTTCCGCTGACGGAGGAGAAAGTTGGTGATTGAAATTCCCGGAGAAGATCCTGCGGTAACGAAAAACGCGTTTGTTTTTATGACCGCCACCCAAATTCAAGTATCATGGCCGTCGCACTCTCTCCCCACTGAAGCATACGTATGGCTAATGTATCTAGATTCGCAGGAATTACGAAGAGGTACTACCTGCAATCGCAAATTTTCAAGGGTTTAGTAAATTGTGGTTAAGGTCTAGTCTCCCATCCTTTAACAAAGCGAACGTGGGAGTGCTTCCATTAAAATTAGACCACCCCTGAGATTTCGGATTTTTGTTCAGTCCGAACTTTTGCTCCGTTTCTAGTGACTTCGTCATGGGCTGGACGATAACATCAATCTGTCATCGCTGTTCTAAACCACGTAGACGCCATGCGAGTACAGTTTCGCCGTGGACGTCAAATAGATTCTTATTAGAGCTAACGTTAAAAAAATCATTTTTTACCATCGACGTGCAACGGCCTTGCCGCAGTGGATACACCGGTTCCCGTGAGATCACCGAAATTCACCGCTGTCAAGCCATCCAGGCCGCCATGCGCTGTTGCCATTTTGCGGGGTGCACTCAGCCTCGTGATGCCAATTGAGGAGCTACTCGACCGAATAGTAGCGGCTTCGATCAAGAATACCACCGTAACGGCCGGGAGAGCGGTGTGCTGACCCCACGCCCCTCCTATCAGCAACCTCCAATGAGGATGACACGGCGGTGGGATGGTCCCGGTAGGCCACTCGTGGCCAAAAGACGGAGTGGTTTTTTTTTTACCATCGATTCCTAGTGACGACTTTGTGTAAGCCCATAAAAAAAAAACAAAATAAAAGAAAACAATTAATTTCCTATGATAGAGAATTGGAATGATTCACGATGCGACCTGAAAGCGACAGAGGCACGGTGTACTGCTCGTGCCAGCGGCAGGAGCCTCGCGACACAACGGGTGCCCTACTATAAATTAGGCGCTGCTTTTTATTATTACTATTAGTATCGCAGACTGTGCAGCGCAGGCCCCTAATGGCCGAGCACCCAGTATTTCAGGGGGGGGCAGAGGCCGCGGCTGCGGCTGCGCCACGCAACAGTAATTAATGGTGCGTGAAGCGCGCAGTAATTGAGGCGCACGCACTCCCGCACGCACGCGGGCCGGCGCGTGTTCTGGGCGCAGCGCACGCACGCGATCTGCGCGGCGCGTTCCACTTGAAGACGGCGCCGCATCCTCTGTTGATTCACATGCGCGTCCCCAGGCCGCCCCTGCCTTATCTTATCTGGCAACACGAATTTGCATTCTAAACGCGGCCGGAGAGGGCTGCAGGGCCCCACGCCTGCGCCCGCGGCTCGGGAGTTCAGCGCAGCGCAGCACCCCGCACACTGCCGTCACGTCGCAGCCTCTCCGCGCTGCCACACCTCTTACTCCGCCTTCCGCTCCGATATCTATTTCGACACTGTCCCACAACTTTCTTATAGTCCCTAGCTTTTCCTCCTCTTTCTCTGTAGGACCACGGATAGCCCCTTCGTGGACTGCATTTTCCTCTTCTTCTCCCAGAACCTCTTCATTCTTTCTCTTCTTCTCTCCCGCTCTTCTTCCGAGATCTTCAGTTTACGTTTCTCCTGGCGGCTCCATTGGTGACATTCTAATCTTTTCCTGTATTCTTCTCTGTCATTGATCTCCGGCATATTTGTCGGTGTATATTTGTTCCTCCAATTTTCCTTTCCTTCGACCTTGATCCCCAATTCCAACCGGTCCTTCCGAAGTTCAACAATCCACTTGGTTCCTGTCTTTTCCCTTGTCCTCCCTGTTGTTTCCCACACTCTCTTTGTCATTCTGTTCATACTCATCCTAACTACATGCCCAGCAAACCTTGCCGTTTTGAGTCTGATTTCCCTCGATATTGTTCTCATGTTCCGGTACAGTTCTTCCCTAGGTCTTCATCCACCTCTCTCCACCTCTTTTGGAACCTAGTATTTTTCTCTTCTTTCTCTCGTTGTTCTGCCCCATTTCTTCCTAGTGTCATCGTCTCAGCAGCATATAATACTGCATTCCTCACTGTTGCCTTGTAGTGGCTATTCTTTGCCTCTGTGGATATATTGTTTTTATTGTATATCTCTCTCGTCATGCAGAAGGCTGACCTCATCTTCTTTATCCTCTCTGTTATTCCCTCCTGTTCCTTCCTGTTATAAATTCTCCCACGTATTTAAATTTGTCCACCATTTGCACAGTGCCTTCCGGTGTTTCCCAATTTGCAGTGATGTTTAATGTCTTTGTCTTGTTACAGGCGATCCTCAGTCCCACCTATCTGGCTACCTTACTTAAGTTGTCGAGTTTTTCCTCCCCTTTCACCTTCTCCCTTTCATTGACTATCCCCCTTCCCCTCTTTCTCTCTCTTACTGTTTCTTCTCTCTCTCTCTCTCTCTCTCTCTCTCTCTCTCTCTCTCTCTCTCTCAACTGCATCATCCATCCATCCTATAGATCAGAAATGAGCTCTGTATACTCGCTTTAAACTAACCTACGTGTTCTGTGACGTCATCTCCGAAGTCGTCGACTCCCTGCGCTCCTAAACTCGACTCTTGAGTCTCCGCCGCTGTCCACGTGTCATTTGGGTCAGTTGTCAGATGCAATTGGGCTCTACTCGCTCAGAAAGGAGAGCCAGTAAACTAGTTCGCATTCCCGCTCCATGCGTAACCGTTTTGAAAGAAATTTTTGCACTAAATTACTATTCATTTATTTCACAGTCTTGATTTCGGCTTTACAGCCATTCTCAAGGGCTAGTTTAAATGTCACAAAATATCCAACTTGCCTAAATAGCTAATGTAATGAATGATCGGCTCGCAATGAATATTGTTTATACATATATTTATATAGGTAAAAAATTTCAGAACGCTGGTATAAATTTATTTTAATATTTAAGGTCTATTCAGAGAAAATCTAACATTTACGTTGTCACGTACACACTTTCGAGGATGTAGTGTAGTCTCTACACGGTTATTAACTATAAAAATAAATTACACAAATGAATTTTAAGCTACACAATACTCTGTTAGTGCATAAATGCAAGTTTCCATGGCCGGAAGATTATAGAAATAGTGCACTTCCTTTGTCGCAGGGATGTAACAATCACGTTGCTTTGGCCCAGTTTTAATTCGAGGTAGCACATATCATTTCTTGTGGTGAAGGCGGAAAAAATAAGAATGGTACAATTTTGTTTTCACTGGAAGCGTAAATCATAGCATGAAACGTATTCCAGGTATAGCTCCTCCACTAACAGAACACAGTTGAAGTTGTGTACTTGGCATCAGTTAATTTTCATCTCGCACACTCCGCATTTTCACGAAACACTGCTACGTTAAAGGCCATCTGATCCCGCCAATCGGTCATTTCGCCTCGTCAGTGCTACTTTACAGCAGCAAGATCATGTACTCATCTTACGTACTAACAATAATTCATGACCAGCCTTACACTGCATTCTGCTTCAGTAAGAGAGAACGAGTCGACGAGTATGAAGCGGCCGCAGCGCCACGGGCCTCGGACTCCTCATGCAAAAATTGGAAATTTGTGGTAAAGATTATGAGACGAAACTGCTGAGGTCATCGGTCCCTAGGCTTACGCACTACTTGAACTTAAACTAACTTACGCTAAGGACAACAACACACCCATGCCCGAGGACTCGAACCTTCGACGGGGGGAGCTGCGCGAACCGTGACAGGACGTCCAAGATCGCACGGCTACCCCGCGCGGTACTCGTCATGCTCGTGGAACTAAAGCGGTAACGAAGGAATCCCGTTAGCACCGATGTAGTAGTACGTCTACACTGAGACACATGTACCGCAACTTGCATGAGCGCCATACCAATTGGACATGTTGCGATAGACCGTCTCATAAAAAAGTTGACATAACTTGTATGAGGATCTTCTTGCCTATACAACTAACATATATCTTTTGTATCTAGCTTTTTCGTGATATACTCGACAAGCTGCAGAAGTGGGCACATGCGCAGTAACAGTCTTCCTTGCTGCCAAGCCAAAATATTTGTGTACAAATGCCTGTTTCATCTTGAGTATTCTGTGTAGTCTGTCGTATTCCTTGCGTCTTGTGGGGTTTCCTTTCTTCATCTAAAACCACAAGTGCATCAGCAATTAAAAATGTGAAGTATTCCACATCGTTTTCGGAAGCCATCGTGAATTCTGAACAGCTCATCGAAATCACTTATACAAAGCGCCAGATGTAAATGCACGATCATACATGTATGACTTGCAAGTAGCGCGCTCATGAAAGTCACGATATACAGGACGGTCCATCTGAAGTTTCGGGGGAGGAAAACTATACATAGGGTAAAAATAGTGGGTAAGACAAGTTCGTAAGCTCAAAGGAGGACATCAAATGATACTACACGTGACCCCCAGCGCCCGTTCCCTTGGGTGGGGTGGGGGGCAACTTATAAATCTTAAATGGAAACCCCATTTTTATTCCAGATTCGTATTATCCATAAAAAAAGTTATCAAGTTTTGTCTGAAAAAAATTTTTAAACCATTGACAGATGGCGCTGAAATCGAGAAAAATTTAAATTTGGGAAGAACTCCGATTTATTTAGAATGATCCGAGAAGGACGCATCAAATCGATACAAAATGTGCATGCATGTCGCGCATACTACTCCCGGTACAAATCCTAGATGTAAAAGTATCTTAACAGTGGCGCCTTGATTAGTGAAGTATGCAACCTGAACGTAAGACTAGTACTCGCTCCGTTCCTGATCTCTACTCCATCATCCGCCTTCACATCAACCCCCTCCATACCCACTTCACCGTCCTAACGTTTCTGTACTGCTCTCTCTCTCTCTCTCCTTTTCCTCATTCGCTTCTCCTATCCATCCCTCCTCAGCTCTTTTTCTCTTCCTTTTCTTTCCTTTCCGATTACACCTCCCTCTGACTTTCTACCTCAGCAAATGCCGCCGCACTCTCTCTCTCTCTCTCTCTCTCTCTCTCATTCTCTATTTTTCTATCGCTCTCCTTCCTCAATGTTTCCATTTTTCTGGTCTCTGAGCGTCATCTTTTGTGTACTACTTTATGCATCCCAAAAACACACGCTGAAGCTTTAATTTCTGAGATAAATAATTAATATACAGTTTTGTTTCTGCTTTAAGGATTAAATTAACTCATTTACTTCGATGCTGGCCTGTTAACTAAAATCAATTGAAACACGATTCAATGTGCACACCTTCCGAAAAGAGAACATGTTAGAAGAATAAAACGGAAATACGATGTGTCAGATAATGAGACATTTATGTTTGCAGATACATATAATGAACTAGCGGCATAAACAGCACAACACAAATTTTATAATGAGTAAATTACGTCACAAAAATAAATAATGACCAGATGCTGAGAGAGCTAAGTTTACCTGGGGCGTTTTGCCTGAGAAACACTAGAGGCCCTTTTTATAGGACTGCAAGTTCCGACGAGAGTTAAGAAAAGCGAAGCCTTTATAGTTCAACTAGTATTTATGGCATGCTCGCCACAGTAGTTATCACAATCACATACAGCGCGTAGCGATGATCCGGAGCAAACTTGAGTGACCATCCTATCTCATAAGATATACAGTTCGTCCGTAGGCAGTTTTTGCAGTCAAGGTCAGAGTCCGATTCACAGCAATCTTCATTAACCCGAAGGTTAATTCCTAACCAGTGTCCAGCTCACAATTATGTGAAGGACTATGTGCGAAACTAAAGCAGATACAGCATGGTGAGAATCAAGTACATACGAAATGCCTGTAGCGCTTTTTTCTGTTTGAAGTATCGATGTTTTAGTCCTTCACTGAACCAAGAATATTGCAGTTGTAACGATAGGCAATAATAGGCCTAACAGGGTCTTAACCGACCGACTGTATATTGTCGTTTGGATGGAATCCAGGTTATAATATTACTTTAGAGTCGTCCTCTAAGGTGGAAAGTGCGACGTTGATGAGAATTTCGTGGTTTGGGACATGCGATGCCTATGTCTTGCACATGGGGTAAGGTTTGTCGAAGGTGATATACGTTGGTGTACAGTCTGATGACATTCTGAAGCGCTGTTTTCATGGAATCCATGTTGGTGACTATGTGATTATCGCGAATATGTTCGCAGGGGGCCCCGCGTAAGATCCGAAAGAGAACATTATTTTGCAGGATTATAGGCATTGTAATTCGGTAGTGGACGCTATGCCTCAAGCTGTGCTCCGTACAAAAGGACTGAGAGAACGGTCGACTTGTAGAGCCGAAGTTTGGTAGACTGGTGAAGTGCGTCGTCGATGCAAAATAGCACCGAAGTTCTAGCTATTTGTAGGCTCCTTCTCCGTTCGTCCTGGATATGGGCATGGAAGAAGAATCCACCGTCCAGGATAATCCCTAGGTAGCGTACAGTATGCGACCATAGGATTCTGCGGCCTTGCACCTGGACAGGATGCACACCCGAGAGTCGCCTGAAGGAGAATAACGTAAATATCCTGGCAGCACCAAGAGACGGCCTTGTCCATCTGATGCTGTAGTCAGAAAGCTTAGGCAAAGTGTTGTCTCTTGTTTTTTAAATAATGCCATGTCGTCGCAAATTGAGCAATAAGGTCTTTGTCAACTCGGGGTAAGTTGTTAGCGGTGGTAGGTGGTTCTGATCTATCTTGTATTCAGCCCTCCGTGTTGTAATCGGCAACCTCCGCAATTAATTCTACGTCTGCTGGCGGCGTACCTGCCTCCGTGGTGCCCTCTCTGTTGGTGTGGTCTGTCTCCGAAACCATCCCGATGTTTATATATTTTGTCATAATTAGTTTCCCAGTGAGTAGCGCAAGCAGTGGCGAGATGTGCGGCCAGCCACGCCACTGCCACTGGGCTGGCTCGTCGTACCGTTCGCATTCTCGGCTAGCCGCAGTGAATGTCGGATCATCGCTATGCGGAAACCCATAACGCCATCAACGAATAAGTATGGTTCAGGCGGCACTGGCAGACATGGGCAAGGTTGTCACCTCGAAACAGCACCGGGTAGTGAGTCCGCCTGATTGCTCCAACACTCCGACATCACAAAATTCTATGTTCAAATGTTCTTCTCCGAGGCTGAAGCCGAACAGCAAGATGTTCTCCTCTCTTTCTCTTGCTCTCTATCCCAGTGTTCATTCTCATTGGTCCATCTGTGCTCAGATTACAAACTAGTGGCTTCCACTAGGAAATCTTAGCCCTGGTTTGTTCAACCAGAAACAAATTCTTACGGAAACATATCGCGATTGTAATTTCAGTGTTTGGCTGCCATTTGCTTCTGGCCACGGGCGAATTCCTTGTAGGAAAGTCAGGTTACATCAAATTGATCTTTTCTGGAGGCTTCCTTGGTGTTTTCGTGCCATCCTGGAGAATTCGTACTCAGTTTTATGGCTGCCCGGACGTGGCAACCATAATTTGGATATGGAGGAGGACGTGACCAGGTTGTGACTAAAATCTGGTGGCAGGAAAACGATTAGCGACAAATAAGCGCCAGCTAGTAATAAACAGTTACTTAGCTTTATTGGCAGCGAAGAGTGTACCGTAGATACAGTTCCAATTAGTATCCAAAGAATATTCCTGATTCGTGGCCTAAGTCGTTATACAATATTGAATCACACAGCGAGCTAGCTAACCAGACAACGAACGACGGCACTGACGACTGCAACGAGCTGTCTGCAAGACCCCCTGAACTCGGGGCCAGCGCTCCTGTTATATCGTGTAGCCAGAGGCCGCTGTAGGCCCCAGCTTAGCACTGGCGCGACGTCTTCGGTCGGCGGCAACGCCATGCGCCGCCGGCGGTCGCGACGGGAAACTGTCGCAAGCGATGCGACGGCAGGGCGCGCGCGCTTTTCGGTTAGGTCAGAGATGGACATTTCCTAAGTGTACGGCCTATGATTTAGAGATGGCGTAGCTCATGAGTTGGTGCGAGCAAAGCCTCGTCTGGTCTGAGTGGTACGCCTTCCTATCACTGTCATTTTAGATGATTCGTGCACAGTGTTTTTTTTTTTTTTTTTTTTTTTTTTGAGTCATCAGTTCTGACACAATTTTCAAAATTCGTCCGTAGCAATACATCTCAAGTGCTTTGATTCTCTTCTATTCTGGTTCTCCCACAGTCCATGTTTCACTACCATACAACGTTGTGCTCCAAACGTACATCCTTAGAAATTTCTTTCTCAAATCAATGCTTATGTTTGATACTAGTAGCCTTTTCTTGGCCACGAATGCCATTTTTGCTAGTGATTGTTTTTGATGTCTTCTTGCTCCGTGCGTCATTGGTTATTTTGCTGCCTAGGTAGCAGAATTCTTCATCTACTTCGTGACCGTCAGTCCTGATGTTAAGTAGCTTGCTATTCTCATTTCCGCTCCTTCTCATTATTTTCGTCTTTCTTTGATTTACTCTCAATCCATATTCTATACTCACTAGACTGCCCATTCCATTCAGCATATCATGTAATTCTTCTACACTTTCACTGAGGACAGTAATGTCATCAGAGAATCGTATCATTGATATCCTTTCACCTCGAATTTTTATTCCACTCTTGAACCTTTCTTTTATTTCCATCATTGCTTCTTCGATGTACAGATTGAACAGTAGAGTCGAAAGACTACATATCTGCCTTACACCCTTTTAAACCGAGCACTTCGTTCTTGTTCGTCCACTCTTATTATTACCTCTTGGCTGTTGTATATATTGTTTATTACAAGTCTCTCCCTATAGATGACCCCTATTTTTCTCAGAATTTCGAACATATTGCACCATTTTACACTGTCGAAAGCTTTTCCCAAGTCAACAAATCCCATGAACGTGTCTTGATTTTTCTTTAGTATTGCTTCCATTATCAACCGCAACGTCAGAATTGCCTCCCTCGTGCCTTTACCTTTCCTAAAGCCAAACTGATCGTCATCTAACACACCCTCAATATTCTTTTCCATTCTTCTGTATATTGTTCCTGTAAGAAACTCGAATGCATGGCCTGTTATGCTGATTGTGCGATAATTCTCGAACTTGCACTCTTCGGAATTATGAGGATGATATTTTCCCGAAGCTCAGATGGTATGTCGCCAGACTTATGCAGTCTACACAGCACCGTGAAGTGAAAGGCGCTTTGTTGCCACTTCCCCCAGTGATCTTTGAAGTTCAGATGAAATATTATCCATCCCTTATGCCCTGTTTGATCGTAAGTCTTCCAAAGCTCTCTTAAATTCTGATTCTAGAACAGGATCCCCCATCTCTTCTAAATCGACTCCTGTTTCCTCTTCTATCACATCAGACAAATTTCCTAGCCACCGATACAGGCCTTCAGTGTACTTCTTTTATCTAACCGCTCACTCGTTTGCACTCCTAATGTTACCACCCTTGCTTTTAATTTCATCGAAGGTTGTTTTGACTTTCCTATTTGTTGATTTAGTCCTATCGACAATCCTTTCTTTTTAATTTTCTTCACATTTTTTGTACAGCCATTTCGTCTTAGCTTCTCTGCACTTCCTATTTATTTCGTTTGTAAGCGACTTGTGTTTCTTTATTCCTGAATTTCCCTAAATATTCTTTCATCAATCAACTGAAGTATTTCCTCTGTTACCCATGGTTTCTTCACAGCTACGTTCTTTGTACGTTTAGCTTTCCAACTTCTTTGATTGCCCTTTTAAGTGATGTTCATTCCTCTTCAACTGTATTGCCTACTGCGATTTTCACGTTGCTCGCCGACAAAATCCGCATTGCATGTGCAAGAGTTGAATGCAACTGGAAAGCCACCTTTTGGCCACTCCTGTTCTGTTCTCAATCACTACAGCACACAAATAACGCTGCAGAATACTTGAGTGCGACGGAAACTTCTCTAAACCACAGCAGGAAGAGATTCTCGATGATACGGGTGCTCACTTACTACTGCTCCGTATTTATTTGGAGAGTACTGTAGTATGCTGCACTGTAGTCCGTCTATTGGCTGCTACAACCCAAAATAGTCAACAGGAATCTCCGTCTGTGAAACGATGATTCCCATCACAGATGACTCTGGTGGCTGTGGTGTTCCCTGGCTTGATATTCACAATAGGACCTTGTGTGTGTCACAAGCCCGACTACTCCAGAATGTCCCCTGTTCTGCTTCTTTAAGGTGAACTCAGGCATTTATCGGGAAAGACGCCGAAAGCATAAGCTGAAATAATAATATTTAGATGAGGAACTTAGGGATCGTTCGGTTCAAGCTATTACTCTTGTTACTACTCTCGGTTAAACGAATTTCTGGTATGTAAATTAAAAAATTGAGAGAACACTTCACTGCAGTCTTCTTGTGACGGGGCCTGAAAATTACTTTCTTCCAGAGCAATTATCACGAACGCTTAGAGGATACAACATTTCACGTTGAATGCAAGAAGTTTCTGAAATGATCCCGATTATTCGTTCAGATTTAGTGAATATCATTTTGATGAAATAATATTTTGCTTCTGTACGCTTCCAGAATAGTTCCTTGATAGCTTGTCTTTCAGACGGTTTCTATTGGCGGAGACCTGTTGTATTTCCTCTCTTTGACGTAACCCTTCCGTATTCCAAAGCGCAAGAAGGCTCCTTCCGTTCGGAGAGGGAAGTTTTATACAACAGTCTGCCCATTCAGTTTATTTTTCTTTGAGCCTGGCGCCGAGGTCGTAACGAGAAAGCAATTTCCTCCTACACTTTAACTTCTACCGAATTAACTTTTCTGTATCCGAATTGGAATAGGAATATCTGAAAGCAGCCCTCAACCGGCGCCCGTTTTGTCCAAGTAAATGGTCCAACCCGGCCCTAGCCGTCGGGCGGGAATGGGCACAAAAATCTAATTTAAAGAGGAGAGTACGCGGGCGTGCGAGCGCGGGTAACTTATTCAGCAGCTCCGAGCTTCCCGCCTTAAATGGGAATTATTAAAATGTGCAAGGTCTGGGCGGCAGCCGGCACGGAGACTAGCCGCGCGCGCCGCCCTGCGGCAGAGCCGCGAACCAACAGCGCGCGTTGCGTGGCGCCAGGTTCCCATCGCACAGTGGACTTACAGCGCGCCAGCAAGGCGCTGCTCGTCGGACATACTTTCATATTCAGTCCACATTTCTCTTGCTCACAAAGTTCACTTTCCGTCTGCAACAAGCAGATAGTATCTGATTAGCAGATTATTGGCAAACTTTTTGAACACGTCACATCGTGTAAGTATGCACGGATGATACACTCTTGCAAATTCGAGGTAGTAGGTGTAAAAGAGACAGCAAAATGTTATTTACAACTAGTACAGAAACCAGACTGCAGTTCTAAGAGTTGAAGGACATGAAACAGAAACAGTAGTTGAGAACTGAGTGAGACATGATTGTAGTCTTGCGCCATGTTACTCAGTCTGTACACTGAGCAAGGTTTGAAGGAATAGAAGAAGAAACTTAGATAGAGAATTAAATTTCAGGGAAAGGGAACAAAAACTTTGCGGTTTGCTTATGACATTGCAATACTGTCAGACAGCAAGGGACTTGGAAGAGCAGGATACATTGTCCACTGAAAAGGGATTATAAGACGAACTTGAGCAGGAGTGAAACTAGGGTAATGGAATACAGTCTTATTAAAAGGGGTGTTACTGATGGATTTATATTAGAAAATGCGACATGAAAAGGAGATGCGTTTTGCTATTTCTCAACAAAATTATGGATGTTGGCCATACTACAGAGGACATAAAACGGAGACATGCAGAAGCAGAAAAAGTTTCTGAAGAAGAGCGGTCTGTAACATCGAAAGCAAATTTTCCAAAAGAAAATGCTTGGGCAAGCTCCTACGAAAATCAATAAATAAGTAAAAACTATCGTTACAAAAAAATTTGAAAATAAATTTTTCACTACAAGCCGTGGAAAAAGCAGAACCACTGACATATGTGGACTGAAAATAGTATATGAAGTTTATGGATGCAAGTAATATATATTTTATCGTGAAAACATAAAAGTATTCCGAGATAAAAAAAATAAAATATGCAGTAAGAGGTGTAAAACCGTTTCGCCTGTGTAATGAAAAATGTAGTACCTGATAGATCTGCATTCTGTTAGGCCTTGTAGAAACTTCCAGTGGGGAAGTTCTTAAGAAAACTTTGGAATTAATTTTGGTAACATCTGAGACATCATTACCGTACCGTGTCACTTATGAAGGCATTTTGTTTGCGAGAGCATCCGTGCACGACAGCGGGCGAGTACTTGTATGCCGCTGTCAAGATTTTAGATCCGACGCCTCGCCTTAAGACGACCGATAATGTCCCTTACCTCCAGAAAAAACTTTTATTTGCAGTTCCTACTGTCCCTTCGTGACTGCATCCATCACCAAAATCGCCGATATACGCCATACAGAAGTAACTGTAGGTACTTTTTCAGGCAATGTTTCCGTTGAAGTCTTGAGGAAAATCTATCTTTGCATGTGGTTTTGAGCAATCCAAGTTTTATCGAAGTGTACTACGAAACTGTTTATTGTCCTCAGCACGCAGTAAATGTGTTTCACACAGAACTTCGTTCCTGCTGCTGCAATGTGTCTCCATTCCATTAAAAAAATCATGAAAACAAATGAGCAGAAAAGACAAACACCGCAAGCCTTTGGGCAAGAATAACTTTTTTAATTTATTTATTTCTTTTTTTTCTACGGACATCTCTTTAGCCGTTAAATACTCTGCTCTGTCGTAGTATCGAAGTATAGTTCTGCGTACTATCTTTTGTCAGATTCGTCAAATTCCATGATTTCCGTTCTTGCAGAATCAAAACACGTGCTCACATCTAGAGATTCTGTCGAATATTACTGCACTGTTAATACGCAATACAGTCGATTCGGAAATACCACAACGTTTATGAATGTACGTAAAATTTGTTATCCCTGGCTTCTTCACTATTGGCTAGATTAGTAAGAAAGATCTTCAGTACGGTTGTTTTAGATTGATTTTTAATGTCTTCTCGCCCTTTATGTACACCGAGCGGCGTGGTATTACACAGAGATCCTTGCTCCTGCTTTTCGCTCACTAACGAACACACGTCAATGTTCCGTTTCACGGAACGGATTGAAACCACACGTGCGCACACGATATAAGCACTGAAACACAGAATATTCAGCTGACCCACTGCACTGGTAACACTGTATATGCTGCAATGAAACAAAGAGGTGGACGAATCACAAGCCTTACAGAGTGGTTTTGATCTTTAGGGTCTAATTTTCGGCCACCTTAATAAAGTGATTCTGAATCATCCAACTGCGAAAATTAGAAATCTTTGGCATAAATCGATTAAAAGAAGAGATGTGTTACAGAACACATCCTCAGGCACAATGGAATCGTCAATTCGATATGGAGGGAAATCTGGCGAATAAACCTGTAGATTGTGACCAAGGATCGAATACAGTAAAAAAAAATGGATGTAGTTTGCAATAGTTTTGCAGCGATGTAAAGGCCTGAACAGGAGAAACCATCATGAAGAGTTGCAACACACCAGTTTTCCAACTGAAGAACAAAGCAACAACTAGCAAGCAAGACGAAACGGAATAAAAACGTAAAATCAGTTTTAGGGAAGGAGAATTAAAGTCTTATTTTGTTGGAAGGCTACACAAGATGCTAGTGCGACTATCTCTAAGATGTTATTCCAGTGTTTGGAGTCTTTGTGAAGTAGGGATAACAATAGACATAGAAGAAATCCAGAGGCGATCTACTAGGTTTACAAAGTTCACACGAAAGTGCAACGTAATCTCTCTTGGAACTTGAAAGGAGAGTCCTTGGAGGATAGACAAAGTAGTTCTCGTGAAACCTTGTAGGATAAATTTAGAGAAGCTTTATTCCAAGAAGACCATAGGACCATTATGCTGCAATCGACTTACATCTCACTTAGGGAAATTAAGACACGTGCTGATGCATAGGGGCGTTAATTCTTGCCTTGCTCGATACGCGAGTGGAACAGGAAAAAGATCTAAATAGTTGTAGGATGTACATTCTACCATGTTCGGCACATTAGCTTTCGGAGGAGGTGTGTTCATGTAGATGTAGAAACTGTTTTCGTTCATCTCTTGCTCTGTTCTGTACATTACGTACGACAGTGATCCGGGAAGTAAAGATCTGTTGCGCTTAGGCTCTGTGCAGAGTGCTATCAGCCTTCTATCCCAAGTCGAATGATTCCCTCTACATGTTGCCTCAGTGGTATGTGAGCGCCAGTCGGAATAAATTTTTACTGAGCTTTCTGTGATTTTTTAAAATAAAGTGTGTGATACACTTCTGAGGTATTATTCGATTTCTAAATGCAGGATACTTGAAACTTGCAGAAATTTACTCTCCTAAAGTAAATAAATGATGATACAATAATGAACGAAAGAAATGTGAGAAAATGATATGAAATGGCCAATATCGGATGCTCAAATGTCAGTCACGGGTCCAGACACAGATGTCTGTCAATCACTACAGATCATGTGAACATTCAAGTGAGGAATGAAATAGTGCAAAACTGACATGTAGCCCTAGACGATTTATAGATTTATTTCCCAAATATTTCTTGTTCTTTGCTTGGTGTATCCATGTTCGACCTTTCTGTTATAGTAGGTCCAAACGGGTTCCCTGGAAACGGAGTAATCAACACAAAACTCAGAGAATGGCTACAGCACTGACATTTTTGAGCCGATATCACGCATATGCCTCGTGATGCGATAGGCTCCTCTCACTGCATCTTAAAGACAGAACGCCAGTTACTGCAGTTTCATTTTCACTCATCACACCCCCCAATAAAAGCGAAGATCACTATCCTGACAACGGAGGAAGTCATGATGATGGTTTTTTGGTATCGTATGGCGATCTCTTGCTAGAGATGGTGCAAGAACGCACAGTAACCAGTGCAGATCGGCGAGAAATGCAAAGTCGTAGGCGTTCCACGTCTTGCTCGGGGTATTTGTGCATCTTCACGGCTTCACATTGCCCCTCCCCGTTTTTGTATGTGGGTGCGTGCGTGTGCGTGTTTGTGTGTGTGTGTGTGTGTGTGTGTGTGTGATTTTTCATAGATCTAACTGGTTTGATGCACCTTGTGTGGAGAGCTTCCTAGTACCGAACCATATTCGTACCACTGTCATGGACAACATTATTGCTCTCTTGAGTGTCGAGCCAAAACTTCAATACAGACTTAACATTCTTACTTGCCTGTTGTGTTCTCATGTGTACTTTCAATCACTGAAAACTAATCTGTTTCAGATCTTTTATCTCCAACTTCAGTTGGACGAATGAGTCTTGGGACACATTTCCGGACATATGCTGTAATGTGCTGCTTCGATAGTACATTTTCAATTGCTTCCCCTCAGACCGGACTTTCATCATTATTTTTAAGTGAGCTGCATCGAAGGTGTATGCAAATAGGAAACTATGATATTTTGCTTAGACGACTATCTTGAAGTTGGCTTCTTTGTCCTCTTTGGATACATGTCAAGCCCGCAGGCTTTCTTCTAGTCCGGGGAAAATTAACAAATGAAAAAAATGTGACAATCGTATAATTCTCGATTTGCTTTGCCACGGTTTGTGCGGTGGCTCTCGACAGCGAGGTAAATCTGTTGGAATCCTGGTGGTGGAAGAAATTTTGGCAGGCTGTGGGAGGAGTGGTGGTGGTGTTAAATTCCTGACCACCAGATTTCTTTAAATTACAGACCTCTCCGCAGTGTCTCATGAAGTGAGGGCAACTGACACTGTTGATGGTCGGATTGGGACACTCCACACAGACATACAAGATATACATTCTGTATCACGAATAGTGTAATGGAGCATGTTGCAAATAAACTAACAAAAAAAAAAGAAGATCAGGGGCACTGTACAAAGCTAAGACTTTACATCTTTTTTAGAGACAATCGCTGGCACATACTTAGCAGAACTCATATAAATTAACTTATAAATTGTATGTTAAAACTTTAAAGTTATTCTAAATGGTTATATTTTGACTTGAATTTTTCTTTATGTAAACGAAGATATTGATACCTGCCGGTATCAATCTTTTTTTGGTCATCAGTCTACTGACTGGTTTGATGCGGCCCGCCACGAATTCCTTTCCTGTGCTAACCTCTTCAACTCAGAGTAGCACTTGCAACCTACGTCCTCAATTATTTGCTTGACGTATTCCAATCTCTGTCTTCCTCTACAGTTTTTGCCCTCTACAGCTCCCTCTAGTACCATGGAAGTCATTCCCTCATGTCTTAGCAGACGTCCTATCATCCTGTCCCTTCTCCTTATCAGTGTTTTCCACATATTCCTTTCCTCTCCGATTCTGCGTAGAACCTCCTCATTCCTTACCTTATCAGTCCACCTAATTTTCAACATTCGTCTGTAGCACCACATCTCAAATGCTTCGATTCTCTTCTTTTCCGGTTTTCCCACAGTCCATGTTTCGCTACCATACAATGCCGTACTCCAGACGTACATCCTCAGAAATTTCTTCCTCAAATTAAGGCCGGTATTTGATATTAGTAGACTTCTCTTGGCCAGAAATGCCTTTTTTGCCATAGCGAATCTGCTTTTGATGTCCTCCTTGCTCCATCCGTCATTGGTTATTTTACTGCCTAGGTAGCAGAATTCCTTAACTTCATTGACTTCGTGACCATCAATCCTGATGTTATGTTTCTCGCTGTTCTCATTTCTACTACTTCTCATTACCTTCGTCTTTCTCCGATTTACTCTCAAACCATACTGTGTACCCATTAGACTGTTCATTCCGTTCAGCATATCATTTAATTCTTCCTCACTTTCGCTCAGGATAGCAATGTCATCAGCGAATCGTATCATTGATATCCTTTCACCTTGTATTTTAATTCCACTCCTGAACCTTTCTTTTATTTCCGTCATCGCTTCCTCGATGTGCAGATTGAAGAGTAGGGGCGAAAGGCTACAGCCTTGTCTTACACCCTTCTTAATACGAGCACTTCGTTCTTGATCGTCCACTCTTATTATTCCCTCTTGGTTGTTGTACGTATTGTATATGACCCGTCTCTCCCTATAGCTTACCCCTACTTTTTTCAGAATCTCGAACAGCTTGTACCATTTTATATTGTCGAACGCTTTTTCCAGGTCGACAAATCCTATGAAAGTGTCTTGATTTTCCTTTAGCCTTGCTTCCATTACTAGCCGTAACGTCAGAATTGCCTCTCTCGTCCCTTTACTTTTCCTGAAGCCAAACTGAACGTCACCTAGCGCATTCTCAATTTTCTTTTCCATTCTTCTGTATATTATTCTTGTAAGCAGCTTCGATGCATGAGCTGTTAAGCTGATCGTGCGATAATTCTCGCACTTGTCAGCTCTTGCCGTCTTCGGAATTGTGTGGATGATGCTTTTCCGAAAGTCAGATGGTATGTCACCAGACTCATATATTCTACACACCAACGTGAATAGTCGTTTTGTTGCCACTTCCCCCAATGATTTTAGAAATTCTGATGGAATGTTATCTATCCCTTCTGCCTTATTTGACCGTAAGTCCTCCAAATCTCTTTTAAATTCCGATTCTAATACTGGATCCCTTATCTCTTCTAAATCGACTCCTGTTTCTTCTTCTATCACATCAGACAAATCTTCATCCTCATAGAGGCTTTCAATGTATTCTTTCCACCTATCTGCTCTCTCCTCTACATTTAACAGTGGAATTCCCGTTGCACTCTTAATGTTACCACCGTTGCTTTTAATGTCACCAAAGGTTGTTTTGACTTTCCTGTATGCTGAGTCTGTCCTTCCGACAATCATATCTTTTTCGATGTCTTCACATTTTTCCTGCAGCCATTTCGTCTTAGTTTCCCTGGACTTCCTATTTATTTCATTCCTCAGCGACTTGTATTTCTGTATTCCTGATTTTCCCGGAACTTGTTTGTGCTTCCTCCTTTCATCAATCAACTAAAGTATTTCTTCTGTTACCCGTGGTTTCTTCGAGGCTCCCTTCTTTGTACCTATGTTTTCCTTCCCAACTTCTGTGATGGCCCTTTTTAGAGATGTCCATTCCTTTTCAACTGTACTGCCTACTGCGGTAATCCTTATTGCTGTATCTATAGCGTTAGAGAACTTCAAACGTATCTCGTCATTCCTTAGTACTTCCGTATCCCACTTCTTTGCGTATTGATTCTTCCTGACTAATGTCTTGAACTTCAGCCTACTCTTCATCACTACTATATTGTGATCTGAGTCTATATCTGCTCCTGGGTACACCTTACAATCCAGTATCTGATTTCGGAATCTCTGTCTGACCATGATGTAATCTAATTGAAATCTTCCCGTATAGGATTCCTAATGTACAGTCAGTTCCACAAGAAAGTGTACATCGTTATTCATACGGAAGAAAAGACACTATTATAAATATATGTTTACATGAAAATATGTTTACATGAAAATACATGTTAGTACTAATTGCACAATTACGTAGTATTTAATCCAACTGCCGCCATTATCGATCACATCTTGGCAACTTTTTGGCACGCTTTTCATGAGATTTTCTGCATATTCTCTCGATAACGATCTCCATAACGTCCTGATTTTATATGACAGCAGCTTCAAAGTATATGTAGGCTTTCCTTTAAGCTTCATCTTAACATACGACCAAACATTTTCTATCGGATTTGCATCCGGAGACATTGCAAGACAATTCATCGTGGACACCCCATTGTCTTGTTTCCGCGCTGTACAGAGACGGCTGCGGTGCTTCGGATCTTTTTCCTCTTGAAACACCCAGTTTGCCTCGTCCGCATCAAATAACTTCTTAACGGACCTCAGAAGGCATTTTTGATAAATATGGCACATTTTTTCTGCTTTGAGATTTCCTATAACTGCAACTGACATCCGGCCGATGTGGCCGAGCGGTTCTAGGCCCTTCATTCTGGAACCGCGCGACCGCTACGGTCGGAGGTTCGAATCCTGCCTCGGGCATGGATGTGTGTGATGTCCTTAGGTTCGTTAGGTTTAAGTAGTTTTAAGTTCTAGGGGACTAACGACCTCAGATGTCAAGTCCCATAGTGCTCAGAGCCATTTGAACCATTTGCAACCGACAAAACAAAACATTCAACTCTCACACTGTTTATCTATACACTGTGCAAAAGCGCGTTGAATACAGAACCGAGACCAGTACCAGAGATATCGCTTCGGACGCTACATTTAACATTATGGCGTACACTTACTTGTGGAACTGATTTTATCATTGGCTTGATTACATGACAGTGTGCATATGACCATATTTACTCCTTATCCTCTCACTGATACTTTCCTGGAATTTCTCCCAGTTTACCAAAGTCGCCCTGTATATTGATTTCGTGCTTATACTAGGTGCTTCGGTTTTTTGACAATCGCTTATTAACCATGGACATACAGATATCTCTCACGGAGCCTGGTGATTCCTAGCCAATACTCGAAACTGGCCGTGACAGTGAACCGACTTGCGACGTCCTTTGTGTCTTATGAACAAAACAATTACTGCGTCAGACAGTTAGGAAGTATGAGCAGCGATATAGAAACAGTATGCTGCGGCGTGGAAGCTGTAACAAGAGCGAGTCTGACGGTCGGAGGACGGCCTGCGGCGGCAGCAGCAGCTGCAGCAGCCCAAGACAGTCGGCCGCGGCCGCGCCGAGAGGCTCGCGAATATCGCTGACGAAGCGGTTTTTAATCCTCGCCCGCGGCGCAGCTCTGCACGGCGCCGCTGTCGCCGGCTGCGCTCCTCTTTAAATCATTGTAACTGCTGAGCTGGCGGAGGGAAGGGCAGGGCACGGCGGGCCAGGGTAGGCTGCACCAGCGCTGCCGCCAGCGGCGCGGTTTATCGACTGGAAACACCGTTAGGCCGGCATCGGCAGCGGCGCCGGATTAAAACTGCACGCCTCTGGCCGGCTACCTGCCTGATTAAACCCCACCGCGGCCGCGCTGAACGTCGCAATCACGGAGGCTGCTCCGCACACCCGACGCCCCTCTCCAGCTGGTCCAAACACTTTCGGGGATACGGCTCTCGCACCAGCGTCGGATAAAAGCCATCCCTCTGGAAAAGGACCCTTGGACACCGGCGGTGCTACTGCAAGTGTTCACCCGTTACTGAAGTCTATCTCCAGCGCTATGTCTTCGATTATTAAACCATCAAAACGGGGCATGAGGTGCTGATTTGGACAAATCATCTACGCCCTAATCCATTAAAGCTCGGGTGTGAGACTGTGCAAATTCCACCTCCTATCCTAATATTAGGTCCTCATATCTTCTGGCGATACTCGGTGTTAACCAATCTTTTTATACTTACACTACTGGCCATTAAAATTGCTACACCAACAAGAAATGCAGATGATTAATGGGTATTCATTGGACAAATATATTATACTAGAAATGACATGTGATTACATTTTACGCAATTTGGGTGCATAGATCCTGAGAAATCAGTACCCAGAACAACCACCTCTGGCCGTAATAACGGCCTCCACACGCCTGGGTATTGAGTCAAACAGAGCTTGGATGGCGTGTACAGGTACCGCTGCCCATGCAGCTTTAACAAGATACCACAGTACACCAAGAGTAGTGACTGGCGTATTGTAACGGGCCAGTTGCTCGGCCACCATTGACCAGACGTTTTCAGTTGCTGAGAGATCTGGAGAATGTGCTGGCCAGGGCAGCAGTTGTACATTTTCTGTATCCAGAAAGGCCCGTACAGGACCTGCAACATGCGGTCGTGCATTATCCTGCTGAAATGTAGGGTTTCGCAGGGATCGAGTGAAGGGTAGAGCCACATGTCGTAACACATCTGAAATGTAACGTCCACTGTTCAAAGTGCCGTCAATGCGAACAAGAGGTGATCGAGACGTGTAACCAATGGCACCCCATACCATCACGCCGAATGCTACGCCAGTATGGCGATGACTAATACGCGGTTCCAATGTGCGTTCACCGCGATGTCGCCAAACACGGATGTGACCATCATGATGCTGTAAACAGAACCTGGATTCAAACGAAAAAATGACGTTTTGCCGTTCGTGCAACCGGGTTCGTCGTTGAGTACACCATCGCAGGGGCTCCTGTCTGTGATGCAGCGTCAAGAGTAACCGCAGCCATGGTCTCCGAGCTGATAGCCCATGCTGCTGCAAACGTCGTCGAACTGTTCGTGCAGATGGTTGTTGTCTTGCAAACGTCCCCATCTGTCGACTCAGGGCTCGAGACGTGGCCGAACGATCCGTTACAGCCATTCGGATAAGATGCCTGTCATCTCGACTGCTACCGATACGAGGCCGTTAGGATCCAGCACGGCGTTCCGTATTACCCTCCTGAACCCACCGATTCCATATTCTACAAACAGTCATTGGATCTCGACCAACGCGAGCAGCTATGTCGCGATACGATAAACCGCAATCGCGATAGGCTACAATCCGATGTTTATCAAAGTCAGAAACGTGATGGCACGCATTTCTCCTCCTTACACGACTCGTCACAACAATGTTCCACCAGGCAACGCCGGTCAACTGCTGTTTGTGTATGAGAATTCGGTTGGAAATTTTCCTCATGCCCGCACGTTGTAGGTGTCGCCACCGGCGCCAGCCTTGTGTGAATGCTCTGAAAAGCTGATCATTTCCATATCACAGCATCTTCTTCCTGTCGGTTACATTTCACGTCTGTAGCACGTCATCTTCGTGGTGTAGCAATTTTAATGGCCAGTAGTGTATATAGTACTGGCAGTACCGGTCATAACCTTCTTCTGTGCGGATGCACACATATTACCCGAACTCTTACGGGACTTGGTAATAATGTCTTCCCCGAGTAATGAATGTGTTGGGTAGGGACACTACGAATGTAGTGTGTGAACATATAAGGTGAGAATGTGGGTCTCGCGGGAGGTGTGCGGGAGGTAGTCCCTGCAGTCGCGCTATCCTCTATGCCCTCGGTGGCTTAGATGGATAGAACGTCTGCAATGTATGCAGGAGATCCCGGGTTCTTGTCTCAGTCGGGGTACACATTTTCACCTGTCCCCGTTGATATACATATCAACGCCCGTCAGCATCTGAAAGTATTAATATATAATTCTAATTTCAATCTTTTATGGCCACCCTCCCACGTGTCATAGATTCCTCTGAGAATGACTAGAACATAATTGGCGAAATATTACTAAACGACATAGAAGTTTCACGCTGCATGTCAGTAATTTAATGGACTTGTCATTGAGCATGTAAAGCTGAAAATGTGCAATATGCAGTGATGCGGCAATGTGTGGATATCGCCGCTTACATGTCGGTCGTGCAGTGAGCCGACTTTACTGTCGCACCCACGCACTTTGTTCAGAATTTAGGCTATAGTTGCGGTGTGGTGATGGAAATTGACAATTACACGTTTCCCGAAAGTGTATTAATTCTGCACAAACGAGTAAATGAAGAAGTGACAAAAACTAAATCCGATCGCTACCTCTATTAACGGTCTGAGCAGTGGCGGCTGGCGCTAGGGTGCTCCAATTGTATCGCTGATATCGATATTCGGCTGTCCTGTTATCTTTGACTGCTCCCCCGGCGGTTTTACGGGTGAACGTGTGACGGAAGAGTCTCCTGTCAGCGTTCAACGAACCAACTTGTGCTGAAAGCAACCGTGCGTCCTTAACCGTGGTGCAAGGGCCTCGCCGTGCTCGCCGCCCTTGTCTTTCGGCGCGCGCCGGACGTACGGTGACGATCATTGGGCGCCTTGACGTGCAAAATTGTGGTGGGTTCGTCGTCTCACGCTAAACAGCTTCCCAGCTCGTAATTTGCAAGCTCCAAGTTACGAATGACTTTTATTCTGTGTTCAGCTAAGAAGATTGTTGATACTTATGGTGGCACGGGTAGCTGTCAGAGGTGCTTCTGTTTCCAAAGTGGCTATTTTTAAGGAGACTTATGTTCCACAATCCGTTTCTGTTTATCCGTGGAGTGTGTGTTTTAAGTGGTTTTCATGCAAATTTTAACTTGATTTAGCGCATATTGCCAGCTGTAGGACTGGCTGCGGTTGCGTACGTAGCCTGCAGCCGTAGAGTTGATGGTTTAATCGTCTGTCATGGCAGCATTTGGTATGTTTATTTAACGCTGAAAGTGCCTTAAGGCAACTGGAAGTGATCTCTAAGGTTTCCTGCTAATTTGCTGGGAGACTGGTAATCTTAGAGTATTGCTCCGCAAGAATTTGGGGGTGAGCTTATTATTTATTCCAGTGTGGCTGTGATTTGACCTTGTTTTCATTGCAATCTAATTGTGCTGCAGGCCATTTGTTAAGACTGCTTGTTCCCTGGCGTCGGGTCGGCTATGGATTGTCAGGATTGCTCACTGTGGTGCAGGTTGGATCATATAAGAATATATACCGCCTGCTATGTGACCCTGTGCACAAGAAGTGGGCAGTGAACGCTTGTATTGTCTGCCGGTCGTAGCGTTGTTGCTTCCAAATACTGCTATGGCCTTAACGCTGCAATTTGGGAATCATTCTGAGTCACTATGTCCGTTAGTTACGTGAAGCCACTCTGTTATAATATTAGCATTTCTGTAAGTTATTTTACTGGTTGAGTTATTAGTAGCGATTCTTATTTAACACCTATTTTAATCATTTGTGTATCTTTAATGAACATGAAACTTGTTACTATTTCTGTGTGCAAGTTTTGCGACCGTGGTTGGCCCACCTTGTATTTTTAGTATAAGCACGTTTCAGTGTGGACTTTTACGTGAGCAGTTCAGTTTTACTAAGCTTTAAGATCTCTTGTTGTTTATGAAGTTATGGTGTTGTGTGGCTGTGTAACTTTGGTTGGGAGTGTATAATGTTATTAGTCTTTTGAGATATAGTTAGACAAGAACGATTGTTTGTGATTGATTATTCACCGTACCTACTATCAATGATTTTGGTTGCGGACGCAAAATAATATAATTCTTATTCGTGTATATGTAATTCAATTAAAGTGAAGATTTGTATATTGCATCAGTAAGAGGGCAAATGTCCGAATTGAAGTTTATAACAAAATTTGTTTTGAGTAAAATTAAAACTGTAAAACAATCACCAGTGATCCCAGGCTTCCTATTGCCTTTAAATAAGTGTGGTGAGATTGTAATTTTGATTTTCAAGAGAATTGGGTAGTACCACGGTTCACGGTCGATCGCGATAATGGTGTTTGCATAACAACTCCACTCGAACACCGATCCCACATGGTGAACACTCCTCGGTGACGACAGCGTCGACCAATTGTGTGAGCAAGGGGAGAACAATGGCCGCGTGTCCGTAACGAACGAACCTTCTTCGTGATCGCGAGACGCCGTGTACTTTACGGACGCGAAGGAACGAGAGAGGAAACGAATGGAAAGCGCCACACAAACTTCCCTACGTGTCGGCGAGGAGCTCGTCCCACGTGGAGCACGGCTGGCAGAAACTGCTCGGTGGCTCGGCTCGCACTGCCGTTGTTTTCTACTGGCCCGCATCCTTGCCAGAGTTTTGCCTTCCGATAAGAGCGCGCGCCGAGGGATGCCTGGATATCTGACTCATCTAACTTGAGCCAGCAATGAGCAAGTCTGGTCCGCTCACATTTCTGTGACGCGACTGTCAAAACAGTATTAGGCTGAGCATGAATTTTTTTTTATTTTTATTTATTTATTTTTTTTTTTTTTTTTTTTTTTTTGCTACAACATAATATGTAATCCCCGGACGGTTGTCGCCTTTTATACTAGAGGTATCCACAGTGAATTTTATCGGTAATAATATACAAATTTGTCTTTGCTCATGACAGTTATAGATTTGAACCAGTTCACGCAATAATTGTACAGCCACGCGGGGTAAGTGCGTGGTCAAGGCGTCTTGCCATGGTTCGCGCTGCTCCCCCCGTCGGAAGTTCGAGTCCTCTGTCGGGTATGGGTGTGTGTGTGTGTTGTCCTTAGTGTAAAAATGGTTCGAATGGCTCTGAGCACTATGGGACTTAACATCTGTGGTCTTCAGTCCCCTACAACTTAGAACTATTTAAACAGAACTAACCTAAGGACATCACACACGTCCATGCCCGAGGCAGGATTCGAACCTGTGACCGTAGCAGTCGCGCGGTTCCGGACTGAGCGCCTAGAACCGCTAGACCACCGCGACCGGCATCCTTAGTGTAAGTTGGTTTAAGTTAGATTAGGTAGTGTGTAAGCATAGGAACCGATGAATTCAGCAGTTTGGTCCCATAGGAACTTAACCACCAAAGAAATAATTGTACAGAAATAAACTGTTCTTGCCTGTCCAGCCAAAACCTGCGGTTGCTCTCATGTGGTGATAGTTTGGAGACGCACCGTCCACTTCACTTATCAAACTATTTCGACTCATAAGCCAAATTGTCGTAAGTGAAGCCGAAGGGCGTCGTATTTGAAGGAAAATTCGCTGAAGACGCTTTTAATACAGGAAGTGCTACGTAAAACTGGGCCGAAGAATATGCACGGTAATACCGAGGTGGGTTAATTCTTGTTGGAGAACATTACAGAAGGTGCTGGATGTGGCCACCGTAGACGTGGATGTAGGGTTATGTTCCATTTCTCAAACCGAGAGACACGCTGAGCAGCTCTGCCTAAGGCACAGCAGCGATAGCTTTTTCAACGAGCTGCTGCAGCTATTCCTGATCCTTCAATTTTCTCCGTCGGTAAAAATCACAGACAGAGTGATCAGGCAGTCGACATGACCGTGAGACTGTATTGTCTCTGCTGATTGTCCTCTCCTTAACGAACTACACTTGCACTCGTGACATGATTGTCAAGGTGCAGTGTGTCGTTGTTCCATCTTGCCAAAAATATCCATACGTTCGTTCATCTTCTGTTGGTTCATCCACATCTCGGTGGAGCAGCTTCTGAACGTGCCGCTTAAAATTAACAGTTTGGTGCAAAAATCATGTTTTCATGCGGAAACTTCCTGCCAGATTAAAACTTCTGCCACTATCTCGTCTCCTACCTTCCAAACTTTACAGAAGCTCTCCTGCGAACCTTGCGGAACTAGCACTAATGACAAAGCGAAGTACACGGGATATAACATCTGAGGGGTGCACAGCCATGTGGCAGCACCCGACTGCCGCATCGGAATCGCCGTTTCTAGCATTTTCTGCAGTGAGCGCAGCAAATGTTTCGCGTCAGTATTTTAAATATTTTTCGGTGCTGTCTTACTTTGCCCACCCTTTATAAATGTGTTTTAAATGTGTCTGAGAATTAAATATGATATTACGGTAAGAAACGGACGTCTTTCAAACACATTTGTTTCATATAAGGAGCCTTGGTCTCCAGTGCCTCGTGACAGAGCCATTCCAGCGGTTTGTTGCCCTGATTACCATTCTAACTATATTGCGCAGATAATATCTGCACACCAGTAAATATACACTACTGGCCATTAAAATTCCTACACCACGAAGATGACGTGCTACAGACGCGAAATTTAACCGATAGGAAGAAGATGCTGTGATATGCAAATAATTAGCTTTTCAGAGCATTCACGCAAGGTTGGCGCCGGTGACGACACATACAAAGTGCTGACATGAAGAAAGTTTCCAACCTATTTCTCATACACAAACAGCAGTTGACCGACGTTGCCTGGTGAAACGTTGTTATGATGCCTCGTGTAAGGAGGAGAAATGGGTACCATCACGTTTCCGACTTTGATAAAGGTCAGATTGTAGCCTATCGCGACTGCGGTTTACCGTATCGCGACATTGCTGCTCGCGTTGGTCGAGATCCAATGCCTGTTAGCAAAATACGGAATCGCTTGGTTCAGGAGGGTAATACGGAACGCCGTACTGGATCCCAACGGCTTCGTATCACTAGCAGACGAGATAACAGGGATCTTATCCGCATGGCTGTAACGGATCGTGCGGCCACGTCTCGATCCCTGAGTCAACAGATGGGGACGTATGCAAGGCAACAACCATCTGCACGAACAGTTCGACAACGATTGCAGCAGCATGGACTATCAGATCGGAGACCATGGCTGCAGTTACCCTTGACGCTGCATCACAGACAGGGGGCCTGCGATGGTGTACTCAACGACGAAACCGGGTGCACGAATGGCAAAACGCCTTTTTTTCGGATGAATGCAGGGCCTGTTTACAGCATCATGATGGTCGCATCCGTGTCTGGCGACATTGCGCTGAACGCACATTGGAAGCGTGTATTCGTCCTCGCCATACTGGCGTATCACCCGGCGTGATGGTATGGGGTGCCATTGGTTACACGTCTCGATCACCTCTTGATCGCATTGACGGCACTTTGAACAGTGGACGCTACATTTCAGATGTGCTACGACCCGTGGCTCTACCCTTCATTCGATTCCTGTGAAACCCTACATTTCATCAGGATAATGCACGACCACATGTTGCAGGTCCTGTACGGGCCATTCTGGATACAGAAAATGTTCGTCTGCTGCCCTGGCCAGCACATTCCCCAGATCTCTCACCAATTGAAAACGTCTGTTCAATGGTGGCCGAGCAACTGGCTCATCACAATACGCTAGTCACTACTCTTGATGAACTGTGGTATCGTGTTGAAGCTGCATGGGCAGCTGTACCTGTACACGCCATCCAAGCTCTGTTTGACTCAATGCCCAGGCGTTTCAAGACCGTTATTACGGCTAGAGGTGGTTGTTCTGGGAACTGATTTCTCATGAGCTAAGCACCCAAATTGCGTGAAAATGTTATCGCATATCAGTTCTAGTACAATATATTTGGCCAATGAATGCCCGTTTATCATCTGCATTTCTTCTTGGTGTAGCAATTTTAATGGCCAGTAGTGTACTTTCCGCTCTTATAAAGATCGCATTTTCGTTGACTCGTGGTACACTCTGGACCGTACTAACAGCTAGCAAACAACGTGTAATTGTGGCAATCGTATTATGGAATACAGCAGGTTCATGGTTTCTGTCTTATTTGTGTGACATTAGAATGTATAAGTGGCATGTCGAGCACATAACAAAGAAGCACTCATAATATGAAGCAATAGGTGTAAGTAGGCTGTTTAGGTTTTTTTATTGGTAACGCCAAAATGGCTCTGAGCACTATGGGACTTAACATCTATGGTCATCAGTCCCCTAGAACTTAGAACTACTTAAACCTAACTAACCTAAGGACAGCACACAACACCCAGCCATCACGAGGCAGAGAAAATCCCTGACCCCGCCGGGAATCGAACCCGGGAACCCGGGCGTGGGAAGCGAGAACGCTACCGCACGACCACGAGATGCGGGCGATAACGCCACCTCTGTATGAAAATCACTGGCTGTGCTGTGTGCAGTCTGTGGCTGCTTTGCATTGTTGTAATACTCGCCATTGTAGTGTTAGGCAGCTGGCTGTGAACAGCGCGTAGCGTTGCGCAGTTGGAGGTGAGCCGCCAGCAGTGATGGATGTGGGGAGAGAGATGGCGGAGTTTTGAAATTTGTAAGACTGTCATGAACTGCTATATTTATATATGATGATATCAAGGTAAATACATTGTTTGTTCTCTATTAATATCTTTCATTTGCTAACTATCCCTATCAGTAGTTAGTGCCTTCCATAGTTTGAATCTTTTATTTAGCTGGCAGTAGTGGCGCTCGCTGTATTGCAGTAGCTTGAGTAGCGAAGATTTTTGTGAGGTAAGTGATTTGTGAAAGGTATAGTTTAATGTTAGTCAGGGCCCATTCTTTTGTAGGTATTATTGAAAGTCAGATTGCGTTGCGCTAACAAAATATTGTGTGTCAGTTTAAGCACAGTCTTGTATAAATTTTTCTAAGGGGACGTTTCATAGGTTTGCTGTACTACATGGCCCTATTTTAGATCTTCTGTTGTTTTTTATACTGGTCGACTTGCAAGACAGAAATTTGGTCCTTTTTTTTTGTTGCAGAATAAAGAGGAAGATATGAGAACTAAGAGTAGTTCCCAGCCACTTTATTGGACAGGTGGCTAATGAAACATTTCAACACGTCAACAGATGATGCAAGACAAATAGACTATCGATAAATCTTGACGATACTCGCTACATACAACCCAGTACTCCCCACAAAATTTTACGAGCCCTTAAAAATGTGTCATGCATTGGTGCGTTACCTGAAAACTCATTTAATATGTGTATTATGTTCGGAACACATTTTCATCCGGAAAGAAAGTACGTTGAAAGTTATTCGATGGAGAGCGGAAAAGGTGAAAAACTGAGGCTCAATATCAAGGAAGTAGTGTGGCTGTGGAATGGCTTCCCAGCCCTGCTCCTGTATAACAGCCGGCCGTAGTGGCCGTGCGGTTCTAGGCGCTGCAGTCTGTAACCGAGCGACCGCTACGGTCGCAGGTTCGAATCCTGCCTCGGGCATAGATGTGTGTGATGTCCTTAGGTTAGTTAGGTTTAATTAGTTCTAAGTTCTAGGCGACTGATGACCTCTGAAGTTAAGTCGCATAGTGCTCAGAGCCATTTGAACCAATCCTGTATAACGTTTTTGTAAGTCTAGCAGAATCCCTGCGGTCATTATCATGGAGTAGTGTCACTTCACGCAATCTTCCTGGTCGTTGCTCTTGGACTGTGCCTGGAAGACGCCTCGGTTGTTGACAGTAAATCTCAGAAGTGATGGTTACGGCTCTCGGATCACACCGTCGCTGTTCACCAGATGCATCTTTTGTTATCGTTTGTGGTTGTGCGCAGGTCTTTGCACGCGGAGTTGCTTTGTTTGGGCTCAGCCATTCCTTTCTTTTCCTCGCATTAGCATAAAGGAAACATTTCTCTTCACCACTAAGGACAAGGGGTGCGAATGGTCGGTGTCGGTCACGGGCCAGTTGATAACGAGCAAGCAGAGTTGTACATACGCCACCCGCTGGTTTTTATGATTTTGCCTTAAAATAATAAAACTATTTTCTTGCCGTAATCTGTCGAATCACACTATCCCCATACATAGCACAAATGTTTCTGGATGCCTCCGTTGTTGTCACCCGTTTCTCTGCCTCGTGATGGCTGGGTGTTGTGTGATGTCCTTAGGTTAGTTAGGTTTAAGTAGTTCTAAGTTCTAGGGGACTGATGACCATAGATGTTAAGTCCCATAGTGCTCAGAGCCATTTGAACCATTTTTGTTGTCACCCGTCTACTGACCTCAAGTGTTCCGGTTTCGCCACATGTCACTCCATGTCCTAGCGTCCACACCTCCACTCACCATCTCCAAATGATAGAATGACAATATGTAAAACTCAAATAGTGAGCGTGAACAAATCAAACGTGGCAATCGATAAATAAACCGTAGCAAGCGGAATACCAACATGCGAAATTGAAACACTACGAAGTTATGTACAAACCTAACGGCTAGAGCCTGGCAGCAGGTACGAGAGACGAGCCTTTCGCCGCCCTACATACAATTAAACTTACAGGGAAGCGACAGCGAAACACTGCGGAGATATTTCCGGCCTCCGCCGCCAGCAGTGGCGCCCGACACCCCACGCGGCGCGGCCAGCCGCGCCCGGCGAGCGCATTAGGAACACATGCGAGCTGTCGCCGCTCCCGTATGTATGAGCCAATGAGGCGCCGCGAATTGCCGCGGCTACATTATCGATGAGCGGGCACGACGGCCAATCTAGTCGGCCGCGGCCGCAGCTGGCGCTCTACCTGTTACGACCTCCCGGAATGGCCGCAGATAAATACTGAAATTCGGCCCCGGTTAAATGTTTCAGCGGACCCGAATCCGTAACGCGCCCACCCCTCGGTCTGCAGAGCCGCATGGGCGCGCCCACCGCTGTGACAGGACAAACCCCTGCCACCTGTCCGGCCTCGCTCTACGTCCATTTCAAACAAATATCTAGTCAATAATATTTTACTTCCTCTGAATATCCTGAATCTGAAGGTTCACACGACTTGCAAAAGAACTCCCTGAAATAAGCGAGAAACCATTATCACAGCGAAAGTTGTTTCTAAAACTTCAACAGCTGGCGCCTTGCTATCGCTAATGCATCCCTCTTTACCTTAACACTTTTATTGTTAAAATTTACATAGCCCTACTTTCAACATTGCAGCCCAGTCAGCAATCGTCATAATCTAATATATAAGAAGCTATCAACCTCGATTGCGGTAATGAAACCAACCTTTACCTACGTTTCAGCAAGTAATTGAGCCTTCTTCAGAAGATATACCTGATTCTATATGTCTACGGGGGCATGGTCTAGAAAAATTCAGGCTGTTTTAGTTTTATTTCTAGACCATGCCCTCGTAGACATATTATAGAATCAGGTATATCTTCTGAAGAAGGCTCAATTACTTGGGCTGAAACCTAGGTAAAGGTTGGTTTCATTACCGCAATCGAGGCTGATAGTTTCTTATATGTTAAAATTTACATTGAACAAAAAAAAATAGTAACATCAAGAAATAAACGATAGCTGGCAGGCGTGCTTCTACATCTGAAAGACAATTTTTGTTAAAATTGTGCGCCACACACAAAGCGCCACTGCGTGGATGCAAATCAGGTTTGCTTTAAATACGCGGTGTAACGGTGGTGAAAGGTAGCTACCTTTGAGATTCGACGTGGTAAGTGGGTCAAGAATGCCTTTATGACCACGAAGACGCCATTATGAACAGCTCGTCGTGTTCGAACGACGTCGTGTTCGAACGACGTCGTGTAATATGCTTATGAGAAGATGGATGTTTCTTCCACGATATAGCAGAAAGACTTGGAAGTAACGTAGACTGTAGCCATTGTACATGATTACTGGCAGCGGTGGTTGTAAGGAAACCGGGCGCCGGACGACCAAGTGGCAGGACCGGGAGGGAAGGCCTTTGTGTACGGCGTGTGGTTTTGGCAGAGCGTACTGCGTCTGTAGTAGCAATTCGAGGCAGCAATTGGCACCATGGTGACGCAACGAACGGTTACAAATCGGTGCCTTCAAGAACGCTCCGAACCAAACGCCCTGAAGTGGGCATGTCACTAACCCCAAGACATCAAAACTTGCGACTTCAGTTGTGTCAAGCGGGAGCTCGTTGGAGGGCGAGGTTGAGGTCTGTTGTTTTCTCTGATGAAAACCATATGTTGGCTAGAAGGAGGCCAGGTGAGCACCTGCATCCAACCAGTCCACGACTTTGGCACGCTGGACGCACACTGGAGTTATGATCTCGACTGCGACAGCAGAAGCTATCTCGTGGATATGCCACTAGCCACTAATCCTGACTGCAAATTTATATGTTGGGTGATATGACATGTCGCGCTACCATTCACGAACAACATTCCAGGGGTTGTTTTTTTACAAGATAAACGATCGTCCACCTACCGCTGTTGTAACTCAATGTGCTCTACAAAGTGTCGACATGTTGACTGGGCCTGCTCAATCACCTTATCTGTCTCCACTCGAGCACATATGGGACATCATCAGACAACAGCTGCTGTGTCATCCGCATTCAGCATTACCCGTCCCTTTATTGACCGACCAAGTGCAACTGGTTGGAACTCTATCACACCGACTGGCATCCTCAACGACTGCATGCTTGCAGTGAACATTTAGTAGCCTACTTCCGTTATTAATGTACAATCATATCATATCTGCAATGTCTTTTCCTCGCGCGTACCTGTGATCTCTCAACGTTAGTTGCTTAAAAACGCAACGCAGACAAATAATGTATTCCCTAAATTTCATTACTCTTTGTTAGTTATTTCTTCGTTTTGCGATATTTTTTCCATCAGTGCTTCCAGTTTATATTTAAAAAACAAAAGTTCAAAACATGTCTTGCTTTATTGTAAATATCTACTTTCACTACCAAAAAAATTTTTAGCTGATCGATTTTTAAAATCGGTGAAGTAGGCCACATGTGTCCCATGTACTTAACTAGATCTCTGTTTTCGTGTGAACCTAGGATTTACACAAATTTTTGATTTTAAAGTGACTTTATCAGGGTGCCACTTATGGAAAAAGTATAAAAAATCAGTACCAAAGCTCATGTATGTTTCAAAACAATGTCTGTGCTGAACACATTTACTCGTAGTTACTTCAGATAATCTTAGAATGGAGGAGATGGTGATTTGATCCCATTTTCGTCAAATAGCCACGCCATAAACACACGTCGCCCCATTTGATCGTTCATAGCCTTTTACACACATCAAAAAAAGTTTTGCATCACCCCGGTTCACAGAACTCCTGAAGATAGACGGTGACTGTGGATATTGTATCACAGACACAGTCCCTTTGATTGTTCAGAAATGTCACTAAACCCGCCCAAAGATGTAAACAACCATGCACGAGCAACGCCTATAAGACGGAGGGGGTCCGACAGCCGATCAGTTCCAGTCATTCCACCAAGAAGGAGGTACACGGCTCGTGTTGTCTGTAGTTCAACAATGCCTAGACGGTCAACACCGCGGTTCTGTCGTGTCCGCATTGTTACTTTGTGCCAGGAAGCACCCTTAACAAGCGAAGTGTCCAGGCGTCTCGGAGTGAACCAAATCGACGTTGTTCCTACATGGAGGAGATACAGAGAGACAGGAACTGTCGATGACATGCCTCGCTCAGGCCAACATAAGGCCACAACTGCAGTGGATGACCGCTACCTCCGGATTATGGCTAGGAGGAAACCTGACAGCAATGCCACCATGTTGAATAATCCTTTTCGTTCAGCCACAGAACGTCGTGTTACAACTCATACTGTGCGCATTAGGCTGCATGACGCATAACCTCACTCCCGACGTCCATAGCGGGGTCCATCTTTGCCAACAGGACACCATGCACCGCGGTATAGGAGGGCTCAACAACATGTTGAATGGACCACTCAGGAATGGCATCACGTTCTTTTCACCGATGAGTGGCGCATATTCCTTCAAGCAGACAATCGTCGGAGACGTGTTTGGAGGCAACCCGGTCAGGCTGAACGCCCTAGACACACTGTCCAGTAAGTGCAGCAAGTAGGAGGGTCCTTGCTGGTTTGAGGTGCCATTATGTGGGGCCGGCGTACACCGCTGTACGATACGTGAATGCCATCCTCCGACCAATAATGCAACCACAGCGGCAGCATATTGGCGACGCATTCGTCTTCATGGACGGCAATTCGGGCCCCCATCGTGCACATCTTGTGACTGACTTTCTTCAGGATAACGACATCACTCCAGTAGAGGGGCCCCAGCATGTTCTTCAGACATGAACCCCATCGAACATGCCTGGGACAGATTGAAAAGGTCTGTTTATGGACGATGTGACCCACCAACCACTCTGAGGGATCTACGCCGAATTGCCGTTGAGGAGTGGTACAATCTGGACCAACAGTGCCTTGATGAACTTGTGCATAGTATACCACGTCGAATACAGGCATGCATCAATGCAAGAGGACGTGCTACTGGGTATTAAATGTAATGATGTGTACAGAAATCTGGGCCACCACCTCTGAAGGTCTCGCTGTATGGTGGTACAACATGCAATGTGTGGTTTTCATGAGCAATACAAAGAGCGGATATGATGTTTATGTTGATCTCTAATCCAATTTTCTGTTCAGGTTCCGGGACTCTCGGAACCAAGTTGATGCAAAACTTTTTTTTGATGTGTGTATATGGGCACCCGTAGTATTTTTCTCCAAGTTCCGTAAGCATGTTGCTACATCATATATGATAATGACAGGTGTGGCAGGGAGAATAAGATGAAAATACGTTTACAGGTGACGAGGAGTTGGCTAGACAGTAAAGATTGATATTTGATACAAAAAATTGTGAGGTGATGATGTCAATGAAGAATAAGAGGAGAGTAACAACGAATATAAGTATCAGACGGCAAGAACTTAAGAAAGTGGAAACGTTCAAGTACCTGGGGATTGTTAGAAAACAGATTCAGTAAGATTAGTGAAAGGAAAGGTAAGGACTGTAAAATGTAAGAAGCCCGGTTTAGATCAAGGCTGTAACACCAAAAACCAAGCAAATATTACATAAATCGTACTATGCTCCAGCACTGACGTGTGCCTCAGAAACGTGGGTAATGAAGAAAGGTAAGTGAGCGAGATACAAGCTGGTGAGATGAAATTTTGAAAATGCAAGATAGGACTAACTAGAATAGACACAATAAGGAAGAGTACGGTGAGACAAACAGTGAAAGAAAAACCCATGCAAGATACCATAGAAAATGCAAGAGTAAGATGGTATGGACATGTTAAAAGAATTAAAGTTGGCAGGTTACCAAGACAGGTTCTTGAAAGGAGAGAGTTCCCGCTTATCACAAGTGTTCTTCAACTTACACTTTGCAACTACGAAGAAGATCGAGCTACACTCCTGGAAATGGAAAAAAGAACACATTGACACCGGTGTGTCAGACCCACCATACTTGCTCCGGACACTGCGAGAGGGCTGTACAAGCAATGATCACACGCACGGCACAGCGGACACACCAGGAACCGCGGTGTTGGCCGTCGAATGGCGCTAGCTGCGCAGCATTTGTGCACCGCCGCCGTCAGTGTCAGCCAGTTTGCCGTGGCATACGGAGCTCCACCGCAGTCTTTAACACTGATAGCATGCCGCGACAGCGTGGACGTGAACCGTATGTGCAGTTGACTTTGAGCGAGGGCGTATAGTGGGCATGCGGGAGGCCGGGTGGACGTACCGCCGAATTGCTCAACACGTGGGGCGTGAGGTCTCCACAGTACATCGATGTTGTCGCCAGTGGTCGGCGGAAGGTGCACGTGCCCGTCGACGTGGGACCGGACCGCAGCGACGCACGGATGCACGCCAAGACCGTAGGATCCTACGCAGTGCCGTAGGGGACCACACCTCCACTTCCCAGCAAATTAGGGACACTGTTGCTCCTGGGGTATCGGCGAGGACCATTCGCAACCGTCTCCATGAAGCTGAGCTACGGTCCCGCACACCGTTAGGCCGTCTTCCGCTCACGCCCCAACATCGTGCAGCCCGCCTCCACTGGTGTCGCGACAGGCGTGAATGGAGGGACGAATGGAGACGTGTCGTCTTCAGCGACGAGAGTCGCTTCTGCCTTGGTGCCAATGATGGTCGTATGCGTGTTTGGCGCCGTGCAGGTGAGCGCCACAATCAGGACTGCATACGACCGAGGCACACAGGGCCAACACCCGGCATCATGGTGTGGGGAGCGATCTCCTACACTGGCCGTACACCACTGGTGATCGTCGAGGGGACACTGAATAGTGCACGGTACATCCAAACCGTCATCGAACCCATCGATCTACCATTCCTAGACCGGCAAGGGAACTTGCTGTTCCAACAGGACAATGCACGTCCGCATGTATCCCGTGCCACCCAACGTGCTTTAGAAGGTGTAAGTCAACTACCCTGGCCAGCAAGATCTCCGGATCTGTCCCCCATTGAGCATGTTTGGGACTGGATGAAGCGTCGTCTCACGCGGTCTGCACGTCCAGCACGAACGCTGGTCCAACTGAGGCGCCAGGTGGAAATGGCATGGCAAGCTGTTCCACAGGACTACATCCAGCATCTCTACGATCGTCTCCATGGGAGAATAGCAGCCTGCATTGCTGCGAAAGGTGGATATACACTGTACTAGTGCCGACATTGTGCATGCTCTGTTGCCTGTGTCTATGTGCCTGTGGTTCTGTCAGTGTGATCATGTGATGTATCTGACGCCAGGAATGTGTCAATAAAGTTTCCCCTTCCTGGAACAATGAATTCACGGTGTTCTTATTTCAATTTCCAGGAGTGTATTTGCGGCACTATCAGTTACATTGTTCGAGGCTCCTTCAACTGCTGTTTCCAACTAATCTTCACTCCGGCTTTGAGACCTAATACAGACAGCGCTATATTCTGATGTTTATACTGATTACTAAATAGCTTCTTAAACGGTCGTTATAACACTCTCAGAAATTTGACGGGATTTGCCACAAAATGGGTTGCGCTCGTTCGTTCTGGCTGTACAAATTTGGATCTGTCATTGAACGAGGTTAAACAATCTGATGGTAACATGGTTGCTTGATAATTGCCAGCTTGACTCCGTATGACTGAAATGTCTATTTCAAATGAGAATACGTCCTGATACAGAGATATATTAGCAGTAAGGCTCTGGTATCATATAATTTGCTTGAAGTATGTGTATTTCGATGTTTTCACCGATATATATTCAGCAACGTAACGTGTTACGTCTATATTAGTTTTGCATATTGGTATTCCGGTTATTATGGGTTTATTTAACGAGTGTCAGTTTTTATTTGTAGTTCACTGTTGCTGTTTGAGTTTAATGTTGTCATTTTGTCATTCAGACATAGTGAGTGGAGCTGTGGACGCTAGAAAATGGAGCCTCGAGTGGAGAAATCAGATCATTTCCGACATATTATACTGTTTGAGGTGAACAAAGGCGTGACAGCAGCGGAGAAAGCCAGAAACATTTGCACCGAGTATGAAGATAATGCCATTGGACAGAGCACGAATATGAAATGGCATTCTCGTTTAAGAAGTGTCGTTTTGACATTACTGACTCTACACGTTCAGGAAGACCTTCGGGGTTTGATAAAGATCGTTTAAACTCATAATAGTATATGTCAGTGTGCTCGAGAACTGGCACATGTGATGAACTGTGATAATTCCAGCACCGTGCAACATTTGTATACAGTTGGGAAGCCGAAACAAAAAAATCGGTGGGTGGCCATATGTGCGTTTCTGCTTGCTTGTCGTCAACTGCTAGTGAGCAGTGCCGTCCATTCCTACCCTGTATCGTTATTGGTGACCCGTATCGCTATATGTGACCAGAAATGGTGTCTTTATGCTACCGTAAGGGAAAGAAAGAACGGCTGGGGTCCAAACAAAGCAGCAATTCCGAGCACAAAGACCTCCGCACATCCACAAAACATAACGTTGTGCATCTTGTTGTGTCTAGACAAGACAGCCTAGACACAATGAGAGGAAGCCGAAAGGCACGCGCTAAGCTAAAGCAGGATGGCGTGAGGTCTGAAACAGGATACGTAATGAATGCTATAAAGAAAAGTACGTAGCTTCTGGAATACTTAACTTTAATCCATCCTTTTGGTACATCTGGAGATTGTGGCGATACAAGTGAGACTCTTTAGATACATGCAATGTTACTAATGGCGCCTTGCTAGGTCGTAGCCATTGACTTAGCTGAAGGCTATTCCATTGGCTCGGCTAATGAGCAATGCTTCGTCCATGTAGTCGCTAGCAAAGTCGTCCGTACAACTGGGGCGAGTGCTATCCCGTATCGCGAGACCTGCCTTGTGGTGGCGCTCGGTCTGCGATCACACAGTGGCGACACGCGGGTCCGACATGTACTAATGGACCGCGGCCGATTTAAAGCTACCACCTAGCAAGTGTGGTGTCTGGCGGTGACACCACACATCTGATGGAACAGTGACGGTGTAGTTTACTACGAATTGCTTCTCCGAGGTTTAACCATCACCGCTGACAATTTTTGTCAAGAACTGAGACGTCTTGCAGGCAAACGACAACGACCCAGGAAGACTACGTGAAGGGATGCTACTTCACGACAACGCCCGCCAGCATTCTGCAAGAATGACAGAAGTTGCGTTGGAAAGTAATTCCGCACCCACCTTATTCATCTGATTTTGCGCCCTCGGATTTTCACCTTTTCCGCTCTCTACCTGTCAAGGAACTTGCTTTCCGTACGAAAATGCGCACGACGTGTTCTTCGCCTCAGAACTACATGGACTACAGAACTACGTGGAATCGAAAAGTTATCCCAGCGTTGGCAGACTGTTCTGAATAGTGATGTATAACATCGATGAATAAAATCTCTCTTTTCAGGATTTGTTGTCTTCATTAAAATTATAGAGAAACGCTACGGACTTATGCACCAACCCCCAATAAAAGCAAGTTTTAATTACAATTACGTCTTTCATATTGCTGAACACGTTGTATCAAGAGACACCATACCAAACTTGAAAGCATGAGACACAGAAGAATTAGTCACATCATATATAGGTCATTTGGCTCTTGTGCATTGTGAATAAGTGTTGCTTTTTCTGCAGTCCACTAAATCTGCTCCCAATCGTATCCATTGCCTATGTCTACGTTTCTTATGAAAAGTACAATCTGCAGTCTGGCGCTTGTGTCCCGCTGGGGAGAGCAAAGCGCGAGATGGCGGGCAGAGGGTGTGGGGGGCGGGGATACGGGGTAGCCTCCCCGTAGAAAATTGCAAACGTAATTCAATTACCTCTTCCTGACTGTAATTAAGTGATCGCTCAGTCAGGACGGCAACAATAAAACCAGCGCTGGCACGAGTCGTTAGCTCTCTCCGAAGAAACGAAGGTCGTTCGAGCGTGATTTGACAACAAGGAAAATTAATGAACAAGTGGCTAAGATTAAAAGTAGGAGGCAAGCTGCCTTCCCGTTTGAAAATTGGAGAGCGGAAAGTCAGCTGCCGCTACCGCCTTCTCACAGCCTAAGCCCCATTAACGAACTTTAAGCATTCTGATGACTGCAAGAAGGTCCGCGTATTACATCCTTTCAACTCTCGGTTGAGACGATAAGAAGTTTCATACATTCGCGTTCTCGTCGTATCACTCGAGCAACCCGAACACCAGGTCTTTTGTAATCGGAGGGATATAGGCTTATATTAAACTACTGGAATTCAAAATTGCGTAGGCTTTCCCGGCCAGTCAGTTAACACAAATGTTGTGTGTGTATGGAGCAGCGTCACTTTGTAAAACAGCTGTCAGTGAATAAAGCTGACGTTGTGGTGGCCTCCCTTTGGGTATACTGGAGTACTTTGTTGCCCCAGGTCCATTACACTTCGTCGTGGCTACGGTATTGAGAACAATTTTAATACCTCTGATATCATTGGCCTCCCATAGCGGAAGGAGTGGGAAACTTTATTAGATCGGTTTTCTATGACGAATCAGCAAATGGGGGTGATGAATTCTGAACAAGTTGGTGGGATTCTCCTACCTTAATCACCAGCAGTCTCGGATACTTAAAGGTATCTGCGTCCCCAACATCAAGTTACTACATCTTCATTGAGGTGTTACATAAAACCTAAGCTTTCTGCAATGCATATCTGAGCTATTTGCGCAGTAAAATTAGTTACAACTTATAACGTAATAACCGTCATCGTGTTTTCCTCTTATTTGTGTGGCGTTCTATGCACGCTAATGATCTAACTGAATTAGTTGCACCTCATATGTAGAATAGATTGTTAGTAGAAATAACTGCTTTTGTTAAAGAGTAAGTAGATTTGGGATGTTTTAGAAAACTAACTTTTATTTAACACACCGTAGAAGAGGTAGGCTATAGATAAAGAGGAAGTTGTAAACCCTTCCTTCCTAATCGGCCTATTGGATTGCAATATATATAACTGTCATCTTGTGGACCTAACAACATTTTATAGCGAGTAAGTATCGTTACCGAAGGAGAGTAATACTGGTTATTAGGAGAAAAGTGTACAACAGACCGTTTTGAAGGAATCTAAATACTGATAATAGTTTTGAAATAGGTGGAATTTAGTGCAGTCTCTCACGAACCCCCCAGAGGGAAAAAGAGTACCACGTAATATTTGATAAAAAAAAAAAGGAAAATTAAATGATCGCTAGCCCACTAGGGCAATGAATATCCAGAATCCTAAGAAATGTAAAGGCAAAGGAAATTAAACAAATAATCATTCGCGTGGCAACAGAAGGTTGTCACGCTTTTCCACAACACAACAGCTCAGAAGAAAATAAATGAATGAATAAAATGTAAATTTTCAAGGCCGGAATTGTCACAGTTAATAAAATATTCCAAGGTATTATGCCGTAGTCGAAGGGATTTCACTTTAAAACCCGGCGCTTCGTCCCCATCTGCGGAGGACGTTTTCAAGGGGGATCGTAGCTTTGTTGAATGTCCGATACACACCCTGTCAGTAGAGAGCCAGGGTGTCAATCGGACATTCAACAAAGCTACGACCCCCCTTGAAAATGTCCTTCGCAGATGTGAACGAAACGTCGGGTTTTAAAGTAAAATCCCTTCGACCAAGGCATAATAGCCCGAAAAATTTTATTAACTGTAGCACTGAGTTTACAGTTACTTATTCAGAAATACTAAATTTTGGAGCCAAAGTTAAATGAATTGATGGTTAAACAAATGACTAACTGTAACTGAAACTTGGTTACGTCAAAAATGTCTTTTTCTAACCTCAGCGTAACGTAATGTAGAGTTTGGAAAAAGACAAGCAATTTATTTTCAATGGTTGAAAGATGGAACTGATTTTACTTTAAGTAAATGAGCCACTGATTTGCTTTTAACATAAGAACAGTAAAATACATATGAAGCCAGCAGAAGTCACTCTCTAAGCTAAATACAGAATAAATCTTTAGATATTAGTTTTGCAAGTGAAATTGTACGTTACTTTAAGTGATTGAAGTTCATACTCAGACTTGCAAATTCATTAAGGCTCTGTTGTGCGGTAGGTCCGCTGTTGTTTTCTATCTACATAATTGATCTTTTGGATAGGGTGGATAGCAATGTGTGGCTGTTTGCTGATGATGCTGTGGTGCACGGGAAGGTATCGTCGTTGAGTGACTGTAGGAGGATACAAGATGACTTGGACAGGATTTGTGATTGGTGTAAAGAGTAGCAGCTAACTCTAAATATAGATAAATGTAAATTAATACAAAAAAATGGATCAAATGGCTCTGAGCACTATGGGACTTAACTGCTGTGGTCATCAGTCCCCTAGAACTTAGAACTACTTAAACCTAACTAACCTAAGGACATCACAAATGCCCATGCCTGAGGCAGGATTCGAACCTGCGACCGCAGCGGTCGCACGGCTCTAGACCGTAGCTCCTAGAACCGCTCGGCCACTCTGGCCGGCTAAATTAATACAGATGAATAGGAAAAATAATCCCGTAATGTTTGAATACTCCATTAGTAGTGTAGCGCTTGACGCAGTCACGTCGAGTAAATATTTGGGCGTAAGATTGCAGAGCGATATGAAATGGGACAAGCATGTAATGTCAGTTGTGGGGAAGGCGGATAGTCGTCTTCGGTTCATTGGTAGAATTTTGGGAAGATGTGGTTCATCTGTAAAAGAGTCCGCTTATAAAACACTAATACGACCTATTCTTGAGTACTGCTCGAGCGTTTGCGATCCCTATCAGGTCGGATTGAGGGACGACATAGAAGCAATTCAGAGGCGGGCTGCTAGATTTGTTACTGGTAGGTTTGATCATCACGTGAGTGTTACGGAAATGCTTCAGGAACTCGGGTGGGAGTCTCTAGAGGAAAGGAGGCGTTCTTATCGTGAATCGCTACTGAGGAAATTTAGAGAACCAACATTTGAAGCTGACTGCAGTACAATTATACTGCCGCCAACTTACATTTCGCGGAAAGACCACAAAGATAAGATAAGAGAGATTAGGGCTCGTACAGAGGCATATAGGCAGTCATTTTTCCTTCGTTCTGTTTGGGAGTGGAACAGGGAGAGAAGATGCTAGTTGTGGTACGAGGTACCCTCCGCCACGCACCGTATGGTGGATTGCGGAGTATGTATGTATATGTTGTGCAATACAAGAATGGGCAGTTTCTGAGGCAGCAATATTTAGACTGAAACTGGTCATTAGAAAACAAACAAAACTGGCAGTTAGCAGTTAATCAATTTTCATATTTTTACGACTCTCAGTGGTTGTTTGGAAAGTAAAGGGACTCTTCTTGGTAATAATGTCCGAGGCACAGGTGCCCTTCCAGTTTTAGCTATTTCAAGTTATTATTCAAGAAAGCTAGTCAAGGTCTGTGAAAGAAATAACCATTAAATATTACTCATACTTCGTCAGTTAACAGTTGTTCGATGTTGTAGCTGTCCGGACGACTGAGAATGTAGCCGACGAACGTGCTGAACTGTTGCTGTTGCTGCTGCTGTTCGAGAACCACGACTCCTGTCCAGAGGCACGGATAATTTTGGGACAGACAATAGTTAGAACTGCGACTTCTTCCACCTGTCAATTCCGACCGTGCTCTCAACACTCGCGGGTTAACAGAGTGGGTGCGCCTACGCTGGCGCTATCACAGCTACACACCGCGTCTGCGGGATCGCCCAACAAACACTTCCGCACTCTTTCAAGACTCAAGCTGCTCTGCCTCCTCTCTGCTCGCAGCGCGAAGGAGACCCTCCATTCGCAGTGATAAACAACGGCATAGCTACTGCCATTTCGTCGTTGCTATCGATACATTTAAATAAGTTCCCTTGGCTACTACCCAGCAATTTATAATCTTTACATTATAATTAAAGTCAATTACATACATTCATAAATAAGTACTATATTACATCCATTACATATTAAATATAGTTTGTTTAATAAAGCGTAAAGATTCAAAATTGGAAGTACAGTACAAGTTATCAACGGATATTAAACGGCGAAAAATTTTGGATGGTGCCGAAGGTATTTTATCTCCATTTTCGGTCTTACAAAATGCTAAAAATATTGCACTGTACCCACAAGTTCCTGTCACCTTAGCTTGTACCGCGACACTTACTACCAACTGATAGATATAAATTTTAATTTTAATAATGAACAGCCTCAGTTGCACCGTTTACCTAGAATTTGCCTAGGTTTCAGTCGGGCTAACCCAACCTTCATCAGAACAACAATATCTATCGTCTGACGATAATTTATGGATTTGTAGTTTTAGCTTGACGATGTCCACTATGGACAAACAATAGATATTGTTATCTTGAAGAAGGTTGGGTTATCCCGACTGAAACCTAGGTACACTCTAGGTAAACGGTGCAACTGAGGCTGTTCATTATTAAAATTAATATTTATACAGTTGTTGACAGGGCCGCTAAATGTTGAAGATATGTTGATAGATATAACTCAGCATTTGAAACGGTACAGTCTTGTACTCGCCAATCGTTCTGTATCCGTATAACCTACAAAGCTAAAAAGGTTATGCATGATCGTGCTTGTTGATAAAGTAAGTTGTGATGAAAGAGAAATACAAGAGTCAGTCGCATGAGGGCATTGAAATAATTCAATAGTAATATTTTCAGACATGCTCGAAAGAACGGACCATTCATGTAATAGTAATATCTAAGTCTTGACGGCATTTCGTGATGTCTTCAGTGTGGATACACCCTCTGTCCGACCTGTGTAGGAATCATGCCAGATGTGGGACCAATGAGGAAAATTGACACGGGGCTGCTACGGCAGTAGCGTCCGACGAGCTGGGAATTTGGTTTAGACGGTAAGCATACTCGGAGAGCTGAAATGGTTAAGGCGATCGCTCGGATAAAGTTGGAAATCGGGCTTCAAGTCCCGGTACGGCACAAGTTTTCACTTGTCGCAGCAAATTTGAGCAGCACTTGGCACCGCTTTGACAAAACGAACGGTTATAAATATAAACTTAAGTGTTAGGAAATATTTTCTGAAGGTATTTGTATGGAGCGGTGCCTTCTACGGAAGTGAAATGTGGACGATTAACAATTCACACAAGAAAATAGAATGTTTGGAGTGTGGTGCTGTAGAAGAATGCTAAAGATAAATAAATTTATCAAGTAGCTAATGGAGGGGTACAGAATCGAATTTGGGAAATATAAAATTATGATACAACTTGACTAAAAGAAGGGCTCGTTTAGTAGGGCACGTCCTGATACTTTAAGGACTCGTTAGTTTGGTAACGGAAGGAAGTAAGCCAAGGCCTGAGAACAGTAAGCTGTTTCCAGTGGATGAAGTTTGCAGTAGGTAGTCAGAGGTGAAGAGGTCCGCACAGGAAAGACTAGATGGAGACTTGCACGAAACCAGTCCTCAGACTGGACAACAACAACACCCTCTTTATCATATTATAGTTATTTGGATTTTTTAAGGAACGGTGAAGTATTTGAGCCGGCCGAAGTGGCCGTGCGGTTAAAGGCGCTGCAGTCTAGAACCGCAAGACCGCTACGGTCGCAGGTTCGAATCCTGCCTCGGGCATGGATGTTTGTGATGTCCATAGGTTAGTTAGGTTTAACTAGTTCTAAGTTCTAGGGGACTAATGACCTCAGCAGTTGAGTCCCATAGTGCTCAGAGCCATTTGAACCATTTGAAGTATTTGAAGCCTAGTCTGATGTACGAGAGGGCCTGAAGCCCCTAATCTGATCATGTTAAATAAATACACAAAATAAAATATGAAAGAATTATGACTTGCTGATGCATAGTGCTTCTGCCAATTGCAAATGACAACGGTTACGTGTCAGTTTATGCCCGAACTGTCACAGAATCTAATTAATAATGTAATATGCTGATCCCAATAGTTAGTACAATCAAATCCTATAATGGTGCATGAAAACTGCAGACGATATTCACTTTGACCAATTATTCCGCTGCTTATTACTTCTTCTCCTTCCATTTCACTATGGCGAGGAAGACGTGTCACAATGGCGGAGAAAACTGCAACCCCAAAAAGCAATTTATGTAGAGTACTGAAATTTCGGGAATACATTTGTGTAGGTAACGCATTTAAGGGATTAACACCGCAAGATCACAGGTTAATATAAAAGCGACATAAGCCATTGCAAATGTGAAACGTTCTTATATTCATAACATGTATAACCGCCAGAATGTTGAATGCAAGCAAGCAAACGTCCATGCATTTTGTTGTAGAGGCGCTAGAGGTCAGTTCCACTTGGTCGGTCACTGCTGGTTGTCGGTGACTGTGCAGCTGTCGTCCGATGAGGTCCCATATGTGCTCCACTGGAGGCGAATCTGACGATCGAGCAGGCCGAGGCAATATGTCGATATTCTGTAGAGCACTCTGGGTTACAACAGCTGTACGTGGGCGAGCGTTATCGTGTTGGAAAACAACTCCTGGAATGCTTTTCATGAATGGCAGCACGACAGACCGAATCACGAGGCTGACATAGATATTTGCAGTCAGCATCCGTGGGATAACCACAAGAGTGCTCTTGCTGGTTTGGGATCGGTGGAATAAACACTACAGGACGTCTAGCTTGAAACTCTCCTTGAAGTAACCGATTTGCAACAGTTCGTTCTGTCACTGCGGTGCCACGTGCGGCTCAAATTTGCTGCTCGAGATGCAATACGATGCGTCAGAGCCACTGCCGAAAACGAAAGCCTTACCTCTCCGTAGTGTCACATGGAAATCCGGAGCTTCATCTTCTTATGACTGTACATTCCTCTGACCACGGCTGCCTGCAACCGTGTACCTTGCCTACGTTCCAACTAAGTCTTTCTGCAATATCGCGGAAGAAACGTACAGCTTCTTGTAGCTCTATTGCACGACCTCGTTCAAACTCAGTGAAGTGCTGATAATCCGTCTTTGTCGGCTTAAAGGGATTATTGGCTAACATCAACCTACCACGTCCAGTCACAAAGGTAGCTCACGCTCACGACCGTTGCAGCGTATATTTAAGGCAAAATTGATTTGCATCCTCGTGGTCGCGTTTCTAGCCCTTCGCTTATGCGACTGGCACGAAATTGGAACAGACATCATTTTTCAGAGGTAGAAACACATCTACCAAATTCGTTTACGTCGCACAACTCCTTCTTGGTGTTGCGGCTTTCTTTTTACCAGTCTATTTTCCGTAGCCTTGGCGCTTTCTTCAGCTGACTCACGACATGGAAATTAACTTAGAAGGACAGGAGTTCCATAAATTTCAGCGCTGAAAGCTGCCTCAGAGCAGGTATAGAACAGATAAGTCACAGTAACATTTTTTCTCCAGCAACTGATGATATGAGATGAAGCATTTTCGTGGCTGCATATAGTAACCGAGCAGAAATTTCGCTATTGATCCCAGGAAAATCCACGACGTTTACAAGAAAAACCCCAGGCTCGTTACGGTATTATATACAGCTGACCTGTGTCGGATTATTGGACTCCTTTCTTTTAGGGTGACGTGTACTAACGTAAAATGCCGACCACTGTTGTAGAATTTTCTTATTCTGGTACTTCGGGCAAGAAGTTTGTTGACTGTTTTAGCAGGAGGGTGCAAGGCTCACGCTGTGCGTCAAAATATGGCGGTATTCCGACAAACGTTTCCAAACTGATGGATACCCGGCTCTGGCGACGCAACAGGGCCATACCGTTCTCTAGATATCACAGTTTCGGATCTCTTCCTCTTCGGTTATGCGAAGGAAAGAGGTTTTGCTTATCATTTTCAGACAGCTGGCGAACGTAAGACTGCCATTCGTCGTCAAATATGCGAGACTCCGCAGGAAATATTAAGGCATATTAAAGGGAACATCCCGCAACGGCTACAGCAGTGCATCCACACAAATGGATGAAATTATTTTCAACGCGAAGTGAGGTCCGCCGGTTTGAGTTACATTCTGTGGTAACTGTCAATTTATGTCCTTGTATTTTATAACTGCAAAAGATTACTATTTTCATTCACCAAGTTTCTGTTACCACAAGAGCCGGCCGGAGTGGCCAAGCGGTTAAAGGCGCTACAGTCTGGAACCGCGCGACCGCTACAGTCGCACGTTCGAATCCTGCCTCGGGCATGGATGTGTGTGATGTCCTTAGGTTAGTTAGGTTTAAGTAGTTCTAAGTTCTAGGGGACTGATGACCTTAGAAGTTAAGTCCCATAGTGCTCAGAGCCATTTGAACCATTTTTTGTTACCACAAGAATTTGGTAGAGATGAAGGTTATTCTTAAATTAAACTCCGATTGATTATTAAAACTAAACAAATGCTTATAGCTTCATGGCACGCGGGCATTTCGGAAAGGAGACTGGATGTCATGTTACGTCAGTCGGCTCTTTGTTAGGTTCGTCACTGTGTCAGCAGCAAGCGACTGAAATGGACGATGTTACTGCGTCTCCTTCTAGTTTCAAACTAAGTTCCGTCATTTACTTCAAGCAAACAGAAAGAGACAGCGCCGCAGAGAATAATTGTCGATAGTCTCGTTTGCAAGTTGATGGGGTTATGAGTGAAAGTGTTGCGAGAGAGTAGTGAAGAAAATTCGTAACTGGTTGCGCAGATGTGCATGGTTAATGTGACGGAGGAAGACATTAAAATGTGGCTGATGAACTTGAGCAACGTGTTAACGATATTGTCCATGTGAGACTTAATTCAGAGTTAACAACTATACTGGGAAGCAATAAGGTGAGTGACGATATGTCAAGTGCCAGAACATGAAAGTAGTTCTAATAATATCTTTCTTGAATGCTTTCACCGAGAGATTAGGTTTCTTTGTAGTGGGTACCAAAATTTCTAACCGATTTTTAGGAGACTGTGTTCGGCGTTGGCATTCCTTAAGAAGAAGGGAAGGAATTTCTGCACAATCTGGGCACTGGGGACGAGATATGGGTGAACACCGAAACTAGGGAACTGTCCATAAGCGTGAAAGCACACTCATTCTTCCACTAAGGCCAACACAATCATGCAGACGCTGGGAAACCGCAAAATGACGGTTGCAGTTTTCAGGATCACAAAAGAATTTTGCCACAGATTTCATTAGAGTACACCGCGAGAATAATGAGATACATTTATTGTAAGACTCTTTTCATACCCTGAGGGTTGAACCCAAAAAAAGAAGAAATGAAATGCGACATGGGGCGATTACCGAAGGAATCATTCTCCACAACAATGCACGACCCCATGTGCGAATGGAATAGACGAAAAATCACATTTAGTGGCCGGGACATTTTTCAGTATTTTCTTTCTTCTGGACTTAGCATCATGTGATTTACCTAAGACGAGGTCCTGGCAGACTGCTCAGCGGTTCACAACCGACGACGATCTCAATGTTTCTGTCAAGCACTGGCTGAAGCACCTGGTGGTACTATTCTTTGGTGTATGTTTGCAGTTCCTCGTTTTGTACGGCACTTTTTTTTAATTTGACGTTTTATTGGGGCGCTGCAGCTAGCAGAAGTACTTCGCTTCCTTAAGCAGTACTGCAGAGTACAGCAGTTATTAAGTAAGAAGCTGTTTACAATGCGGAAATCGGTTGTAAATGGTTCAAATGGCTCTGAGCACTATGGGACTTAACTTCTGAGGTCATCAGTCCCCTAGAACTTAGAACTATTTGAACCTAACTAACTTACGGACATCACACACATCCATGCCCGAAGCAGGATTCGAACCTGCGCCGTCGAGGTCGCGCGGTTCCAGACTGAAGCGCCTAGAACCGCTCGGCCACTCTGGCCGGCGAATCGGTTATAGAAAACCGTTAAGGTGCGGTAGCGAGTCACTGGAGCGAGAAGATGTACGCGAGTCACGAGAAAGAATCTTCCTTGACGATCTGTACGTAGAGCAACTACGTGTATTGAGGCCTAATAGTCAGAGTATTGCTTATTAAATATTAGTTACCGAAGTGCATTTGTGGCACAGAAAATATACGAGAACCTACGCGTCATCGGAGCTTTAATACGATAATACCACTATGATGTGTAATACACGGATGTGGTCTTTCCCTCCAGCTATCCAATCTCTACATCATACAAGCAATGTCGAAAATAAAGGTCCAAGAGTGAATTAAAATTTAAGGTGAAAGATTATCAATGATAAGATTCGCTGATGACATTGTTATCCCCAGTGAAAGTGAAGAAAAATTGCAGCATCTGTTGAATGAAACGGACAGTCTAATGAGTACAGAATATGGATTGAGAGCAAATCAACATAAGTCGAAAGTAATGAGAACAGAGAAAATAATGAGAAATGAGAACAGTGACAAACTTAACATCAGGATTTGTGGCCACGAATAGATTATGTTAAGAAATTCTGTAAGTAGGCAGCAAAATAACCCATGACGGACGAGGTAAGGACACAAGAAGCAGACCAGCTCTCGCAAAAGGGCATTCCCGGCCAAGAGAAGTCTATTAATATCAAACATAGCCCTTAATTTGAGGAAGACATTTCTGAAAATGTACGTTTGGTGCACAGCATACTATGCTAGTGAAAAATGGACTGTGGGAAAACCGAAAAAGAAAAGAATCGAATCATTTGAGATGTGGTGTTACAGGAGAATGTTGAAATTAGGTGGACTGATAAGGTAAGGAATGAGGAGGTTCTGAGCAGAATCGGAGAGGAAAGGAATATGTGGAAAACACAGACGAGGATAAGGGGCCGGATGATAGGAGATCTGTTGAGAAACCTGGGCATGACTTCCATGGTATTAGAGCTATAGAGGGTAAAAACTGTAGAGAAGACAGACAATGGAATACATGCAGCAAATAATTGAGTACGTAGATTGCAAATGCCACTCTGAGATGAAGAGGTCGGCGGAGGAGAGGAATTCGTGGAGAACCGCATCAAACCAGTCAGAACACTAATTACACTTTCAATCACAGGTCGTTTGTTTGTGTCTTCTAAAGAATCTAGTGTGCTACAAGAGCTACTTCGAGGGGCAACATCAGTGAGATATTAACAGTAAACAGGTAGGATCAAATCCTTCTCGGTGTTTCATTAAGGTAATCCAAGAAAAGGTTACCTTATTGCAGTCTACAGTGGGAAGGTATAACCAGTTGCACTGTACGTCACCGACACCACTATCGACGGACTTGTGGCTAAAGCGACAATCTTTTGTTGTGTTTTGGTACCATAAGTGGATCTTGCAAAGGATAAGGAGAAAGTTTGACTTAGCGCACCGACTATGTGCAGAGGTAATTTTAACTTGGAAGTACAGAATTTCTTTTCTAATGGCCAGTCTGAGGTTAATTTATGAATAGCCCCAAACCCGAGGCTCAAAAATACAATAAAAGATATTTATTCGGTTTGAGCCGTTCGGGCCGTGATATTTTACTTCCCTCGCGAGAGAGCGAAGCATCGCTGTGGTGGCGACGCCCCCTCCACCCCTACCACCGGCCCAGACTCGCGCCCCTCGCAAAGCCGGCGCCAACTGCGGGCGCCGTCGGAGTCGAACTTCTCACAAAGCCGGTCGGCCGGCTCTTCCCGAGCTTTTTTATCCTCCCATTCGCAGAACTCGCTCGCAAACTTCTTGGGAAGCACTCCGGCTGATTGTAACGCCGCGTGGCGCGGGACGGCTCGCGAGTTTAATTTCGGCGCGTATTTAGTTAGCGCAGCGCCCGGCGGCGGCGCTGGCGGCGTATTTTGTTTATAAAGCAGTAGCTCGCGCGCGGCCTAAAGCGCCGCGGCTGGTCCGCTCCCCATATCTCCCGGCGCCCGCCCCAGGCGTGAGAACGCAGGCGCGGCGGCCGTTTACGACGGCGCCTGATTAAGCGGCACACATAAACGCGGCTTTAGACGCGGAAGGCTTCTTTTCCATCGCGCAGTTACGGCGCAAATTCCGCGGCCGCTAGGCGCCGTTTACTCGTGCACTTCATTATTTGAAATGTGACCGGTAAAAGCGCACTTCGGTAAGTAAACGCCTTAACGGGATTAACGGGAACTCCAGACGAGTTGGGTGCTACACTGCCGTAGGACGCATATTAATGTCTGTAACTCATTCGTTCTGTCAAAGAGGGGCAAATTTACGGACGATCCCATGCACCGGTTGAGCTTTAAATCACCCTATTTTAAAACTGAACACAGAGCTATCGTCACAGAAGTCGGCACAGTCGCTGTGAATATCCAAAGAAGCCTTCACTTAGTGTGTCTTCAACAGTACGCTCTTACAGACGTCAACAAAAGTGTTCCATCCTGATAAGTCGTTCAACTGTGATTCTATTGTGACTGTCCCCGCACAGATCCTAAGATCGCCCTCGATATTATTTGCAAACACGCACACAATCACTACAAGCGTTACCTATGGACAGAAGGCCGCACTCTTTGCTGCATTTGAGATGAAAGTAACAGCATTACACTGTGACAAATTTCTTAGGATGCCTCCTAATACCATGTCGAACCTACTTTTGCCCAGCGTAGTACAGCATTTTTACTTCGCATGGACATCAGAAATATTGAGCCATGCTGCCTGTATAGCCGTTCATATCTGTGAAAGTGTTTCCGGTGCAGGATTTTGTGCACGAACTGGCTTCTCGGTTATGTCCCAATAAATGTTCGATGAGATTCATGTCGGGCGATTTAGGTGGGCAAATCATTCGCTCGAATTGTCCAGAATAGACTTCAAACAAATCGCGAGCAGTTCTCGCCCGGTAACATGGTGCACTGTCATTTATAAAAATTTCATCGTTGTTTGGGAACATGGAGTCCACGAATGGCCGCAAATGGTCTCTAAGCATCCGAACACAACCATTTCCAATCAATAATTAGTTCAGCTGGACCAGAGGACCCAGTATGTTCCATGTACAGATAGCCCACACAATTATTGAGCCATGACCACCTTGCACAGTACATTGTTGACAACTTGGGGTCCGCGCCACACTCGAATCCTACCATCAGCTCTTACCAACTGAAATCGGGGCTCATCTCACCAGGTCACGGTTTTCCAATGAACTAGGGTCCAATCGATATGGTCACGAGTCCAGGCGAGGTGCTTCAGCCAATGTCTTTCTGTTAGCAAGGCATTCGCGTCGGTCGTCTGGTGTCGTAGCCCAATAACGTCAAATTTCGCCACACTCGGATACGTTCGTCGTATGTCTCAAATTGATTTCTGCTGTTATCACTGACATTCTACGGAAATGCAGCTGCTCTCAGCCGTTAAGTGAAGGCTGTCGGCCACTGCGTTGTCCGTGTTAAGAGGTAATGCCTGAAATTTGGTATTCTCGGCACACTCTTGACACTATGGATCTCGGAGTATTGGATTCACTATTGGATTTCCGAAATGTCGCATGCTTCTAGCTCCAACTACTGTCCCGCGTCCAAAATCTGTCAATTTCCGTGGTGCCGCTGTAATCACGTCGCAAGCCTTTTCACATGGATCACATGAGTACAAATGACAGCTCCTCCAAAGCACTGCCCTTTTACACCCTGTATAAGCGATACCATCGCCATCTGTGTATGTGCATCTCGTTGCTCCATGACTTTTGTCACCTCAGTGTAGAGACTCTGTATAACAGCAGAGTCCACATCCATCGTGTCACGAAGGAGAATCGTGACGAATGATGGTGTCTGTATCATCACGTTACGCGAAGAAGGCTTGTGAACCAGGGAAGTCGTACGACATGTGCACCGGAATCAAAGTGATGTGGTGCAGACGTGGAATTGGTTCCAATTGGTAGGTAGTATTGAGGACATACACACCATACGCCATTCGCCTTCGTCAGGTGCACAGGATGATCGGTATCTACGACTTTGGAGTCAAAGGAACCATGAACTGAGTGCTCCAGAACCAATGGACATTCGAAGAGGTTACGGCGCCTTATGTATCAGGTAAAACTGGAGACGACTGCATGACGTGAATCTCGATTTCCAGTGACGATGGCGAGCACCATTTTGTACACCACAATAAGATGGACTCCGTTACTGATGAACAAGAAATCGTGGAGAATGGATACCCCAGGATTGGCCTCAGGTGTTACTCACAGACGAAACTCGAATATGTATCTTGATAATCACAGACAACGTGTTTGGAAACAGTCTGCTAAAATCCATTGCTTCCAATACTGTGGCCCACATGTGGAGCAAGGAGGTGGCGGAGTGATATTCTGGAGTGGTGTTACATGAGGCCAATGCACACCTCTCGTGGTTGTTGAGGACTGGTTGTTGGGCTGCCTCTTCCCTAGAAATTAAACCTGTGGAACAGCTGTAGGGATGATTGAAACGAGCTGTTTTTGGTCATCGACAACGACCGCGTACTCTGCACGACTTATGCAGAATTACCACTGAGTGGCTTCATGATGTGATCAGTGATGTGCCACGACAGATTCAACCGCCTACTGACGTTGCTCGGGAGTACTGTGAAAAACTCTCCATGGATAACAGACGATTTTGTCGTTAAACAAATGTCTGTTACTTTTTTAAAATCTAGATAGAATGCAGATGAATATATATCCATACCTCATAGTCACTCTCTGTTTTTTGTGGCATCAGTTTCTAAATAAAGAGGCGATGTAAAACTTTTGTTATTGGTGTGTATTTTTCAAACTGTTCTCCATTTTCGATATCATCACATGCTCCAACGTTCCTCCAGTGCTTAGCTTAACTTCCAGATATGTATTCGAAATGGCAGCAAAATAACCAGCTACGACTTGCAAAATATTTTCCAAAGTGCTCTAGATTTGGGGAGAGGTGGTAGCTGATATATGGCAAAGTACTAAACTCGGCTTCTTTCCCAACAATTTGTATTTCTGTTCCCTTAGTTTTTCCATGGCCAATGAATTTTTGTCGGCAGGTCACTTGTCCTTGTGCCGTTATAAGATACTGGACTCGCATTAGAGACGGCAGAGACCATCCAAATTTAGGTTAAAAGTTGTTTGTCACAATACCAACGCTCAAAACTATTCCTTGTGCCTCCTATTTTAGATCGTAAGCATACTTCAAAGATATTCTGTAGTGAATGACTGGTTACTGAAGATATCAAAGTCTTTGTCTGAGAAGGGACGTCTAAATTAAGATAGTCTGGCGAGCTGACGCAGTAGACAATAGTAAACGAGTGCTACAGTGTGCAGTCGCTGTGTAGGCCTGTTTGATTCATGCAGAGCTGTCTAGTGGAGTTCGGTCTGGTCGTTTCTTGTCGACGTTTCAGAGTGATCACCTGCTGCAGCTCTGATGTGGGCAAGTAATGGATTAACTTCAAGTTGCTCTCTGATGGCCATTCTCATGTAACGTCTTACAAATGTGTGGTGGTATTCTGGATTGCATCACGCCGCTTGGCGTAACATTGTTTGCAGTTTTTTCACACTTTTAATGTGCATCTATTTACGTTCAAATTTAACGTTCGTTTCTCAGTGAAGTGGTTATTTTCGAGGACACACGGTGCAGGATCAGTTTTTCATTGATCCTTCCGAATAATAGGCTTGTGGAATTTTCTCACTCTCTCACTTAGTAAAATGTTTCCAAACATTTTCCAGTGTATATACAACTTCTTACTGTTCAGTTCTTTTTTTGTGGTGGCACAACATGCGGCGTGCAAAACGGATGGCCAACTGCATTCATTCTTGTACCGATTATTATGTTTGGAGGTGAAATTAGATTCAGGGTATAGGTAACATGAAAAATAGGGACCACAAAACGGTCGAACTGGAGGAATTCCGCTACCTTGAAAACAAAATAACACATGATGGAAGAAGCAAGAAGGACATAAAAAGTTATTACAGGCAAAGAGGACATTCTTGGTCAACATAAATCTGTCAGTATCAAATATCAGTCTTAATTTAAGGAACAAAATCGTGGAAACGTACGTTTGGAGGGGAGGAGTGGAGACAGAGGTTTCACTGTCGAGCAACTGAAATCCGGATTTCAGTTCACAGTACTTCATGAATCTTATTCCTGTCCCCTTTTTCTCGGAATTTTAGTAAGAGGTTAATCTGCAACTGGAATATTGCGAAGCTCGAAGTAAAATTAATATTCTGAAAACGAATTTCTGATTACATGGACTTCAATGGAATCAATGGTAGCCGTGAAAAATTAGAAATTGTAGGAAGAGGAAGAGTGGAATATATCCAGAAAGTAACAGTTTAAGCGCTCCTCTGCCATGAAGAGGTTTCCAGAGGAATGAAAGTCGTGGCAGGCCCTGTCAAACTAACCTTCGGCCCCCACCCCAAAAAAACGTAATCATTTACAAATTTACTACATTATGCACGCCCAGTGAGTAAAGTTTTATTTATTACTGCTCTTTCTGGTCTTGCAGTTTCAATGATCAACAACGTACGCAGGACACACACTCAGTGACACCACATTTAAATCCAGAATCATGCCCTATTTGAGTCCTGAAGCCACGACCTTCGCCTTAGAAGCTGGCGACTCTTTCTGATCTCGCAGTGGCCGCGGCTCTCCACTTGCTGTTAGTATCACACGGGGCGGCTCCTCGACGTGAATGGCTGAGGAGAGCGTGTGTGTTGCGCCCACAGAAGGTTAGTGGTAACTGCTGCGCTGCGTTAAATCAGGATTTGCAGGACGGCTGCCGCCGCCGCCAAACGGCCCTCGCGATAACGGCCAGTGAGGCTAACGCGCGGCTCACAGTCCATCCTCCAGCAGCACCAGCACGGCCGCACACACAAGGTGGCTTGAGACACAGGGAATCTCGTGTTGATTCCATATTTCTAGATTTCCAGAAGGCTTCTGACGCCGTTCCTGACGAGCTTATAATTGCGCGCCTACGAAGTGTTGTCGTAGATGTGTGACTCGATTTGAGATTTCGTGTCGGATAGCTCAACTACGCGTGAATCTGAAATGGTGAGCGACGAGTTCATGGGAAGCTCACGCTACGCTGGTATGGTGCACCAGCCTGGGAATTTGGGTCGGATGGAAAGTGTGCTCAAATGGCCGAAAACAGTCTGCTGTCCGCAGTCGTGCTGCTCACGTGTGTTTACGTCCCTGCCGCGGAGCTCTGCGCCCACGTGGTTGTTTACTTCTTGTTAGCCTTCGTTAGTTTACTTGGTGTCAGCCTTCGCTAGTTTACAATATCGATTATAATCCGTCTTGATTTGCAAAAATGTTTGTTCACATGACCGGTTTCGGTTCTTCTAGAAACATCTTCAGATCTGCAATTTCAGTTACAGGAGTAACCCGTCCACACACAGCAACCTTCACACGCTGTTGTGCACGGGTTACTCATGTAACCGAAATTGCAAATCTGAAGATGTTTCTAGAGGAAACGGAACCGGTTATGTGAATAAACTTTTTTGCAATCAAGACGGATTGTAATTAACATTCTGTAACCAGTGACTGCGGTTTCCCATCAGACATTATGTCTGTTTTTGCAAAGTTCGCTAGTTTACTTCATGTTAGACTTCGTCAGTGCTTGCATTTTCGAACTAGAATGGCTCAATCATACCGTCTGTCTACCATGAAAATCAGCTTCAATAACGAAATTGCACGACCGAAGTCATCAGAAGTCTGAAACTAATCAACACCACGATATGTGACAAGATCGTACGCGACCACAAAGATGGACTTAAATGTAAACATTGTGATGTCCATGTCGGAGCGGTGGTTCTTCATCATGCAGAGTAATTGAGCAATCATTTGAGGTTCCAGCTGAGAAGGTGGTTTCCTCGGTACAATCCTAAGGTAGGGTACTTGGTCTGATAGCAGAAAAATGAACAACCTTTACCATGAACGCACATACGATTTTCGGTACCATTGAACCAGAAGCGGCAAGGGAGATTACAGAGGAGGAAGTAATGCAGGCCATTGTTAGGGGGCGGTGAATAAATCGCCCTGACCAGATGGCCTCCCTCTGGAATGCCATAGGACCTTTAGCTATATGATCGCACCACGATGGACTGCTATCTGCGTGAATTAATGTCTACTGACGTCCCCTTACCGCTGGCTTTTGTGTCTCCTGATACACAAACTTTCGGGTGATACATGGATATGGGACTACCGGCCACTGACGCCCCTTAACTGCAGCTTTAAAATATTTACCAGATTATTAGCAGCACGCCTCCGGGGAGTATTGCGCCAAGTGTTCTCACTCGATCAAACTTCGCTCAGCAGAGATAACAACATACAGACGGCGCTTGTTGAATATCGCTATTTGTTCGCTCTAGCAAAGACGTGCCACCTCCGTGCAGCACTAGCGTCGATAGATTTAGATCAAGCCCTTGATAAAGCCATACCTATCTTCCATAAGTCTTGACACATGCGATTTCCACGGTCAGTTATCACTGTCGTGATACGGCTACTCAGCAATGCCTCCCTCAAAGTGCTCGTCAATGGATGTACGACATAGTCTCCGATCGTAGTGAGATCGGTCAGACAAGGATGTCCCTTATCTACGATATTATATGCACTGGCTCTCGACCTCTTACTTTGCGGTCTTCGGTATCGCTTCACAGGACTGACTTTGCGAGGATATACATTTACGTACGAGTGATATGTGGATGACCTGGTGTTGATAGTGCGGAATGAAAACGATATACGTGTGGCTTAGTTGGATATGGAAATATGGAACTGCCACTGGCAGCCATGTAAATGTGGACAAGTCTGTAGCGACGAATATTGATGTTGGACTAACGAAAGAATGTGTAGCATCTCTATGGCTGATGGATACCCTGAAATGCGAATTGTTTTTACCAACGACGCATGTCGCACAGCAACGTACAACTATGAGAGACTACTACAGTCAGTCCAGACGGGCGTCAAAGGGAACTTCACACGGGCTTTAGACATGATCCAGGGGGTCACACATGATTACACCTACCAGGCGTCACGAAATCCGCACTTTGCTCAACTACTCCCGAAGCCCGTGATGATAGCACGACGAATACTGTCGGCGTTTGGTTCCTTCACGAGTGCTCTTAGTAGGGGTGGACTTGGGCTTGTGCATGTTCACGATAGAGCGGCGGCGCTGTATATCAGTACAACGTCAAAACAGTGGAGACGACATCAGACTTGTCTGACAGGAATGTCAGTAAAAGTACTAGCACCAGTTTCTCAAATGGCGCCAGTGGTGGTCCAACACATTTCCCAGTCACTTTCAGAGAGGACAAGTTACTCTGTCACCTATTTTACATATATGGAAACTTATTAAAGATTTTATTACAACCTGACGCACCTGAGCAGAAATTGAGGGAGCCTGGTAGGGCGCTAAAAGCATGAGGTATTTTTCAGGTTCTTAGCTGACAGAAACGGCATGTTTGGAGATGGAAGCAATTGGCGGCGCGCCTATTCCTCAGTAAATCTTGCCGGACAGGACCACAGCCGTACAGAGCAGTCTGAGCAGCCCCTCATAGAGACAGGTCTCCAGCAGAACAATGCCGCTATACCCGCATTGGCGCCAGCCAAAGGCTGGGCTGGGGGCGACAGACTGAAGGGATGCGTCCACACAGTGGAGTTGTAAGCCTAGCATTGTGTGCACAGCCATGCGTAATAACAATTGACAAAGTTTCGTGTTCGCTGATACTACAAATTGGCCTGTGACCCACTTCCATTGGTCGCCTCAGTTGTATAAGAAACTCCGGCGTCTGAGAAACGTTTAGAGATAGAATCTTTATCACACCTCATAGCTAGGACTAACAATCTCCAAGGCACAGGCGATTTAGATAAAGGTCTATAAGATTGTATCTGTTTGCTTCTAGCTATGAGAAGCACTGTGTATTCAGAGAAAAACATCTTCCCCCTCCGTGAAAATTAGGAAAAAAGACAGTAAATGGCGGTTTCCTTTCTTTTCCAGAGAGGCACGTTTCGTAACTCTAGCCCTGGTTCGACATGAGTTTGTGGTGTCGTGTGGGAGATGAGATTTAGCGCTTCTAGAGCCGTATGATTGGCTCAAGACTACGTGAAGAGGTGGGAAGCACTTGGGTGCTGGACTTTGGTCTGGTAAGAAGGGACTTCTGGTCGATGGTCTGACGTGTGTGGTTGGTGCTTGGGACCTGTCCTAAGACTGACTCCACTTGCGAGTAGTTTAGACTGGGGAGCCTGTGGTGAAGTTCTTACTGTACCGACAGTGTGACTTCAAACGTCTCGGACTACTCGTTTGCCGAGGGCACACTTATTCGTTTCTGGTTTACCAGTCTTGACGTTTGGTATCCTTGTGCGTTATCTCGTATAAGTGAGCCAAATTGGTCCTTGGTACGACCAGCGAACAGGTGTCACACACGGAAATCTACCGTGATTTCAGGGCTGTGGTAGAGAGTAAATTGCGATCCGTCTGCCTGATCGCTAGACCGTGAGATTTTTGCATTTCTTTCGTGGCCGCGATCGATTCACAGGTGCCGCCTCCACGTCTCACCTCCACCGCACACATCTCGCCAGCTGCAAGTTACATTGCTGGACGAAGCAAACACGGTAACGTACTGCTCCAGCCTTGTCAGAGCATACAGGTCTCAATCCCCACTTGCTATCAGCTGCACCCATATTGAGAAACTTCTGTATATTATCAATCAAAGTCTGCTCAGTGTCACATCAATTCAGATTGCATTATCCACATTTTTAGGGCCAGAGTACTTGACTCACTTCTGCCACCCAGGATCCTTGTCCACTGTAGTTTTAAACCAACTGTTAGTTGTTTACGGTATACAATAATAACTTGTTTAGCATAATTTATGTCTGCCTTTGTTTTGGGAAAATAAATGTTGTTAGTAAACTACATGCCGGCCGGGGTGGCCGAGCGGTTCTAGGCGCTACTGTCTGAAAGCGCACGATCACTACGGTCGCAGGTTCGAATCCTGCCTCGGGCATGGATGTGTGTGATGTCCTTAGGTTAGTTAGGTTTAAGTAGTTCTAAGTTCTAGGGGATTGATGACCTCAGAAATTAATCCCATAGTGCTCAGAGCCGTTTGATTTGATTTGAGTAAACTAAATTTTGCATACATTCTCAATCATTTTTATATAGACCAAACAGTGTTACCTTTCAACTTCACCACATTCGCGCTTTTTTATGGAGTGCAGCTACGTTCAGACTGCTCTGACGGAAACCCGACTTGCAACGGCGCGTGACATCTATCGGATACTAATGACCGGACGACGTGGCAATCCTATTTAGAGGAATCTTCGACGTATCAATTGACATGTAGTATGGCAATTGATACATCATTTTTCTTTAGACACAGAGACATGTGCAGTGTGATATTCAACAGTTAATGTTAAACATGTCACCCGATCCTCCAGACTCCGCGCAATTCATATGACAGATTCACCATTGCGCCCTCATTGCCAAACTCTGGACAGTGGTGAACGACGCCTCATATGTGGGCTCTCGGCAGAACTGTGGGGTTTGGCGACATAGATAATTGCATTCTTTCTTCTAATGGGGCAACACAACAATGGACCAGGGATTCTGTTCCTCCAGACGGGACGTACTATCCAAGTACTAAAAAGAATGAGCAACTTGGCTTATAGGCCAGACGGTGCCCTTTATGTTCAGGGATGGCCCAAAGAATGTGATGGACTTTTGAACCTTGTTACAGGAACGACATCTGAAGATGTACGAATACCGACAGCATTTCTTTAAATTCCTATGGAGTGAGTTTCAGGACACCCCTTCCGCATAACTGGAACGTCCAGGGTAGGAGAAGTTAAATTTTCAATGCGATGGAAGAATGAAGGGAAGATAAGAATCGGTGGATACCGTATACACACTGTACGAGAAGACATACCCAGACGAAGAAGCAGCGGGGCAATTGGAAATACGGTTCTCCGTTGTACTGTGTGTTTCTTTCCTTATGCGAGATTAATGTTTATTTGCTTTCAAGCAATAGAAATAAAATTTTGTTACTGAAATTTAGCTTTACTTAACTGTTGTGTACCAGGATTTGCTTTTATTTGTGGAAGATATTCATTAAAATTTCAAGCATAGCTGGAAAAGTATTCCTTTTTAACATAATTTTATTGTGTTTCTCAACTTCTGATATTTGTTTAACTTTCCAAAGTATACTGCTTATTAAAATTCTAGTTTTACGTCAGTCTGGTTTATAGTTATACTGTTCACCTTATAGAAAAATGTTAATCTCATTTTGTAATGTAACTGCAACAAAACAGCAGTTTGTTCCTGTAAAAAACAAATCAAGTAAGCAGGAGATTAAAAAACAAAAAACAAAAAAATGGGGTTAAGGCAACTGCTCGCGTTAATCGGGAGATACGGGTTCGAGTACCGATCCAGCACAAATTTCCACCTGTTGCCACTGATTCATTACACTGCCCAAATGCGGCTAAAGGTATTGAGAATCTTTGAATAGTATTTGGCACATAAGATGTCTGTTTTTCCGGACATGTCAGTAAGAAGAGACACCAAACACACCTACTGCCCGGTACGTGATTCTTATCAGATAGGATTGAGAGAGGACGTCGAAAAAGTTCGAAGAAAGGCAGCTTTTTTGTATTATAGTGAAATAGGAGAGTAAGTGTCACTGATGTGATAAGCCAGTCGGGTTGGCAATATTTAAATTCTTTTCCGAATTCCATAATGCGTTTGCTCACTCCCACCTACATAGGGAAGAATGATCATGGTCGTAAAAGAAATCAGTCTCGCAAGGAAATATTTATGTGTTCATGTTACCTATGTGCTGTTCGAGTGTGGAGTGATATATAGGTACAGGGCGTTCCAAAATGATCAAAAGTGGTTCAGATGGCTCTGAGCACTACCGGACTTAACATCTATGGTCATCAGTCCCCTAGAACCTAGAACTACGTAAACCTAACTAACCTAAGGACATCACACAACACCCAGTCATCACGAGGCAGAGAAAATCCCTGACCCCCAAAATGATCGTTACAAATTTGATCACGTATATTTCGTAAATGAAGATGGGTATATAGGAGGTGTTTACGGCATAGTGTTCACACTTACCTGAGGTTTTAGCAGCTGTTTATTAGAGTTTAATGTGTGCTTCATCTGCAGCAGCGGAATACCTGAGCGTTATTCCAGTTTCTGCCATTTCGCCCTAATATGTACGCATTAAAGTGTTTAATTGCCGCTCTGATGCGAGTACCTAGTCCTGCAGGTCTCGCACCGGACTCAGGTAGACAAAATCCTTCACCAATCCCCAAGGAAAAAAATCTAATGAGGTAATGCCAGAGACCTCAGGGATAAAAAAGTTGATCCTCCTCTGCCAATCTAGTGAACTAGAAATGTATCATCAAAAGTCATCCGAACGAACGAGAGGTGCCATCCTGCTGCATCATTATGTCAGGTTACAATTTTCGACCTGTGGAAACGCGAAATATGCTTACGTACCTAGAGAAATAGTAGGATTTATTGAAGCCCCTGCAAAGAAAAGCGGTCCCACCACATAACCATGAAGCAGTCCAAACCACTCGTTTACCTTCGACCAGTGGCGCACGATTCCAATTTTTCTTTCTTTCTCTTTGGTCAGTCTTTGAATGTGGCGCGCCAAGAATTCGTCTACTGTGCTAATTTCTTCATCTCAGAGTAGTACTTGTAATCTACGTCCTCGATTATATGCGGCACTTATTCCAATCTCTGATATTCTTTGATACACGGCCTGCCACCCTATCCCTTCGTCTTGTCAGTACTCTCCATAAATTCCTTTCGTCACCGACTCTCCGGAGAACGGAGAACGCCCTCATTCCTCACTTATCACTCCAACTAACTTTCAACATTTTCATGTAACACCACATCTCAAATACTTCTATTCTCTTCTGTTTCGGCTTTCCCAAAGTCCATGTTTCACTAACATACAATGCTGTGCTCCAAACGTACATTCTCGGAAATTTGTTCCTCAGATTAAGGCCTGATTGAAACTAACAGATTTGTATTGGCCAGGGTTGCCCTTTTTGCCAGTGCTGGGCTGCTTTTTATGTCCTCCTTGCACCGTTCTTCGTGGGTCATTTTGGTGCCTAGGTAGCAGAATTTCTGAACTTCATCTATTTCCTGATCACCAATGTTGGTGTTAAGTTCTCATTTCTGCTTCTTCTCATTACTTTCGTCTTTCTTCGATTTACTCTCAATTCACTTTCTGTAATCATTAGGCTGTTCATCCCATTCAGCATATCCTGTAATTCTTCTTCACTTTCGCTGAGGGTAGCAATGTCATCAGTGAAGTTTATCATTGAAATACTTTAATCTTCAATTTTAATTCCACTCTTGAACCTTCATTTTGTTTTCGTCATTCTTCTTCGCTGTATATATTTAGCGGTAGGGTCGAAAGAGTACATACATGTCTTACACATTTTCTAATCCGAGGACTTTGTTCTTGTATATTATTCTTGTCAGCAATTTGATGTGTAGGTTGTTAAGCTGATTGTGCGATAATTACCGCTCTTACAATCTTCGAAATTGTGAGGATGATTTTTTCCTGAAAGTCGGATGGTATATCGCCAGACTCGTACATTCTACACACCAACGTCGTTTTGTTGCCACAGCCACTCCCCCCAATGATTTTAGGAATTCTGATGGATTTTTATCTACGCCTACTGCCTTATTCGATCTTAAGTTTCCCAAAGTCCTTTTAAATTCTGATTCTAATACTGGATACCCTATTTCTTCTATGCCGACTCCTGTTTCTTCTTCTATCATGTCATCAGACAAGTCTTCGCCCTCGTAGAGGCCTTCAGTCTACTCCTTCCACCTAGTCTTCACATTTAACAACGGAATTCCCATTGCACTCTTAATGTTACCACCCTTGCTTTTAATTTCACCGAAGCTTTTCTTGCCTTTCCTTTATGCTGAATCAGTCCTTGCAACAATCATTTCTCTCCCGATATCTTCACATTTTTCATGCAGCCATTTCGCCTTAGCTTCCCTGCACTTATAACTTACTTCATTCCTAAGTGACTTGTATTTCTATATTTCTGAATTTACCTTAACATTTTTGTACTTCGCCTTTCGTCGATCAACTAAAGTATTACTTCTATTACCCATGGTTTCTTCCCAGTTAGCTTTTTCCCACCTATTTTTTTCCCTTTTCAGAGCTGTCCATTCCTCTTCAACCGAACTACCTACTGGAAATGCAAATGCCGTGTGACTATCGTTGTCAGTTGGGCTTGCTGTCAGTTATGATGAGAACAGCCCTGTCACTGAACTGTTCACAGTACTCCCCCACTGCTCTGCCTTCCTATTCATAACGAATCCTACACTAGTTGTACTACTTTGTCTTGTTATATCACTTACCCCGTACTCATCTGACCAGAAATCCTTATCTTATTTCCATTTCACTCCAGTAATCCACTAAGCCCCCCCCCTCCCCCTCCTCTGTTTCTAGACTGACCCTTAGCATTTCCCTTTTTAGGTTTCACAGTTTCCCTGTCAATTTAAAGTGCTGAAATTCTACGTCCCGTCTCGTAGAACGTTATCATTTCGTTGGTTAATCAATCTTTTTCTCATGGTCACCTCCCCCTTAGCAATCCCCTCCCGCGGGTCCGAATCGGGGACTAGTCCAGAATCTTTTGCCAGTGGTGAGATCACCATGGCACTTTTCCATAACACGCTTCATGCCCTGTGAATATACATTAGGTGTCTTTAATGCATTGGTTACCATTGTCTTCTGCATTGTCCTGCCGTTGATAGTTTCTGATTCTTCCGCCTTTAGGGACAATTTCCCACCCCGATGGAAGTAGAACGCCCTGAACCTCTTTCTGCTCCACCGTTCTCTTTGACAAGGCCGTTGGCGGAATGTTGGAAGTCTTCGACCTCCATTGTTGATGATTTTTATTCAGAATTTAAGCGGTGGCGGTGTTTGAACACAGGACCGAGGGTGTTTTGATTACTAATCAAAGACGCTACCCGTAGACCCAATGCTAAACTAGAGATTGTCAGAGCCACAGGTCGTCGCACTGTGTCCGTTTAACTTCCCACATACTCCCAAACTCCGGCCGCGAATAACACCCTTTTCAGATAGTCTCGGTCGTCATCCATGCGACTCAGAAACTCAGTTGCAAATGCTTTTTGCTTCGGCCTGCATCTTGTAGGCATGAAGCTTCAGTCTACTGTGTAGCAGCCTGAGCACCGTAGTTGGCAGCTGCAGCTGCCGAGACACCTAACAAATTTATTTGGTTCGGTCCCAGATAAGCGGTTGTTTCACGGGTTCCACATTGGCATCACTCGTGCTTGGAAGCTGAGAACTGTCCTCTTCACGACACTTCCGGATTCGTTGAACCTAGTGTGCCATAATCTGATAGTCGAACGTGATGGTGGTGTGCTTCTGTAACGTGGCTTGAATTTCTGTTGGATCTCGGTGTTAGATTTGGTCCCTATCAACCATTCCACACACTATGTCATCTGGTTGGGGATGGGGGGCATTTTCAACAGTATCTAATATAAAAAATAAAAAGGTTTTGTCACGTACGAAGATTATGCCACAAAACCACACTTTTCTACCTGTCCCATTTCAAAAATATACATGATCAAAGTTGTAAGGATGATTTTGGAATATCCTCTAAGCTGAAAGCGGTTCTGTGTACGGTGTGACAAAAAATTAAATGTGAATAACAAACTTGTAGAGGTAAATGTATTTGCACTGCAGCTATGAGGCGAGACGCTACTGTTCCCATCACGGTGTGTAACTCACCCTGGTACATCCGTATTCCTGAACTTCCATCATGCTATTGCACTGCAGAACAGAATTCTAAGTGAAGGTAATTTTTTACGTTTTTTCCCCAGCAAGCACAAAGCTGAGGCAAGGCAGGCTAGGCTACAGTGTGGCACTCAATTCAGATTGTAAGCAAGGCAGCAAAGCCGATACTGTAAACAGCGTGGCACTCAATTTCTACACAACATTGGAGCAGAGCGCACAGACTGCGAGACGCAGAAACATGACGACACTATATCGTCACTCCGACAGCACCTCGAGATGAAGTAAGACTGCACAACACACTCGCAAGAGGGACTCCTCAACATAAGGCTGCAGCAAAAAGTGCCAAGCTGATCTGAAAGCCACGGCTGGGACAACACAGTGCGATATAGAGCGCTGACTAGCCGTGAAAATGGGACCAATTTTGCTCATCACCACAACGTAGTAACGTAGTAGGCAATAGCTAGTCACCATAAATACGTGGACTTCTGAAGTTCAATTACTCAGCCGTCAGTAATCAGTCATGAGTCATTTGTCAGCATGAAATTCTTGTGAGTAACGGTAAATCCACGTCGGAGCTGCTCCATGGTATGCCGTCTGTTGTTCGTATGAAGACTTCAGCTACGAGACACCAACCAACCAGCCAGTCTGATGCACTCGACCGCCGTGGATTGCCGCTGTTGCCTGCCTTGCTGCCACTGATGTGAATGTGTCACCTTCATCGACCAACAACCCACAAGGTTGACCCGCGAGTTATCGGCCTCGTACCTTCCAGGAGACGCGCATTCGTGCTGCCTTCTGGCCTTACCAATGAGCGCCTATCGGTGTCTTGGTCGTCTCTTGTTGGGACGCCAGATCATATATCCACAGGGTATCCCTCATCCCGTGCAGAGCTGCTGGGCGCTGACCAGGACGTGAACTGCCACGAGAGCGCTTGGTGGAAAAGCTCGCCATGCTGTTAGAGCCTCGGCTGGAGGATCTCTGGATCCTCATCCTGCTCAATGCCATCTTCAGCGAGGACGCGATTCCCGACCACGCCTCACAACGTAGACGCCCTCTGTGCCGGAAGAGTCATCATCTCCCTGCCACGGGGGCCTCTCTGTCCGCCGCTGGGCTACGCCACGGAGAGGCTATACGCATTGTATAAATCCCGACAATTAATTTATTCACATCCAATACTGTCTCACTGACGCCCTCGGGCGTGTCACATCAAGATAATCCTGACTCCGAGCTCGGCATTCTACACAATATGAGGGGCGCTCAACAAGTAATGCAACGCCTTTTTTCCTGAAAGCAGATTGATTTTATTCAGAATTCCGTTACCCCACATTATTCCCCACTCTTTTGGCTGCAAAAAGCTATTTTTCAATATAATCTTCGTTCAATGCGACGGCCTTATCCCTCTTAATGGGAGGGCTCGTACGGCCGCATAGTACAACTCCACAGGTCGACGTCGGAGCCAACGTCTTGCTGCAGCAATTCCTTCCCGTCATCCAGGTGCTGGTTCCCACGAAGTCCATCCTTCATTGGAGTAAACAGACGGAAGTCGGAAGGTGCGAGATCCGGGATGAAGGGTGGACTAGGAAGAACTGATACTCTCGGGTGCGCAGACTTATGTGAGGCGTTGCTTTGTCATGGAGGCGGAAAAGTTCATTACATTTCTGTGGCGACGAACACGTTGAAGTCGTTTCTTCAATTTCCTAAGGGAACCACAGTCCACTTCAGCGTTGATCGTTGCACCTCGAGGGAAGACGTCAAACAGAATAACCACTTCAGCGTTCCAGAAGACAGTCGTCATGATTTTAGCGGCTGAGGGTGCCGCTGTGAACTTTTTCTTCGGAGGCGAGGTGGCGTGGGGCCACCCCTTGGATTGCCGTTTCGTTTCCTGTTCGATGAACTAATGTTTTACTGTCTGTGACGATGTTCGACATAAAGTTTTCGTGATGAGGCTCGTAACGCGCAAGCAATCCCGCGCAGATGATGACAAACACTTCGCCCAATAACTCAGTGTGCTTTTGTTCACCGCCAGGTCTCCGTAGGCATTTCGCTAGCGCCTATGAATATCTGTGACGCTCTGGTTTTCCGCTAAAAGAAACTCAATAACTACTTTCTGCTTAGAAGATGCATCCGGTACGGACACCATTTTTAAGGCTATGTATAATGCTGCTATCTATCGGATTTGTATGAAAGTGTAGGGACAGAATAGGAAATATTCGACGACGACACACAACATATTCCGCATCTTTTCAACTGAAAATGGCCGAGAAAAAAATGTGCTCGATTGCTTATTTAACGTCTCTGGTGCATTCAAGAGGAACAAATAACTCATTCCGCTGACGAGACAGCAGTTATAGTCAATAACAGTAGACCTATTTCAACATCTACAACGGTAAATGAACTTTTCTTGAAAATGTCGCACTGGTTCTTTGTAAATGCATTTTCGCTGAATTTGGAAAAAAACACTGTACATTCAGATATGATCTGCGTTTCACCACAATATAAGAGAGAAAAATATTTGTATGGCAGCCGCTAGTTCAAAGGAGACGATGAAATTATTACCTACTAAGCGATAGCTAATATGGATGTTTCCGTAGACATATTGCTAGCGCCTATGAATATCTACGATGCTCTGGTTTCTCCGCAGAAAACTGCTTCCAGAAATTTCAGTTTCTAAAGCTGCAACCCAGCCGTTAGTAATGTGGCAACGCCCTCGATTAGGCAAACTGCTCCAGAGGCCGAGGAACTTCTGCTCCCACTTTTTATTACGGACATTCCGCTGCTCTAACCGAGTGAGGTGGCGCAGTGGTGAGCTCGCTGTACCCGTATTTATGAGGACGGCGATTGATATCCCTGTCCGGCTTTCCAGATTTAGGTTTTCAATTGCGTCCCCGAACCGATTTAAGGAGGCAATTTCTTTGAAAAGGATACAATCTGTCCCATTCGCTTCTGACAAGGTGCATATGGTATCATAGCCATTGTCAACAACAGTATATGAAGTATCTTAGAAATCGTTTCCACAGATGTTACAATCAAGAAGAATTCCCTCCAGCAAATCTTCTTCCGTACCACCCACCTGTGAGCTGCATCATTCGCAATTCAATTGTCATTGACTATGAAAGCAAAACTTGATGCATGGATTAACAAACAGTCCTCTTGCAGTACAAAATGGCTCTGAGCATTATGGGACTTGACATCTCAGGTCATCAGTCCCCTATAACGTAGAACTACTTAAACCTAACTAACCTAAGGGCATCTCACATATCTATTCCCGAGGCAGGTTTCGAACCTGCGACCGTAGCAGTCGCACGGTTCCAGACTGAAGCCACACCGGCCGGCTCTTGCAGTACAAAACGCGAAATTTACGAAAGTACATTTCATCAGAAACTTCAACAACTCATTGCTCCTAAGCTATGATGTCGACTCCTTCAGATGAGTTCATTCATGAAGAAGTGATCCGAGTTCTTCGTAGCTCGGCTCTGCATTGACCTCAGTGCGCGAGGGCGCTGTAGTACTGGGGGGGGGGGTCCCTTATGATGTAAATTGCGGTGAGCTCTTGCTAATGTTTGTGGTATCGATATACGTTTCCTACTTTGCTACTTTGGTGTGGCACCGGGTACTTGTATGTACGAGTACGTGCTTCACATTAATAGATTCTTCGTCATTTCTCTTCGTGTGTTACATTGTTGAAGAATTTTCTAATATGATACATTTTCCAACATTAGCTAAGTCAGTCACTTTGGCCATTCTAAACGTAAGTTTCCACGGCCATTGTCACATTCAATAAAAATTTTCCGGGTTTTGTTAAACAAAAAACATTCTGAAGAAGGTACCTTGCAACAGGAACCGAAACGTCGGTAGTTCTGTATATATTGACAATGTGGTCACAAACCCAGAAAATTTTTATTGAATTAGACTATAGCTATTCGTTTAGACCAACAGATGACGTTGGCTATATTGTGCTAAAATTTCGATTTACTCTTTAGTATCTAACCTATTTTACGTTGTCCATTTACATTTGTACATCGATTTGTAACAGATAGGTGAAAGGGTCAAACACAAATAATGTCTCTATGGAAACGTGCCCTATGTAGCCGTAAAAGCAAGACCACGCAAACTAACGTTAGAACGCACACTCCTCGTCCTTCCTACAACTCCGTGCGGACAGCGCCGCCGCGACACATTAAATCCCATCTGCCTCGTTTGGTCTGCACTCGTTTCGACGTTGCACTCTAACTAGTGACACGTACGCCACCTTTGAATTAAGGCCGGAGAACATGGGGGGGGGGGGGGGGGAGATTGGTTGGCCAACCAATAAATACCCATAGCGTCAGGTAAAAACCGGTTACACTGTCAATGGCATCTGTCCTTCACTTGATTTTGCGAAGATCAGTAGCAATTTCAAATCAAAGACAAATATTCAGCGCACCATAATTTACGGAGACTTTACAGAAGCTAGCAATTCCAAGTGTTAATCTTCTCAACGTAACTTTGACGAACTAGTACCCCAGTTAGATGTCAAACAAAATATGTTGCCACGCTGGATTTTATAAGTCAAACGCCAGAGAAGTCCCACTCGTAATCACGACCGGTAGGCCCTCGGCGATTATCTACCACAACACTGAGTATATAAACAAGAAAACAAGACACTTAGTCCTGCTTATCACTATCAGTGTGAGAGGGATGTAACACCACGAAATAAGCCTTTCTTATCTAAGCTAACCACGTCTGAAACTATGTTATTATCACAGTCAAAAGTATGACTTTTAAACACCAGTCAACTACCGTCCATAGTTATACGATGGACGTTCAGTAAGTAATGCAACACATTTTTTTTTCTTGCCCAATTTCGGTTGAAAGTGCGGAAATTGTTGGGGACACTGTGGAATATTCCCACTTCAACCCCTATAGTGTCATGACGTTCCGATATGTGGCTGCGTTATCGGTAACCTTTAAAATGACGTCGTTAACGGGGTTGCGTTCCAAGCAGAGGCCGAGATTGAGATTCTTTTTGGTGGAAAACGGATTTTCAAAGGCGCTTGCAGAATGTCTACGGAGACTAGACAATGAATAAAAGCGCGATGAGTAGTTGGGCAAGGCGTCTGTGATCGTAGCAACAATGTCGTGCAAACCTGTCCCGGTCTACCTCATGTCGGGCGGCCGTACACAGCTGTGAATCGTACGATGTAGGAACGTGCTAACACTGTAGTTCAATCAAACACCTCGCTGCTCAATTGCTTGTCTGTTTTGATTGGGCTGATACACTCGTCCACCGGTTGGGTAGGCCCTATTCAAATGTATGTACCTGCTGGGTTCCTCGCCGCCGAACTAAACTCCGCCCGGACGTGCCATGAAGGCTCAATATGAACCGCCGTCTCATCTTCAGTCCACAGGGGTCACTGGTTGCGGACATGGAGTGACATATGATCAGCACACATCCCTCAACCGTACGTCAGTTTACGAGGCCAGAGCCGCTACTTCTCAATCAAGTAGCTTCTCAGTCTGCCTCACAAGGGCTGAGTGCGGCCCGCTTGCCAACAGCGCCCGGATACCGGATGGTCACCCATCCAAGTTCCAGACCAGCCCGACAGCGCTTAACATCGGTGACCTGATGGAAACCGATGTTGCCACTGCGGCAAGGCCGTTGGCTCTTTCGCAGCCGAAAACAAGACCATAAAGAGCAACGATGTATCATCTTTACGGAATGGCTAGCGCGTTACTAGGCTGATGGCGACCATTTTTTCTCGAACGTTGTTACAGGCGACGTAACATGAGTTCATCACTTCGAACCGGAACAAAACGGCCTAGAGTGGCGCCACGCCATCGCCGAAGAAAAAATTCTAAGCCGCACCCTCATCCGATATTTGTGCCGACCGTCTTCTGGGCTCTGAAGGCATTATTCTTTTGATGCCCTTCCTCATGGTGCAACAATCACCTCCGAAGTGTATAGCGATGCCCTTAGGAATCTGAAGAAAAGATTTCAGCGTGCTCGTGTCCATAGGGATGCAAACGAATTTCTCCATACAACGCAAGGCGTCACACAAGTTTGCGCACCCGAGAGGAGCTTACGAAACTTCATCGGACTGTTCTTCCTCATCCACCCAGCAGACCGGACTCGCAATCTCCGACTTCCATCCAATGGCACAATGAAGGATGTAGTTCAGGTTTCTGATGCAGCAAGGCGTTGGCTCCGACGTCGATACCAGGGGAGTATAATGGCTCTCCCGATAAGGTGGCGTAAGGCCGTCGCAGTGAACGGAATATATTGTAGCCAAAAACGTGGGAAATAGTATGGTTATTGGAATCCTGAATAAAACCAACGTGCTTTCAGAAGAAAATGTGTTACGTTACTTACCGAACGCTCTTCGTACTTCGCCGATATCAGATGAACTAACAAAAAACGTATTGAGCGGCATCAGCTACATGTTCCCCTCAGCCAACACTCGTCACGACGTATCGAGAACAAGGGGACGGTCTTTCTCTTCAAGTTCCGCTACGACAGCTTGGTTGTAACCGCGTATGGCATTCGTGCTCTTCAGTATTTTCTGGCCCTTCTCGTTTCTCTATACACTCGGTCACAGCCACACGTCACACTATAGACTCCCACAGTGCAGGACGTGATTTATTGATAGATGGGGAGGGAATGGGGGTAGGAGGGGGAAGCAATGCATACGGGAAACATCTGGAAGAACTGAGCCACCTCGCACACTCGTACAGGACAGGGCCTTCTGTCTACGTTTCCGATTTGTTGTCAAAATTGGAGCAGATCACAGAATTGTGACTTTTTGAGCCGATACAAGTTTCGACAAAAAATGTGACCTTTATACCACCTCTTTCCAACGGCCTTGTCGCAATTCTAACACCACTTCCCGTCAGACCACCGAGGTTAAGCGCTGTTCGTGTTGGCTAGCACTTGGATGGATGACAGTTGAGGAGTTACTTGATTTAGAAGTAGGGCTCCGATCACGAAAACTGATAACGGCCGGTAGAGCGGTGTGCTGACCACATGCTCTTCCATATCAGTATCAGTCACGCCTATCGGCTGAGGATGACAAGGCGGTCGGTCGGTAACGTTGGGCCTTCCGAGACCCGTACGGACGGAGTCATACCATTATTCCGTACAATTCTGCTGATCTGTCCAGGAGCTCTGGAAATGAACGGTAGCCTGACAGAGCGTGAAGACGGTTCCTCGTGCGCCCTAAAGTGTTGTCAGGTGTTCCACCCAGGAAAGGGAGACTCACCTCACTGCCTATAAGGAGAAGTTAAATGGGCAGCTATCCATAGTCAGAGCCTTCAAAACAAATATTGTTAATTATGCCAGTAACAAGTGACATCCAAACACCTACTTGTGTTTGAACGACTTTCTATACCTCGTTCGCACCAGTGCTCAGCACAGACACAGGCAGAGCTCAGCACTCAAAGTGCCTTACGCATCAGAGACACCAACAGCTTGAAATCGAAATTTTGTTTCTTAAGGAACAAATTGAAAAACTAAAGTGTGGCTAGCTCATGCAGAAGGGAGAGTGGTCCACCTCCCACTGTTCGGTGTTTACAAGGCCAGGTGAACAGAGTGAGAGGCCTATGGTTGTCGGCGACCCTGGAGCGGTGTAGAAGTGAGCAGCTTGATTCATGTTCATCAGTACCACGTTTTCAGTTAGTGTGAGGTTCTGAATTACTTCATACTTGGAGAAAGTGTTTTCAGAACCACATAGTATACTGCCGACTGAGATCTCTTAAGAGGAGAAAAGGACGGTGTATATCATTATCTCCGATCATGTTCCACTGTGCTCTTAATCCATGCCCTGTCTTTCTGTAATATGGATACTGCCATTCGGAACACCAGAGAAGAGAGTTTGGATGAAAGCAAGTGGGCATCTCTGTAAAGAGCAATCACCGATGTTCGACAGACAAACGTAGGTGCAAGGAAAGTAACTGCGAAGGAACCTTGGGTAACAGAAATACTTCAACTGATCGACGAAAGAAGGAATTATAAAAATGTTCAGGGAAAGTCAGTAACAAAACAATATAAATCACTTATGAATGAAATACGTAGTAAGTGAAAGGCAGCCAAGACGAACTGGCTGCAGGAAAGATGTGAAGATCTCGGTAAAGAAACGATCGCCGGGAGAACCGACTCAGCATATACAAATAACATTTGGCGAAATTGAAAGCAAGGCTGGTGACATACGCCATTGTTACACATAGAAGAAAGACCGAATAGGTGGAAATAGTGCACTGTAGGCCTCTCTGAGGGGGAGCACTCGTCTGAGAACGTGATATATTTGTATGAAAAGTTTGCTTTTGTTAACTTATTATAAGGAACTAACAAAATTGATACCTGCCTGTTTAAAAAGAAGGAATTATAATCGATATGGACGACATAGGAGATCCAGTATTAAAGTCCGAATTAGCTCTAAAAGACTTTAGATCAAATAAAGCAAAAGGGAGAAATAACATTCCGTCGAAAATCAGAAGAGGGTGGGGGGGGGGGGCGGGGAGGTGAAGTACAAACAAAACTATTCAAGTTACTATGCAGAATATATGAGACTGGCGACGTACTATCGGACTTCCGAAACAGCAGATAAGTTGAGTGCAAGAACTATCGCACAGTCAGCTTAACAGTTTATGCATCCAAGCCGATGACAATTGTAATACCTAGAAAAATGAAAAGGAAAACTGAGAATCAGTTAGAGACGAAGACTTTAGCTTTAGGAGAGGTAAATGCACCAGAGAGGCAGTTCTCACGTTGCGCTCAGTTATGAAAGTAAGGCTGAGGCGAAATCAAGACAAGCCCATAGGACTCGTCGACGTCGAAAATAGGCTCGACAACGTAAAATGGTGCAAGTTTCTCGAAATTATGGGAGAAATAGGAGTAAGCTATGAGGAAAGGCGGGTGATAGTATGTACGAGAATCGAGACGGAACACTAAGACTGGAAGGCCACAAACGAAGTGCTTGGATAAAAAAAAGGTATAACACAGGGACGCAGTCTTTCTTTCGTACATTCAAGCTAAACATCAGAGGTTCATGATTGGAATTAAAATTCAGGTTCAAACGATATCATATCAGATTCGCTGAGGACTGCTGTCCTCAGTGAATGTGAAGAAGAACGAAGAGATTTGTTGGATGGAATGAACACTGTAATTAGTACACAACGTCGATTGAAAGTAGACCGAAAAAAGGATTGTAATGAGATGTAGCGGAAATGAGAATATCGAGAAACTGAACATCAAAATTAGTGATCAGGAAGTAGACGAAGTTGAGGAATTCTGCTACGCTGGAAACAAAATTATCGATGACGGACGAAACGAAGAGGACATAAGAAGCAGACTGCAATAGGCTAAGAGGGCATTCCTGGCCTGGATAAGTCTTCCGGTATCAAACACAGGCTTTCAGTTGAGACAGAGATTTCTGAGAATGAACGTTTAGAGCACAGCATTATGAATTATGGATTGTGGTAAAATAGGTACAGAAAAGAATCGAAGCGTTTGAGATGTGGTGCTACAGAAGAATGTTGAAAAATAAATAGAGTGATAAAATGAAGAGTTAGGAGATTTTCCGTAAAACTGGCGAAGAAAGGAACATTTTGAAAAGACTGGCAAGTAGAAGGGGCAGGACGATAGTAATTCTGTTACGACATCAGGGAATAATCTCTATGGCACTAGAGGGAGCTGTAGAGGGTGAAAACTGTAGGGGAAGTCAGAGATTGGAATACATTCAGTAAGTAATTGAGTACACATGAGCTGAGATGAAGAGATTGGCGCGGGAGATATTTCGCTGCGGGCCGCATCAAACAACTCAGAAGACTGACGGGGAAGAGAAGAACAAAATCTTTGTAGGTCTGATGTTGAGGCATCTAACTCCATGATGTTCTCGTCATCAGTCAGGTATTCCAATATGGCATTTTTTGACGCCAAAGAGATCTTTTGGCCCGATGGCGTGCTCCTTTACCTAAGCCCCTCTTTTGTTCTGATTTTCTCTTGTTTATTGGCTGTCTGGTTTTCTGCATCTTTACTGTGTTTGTTTTTGCGGGAAATCGGATGGTTAGGCGCCCGCGGTGGGTTCTGTTTCGATGGACGTTGCTGGAGTCGAATTAGTTACCTTAGTTATACCCTTCTTTGCTGAGGAAGCATAGGAAGTGGCAAATACTGGGAGTTTCGTCCTCTTATATTCTTTCTTGGCATCTTCATAAGGAAACTGCTTTGTTAGATTTATTTCGTGGATTTTTCTTTCTTCGATGAATATTAGATAGTCTCGGCTTCAGACTGGGTGGCTCCCAGAACAGCTGATGCATGTAGCTAGAGACGGGCAGTCAGTGCCAGGTTCATGAGCTGTCTCTCCACATTTTCTCCAAGTTGCTTTATCTCTGTAGCCAAATCTCTGTTAATCTACATCTACATCTACATTTATACTCCGCAAGCCACCCAACGGTGTGTGGCGGAGGGCACTTTACGTGCCACGGTCATTACCTCCCTTTTCTGTTCCAGTCGCGTATGGTTCGCGGGAAGAACGACTGTCTGAAAGCCTCCGTACGCGCTCGAATCTCTCTAATTTTACATTCGTGATCTCCTCAGGAGGTATAAGTAGGGGGAAGCAATATATTCGATACCTCATCCAGAAACGCACCCTCTCGAAACCAGGCGAACAAGCTACACCGCGATGCAGAGCGCCTCTCTTGCAGAGTCTGCCACTTGAGTTTGCTAATCATCTCCGTAACGCTATCACGGTTACCAAATAACCCTGTGACGAAAGGCGCAGCTCTCCTTTGGACCTTCTCTATCTCCTCCGTCAACCCGATCTGGTACGGATCCCACACTGATGAGCAATACTCAAGTATGGGTCGAACGAGTGTTTTGTAAGCCACCTCCTTTGTTGATGGACTACATTTTCTAAGGACTCTCCCAATGAATCTCAACCTGGCACCCGCCTTACCAACAATTAATTTTATATGATCATTCCACTTCAAATCGTTCCGCACGCATACTCCCAGATATTTTACAGAAGTAACTGCTACCAGTGTTTGTTCCGCTATCATATAATCGTACAATAAAGGATCCTTCTTTCTATATATTCGCAATACATTACATTTGTCTATGTTAAGAGTTAGTTGCCACTCCCTGCACCAAGTGCCTATCCGCTGCAGATCTTCCTGCATTTCGCTACAATTTTCTAATGCTGCAACTTCTCTGTATACTACAGCATCATCCGCGAAAAGCCGCATGGAACTTCCGACACTATCTACTAGGTCATTTATATATATTGTGAAAAGCAATGGTCCCATAACACTCCCCTGTGGCACACCAGTGGTTGCTTTAACGTCTGTAGACGTCTCCCCATTGATAACAACATGCTGTGTTCTGTTTGCTAAAACCTCTTCAATCCAGCCACACAGCTGGTCTGATATTCCGTAGGCTCTTACTTTGTTTATCAGGCGACAGTGCGGAACTGTATCGAACACCTTCCGGAAGTCAAGGAAAATAGCATCTACCTGGGAGCCTGTATCTAATATTTTCTGGGTCTCATGAACAAATAAAGCGAGTTGGGTCTCACACGATCGCAGTTACCGGAATCTATGTTGATTCCTACAGAGTAGATTCTGGGTTTCCAAAAACGACATGATACGCGAGCAAAAAACATGTTCTAAAATTCTACAACAGATCGACGTCAGAGATATAGGTCTATAGTTATGCGCATCTGATCGATGACCCTTCTTGAAGACTGGGACTACCTGTGCTCTTTTCCAATCATTTGGAACCTTCCGTTGCTCTAGAGACTTGCGGTACACGGCTGTTAGAAGGGGGGCAAGTTCTTTCGCGTACTCTGTGTAGAATCGAACTGGTATCCCGTCAAGTCCAGTGGACTTTCATCTGTTGAGTGATTCCAGTTGCTTTTCTATTCCTTGGACACTTATTTCGATGTCAGCCATTTTTTTCTTTTGTGCGAGGATTTAGAGAAGGAACTGCAGTGCGATCTTCCTCTGTGAAACAGCTTTGGAAAAAGGTGTTTAGTATTTCAGCTTTGAGCGTTTCATCCTCTGTTTCAACGCCATCATCATCCCGGAGTGTCTGGATATGCTGTTTCGAGCCACTTACTGATTTAACATAAGACCAGAACTTCCTAGGATTTTCTGTCAAGTCGGTACATAGAATGTTACTTTCGAATTCACTGAACGCTTCACGCATAGCCCTCCTTACGCTAACACTGACATCATTTAGCTTCTGTTTGTCTGAGAGGTTTTGGCTGCGTTTAAACTTGGAGTGAAGCTCTCTTTGCTTTCGCAGTAGTTTCCTAACTTTATTGTTGAACCACGGTGGGTTTTTCCCGTCCCTCACAGTTTTACTCGGCATGTACCTGTCTGAAACGCATTTTACGATTGCCTTGAACTTTTTCCATAAACACTCAACATTGTCAGTGTCGGAACAGAAATTTTCGTTTTGATCTGTTAGGTAGTCTGAAATCTGCCTTCTATTACTCTTGCTAAACAGATAAACCTTCCTCCCTTTTTTTATATTCCTATTAACTTCCATATACAGGGATTTTGCAACGGCCTTGTGATCACTAATTCCCTGTTCTGCACTTAAAGAGTCGAAAAGTTCGGGTCTGTTTGTTATCAGTAGGTCCAAGATGTTATCTCCACGAGTCGGTTCTCTGTTTAATTGCTCGAGGTAATTTTCGGATAGAGCACTCAGTATAATGTCACTCGATGCTCTGTCCCTACCTCCCGTCCTAAACATTTGAGTGTCCCTGTCTATATCTGGTAAATTGAAACCGCCACCTAAGAGTATAGCATGCTGAGAAAATTTATGTGAAATGTATTCCAAATTTTCTCTCAGTTGTTCTGCCACTAATGCTGCTGAGTCGGGAGGTCGGTAAAAGGAGCCAACTATTAACCTAGCTCGGTTGTTGAGTGTAACCTCCACCCATAATAATTCACAGGAACTATCCACTTCTTCTTCACTACAGGATAAACTACTACTAACAGCGACAAACACGCCACCACCAGTTGCATGCAATCTATCCTTTCTAAACACCGTCTGTGGCTTTGTAAAAATTTCGGCAGTATTTATCTCTGGTTTCAGCCAGCTTTCTGTACCGATAACGATTTCAGCTTCGGTGCTTTCTATCAGCGCTTGAAGTTCCGGTACTTTACCAATGCAGCTTCGACAGTTTACAATTACAATACCAATTGCTGCTTGGCCCCCACATGTCCTGACTTTGCCCCGCACCCTTTGAGGTTGCAAAGAGGTAGCTATGCAAGCATTACCCTACGTCTGAGGAACACTACCGTGATGTACTCGCGTAGCACTGAAGAACTGAAGCTCACAGTGACTGTAACCGTCTTTTCCATTCTCCATTCTTTTTTCGCATTCTTTGTAACATGTCGACTATTCCCTGTGATGTCCATTCTGCTTTAACTTTCAAGGTATCCTTGTCCATCTTTTTTTTTTTTCCATCAGTCTTCTGACTGGTTTGATGCTACTCACCACGAATTCCTCTCCTGTGCTAACCTCTTCATCTCAGAGCAGTACTTGCAACCTACGTCCTCGATTATTTGCTGGATGTATTCCAATCCCTGTCTTCCTCTACAGTTTTTGCCCTCTACAGCTCCCTCTAGTACCATGGAAGTAATTCCCTCATGTCTTAACAGATGTCCTATATCCTGTCCCTTCTCTTTATCAATGTTTTCCATATGTTCCTTTCCTCTTAGATTCTGCGCAGAACTTCCTCATTCCTTACCTTATCAGTCCAACTAATTTTCTACATTAGTCTGTAGCACCATATCCCAAATGCTTCGATTTTTCCCACAGTCCATGTTTCACTACCGTACAATGCTGTCCCCAAACGTACATTCTCATAAATTCCTTCCTCAAATTAAAACCGATATTTGATATTAGTAGACTTCTCTTGCTTCACTTTTTGCCATTACTAGTCTGTTTTCAACGCCTTCCTTGCTCCGTTGGTCATTGGCTATTTTACTGCCTAAGTAGCAGAATACATTAACTTCATCTGCTTCGTGACCATCAATCCTGATGTTAAGTTTCTCGCTGTTCTCATTTTCACTGCTTCTCATTACCTTCGTCCTTCTTCGATTTACTCTCAATCCATACTCTCTACTCATTAGACTGTTCATTCCGTTCAGCAGATCATTTAATTCTTCTTCGCTTTCACTCAAGCTATCTACCTCATCAGCGAATAATATCTTCGATATCCTTTCACCTTGAATTTTAATTCCACTCCTGAACCTTTCTTTTGTTTCCATCACTGCTTCCTCGATGAACAGATTGAACAGTAGGGACGAAAGGCTACATCCTTGTCTCACACCCTTTTTAATACTTGGTCGTCCACTCTCATTATTCCCTCTTGGCTGTTGTTCGTATTGTATATGACAAGTCTCTCCCCAACTTTTTTCAGAATTTCGAACATCTTGCACCATTTTACGTTGTTGAACGCTTTTTCCAGGTCGACAGATAGTATGAACGTGTCTTGCTTTTTCTTTAGCCTTGCATACACTATTAACCGCAACCTAAGAATTGCCTCTCTCGTGCCTTTACCTTTCCAAAAGCCCAACTGATCGTCCTCTAGTGCATCGTTAATTTTCTTTTCCATTCTTCTGTATATTATTCTTGCAAGCAACTTGGATGCATGAGCTGTTAAGCTAACTGTGCGATAATTCTCGCACTTGTCAGCTCTTGCCGTCTTCGGAATTGTGTGAATGGTGCTTTTCCGAAAGTCAGATGGTATGTCGCCGGGCTCATATATTCTACACACCAACGTGAATAATCGTTTTGTAGCCACTTTCCTTAATAATTTTAGAAATTCTGATGGAATGTTATATATCCCTTCTGCCTTATTTGATCTTACGTCCTCCAAATACCTTTTAAGTTCTGATCCTAATACTGGATCCCCTATCTCTTCTAAATCGACTCCTGTTTCTTCTTCCATCACATCAGACAACTCGTCCACCTCATAGAGGCTTTCAATGTATTCTTTCCACATATCCGCTGTCTCCTCCGCATTTAACAGTGGAATTGCCATTTCACTCTTAATGTTGTCACCCTTGCTTTTAATGTCTCCGAAGGTTGTTTTGACTTTCCTGTGTGCTGAGACTGTCCTTCCGGCAGTCATTTCATTTTCGACGTCTTCACATTTTTCCTGCAGCCATTTCGTCTTAGCTTCCCTGAACTTCCTATTTATTTCATTCCTCAGTGACTTGTATTTCTCTATGTCTGAGTTTCCTGGAACATTTTTGTACTTTCTCGCTTCATCGATCAATTGAAGTATTTCTTCTGTTACCCATTGTTTCTTCGCAGTTACCTTCTTTCTACCTATGTTTTCCTTCACAACTTCGGCGACTGCCCTGTTTAGAGATGTCCATTCCTCTTGAACTCTACTGCCTACTGAGGTATTCCTCATGGCTGTATATGTAGCCTTAGAGAACTTCAACCGTATCTCGTCATTCCTTACTACTTTCGTATCCCACTTCTTTTTGTATTGATTCTTCCTGACTAATGTCTTAAACTTCATCCTACTCTTTATCACTACTATATTGTGATCTGAGTCTATATCTGCTCCTGGATACACCTTACAATCCAGTATCCGATTTCGGAATCTCTGTCTGACCATGATGTAATCTTACTGAAATCCTCACGTATCACGCGGCCTTTTCCGAATATACCTCCTCCTCTTATGATTCTTTAATAGAGTATTCTCTATTACAAGCTGAAACTTGTTACAGAACTCAATTAGTCTTTCTCCTCTCTCATTACTTGTCCCAAGCCCATATTCTCGTCTAACCTTTTCTTTTACTCCTTCCCCTACAACTGCAGTCCAGTCCCCCATGACTATTAGATTTTCATATCCATTTACATACTGTATTACGCTTTCAATATCTTCATACACTTTCTCTACCACTTCATCTTCAGCTTGTGACGTCGGGATGTATACCTGAACTATCGGTGTCGGTGTTGGTTTGCTGTCTATTCTGATAAGAACAACGCTGTCACTGTACTGTTCACAGTAACACACTCTCTGCCCTACCTACCGATTCCTAACGAATCCTAATCCCATTATACCATTTTCTGCTGCTGTTGACATTACCCTATACTCATCTGGCAAACAATCCTTGTCTTCTTTCACTTCACTGACACCTACTATACCTAGATTGAGCCTTTGCATTTCCCTTTTCAGATTTTCTGTTTCCCTATCACGTTCAAGCTTCTGACATTCCACGCCCTGACACGTAGAACGTTATCCCTTCGTTGATTATTCAATCTTTTTCTCGTGTTAACCTCCCCTTCGCAGTCCCCTTCCTGAGATCCGAATGAAAGACTATTCCGGAATCTTTTGCTAATGGAGACATCATTATGACACTTCTTCAGTTACAGACCACAAGTCCTGTGGATACACATTACATGTCTTTAATGCAGTGGTTTCCATTGACTGCTGTATCCTCACACCTTTGATCATTGCTGATTCTTCCACCTTTAGGGGCAGTTTCCCATCCCTAGGAAAAGAGGGTGCCCTGAACCTCTGTCCGCTCCTCTGCCCTCTTTGACAAGGCTGTTGGCAGAATGAGGGTGACTTCTTGTGCTGGAAGTCTTCGACAGCCAGTGCTGATTATTAATCAAAATTTAAGCAGCGGCGGAATTCGAACCCGGGATCGAAGACGTTTTGATAATAAATAAAAGACGCTATCCCTAGACCACCCTCATCTGAGTTGAGGGACTTCTGTATCTCAATATTTATGTCAACTGACTATATTTTTTTTAGATTTCCTATTAGTTTCAACGAGCAGGAAACCATTTGGCCCCCTTCGATGTAATTTTTAAGGTTTCATGAATTTTTTTTTAAATTTTACGAATATAGAAAGGGGACACTATTTCAGAATTCCACTGCACTGCGAGGTCCATCTTTGCAACTACGACACCATGCAGTGCGGTACAGATGGCTCCAACAACATGCCGAATGGACCGCTCAGGTTTGGCATCACGTTCTTTGACCGTTGAGCGTCACATATGCCTTCAAGCAGACAATCGTCGGCGACGTCTTTGGAGGCAACCCTATCAGGCTGAACACCTTAGACACATTGTCCAGCGAGTGCAGCAAGGTGGAGATTCCATTCTACTTTGTGGTGGCATTATATGGGGCTAACGTACGCCGCTGGTGGTCATGGAAGGCGCCGTAACGGCTGTATGATACGTGAATGCCATACTCTGACAGATAGTGCAACCACATCGGCAGCATGTTGGCAAAGCATTCGGCTTCATGGACGACAATTTGCGCCCGCATCGTGCACATCTCGTGAATGACTTCCTTCAGTATAACGACATCGCTCGACTAGAGCGGTCAGCATGTTCTCCAGCCATGAACCCTAACGCACATGCCTGGGATTGATTGAAAAGGGCTGTTTATGGACGACGTGGCCCACCAACCTCTTTAAGGGATCTACGCCCATTCGCCGTTGAGGAGTGGGACAATCTGGAAGAACAGTGCCTTGGTGAACTTATGGATAGTATGCGACGACGAATACAGGCATGTATCAATACAAGCGGACGTGCTACTGGGTATTAGAGGTACGGGTGTGTACAGCAGTCTCGACCACCACGTCTGAAGCTCTCGCTGTATGGTGGTACAACATGCAATGTGTGGTTTTCATGAGCAATAAAAAGGACGGAAATGATGTTTATGTTTATCTCTATTCTAATTTTCTGTACAGGTTCCGGAACTCGTGGTATCGACGTGATGGAAAACTTTTTTTGAAGTGTGTATATGCTTCCTTTTACATATTTTACAGAAATTAGACAATAATGTGATTCCACAAAAATGTTTACATAATTATGTTTTCTACATTAAGATGAAGCTTTCAAGCTGTACCACAAAGGTGCCGGTTCCTTCTAAAACGAGACAGTTTTCACTTTTAAAAGTTGGATTTTACATTTCTACTAAATTTGTCTTTACATGGATATTATTGGTACGTAAAAGAATAATAATGTAACAGATAAGGCTAATAGATATAACTTTGTAACATTTCTTGGCTGCAGTACTTTTAAATTTCAATAGAGTAGTTGTTCCTCGATACAGCACCATGTTATACTATTTTTACCTTGTATGGTGTACATTATTTAACGGATGTATTGACCGGGATGACTTCACTGCGATACGTGAATGGACGTATGGGTAAACAAATGTTCGTTTTAACACGATTCCTGCTTATATCTATCGCCATTGATGTAGGACATTGATGATCATAATTATTACTCTTATTTGTCACAGGAACAGGCTTTGTTGAAGCGATTCAACCGTTTTGGGGAGGATTAAAAAACTGACGGGAGACAGATTTGTAGTGTGCTGCCATAACCGCTAATGTTACAGCTGGCTGGCTTGCGCTGTCATGTGGTATTCAAAAGACTCGTAAAGATCTGGACTTCAATTTCTCGGAGACTCTTGACTAGCGCAGTGTACTAGAGAAACATTTGTTCGTCGTCGTGGTCTTCAGTCCTGAGACTAGTTTGATGCAGCTCTCCAAGCTACTCTATCCTGTGCAAGCTTCTTCATCTCCCAGTACCTACTGCGGCCTACATCATTCTGAATCTGCTTAGTGTATTCATCTCTTGGTCTCCCTCTACGATTTTTACCCTCCACGCTGCCCTCCAGTACTAAATTGGTGATCCCTTAATGCCTCAGAACATGTACTACCAACCGATCCCTTCTTCTGGTCAAGTTATGCCACAAACTCTTCTTCTCCTCAATTCTGTTCAATACCTCTTCATTAGTTATGTGATCAACCCATCTAATCTTCAGCATTCTTCTGTAGCACCACATTTCGAAAGCTTCTATTCTCTTCTTGTCTAAACTATTTATCGTCCACGTTTCACTTCCATACATGGCTACGCTCCGTACAAATAGTTTCAGAAACGACTTCCTGACACTTAAATCAATACTCGATGTTAACAAATTTCTCTTCTTCAGAAACGCTTTCCTTGCCATTGCCAGTCTACATTTTATATCCTCTCTACTTCGACCATCATCAGTTATTTTGCTCCTCAAATAGCAAAACACGTTTACTACTTTAAGTGTCTCATTTCCTACTCTAATTCCCTCAGCATCACCCGACTTAATTCGATTACATTCCATTATCCTCGTTTTGCTTTTGTTGATGTTCATCTTATACCCTCCTCTCAAGACACTGTCCATTCCGTTCAACTGCTCTTCCAAGTCCTTTGTTGTCTCTGACAGAATTACAATGTCATCGGCGAACCTCAAAGTTTTTATTTCTTCTCCATGGATTTTAATACCTTCTCCGAACTTTTCTTTTGTTTCCTTTACTGCTTTCTCAATATACAGATTGAATAGCCTCGGGGAGAGGCTACAACCCTGTCTCACTCCCTTCCCAACCACTGCTTTCCTTTCGCGCCCCTCAACTCGTACAACCTCCATCTGGTTTCTCTACAAATTGTAAATAGCCTTTCGCTCCCTGTATTTTACACCCGGCCCCTTCAAAAATTTGAAAGAGAGTATTCCAGTCAACATTGTCAAAAGCTTTCTCTAAGTCTATAAATACTAGAAACGTAGGTTTGCCTTTCCTTAATCTATCTTCTAAGATAAGTCGTAGGGTCAGTATTGCCTCACGTGACCCAGCATTGCTACGGAATTCAAACTGATCTATCCCGAGGTCAGCTTCTACCAGTTTTTTCATCGTCTGTAAAGAATTCGCGTTCGTATTTTGCATCCGTGACTTATTAAACTGATTGTTCGGTAATCTTCACATCTGTCAGCACCTGCTTTCTTTGGGATTGGAATTATTATATTCTTCTTGAAGTCTGAGGGTATTTCGCCTGTCTCATACATCTTGCTCACCAGATGGTAGAGTTTTGTCAGGACTGGCTCTCCCAAGGCCGTCAGTAGTTCTAATGGAATGTTGTCTACTCCCGGGGCCTTGTTTCGACTCAGGTCTTTCAGTGCTCTGTCAAACTCTTCACGCAGTATCGTATCTCCCATTTCATCTTCATCTACATCCTCTTCCATTTCCATAATATTGTCCTCAAGTACATTGGCCTTGTATAGACCCTCTATATACCCCCTCCACCTTTCTGCTTTCCCTTCTTTGCTTAGAACTGGGTTTCCATCCGAGCTCTTGTTATTCATGCAAGTGGTTCTCTTTTCTCCAAAGGTCTCTTTAATTTTCCTGTAGGCAGTATCTATCTTACTCCTAGTGAGATAAGCTTCTACATCCTTACATTTGTCCTCTAGCCATCCCTGCTTCGCCATTTTGCACTTCCTGTCGATCTCATTTTTGAGACGTTTGTATTCCTTTTTGCCTGCTTCATTTACTGAAGTTTTACATTTTCTCCTTTCATCAATTAAATTCAATATTACCCAAGGATTTCTACTAGCCCTCGTCTTTTTACCTACTAGGTCCTCTGCTGCCTTCACTACTTCATCTATCAAAGCTACCCATTCTTCTTCTACTGTATTTCTTTCCCCCAGTCCTGTCAATTGTTCCCTTATGCTCTCCCTGAAACTCTGTACAACCTCTGGTTTAGTCAGTTTATACAGGTCCAATCTCCTTAAATTCCCACCTTTTTACAGTTATTATTTGTTTTATCGAAGTATTTACTGCAATGCAAAAATGAGCGAAATTGGTGACCCTTTGGTTGTGTCTTTGAGTGTTTTTAGGTGATATTCTACGCTCGTTAGGTAAAATCTGAGCTGGTCTTCAATCTCCCCCTCAGAAAGAGTCACACATAAACAATTAAAATATTTTACACGCAGGACAAAGTTTACACGATTCACAGACAGGTCACCTTACTTCTGTGGGAAAAGGGAAGGCATCCGACCGCAAAGTTAACTGTCATATTATTAAAACAGCAGATGCGATACGATGGGATAAATGCTACGAAACATATTATGTTTAAAATTTGGAAAATAATTATTTAATCCTGACCTGTGAAACTGTACATACATTTTTGTCCATAATTTGTTTCACTTTCTAAAATTAGGAATTAACATTAGCAATATTCAGCAAAAATAAAGAATGGTCAGCTTCGGTTAGTCGTGTAAAATCTTTGAACCATCTCTTCCTGGAACTAATGAAGCCTGTTTGCATCTCGGACGCTCAGCCAATGGGAAACACTGTCAACTGTCGGGATCACGATGCCGTGTAGATTTGAATCGGCATTACTCTGCAATTTGCTTTGTGTACGGAGTCGGTTCTTAGGTCTGTATTTGTCGTGATATTGAGTGAGACCTTTCCACTTACTTTGCTGTGGTGGTTAATAGGCTACGTACAGATTATTTCAGACATGTGATGTAAGTATTAGAACATTTATTTTGCAATCATTCCGCGGTCAGAATTTAATGTTGGCTGTTACGTAAATTGCAGTCCTTCTACATAGGGTCACAAAGGCTCAGTTTATAATCTGGAAACAGATTTATGGGATCGAGCAATATCTATCACCCTCTGTACCAGGCCTATTTTATGTACCCGTCCCTAGAAAGTAGGCAATTTTGGCAGTATTTAGAAAATAACTACATCAAATCTACTTTTTGGATTGTGACATATTTGGTACCATTTTGAAGCTGCACTTTTCGCCTTTAATTCTGTGCAAAAGAAACTACTTTGCAATGCACAGCTTTAATGTACAGTTATAGAAAACACATAGGTGTTTTTAAGAATTTAGAAAAGTCATACGGATAAGAGAATGCAATTGTTATTTATTTTTAACTAATATTATGGCACTACATAACACATTTCTGTCAGCCTACAATAACTGCATACAAATTTCACACACATTCATATTGTTTTTCAGTGTGGAAAATTTTGAAGCAAGATTCCAGGCAGAGTAAAACACCACACTGTTCACATTCGTGCCGTGTCTCTTTGCGAGAAGCTTTGCCATTCTCTTTCTTACTCCTGGCACTACACACGTGACACACATGAGCAGCATATTTCTTTATGGTTGGAGGTATGTGCTGCAAAAATGTCTGTTTGTTAGTCGACCTGCAGTTCCTTCATTCCTTTGTATGACTTCAAGTGTGTCATCTTCATCAAGCTGAGCTGCAAGTACTGTTATGAAGTCTGTTGTTCTTAGTTTCTTGTTGTGTACCGCATTGTATAGTTAAAAAGCATTTGATACTGCCATCAGCAGCAGATGGAAATATAACTTTCGCCACCATTTCATTGTTCTGTGCTGGAATGGATTGTACTGCAGGCGCTAGTCTCCCATAACTACTCCAGTTTTATTCAGATTATAATCCAGTACCTGAAGTGGTTTCATTACTACAGGTCCATTTTTTTTAGTATGCGTACCAAATGTGGCCTGATCCCTCGTAGACAATGTATACACGTCCCTCTTATCCTTCCACTTCACTGCTAACATATTATCTTCCGGCCGAAAAGACATTTCGCCCTTTCCCAGCTTATTAGATACTAAATCTTGAGGTAATCCTTTCCTACATTTGTTCATAGTACCAACAGCTCCAGTACCTTTGTCGGCCATTCGTTGAAAAAGATCTGGACTGGAATAAAATCGGCCTAAATACACAGTATGACCTTTATTCAGCGAGATGCCGTCAGACAACAATCGCAATACAACAGCTGACGAATAATTGTCAACAATATGCTTACCAGCATAAACTTCAAAGTTTACAACATAGCCCCTGCTGGCTCCAGCAACAGCATAAACCTTCAGTCCACATCTATAAGGCTTATTTTGCATGTAAACACGGAAGCTCACACGACCTCTAAATGGGCATATGCCTTCATCAATTATCAGTTTTTCTGAGGGACGATGTGCCTAGATACATCGCTCCTTCAAATTCTTATAATAAGGTAAAACTTTATAAAATGGGTGAAATCCATCTTCACCTGTTTTTTCTGTTTACAATTGTCAACAAGAAGCAAGCAAGACAGAATCTGAGTACAACGCAAACGACTCGTAACTTGGGGATAGAAGTTACAACTAAGAACAGGATTAGTGGTCCAGTGGTCCAGAATTTTTGGCTTTCTTGAAATACACATGTGGTAAAGCATACTCAAGAAATGCCTCATCGCACTTGCAGTCACTGGCTTCCAGGAACTCAAAACTGAATTAGACTTCATGTTATTTCCTCTTCTTTTCTTCTGGATTGTCTGTGATGCATACAAATGTGTCTGTATCTTGAGTTCTTTTACGTCACTGTCAGTAAGGAACACTTTACTGCAATCCAGTACAGAACATGAGTCATCAATATTCACTAGAATCTGCCTGGGTGTATTGTTGACAGGCAGACGTCGGTAGGTGTCAAATTCAGTCCAGTCAACATCTTTTGGGTTTGGCGCAACCGCTGGATTTGAAGCAACACCTTCAACATTTGAAGACAAGCTGTCGTCGATCTCGCTCTCTGCAGGGAATAACACATAATACGTAACTACATATATATCTTACAGAAGACATGTACAGCAGAAATGTGTGTACTGCACAATTACAAGCAGTGATATGCCACTGAAAATTCAGGAATACGTACCTTCAAACACACCATTGTATTCAGAATCGACAGAATCACTCTCTACATTATCCAGAGTGCCGCTATCATTAATCAAATCCGTGATTTCTGAGACTGATAAACCCCGCCGATACATTATTACAAGCCGGCTGCTGTGAGCGAGCGCTTCTAGACGCTTCAGTAAGGAACCGCGCGAGTGCTACGGTCGCAGGTTCGAATCCCGCCTCGAGGGCATAGATGTGTGTGATGTCCTTAGGTTAGTTAGGTTTAGGTAGTTCTAAGTTCTACGGGACTGAAGACCTCCGATGTTAAGTCCCATAGTGCTCAGAGCCACTTGAACCATTTTTTTTGACATGATTACAAATATGAAATAACAGAACGACGTAAGGAAGACTGAGAACGCAAAGATAAGTTTTAACATGCTGTAAACAACACTGCTGAGCCATCTATGGACGAATTTTGTTAATAAACATCTGTAAAACGTATAACGCTGGCCAAACCCGTATAAATAACGTTGCAGTGTTTTCCATTAAATTAAATGTAGCGACCCGTAAATTTTACGGCTCTGGTGATTTTCACGCGATCCTAGGCCCGTAAATTTTACGAGTTTGGCGCTTAGAGTGCTTTTCGATCCCTTGCATTCTGTATTCGTACTTACACTGTGTCCTGAATTATGAATAGTTCAATGTCTTTCTCGAAGAAATATTTAGGCAACCTGCTGTTTTATGCGTTTTACTAGAACTTTAGTTTCTGTTACGTGTACTGAGAATACATGCCGGTTTTGTTATCTATAGCAAGTATATTAGAGTAGCTGTATTAAGTATTCCTGTTCCTTATTTTTTTCTTCCGAAGCCATTCACTTGTTCCAGAACATAGGATAACTACATTCTGGGGAGCCACCACCAGATGTTAACACATTTGTCCTACTATTGCTAAGGCAGCGTGTGAATATTCAAATTCTTCACTCCTACACAATCATTTCAATTCATTCACAGGAATTAACCCGCACTATGCACGAGCAATTTACAGATGCGTCAAGGTGAGTTTTCGACGCTGTTCTGGAATGCAGACTACGCAGTTTATTTTTTTCGTATAACAGTGACATATTTTGTGGATTAGGTAATACTGAAATCTCACTTTTTTTCAATAGTAGGTGTAGATTCTGCTTTGAACTAAATCATGTTCTTGTTGGTTTCATGAAGTATTTCAGTGGCAAATCTTTCAGAGTCCAAGTTCAGTAATTACAACCACGAGGAAACATCCTGACTGCATTACTTTTGGCTATAACATGACAGTATCCACGTTATGTGATTTTTGGGTAAAACTATAGTAATATTTTCCCGCTATTGCTGTTCAATTACATAGCTATTTTTCATTTATCGTTGCTTCCATTTACGTATGTGTGTTATTGTGACTATGTCTCTAGTTACTTGAGGCCGGATAACATTTCCAGTTGAATACATGGGCATTAACACTGATAGCTTAGAGTGCGGCTTCATGGGCGAGGGCTTAATCACGAGTGTAGATCAGTTTCGTCTCACTACACACAATTTACAATATGAGGTCACACAGTCCTACAAACCGCAACTAGCGCACGACGATGAATAATCTGTTACCAGTTTCAGTTTCACACATGTACGCAAATAAACTACGAAGTGAACTACTCACTGAAATTCTGTGCAATTATTTATGGAACAATAAACACGAATACACGGAGTGTTACAAAAATAAAGTATCGAGTATTCTTAAAGGAGGAGAAAAATGTCCAGTAAACATGGAGTTTAAAATGTATACCGTAAGAGCCTTGAGCACTTGTTCATTTTCGCTGCTGTGAAACGCATGACTGCTATTCAACAAGCACTCGCAGCTCTGAAGGTATTTATTTTCGAACCAGTGCAATTAGAAGTAATGTCGACCGGACCGCGTATTTGGGCAGTCGCAGCGAAGAAACGATCTCAATCATTCGAGCCTGCAATAGTGAAACGGTTAAATCTCTAAGTTTACGACCCATAAATGTCGAAAATGAGGCCTTGCCGTTCAAGATGATGCATTCGCGAACAGATAGATTTGAGTTCACTGTACGCAGATACATGTTTCCCCAAATTAATAATATTAATTCTGAAGCAGTTCCTTGGAAAGGCCACAGCTGATTTCCTTTTGCCGCGCGGGATTAGCAGAGCGGCCTGGGGCGCTGCAGTCATGGACTGTGCGGCTGGTCCCGGCGGAGGTTTGAGTCCTCCCTCGGGCATGGGTGTGTGTATTTGTCCTTAGGATAATTTGGGTTAGTAGTGTGTAAGCTTAGGGACTAATGACCTTAGCAGTTAAGTCCCATAAGATTTCACACACATTTGAACATTTTGGATTTCCTTTTCAATCCTTGTGTGCACGATAGTGCGACCACATCTTTAGTGACGTCATCATTGGCGGGACGTTGTATTCCAGTCCTTTTTCCTTATTTTACATCTGCGTCGAAAGCATCATGCCTACAGAATTTCCGTTTAGTTGCTCTGAATGAAATACCCTCCTTTCTTTTACTGGCTCTCTGCCCCTCCGAACGTACTAAGAAAGACATATAAATGGTTTTAATTGAAGCAATGACGGCTGGTTCCACTCCTTCTGCAATTAATCGCAAAAGAATTACCATTCCTACACCACAAATCAATTAGTGTCCGAAGGAGGTCGACTGCGAAGACAGCATGTTGCGCCGCTTTTGCCGCCTCTAATTGCAGCGCTGCGCATTTGTCAGTAGAGCGGACCCTCTGAGCTGTGCTCTTCTCTTGCCCGCTCCCCCCCTCCCCCGTCCTGAACCCCTCCATCATCTTGTAAATAGTAAATTAAGGTGGACGAGGCGCGCGTGCGCTCTTCGGCCTGCAGCCTCGTTGAGAGCAATTAATGAAGCGTGCCTCCCACGCTGATTAATGGAATCAAAGCTCCATGTTCCATACAGCCTAGCGGCGCTGGCCAACTGACGCCTAATTGGCGCGTCTCTCAGAAACACGCTCAATGGCCGCTCTCTTTCGAGTTCTCTTTTCTTTCCTTTTTTTACCGCTATAACGACAAACGCCTGGACTCCCTGGCAGCAACACCGTGGCGAGAAACAACCCTGAGTTTTTCTACGACGGGGGCGATCAAAACGTATTCTATTACCTTATGCTTGTAGGAGGAACAAGAAATATTCCTTGTACTTCAACCCAATACTTAATCATCAGTGGTACCGACTTCGTTCGAACAGTGATCACAGACCCTCTTTCAGAGTCTGCAAGCCGGTCTTTTAACATAAATACGTCGGTTTTCACGGGAGCGTCCCCTACTTTAGCTAGGGAGCGCGTCCTTCCGTAGACAGGGTGTTTAAAAAAGTGTCATGTAGCCTAACAGAAGACAGCGTTGATCAACAATTTCCTATAATTACATATCTGGAAATCAGTACCTGTTGAGTTACGCGCCGATTCACTTGTGGCTAGTAATCTCTAGCATTCGGTGACGCAGGCCGTCTTTCTGCTGCAGTTCACTTAACGTCGAAATACAGCGAGATTGGATGATGTTACCCTTTGTCATGGAAGTGTCGGTGCACCTCTTTTTTTGTCCCGTTTCATAAACATAAATAAAGGAGAAAGCTAATACAGTATTAATTATTTTATAGGAAACACAATTACTTCTGTTGGGTTGGCAGAAGAGCCAACACCGTGTTACTAGAGGAGGCCGAAATGAACGCGTTTTAGCTCACGCAGGCTGGCGTGAGGATGGAAGAACTATACTGACGTGAGGTCTGGAACATGACAAGGAATTAGAATTCAGAAAGCGGACGTAATTAGTTGATACTTAACTTTAACCCATTAATGATGAACGTCGCTCTTGACGGTACATGAATCAATATTATCTGTTCATAATACATTCTTGAATAGGGCGCCTTGCTAGGTCGTGGCAAATGACGTACCTGAAGGCTATGCTAAACTGTTGTCTCTGCAAATGGGAGCGCATGTAGTCAGTGAACCATCGCTAGCAAAGTCGGCTGTACCACTGGGGCGAGTGCTAGGGAGTCTCTCTAGACTAGACCTGCCGTGTGGCGGCGCTCGGTCTGCAATCACTGACACGCGGGTCCGACGTATACTAACGGACCGCGGCCGATTTAAAGGCTACCACCGAGCAAGTGTGGTGTCTGGCGGTGACACCACAACTTTTATATTTTTAGTGTATTTCACAGTTATGTTCATATCTTAAGCCATGAATATTTAAAATTATCATTATGATAATACTGTGTCTATAATTATTCTGAGCGCTAAATTAGTAGAACTGTTTTCTCCACCTAAATTGGTCACAAAGTGCTACTCATACAGATATCGACGGAAAATGCAAATTTGTAAACTTTCACGGCCGTTGGATGAATTTGTGACGCTATAGCGCAATTTCTCCGCGCAGCTGGAAAGGATAGCAAAGAGGGTACATTTCGATACCAGGGCATAAGGTTTTCGGCAATTTAATTCCGTTTACTCAGTTGGACAGTAACTAGGCCTCGAAAAGATGCGCGTGAATAATACAGTTGTCAGCATTTGAGACTGTACGTGTAGTTGGACGCAAAGAACCCATGCGGTAATTGGCGAATTGCTTGACGTTTGAGTAATAGCGATGCAACTATTCGGCGCTGTTGCCAGGAATGGATGAATCGTTGCCGAACACAGCGTCAAGAAGAAAATAATCGACCTAAAAAGACGACAGCACGTAAGAACTGACAGACAGAGCCTCGGATTCATTATCATCATCGGTCCGACGTGCAACTGGTGCTTATGCGACCATAAGGCCCATTCATAGGCGGCGCGCAGAAAGGGGGCTGAGCTCACGGCGCCCCTCCCGCTGACTGCCATTGACCTCTGTACAGCAACAAGCACTTCTGCAGTGATGTGGGGCACATTCGGCCTGGAATCCCAGTTACTGGAGTAGAATTGCCTTCAGTGGTGAATCCCGCTTCGAACTGAGCCTGATGACCAGCGAACATGTGTCTGGAGATGCTACAGACATTTGTTGGATACCAATTTGACTGTCGCCCACCATACAGACAGATAACCAGGAGCGATCGTCTGAGGTTCCATTTTGTTTCATAACAGGTGTCCTTTGGTTGTCATTCGCCGCGCTCTTACAGCACAGCAGTACGTCAATGATATTCTACGCCACGTGTTGTTGCCCTCCATGGCAAATCATCATGTGTTTACATTTCGGCAATAAAATGTCAGCCTGCACACGGCAAATGTTTCTACCACTTATCTGAGTGCTTGCTAAATCCTCCCTTGACCAGAAAGGTCACCTGGTCTCTCCCCAATTCAGAATGGTTGGCGCATTGTGGGTACGGCTCTCCAACCATGCGCCAATTGGACAGAATTTAGCATAATATCCCTCAAAAGGGCATCCAGCAATTTTATCAGTCGATGCCAAGAGGAATAACTGCTTGTGTATGGGCCATAGGTGAATCAACACGACACTGACTTGATCAGTTTGTAAGGATCTTTCTCTTCAATCCAATTTCTCTGAAATTTTAATTCGTCCGTCTGTACATGTACAGTCGTGGTGAAAAGTATCCGATCCACCTGAACTGCATTCCGCCTGATTCGCATGCAACCCACATAACACAGCTGTCTAGCAGGTCCTCTAATCGCTCCTTGGTACAGTCGTTTAACTATCGAAAATGGCTCCAACAAGTCGCCACCAAAACACTGCTCTGTATTGCAATAACTCAAGATGTAAAGTAATACCACGATACTAGAAATATCAGGGAACACCTTATCACAGATAAGACTGTCCTTAAGGCTTGTAAGCTCAAAATTGGTACAATAAATGACATACCTGAAATTTTACCACTCTCATTATTACGTCAGACAGGTAATGCACGTAGTAAGCTGGTCGTATCATGATCTGCTCTTCAAAGTAACATGCCGAACTTATTATTTAACACAAAATGACATTAAAAATTTAAGTTAATCATCAACAGCTAGTTGAGAATATGTATGAACTTCAAATGACACGACGAACCGTCTCGTTCTGCATTTGGAATCAAACCCAGGTCATGCAGACTAAGATTTCGTGACTGACGGAAACTAACAGTCATTCCTGACTAGGCATACAGAGAGGGATATACCTCGATTTTAGACAGTATCAGTTAGCAAATATCAACTTTAAATTACATAACGTAAACATTTTTAACGGACGCGAATTCCTACCCAGCAAATATTGTCCCTGTTAACGAACTACGAGAGATGTTAAATATTGCTTCTTCACAAGTAACTTACTTGAAATGCCGTGAGGTAAAGCTTTGTGTTGGACAGGGATTCGAACCCAGAATATAATCGGATTGTTATCGAAGCACAATCAACTGTGACATATCGGATTTTCTCGGCAGTAGCTAGATGTTTTAACTGAAATGACGAGACGAAACATTAATTTTTTCCTTCCCAGGACTCCAACCCGGAACCTATCGCTGTTATTTATTAGAGAAAACGAACTTTAAATTTGGGTTTGTTACATCAGCAACGACATGTGAGCATGTTTGAACTAGAAATAATATGACGAACACTTCAATGCTGACTGGGAATCGAATCCCACGCATACCGTTGTTGACTACACACAAAGAGACGTCAGCTACAGAATTTTTCTCCACCAACAGCTCGGAATAACATCCTTGAACTTAGAGTGATCTCTCAAATAGTTCTGTGTCTCACTAGGAGTCAAAAACGTCAGATACATTTAGTGTTGAAAACGAATAAAAATACATTAAAAATCAAAATTATTATCCACCAGCAATAGATGTCCTCATGCTAGAGCTTCATAATACATAATGAATACTTTAGTGCCGGGCCAGGATTTGAACCTATTCACGAGCAATTTGTCGAGATGTTGATGAATCTTCAGTTCTGAACAAACAACAAATTGTAGTCGAACTGTATTGCTACGAAGGGATCAGATTCCGCGTTAAGGGCGATCTGAGTTGCATTCCCAGTTCATAACCAATTTTATCGACATACAGAAGTTAAAATAAATGATGGAATAAGCATCCTGTGGCCATGCATAGCGTTTGTTTCGTCACTAGAAATAAATAACTAGTATAAGAAAGGTTACTGGTGATAGAGTTTCTACATGTCGCCACTCCTGACTTTATTATGGTTCAACATAACATCTACTTGCTAGAGAAGGAATATCATGTTTAATGTGAATTTCAGACCACAATGCCATTATACCTTCTTCACTTGGCTTAGCCAGAAGAGAATAGAATCTGTCTCTCCCTATTAAAACGCCTGGGCAGAAGTTGGAATCGAACCCAGACCATCATAATAGGAACCTATCATCAATCCAATCAGACCACCAAATCATCTTCTGTATGACTCATTTTTCTTTCATAACACCGTTGCGGAACACTCGATGAGAATTCTGACACACATGCTCCCTGTAGTGGTTTGCAGCATGTTCAGTACATTCATTTACTTGGTTGACCGAATCGCCATGAACTAGCTGCCTCGGTTACCCAGCGCATACATTCGACTCTATTTTGTAATCACCGAAATAAAATCATGTAACTGCCACCTACACAGATCTGCCAACAGTGTAGGATGCAGAAATTTAAAGAGGAAGTGTTCCTTTCCATTTGAGCTACTCTGTTGGGCTATCTGTTTGTTGAAAACGTCGTGCAGTGCAAAGAAAAGCTGTAACTGTCTTTCTCTCAGAAGTCTAGATCCGGCCATATCCATTATCTCACAGCACTGTGGAATGCGGAAGCTCTGGAGGAACTATTGTTGACTTCTGGAGGTGCTGTAGGTAGATGACAGTACGAGGCCAATAGTGTCTAGAGCTCGTAAACCGCTATTTAAAGGACGAGTTTAGTTGCAATTTACACATGCAACAACTTTCCCAGGCTGAAAACCGTAAATTTCCAATCTTTTGGTACACCTGAAGCGATAATAACTCACATTATTCAATGGAAATGACAGGAAAAATCAAGTGAACTTTGAGGCTTAATTCCGTGCACACCAGGAAATAACTCGTCGATCACAGAGTTGTCAAATATACCTTGACTTGTTGCCATATCTCAGTTACAGTACTAGCAGGAAGAAGACGAACCGATGTGATCCTACAGCGGGCTGGGAAGTGACCAGAGCTGGTCTTTCAAAGACGTGGCTGCGACGGTCTGGAATACGTAATGCGTCTGATTCCCATTTCTGTAACTAGGTTTAGGGACTGGAGCGTAGTTACTAATAACACTCAGAACTGACTGCAAACTAAGCATCATAAATCAGTAACTCTCATAGTTGGTTTTTATATTTCTTTCGTAACTGTACTCAAACCTAAGAAACTCATTTCACAGACGTTTCGTGCCTCGCCGATAGTCGAGCACACCAAACAAATAAAAATAAAAAAAATAATGTGTGTGTGTGTGTGTGTGTGTGTGTGTGAGAGAGAGAGAGAGAAAGAGAGAGAGAGAGAAATAAAGATAAAGAAGTATGAGAGAGAGAGTAAAAAATTGTTATAAAGAAATTGAATACCGGTATGTAAAGAAATCTTTCATTAAAATAACACATTTCACATCATTACGAAATGTCGTATTTCATGATCTATGGAACAAGTATTAATGCAATCTAATCTAATCAGTCGTATTGCTGACTAGCCGTGAAGAGTCGCGAATTACCGAAATTTTCGCCAATATCAGTAACCAAATCTAAACTTGAAAATAAAAGACGACAGTTTTTGTAATAAACCGGGACTCCTATCAAGACCCTTTCATCCCTGTTTAACCAACCACGAAAGATGTCTGATATACCTCCATTCAGAAGTGGCTCTAAGCACTATGCGACTTAACTTCTGAGGTCATCAGTCGCCTAGAACTTAGAACTAATTAAACCTAACTAACCTAAGGACATCACACACATCCATGCCCGAGGCAGGATTCGAACCTGCGACCGTAGCGGTCACGCAGTTCCAGACTGAAGCGCCTTTAACCGCACGGCCACACCGGCCGGCCCATTCAGAAGTAACAAAGTGTGTATGCATTTAAAGATGAAGTGCATGATGTGAAGTTCTGTGACGGAGGTACAAACCCAACACGTAATCGGATTGTTAACTATCTAAAATCAAATGTTACGTATCGGTTTTTCTTACCAGCTGCTAATTGTTTGAATCTAAAATAGGGATACAAATTTTTGTGCCTGAGCGACAATCGACCCGCACTCCTATCGTTCTTCTTTATCGTCCATGAATGTAGCTTAAGTATCAATTGCTTACTCACCAACAGCAAGATGTGTGCGTGTTTGACCAGAAATTGTTGGCAACACATGAACAGACATTAAAAATTCACGTTAATTTTTACTAGCAGGTCGGTGTGCACGTGATAGAGCTCGAAATCAAATTATGAATATTTTTGTACTGGATCAGGAATCGGACCCACATACTTACCTTTGGATGTGACCTAGAGAAGATTACAGTCTTGGAAAAAGGAACGAAACGATTGAACTATCCTATTCCGAGAGATTCAGATCCTCGAAAGAGGAGATACGAATTCGAACCATAGTCCAGCACCAAATTTTTCAACGTCTGTAGTTCAATCAAGTACAAGTAAAATAAGAGCCCTGTTCCTTTAAATGGCTATCGGTTCTCAAATAAAATAAAATTTTCTAATGTAAGTAAGTTTACTGGCGACAGTATTTCTGTTTACAGTGACCTCCGCCTACGTCATTTCCCAAAGCAAACCTGCTCTGTCCAGTTGGGAATGAAGGAACGTGATGTTTAATGCGGATTCTGGATTATAACGTCTTTCTCTTGAGGTTACTAGAGGTAAAGTAAATCTGTTTGTGCCTCTTAAAAGTAAATGCTTGTACCCACGCATTGCACTTGTGATAGTTCGTTCCACCAGACCACATTTCCCAGCCCCAGGAGTGTGCTATAACGGATGATGTGCTTAGCTTACAAAATTAGTCACGGGGGAAAAAATGCGAGTCTATTAAATGGTTAAGTAGAAGGAAGCTTCTGACGCGGAGATTATGCTTTTCTCACGTCAGCACTCTGTAAAGACTCTTCTAGACATCATAGCCTCGATGTGAAGACATTTTGAAATTTTCACTAATTCAGGAAATATCTTAGTTCGAGAAAATCCACTGTGAAGTGTGAAGTTACCAGATAATTCAATTATTACCGTACTTATTACTATCATTTTCTTCATACTGCTGCTGGAACACATGTGCTTGAAGATCATTTAATGCCTTTTGGTCATTATGGAAGTAGTTGCCCAAGAACAGGTCCTTTCCCTGTCTACGGAATCTTTTTCATGTTAATATCAAACATCAGCAATTACTCGTAGATTACATTAAAACTAAAGTAATACTGCTGCTGGAACACATGTGTTTGAAGTTCATTTAATGCCTTTTGGTCATTATGGAAGTAGTTGCCCAAGAACAGGTTCTTTCCCTGTCTACGGAATCCTTTTCATGTTAATATCAAACATCATCAATTACTCGTAGATTACATTAAAACTAAAGTAACTGATGAAGACGTTCTTGATAACAAAAACGCGCTGCCTTTCTTCATTTGCTTGCGGCTAGAAATGGCTGTCGAATACTGCCAAACCAAAAGCAAAGGGATCTTACTGCCTTCCGAAATACGTCGCTGTCAGTTCTGCCATATGATTTGGTCGACGTGACTTGTTTAAAGTTGAGTATGACAGAGAATGTTTTAGAAAATCAGTTGTATTCCTTTGCAATAAACAGAAAGATTTTCATTCTAAGTTATCCAAGTTCAAAATTTTCGGAATATTAGTTCAAATTTAATATTCGCTTCTATAATGTAGGAAAGTATTTCACAGTTGCAAAACCCGCATCCGACTCATTGTCCTTACACTTAGTCGCTGACCATAAATTCTAGCTCAGAGTGACACCAGTTTAAGTAACCTAATGTAGCGAAGACTGTTTCCCAGTGCTCTTTAGCATAGGAAAATATGCAATTCACTCATTGGGCTCCATTAGTACACTGTAACAGTAATTTCTGTGTGTATGCAGTGCATGCGGATTGTAGAATTCAGTGGTGCTCTCTCTTCCACCTCTGTACACAATATGACTGACCTAAACGGGCCCTTTATCATTACAGGCCCTGGGCGGTGCAACATCATACTTACAACAGTAATGTGCTTATACTGACCACCTCACTGTTCGTTTTACCTGATTTTGTAATCATTTAAATAAAACAACATGACCTTCCAGTGGGAGACATTGCGTCCCCCTTTCCCTCGTGTGAAATTTGTCAGTAAGCTTTTTGCCTTTCAACCAGCGAAATGCGGCAGAGTACGGCCGGTAATGGATTCACAAACCATAATCTAGTGCCGTTAAGACGATTTCTTTAAACAGTGGCGTAGCTGAAGGAACTTAGTTTCTTCTTAAATCGTCTTATGCAGCAACGTTCACAGATATCTCAAAGAGGAAAAGCTAAAAGCTCTTTACTTAGTTAGCAATCCGATTACGTGTTGGATTTGTACCTCCGTCACAGAACTTCACATCATGCACTTCATCTTTAAATGCATACACACTTTGTTACTTCTGAATGGAGGTATATCAGACATCTTTCGTGGTTAGGTAAACAGGGATGAAAGGGTCTTGATACGACTCCCGGTTTATTACAAAAACTGTCGTCTTTTATTTTCAAGTTTAGATTTGGTTACTGATATCGGCGAAAATTTCGGTAATTCATGACTCTTCACGGCTAGTCAGCAATACGACTGATTAGATTAGATTGGATTAATTCTTGTTTCATAGACCATGAAGTATGGTACTTCGTAATGATGTGGAACGTGTTATTTTAATGAAAGAGATCTTTACATACCGGTATTCAATTTTTTTACAACAATTTTTTACCCTCTCTCTCTTACTTCTTTATCTTTATATATGTATATATATATCTCTCTCTATTTCTCTCTCTCTCTCTCTCTCTCACACACACACACACATTCTTTTTTTATTTTTATTTGTTTGGTGTGCTCGACTATCGGCGAGGCACGAAACGTCCGTGAAATGAGTTTCTTAGGTTTGAGTACAGTTACGAAAGAAATATAAAAACCAACTATGAGAGTTACTGATTTATGATGCTTAGTTTGCAGTCAGTTCTGAGTGTTATTAGTAACTACGCTCCAGTCCCTCAACCTGGTTACAGAAATGCGAATTAGACGCATTATGTATTCCAGGCCGTCGCAGCCGCGTCTTTAAAAGGCTAGCTGTGGTCACTTCCCAGCCCGCTGAAGGATCACATCGGTTCGTCTTCTTCCTGCTAGTATTGTAACTGAGATATGGCAACAAGGCAAGGTATATTTGGCAACTCTGTGATCGACGAGTTATTTCCTGGTGTGCACGGAATTGAGCCTCAAAGTTCACTTGATTTTTCCTGTCATTTCCATTGAATAATCTGAGTTATTATCGCTTCAGGTGTAACAAAAGATTGGAAATTTACGGTTTTCAGCCCAGGAAAGTCGTTGCATGTGTAAATTGCAACTAAACTCGTCCTTTAAATAGCGGTTTACGAGTTCTAGACACTATTGGCCTCGTGAAAGAAATGGGCGATACATACCTCTTCGCTAGCTCTATGGTGACGTGCTGACCTGTGAAAAAGCGTTTGTTATGGTCCCCGGTTCCAGTCTCGCTGAGTGTGATGTTTTTATCCCTTCAGTGAAAGAGCTACTAGCAGTCAGATCAAACATCGATACGGAAATCGCAACAAAATACTTTCAGCTCATAGTGCAATGCTGAAAAAGTTAGAACGCTGCACAACAGGTAACGCCACTTTTCTACAAATAGATAGCGCAATAGAGTAGCTCAGGTGAAAAGGAACACTTCCTATTTAATTTTCTGCATCCTACACTGTTCATAGTTCTGTCTGGGTGACAGTTAGGTGATTTTACTTTGGTGATCACAATATAGAATCGAACTGATCCACTGGGTAGCCGACGCAGCTAGTTCATGGCGATTCGGTCAACCAAGTAAATGAATGTACTGAACATGCTGCAAACCGCTACAGGGTGCCTGTGAAACTTTTAAAAATTTATATACGACTGTCCTTAAACTGACACAATATTGTTAGCGCAACGCAATCTGACTTTCAAAAATCCCTACAAAAAATGGCCCTGACCAACATTAACCTATGCATTTCACAAATCGCTTACCTCACAAAAATCTTGGTTACTCGAACTACTGCAATACAGCAAGCGCCACTACTGCCAGCTGAATAAAAGATTCAAACTATGGAAGGCACTAACTACTGATAGGGATAGTTATCAAATGAAAGATATTAATAGAGAACAAACAATGTATTTATCTTAATATCATCAAAAGTCATAATATATATAGGAGTTCATAACATCCATTCTTACAAATATCAAAACTCCGCCATTTCTCTCTCCACATCCACCACTGCTGGCGGCTCACCTCCAACTGCGCAACGCTACGCGCTGTTCACATCCAGCTGCCGCTGCCCAACACTACAATGGCAGACAACAATGCAAACTAAGACTGCACACAGCACAGCCAGTGATTCTCACACAGAGCGCTAAGTGGCGTTACCAATAAGAAAACCTAAACAGCCTACTTACATAGCCCCCATGCTCCCCACAAAAAATTTTACAAATTATTTTGGGCAGTGGCCAATAATGATTTGATAAAATTTTTCATAATTACAATAACAAAGATATCAAATGCACACACTTATTGATACATTGTTGGTCAAAAGCTAAAATTTTCTCACAGTCTATAAAGACAGTCCTGATTCATCACAGTAAAATTACAGTGTTTTTCTTTTTTTTCAAAGTCTGAACAGTAAAAGAAAATGCACACGGAAGTAGTGGATTTCCATGCAGTCTTGAAGAAGTAGTGTTGTCCTTCCAACGGAAAGACAGTGCTGACTCTTGACATGCTGACAGGTAATGGGCCACAACAGAGCAAACCCACCGCAGAGTCAGTCGAAGTTTTGAAGAATATTGGTGGGTAGGTCATCACAGAGTAGACCCACTGTAGTCCTGGTAGAGATTACGGTATTGGTGGGCCACCAGAGGTGCAGACCCACTGCAGTCCTTGTAGAAATAATGGTAATGGTGGGCCATCAAAGATGCAGACCCACTGTAGTCCTTGTAGAGATGGCTAGCAGCCATCCGTTGCGACTGTGCAGGTGCACAATCACCATCGAAGATTCTTGCGGAGAATATAGCAAGTCCATAAACCACCACTTGTCCACTCACAAAGATTTTGGAATTGTCCTTAGAACCAGCAATGCTGTTATCCAGTCCCTTGCTGAATTATTAACACACGTGCAAACACTAACAGTCCCTACTTCTCACATATTGTCCATATACTATGACCAACAGAAACGTGTGCAGTGAAATGTAACTTAATTTGAAGAACTGGTGTCTATACAATTATAAATTTACAACATGAAAATACAATTACAAAGGTACAAAATACATCATTTAAGAACATAATAGTACAGATAACATTTGTAGTAATATGGGCTTTACAAGAGAATCGAAATAACATATACATCAGTGTTACAGGAATTATGACATAAGTACATACATAAAAGTTCTGAATAACTTTCGAAACATCAACTTCACATGTGAGCATTAAAACAAAACAGAATAAATAATGTCTAAACATCTTTACAAAGTAAATAACATATTATTAGAAAAATTCTACAACATAACTCTTATTACCTAAACACATAAAGACAGGAAAAACACAAATATACAAGAGTACACAAACACATAGGGGGATAACACAATGGTTCGTTTTCAGTGTAACATTTGGTACTGCAGTATTTTGTGAACAAAACCTTTTTTGTTCTTGGAGATCTCCCTTCGTTCATCACTATTCGCAAAAAGTCCTATCTATATCTCTTTTCTGTATTCTAACCATATTTCTTTCAAAATAATTATGGCTCATTGTACAATACTCATTTTGGCCCAAATCGTTTTCATATAACTTCTCAATACATTTCTTCCAATTCATCGCAACTCATTCTCTTATATAGTCTACCCCCTCTTAAACTAACTTAAAGCTACTGAGCTCATATGCTAAACTAAGGGACGAGGCAATGCAGCAGCACAAAACAATTAACACAAACAGCAATGACAAAAAAATGGACATTGGCAAATCAATTGCAATATGACGACTGATATAAGGCACTGAGCAGCAAACAAGAAAAATAAATCAGTAGTAAAACTAGCTTAACCGAGTAATACAAAGTGAAATTTAGTAGCACTATGCCTAGCAAACAGCAGCAGCAAATGCTATAACTAATACCTAAACATGACAAAGCTCAAGCAGAAAAAATGGTACACTAAAGACAACAATGCATATAAGGGAAATGTCTATTCACATCTTAATGACTATGTAATTGAAGTGGTGCACCACAAGAAGTTATTCTACCAAAAAAATTACCAAGTAGTTGAAAAGAAAATTTTGAATGCAGTTCCTGTGAAGGTAAATGTCATTTTGTGCTCCCTCATTTTTTTGAAAAAATTATTATTTACTCGATCTGTAGACAGAAAATATTTATATTAGTACATGTATAAAATTTTATTTTAACCAATGCTGCAGTGCAGCTAGAAACTAGATATCAAATGAAATAAACAACTATGTACAAAGTAAAGTATAAGAACATCATTCAGTAGTCATTAGGCATTTCATAAGTTAGTAGAAAAATCTCTCAACTAGAGAGACAGTAGTCATAATCAGGTGTATGGACATAAAAATATTTCTCGTCATTTCATTAGGCATTTCAGTAAATCATAAATTAAGAGCTCCACAGTGTAATCATATGTTATCAAGTTCGACCGTGTCGTTTTTCCGATGCTTTCTACAAAGGAACGTCAATAGCGAGGATAATGGCCTCCCTTTTTTTTCCACCTGTGCCTCTGGAAGGCACACGCTAATAGCTTTTTTCAAGGCGACTGTCGCCCAGCTGGGTGCCCAAGACACATTAGGTGCAGGTGGTCACTTAACTTTCTTACCGAAATATATACGACACCAATTTGGATTACAGTGACAGTCTCATATAAAAAATTTCACCGGTCGAGAATTTGTGTTGCAAATGTGTAGAAACAAAATCTTATGAATATAACAGTGTTCAAAATGTTTTCGTCGGCATTGTGATACATTCATGCATTTCCACACATTTCATAACTCTTAAAGTACGATTCTTGGTTTCCAACAACCTTTTTCACAAGTCAGAGTCCCTAACCACTATTCATTATTCCTTACCTTATTATACATATACATATTCGTCGACACTTCTTCAATATTTCATCCTGAGAAACACGTAGCATAATCAAATTCCTCATATACGGTATCATCATCTTATTGATCATAAACATACCTCAACAGCATAATACATATCTTCATCGTAAAAATAACATCATAACACCTCAGTCAAATCTCAAAATCGTCGTAGCTTGCTGCAATAATGTCAAAACCTAAAGAAAATTCTCTGCTCATTTCAATAGTGTCATCTACCTCAAACGTACTTTAAAAATCATGATCCCATAAGAAATACGACATTCAAAGCTCTCAAAGTATCACAATGGTTCCGATAAAATATGAACATTTCACAAAGTACTGACAAAATACAATTTCATAAGTGTGAAGTTATCCAACTGTGTAATTGCGTAAACATCTGTCACTGACGTAGTAAAAAGAATGTTTGTCTCTCTCAGTTAAATGATCAGATAGCTGTGTAATTCTGTCTTAGAGAAATATGGTACTGATGTGTAAAGTTGTATAAGCAAATACCATATTAGCTAGGGCTCTTTGTGCTTGCCAAACACATGATACACAAAGTAAGCGTTTACCCCCCTGAGGATTAATGTAATTATACCCTCAGGTGTTACAGATTACAGCAATGGAATGAAATGTATCACGGAAAACTTTCTTTGTAATTCAAAAATCTTGAAAAATAAATGGTTTAAGTACAAAATTGATCACTCAAATGCGTGTCCTGTAGCGCTAAATGTGCGTCTTGCTGTAAGATAATTCTGTGCGGAAGTGTCGTAGTTGTCGTCCTCCGAAAGCTAAGTTCTGCAGAAGTCAATGTACTTACCTCATGATAAACAAAAGTGAAATGCTTTGTGTATAGATATCGTAGTTATTACGCTTATTGCCATGATGAAGAAAGTACTGTGCTGTAACGTATTGTTGTGCTACGGAAAAGGCAGTCTCATTGTAGCTATACCACAAAAGTTACTACTAAAACATATTTTACTTCGCAGAAGAATTCAAAAAAATCTGTGCAGATATAAAGCAGATACAGCACAAAAGCAACAATGTAAATTGTGTCACACATTAGTAGTGTCGTGATATAATTGTGTAGCTGTCAAAGAAACCAAGTGCTAAGTCATCTTTAATCCCACAGAAAGTACTTCAAATAAAGAATGTCTTTTCAAGTAAACCAAAATGTTGCATTAAAATCTCATTAGCAGTACCAGTATATGTTCTAAGTATGTAAGCCTTATATTCGTTACGTAATTGTGCAACTAACAAGCAAGAATGTACACACACAATAACACTGTGACGTCTGTTCGCTATAACAATGCATTCGTAATTTCTGTTTAAATAAGTTCTCATGGTTCTTGACTGGATATTTAACTTCAAACATTGTTGCATGTTAACAGATTCTAAGTCTGACAAAGCATACTAGTAATGTAAAGTGAAAAATTTTATAGCATAAAAAGCAGAGTATCTCTCAATAAACGGTTCTACATGTGAAATGTGGTGGAATCCTTTACCCTTCCTAGTACGGAGAGTTTCAACTTGAGCGCAATTACCATGCAGTATACGTCAGTAAAAAATACTGGAATTTTTCTCAATGTTAGCGTCCCTGTTATTTTTCTCTGAGCCAGCCGGCGCACGTGGGTGCCTGCGGTGCGCGTCATTGTCTGCTATCTCTTTGTTGGCATACGTCGTTATTGGGATTAGGAGACCTAACTTCTACAAATTCACCTTGACGAGAAGGCCATGCCCTGTTTGAAGCTCGCCAGTTCTGATGCAATTCAGGTCTGTCATTACGATCATATCGTCTGTCGTCACGTCGGTAGATTCCATAGTTTCTTTCTTGTCGGTCACGTGGTGGAGAATTTCTCCCTGAATCGTAACTGCGCGCTGGACCGTTGCGTCTAAAGTTATTCTGTCTCCCTTGATAATAATTATTTTGGTTCCCATATTGCCTGTTTCTCTAATTGTCTCTGTGATAGTCACTACCGCAGAGAGGTGATCTTTCCCTGTAATTATTACTACTCTGCCAACGGTTGTCATACGGGTGGTGTCTGTTTCGGTCACGATTTATGTTGAAAGAATAGCCTTGTCGTATATTATTTCTGTCATCGCGGAATTGTGACGGATGTGATCTGTAATTGTTGTGCTGCTGTTTTCGCGTTCCCCGATTGTCAGTGTCAATTTCCAGTTCTTGTAACAGTCCCTGAAAAGCTATAATGTCGTCTTTGCAACGTCCTCCTAAAATAATGTGTCGTAAATGTTCAGGTAATTTGATTAAGCAAATGCGGATGAGTTCTGAGGGGCTGTATGGGTTTGAAAGATACTGATTCTTATGCAACATGTCTTCAAAATATCTGACAAGACTGGAAAATTCAGATTGTTCGAAATGTTTCCTCATTATGATGCTATGCTTTACTCGGTCTTGTGTAGCTTGAGACCAATATGCTGAGAGGAAGGCATGATAAAATTCTCCTTCACTGTGACAATCGTGAATGACCGATCGCATTCTTACAGCTGGTTCATTCTCCAAGTAGCCACGCATAAATTCTAACCTGTGCTCCAATGACCAGTTGCGAGGAAAACAATGAGAGAATTGATGGAGCCACGCTTGTGGATGAATGTCGTTGGCAGAATTCTTAAACGTTTTGAATTTACGTGTAGTAATGAACAGCTTATAGTCAAAATCATCATGTCGGCGAGTCGCATGTCGGTCATTGTTAGGTCGTGTCGGCAGTTCCATCTCAAAATTCGGTGCACATTTCCAGTTTCTTTCATAACTTCCGAAATGCCCTGTGTTATTATTTTGCGGGTTTTGCTTATTTCTAAGTCCCTCTTCCCGTGTTGGAGCGTGAGTGTCCTCCGAAATACGTAATTCTTGTATTACCTGTGTCAGCTGATCTTGTACTTCTCGGATTTCTCTTTGGTGTTGCGTATTAATTTGATTCAGATTTTGTTTCAGTTTCCTAATTTGTTCGCTCTCTTCTGTGTCATTAAAGACTGCCGGTTTTGTGTCATTCAGATTATCATCTACCTTCGTAGATAAATTATTTAGCTGATCCGAAAGTTCAACTACTTTCTCTGATAATGAACTAATTTCCTCCGTGTGTCTTTCTGAACCAATTTTCAGAGTATCTACTGTGTCCTTTAAGTTTTCCTGAGTTTTTGCAAGTTGCGTAACCAAATCGGTAGATGCAACTGAGTCAATTTTAGCTTGCAAGGTCTCATGATTTTCATGAACAATAGTCTGCAGTTCTTTTATGGCTGCTTCGTGATTCTGTAATGCATTTTCATGCCGCGAAAAAATAGGTTGAAAATGCCCACAAATTTGTGTTTTTACGTCATTACAGACTTTTTGACATTTCGATTCAATGTTATGTAACTCAGTAGTTAAATCTTCACGTGTTTGTTCAAGCGTGGTGTCTAACTTCCGAAGATTTTGTTCCATTGTGTCTAACTTTTGAAGCTTTTGCTGTGTTTGTCTCTGATTTTGTTCCATTGTGTCTAACTTTTGAAGATTTTGTTCCATTGTGTCTAACTTTTGAAGCTTTTGCTGTGTTTGACTCTGATTTTGTTGCATTGTGTCTAACTGTTGCTGTGTTTGTCTCTGATTTTGTTTCATTTGTTGCATTAATTGCAATAATAATGTATTAGTGTCTGGAATCTGTTCCTCTATGCTTTTCGGCAGTGCCTTTGCACCGGCAACATTCACATTTTGACAAGCAGAAAATGTGTCTTGACTTATTTGAGAAAACGGTGAGGACCCAAAACCTGAATCTACAGTATTTGCGAGATTGTTTCCTGTCATTTCGGATTCCTGAGGCGAGCTGTTGCCGACCGATCGATCGATAATGCTTCCCTGTTCACTAATTGTTTCACTGTGTACACCATTATTTGCAACCCGCTCCATATCCCTATGCGCAATTATCAAATTACTATTTTGAACATTAGTTAATTCATTACACGGTGGCGCTAACACACTGCTTTCGTCTTCACTGTCATTTCTCAGTTTACTTTGGAGCCTAGTATTACGTTTTTCACACGTCATAATTGTCACAATATTTCACACGACAACACAGAAAAGCACAATTTGAAGAGCAAAAATAAGAGAACACATTAACATAGTACTGAAAATAATATCTAGTTAATTGCAGCTGCGAAATACTTTGTGCAAATCTACATGCGTGCCACACCTGTTTTACTGTACAACAATGAAAGACTGCAACTACAAAGGAAATTCTCTCTATAATTACGCGCTAGCAATAAACAATAGCTACACTAATTACCCAAACTACAAGAAAAAAATCAGAAGATTCCAATGAGGTATCCTGGGCCAAGGATCGACATATGAAACGTCCCCTTTGAACAATTATACAGGACTGTGCTTAAACTGACATACAATATTTTTAGCGCAACGCAATCTGTCTTTCAAAAATCCCTACAAAAAAATGGCCCTGACTAACATTAACCTATGCGTTTCACAAATCGCTTACCTCACAAAAATCTTGGTTACTCGAACTACTGCAATACAGCAAGCGCCACTACTGCCAGCTGAATAAAAGATTCAAACTATGGAAGGCACTAACTACTGATAGGGATAGTTAGCAAATGAAAGATATTAATAGAGAACAAACAATGTATTTACCTTAATATCATCAAACGTCATAGTATATATAGGAGTTCATAACATCCATTCTTACAAATATCAAAACTCCGCCATTTCTCTCTCCACATCCACCACTGCTGGCGGCTCACCTCCAACTGCACAACGCTACGCGCTGTTCACATCCAGCTGCCGCTACCCAGCACTACAATGGCAGACAACAATGCATACTAGACACAGACTGCACACAGCACAGCCAGTGATTCTCACACAGAGCGCTACGTGGCGTTACCAATAAGAAAACATAACAGCCTACTTACACCTGTGTCTCAGAAATCTCATCCAGTGTGGCGCACCGGCGTTACGAAAGAAATATGAATCACAGAGAAGAAGATTAGGTGGGCTGTTGGATTGATGATAGATTCATATACTTACCGTTCGATTCCAACGATGATTTTTGATAGGGAGAGAGAGAATCTGTTCCCCTCTGGCAACTCCAAGTGAAGAAGGTATAATGGCATTGTGGTCTGAAATTCACATTAAACATGATATTCCTTCTCTAGCAAGTAGACGTTATGTGGAACCATAATAAAGTCAGGTGTGGCGACATGTAGACACTCTATCACCAGTAACCTTTCTTATACTAGTTATTTATTTCTAGTGACGAAACAAACGCTGTGTATGGTCACAGGATGCTTATTCCATCATTTATTTTAACTTCTGTACGTCGATCCATTCGGATGATTCCTTCGTGGTGCGTAGATTTTTTTTCCCTTAGAATGTATTGATTGAATGTAATATTCTTTACTTAAGAAATGTCGTTTACACCGATTGTACATAATTATACTGCGACTTCTTGCAGTATAATTGTTCTTGTTGATCTTTGTAAAAAGTAGTTGCTGGACGGAAGTCCGTTGTGAGTAGTTGACATGTGAAGTCGTGCATTGACAACGAGAGTTTGTACAGTACATTTGTTAAATTTCGCCCATCTTAAATAAATGTTAGTATTTTTAACAACACAAATCAGCGAACATACCGACTGTTTCATTTGCAACCAAGCGCAGTTTGGATCCAACCCAGGCAACAGAACCATCATCACGAAGAAATCTACAGCGAAATACGACGCCAGAGGTAAGTAAAAGAGAATGTTGTTATTTTTTCAAGTAACTGCTATGTGAACACTAACATTTTCCTCTTTTCTTCGCTGCTGTTGAAAACTATAGTTAATAATCCAGAACTTGAAGGCCAGCCCACCCGTCTGACAGTTAACAGGTGACTAGATAAGGCGTAATTCCCACCTCAGATCGACAGGTAGGGTTTGCACGTACCCCCTGGCACAGGCCAGGTCCAGGGAGGGGTGACCGCCTGAGCTCCAATCTTTCCAACTTGCCGACTGATCCCTCTGTCAGGTGTTCGGTTGGGGTTCCTCTAGGTGTGAACAATCACCTAAGGCAGGTGCGCCCCCTTGTGAAGGGGGCCCCCCATTGGAAGGAGCGCGCCATCGGAGACGCTGGCAATCATGGGGGATTTTCTCGCAATGAGTCAATAATCTTCTCAATCAGCGTCTACGAAGCGGAAACGTAATGAGGCTAATGATTGAAAGACCCTTCCCGCTGCACCGTGGTTTCTCGTGGTCTCGGTCAGTCCTTCGCCGCGGTAAATCCGTTTATTATTCATAAAGGTGTTGATGCAACTGGCGGCCCTGTGAAATCCTGCCCTCGTTTGTGGCATGGCACTTTGCTTTTGGGGACTACTTCTGATTCTCAAGCACAATAACTACTTGCTGCCTCACTTCTTCACGACTACCCTGTTCGTGTCAAGGCCCATAGAACTTAGAATTCTTCCCGTGGTGTAATTTACACCAGGCTGCTCGATGGCCTAACCGAGGCCGCAATCCAGTAGTAGCTCTCTGGTCAGAGTGTCATTGCCGTTCATCATGTAATGAAAAAGGTAGATTCCTCCTTAGTGCCCACCGACACTCTTTTCCTCACCTTTTATAGAGTGGTGCTGCCTAGCAAAATCAAAGCAGGCTATGAAATTATCACAGTCCGGCCGTGCATTCCGAACCCGATGCGCTGCTTCCAGTGTCATCGCTTCAACCACACTAGAACGTCTTGTCGACACCCAGAAAAATGTGTAACCTGTGATAGGGATGCACAAGAGGGCGATTAACCGCCTCCTTCCTCCTGCTGTATCAACTGCATTGGCGGCCATGCCGCCTCCTCTCAGAATCGTCTCGTGTATCTCGATGAACTGGCTGTCCAAGAAATCCGGGTTACTGGCTAATCGCAAACCCTGCGTTCTCCCGTCTGGCACCTATAGTTCTGTTCTTGTTACCCCTCGCTCCATGAAGGACATGGCCGCACAGACATGCGACCTGAAATTCAGCTCTGAGGTTGTGAAATCGCCCAATGTCAATCCCCCCGTCCAGCTGTGCAACAAACCGTCAAACTATCGCCTCAAGGGTCGAAGCCATCACCTACGTAACCGGCAGGCCAGAAAGGACAGAAGGAGTACTCCCACTCCGTCCCTCCAGCCAAACAACACCTGAGTCTTCCTCTAACCGGAAAGGCTCGAAGAAGTCCACCAAAGGCAAACGGTCTTCTCCTTGGCCAACTCGAAGACCTTCTTCAACGGTGTTGACGGTGCCTGGTCGGCTTCCGTATCGCCAGTGAGCATCACCAACCGTTTTTCTGCGTTGTACTCCACGGACTGACCGCGCAAGCAAGCCGATGCTTTTGTGGAACCCATGGAGCAGAATCCTCCTGCTTCTGTGCCCTGTAATAGCGACTCTACACCAGCTGTCACTCGGCAGCCGTCGAGTTGACACCCCTACATCTCTTCAGTACGACTGTCCTCCAGCGGGACATTCGTGCCTAAGGCGCTGCAGTCATGGACTGTGCGACTGGTCCCGGCGGAGGTACAAGTCCTTCCTCGGGCATGGGTGTGTGTGTTTGTCCTTAGGATAATTTAGGTTAAGTAGTGTGCAAGCTTAGGGGCTGATGACCTTAGTAGTTAAGTCCCATAAGATTTCACACACATTTTTTTGGGACATTCATGGCCTTCGGTCCCACAAAGAGGATTTATGGCTGCCTTTAACATCGCAGCATTCCCTTGCACTCTACCTTCAGGAAACGAATTTGCGCCCTCACAACCGCTTTGGCCTTTCGCATTACTTACCGATTCGTTTTGACCTTCCCCCTGAAGTCAGCATTCCATCTCATGGGGGCGTCATGCTGCTCATAAGAGATGACATTCATAGTCAACCCATCTCCCTGACTACATATCTTCTAGCTGTTGCAGTTCGCCTTTACCTTCCCAACCTTATTTCCCTCTGTACCATTTATGGCCCTACGCCATTCGCTGTCACCAGGGCAGACTTCCTTCAGATGGTTGGGCAGCTACCTCCCTCATTTTTGCTACTCGGTAACATTAAGATGCGTCATCCCTTTTGGGGGTATCCCAGGGCCTTTCGGAGAGGTGCCCTCTTGGTTGACATTAACCAACTTAACTTCTTCTGCCTTAACACTGGTGCACCCACTTTCCTTTCCGACTCCTCTCACACCTATTCCCATCTATACCTATCCTTTTGCACAGCCCAACTTGTCCATCGGCTCGAGTGGTCCACTCTTACTCGCACCCACTCGAGCGACCATTTCCCGTCTGCCATCCGCGTGCATGCCCAAATGGCAGCTTACTAAGGCTGGCTGGCAGCTTTACTCCTCCCTGACAACCTTCGAAGAACAAGATTTCTCCAGTTGTGATGACCATGTGGAATATTTCACAGACTTTATCCGTACCGCTGCAGAACGTTCTGTTCCTCGCACTTCCTCTTTACCACGTCGTGTCCCAGTACTTTGGTGGACAGAGGCATCCCGCGACGCAGTTTGCGCACAGAGACGTGCTCTCTACGTTTTTAACCGTCATCCTACGATGGCAAACTGCATTCATTTTAAACAGGTGAGTGCAAATCGTCGTCGCGTTCTTCGGGATAGCAAATGGTTCAAATGGCTCTGAGCACTATGGGACTTAACATCTATGGTCATCAGTCCCCTAGAACTTAGAACTACTTAAACCTAACTAACCTAAGGACATCACACAACACCCAGTCATCACGAGGAAGAGAAAATCCCTGACCCCGCCGGGAATCGAATCCGGGAACCCGGGCGTGGGAAGCGAGAACGCTACTCTTCGGGATATCAAAAGAGCTAGCTGGATCTCATTCACTAGTTCTTTTAACAGTCCCACCGCTGCCTCTGTGATGTGGACCTACCTCGGACGGTTCTCTGGGACCAAGATCAGTTCCCCAATTTCCGGTCTGACAGTGGCAGACAATGTTATAGTGAACCCTATAGCTATCTCCAACACCTTGAGCCACCATTTTTCGAAAGTTTCGATCTCTTCCCACAATCAGCCTGCCTTTCTCCATCGGAGGAGGCTCGGGCGACACCCTTCTCTTCCACGCATCGTGAGTGCTACAATGTCGCCTTTACTATGAGGGAGCTAGATCATGCTATCAGTTCATCTGAATGCTCCGCTCCAGGGCCAGACGCCATCCACATTCAGATGTTGCAACACCTTTCTGTTGCAGGCAAGTACTTTCTGCTTAACACGTTCCACCACATTTGGACAGAGGGCACATTTCCCAGACGCTGGCGTGAGGCCACCGTCATACCCATACCTAAGCCCAGTAAGGACACAAACCTTCCTTCTAGACACCACCCCATCTCCCTTACCAGCTGCGTTTGCAAGGCGATGGAACGTATTATTCATTGCCGGCTGGTATGGCAGCTCGAGTCTGGCAATTTACTGACGAATGCACAGTGTGGATTTCGAGTGCGGCGTTCTGCAGTTGACCATCTCGTTACTTTGTCCATCCATGTCATGAATGGTTTTCTGCGGAAATCCCAGACTGTGGACGTGTTTTTCGATTTGGAGAAGGCCTACGACACCTGCTGGAGAGCTGGTATCCGTATTCTTTACACGTGGGGCTTCCATGACCTCCTGCAGTTTCCTTCAGGCATTTTTATAAGATCGAGTTTTCAAGGTGCGTGTGGGTTCTGCCTTGTCGGACACCTTTATCCAGGAAAACGGTGTGCCTCAGGATTCCGTGCTGAGTGTCGCCCTCTTTCCTATCGCCATTAACCCTATAACGGCCTGTCTCTTGCCGGGCATCTCCGGCTCCCTTTTTCTTGACTTGCCATTATTGCAGTTCTTCACGGACCTGTCTCACTGAGCGGCGCCTTCAGCGATGTCTTGATCGTCTTTACTCCTGGAGCATCGACAACGGCTATCGCTTTTCCACTGACAAAACAGTATGTATGAATTTCTGGCCACAAGTGGTTTCTCTCACCATCTTTATATCTTGGGCCTGTTGCCCGTCCGTTTGTTGAAACTACGAAATTCCTGGGGCTCATGCTCGATAGTGAACTCACTTGGTCCTCCCATGTGCCTTAACTGGCAGCCCGCTGTACGCGACTCCTCGATGTCCTACGTGTCCTCATTGGTACTTTCTGGGGTGCCAATCGAAACATTCTCCTCCGTTTGCACCGGTCCCTTGTCCGAAACTGGACTATGATTGCTTTGTTTATGCTTCTGCACGCCCATCCCTCCTACGCCGTCTCAACACTATTCACCATCGTGGCATCCATTTTGCCACAGGCGCCTTTTACACTAGCCTGGTTCAGAGTCTGTATACTGAAGCTGCTGAACTACCACTGTTCTATCGTCTTGACTTTCTCCTCAGCAGGTATGCATGCCGTTTTTCTGCCATGTGTGGCCATCCATCCTACGCCTCCTTCTTTGATGATCCCTTTGATCGTCAGTATGGGCACGTCCCCTCTTCTCTACCTCCTGGAGTCCGGTTTCTGCACTTGCTACACCACCTGCAGCTTTCCTGCTGGGCGTGAACCCTTCAACACCTTGGCTTTGTGAAGTGGCCCATGTTAACCTTGGCCTTTATTCGCTTCCTAACGACACTACTCCAGCCTTGGTCTACCATCCTCAGTTTCACGACCTTCTGATGGAGCTTCGCGATAGTGCATGAAACCTGGTAGTCAAGGAAGGCAGGATTCGGTTACGATTGTGGACGGGGCCGTAATCAGTCACTATTGGTTGGCATTTCTTTTAATCACACACAATTTATTTGAAATTAACTACAAAGTAAAATAATGGCAATAATTTAAGAATTGTTTTACAGCTGAAGGCGTTCATCATCACCATCATCAGCCAATTCAATCATTAAATGATGATAAATACGATGATACAATGATAAATACAATGCTTTCCATAACACATTTCTCATGCTCTTTGAGAGTTGGTTTCCATTAGATCATTCTAAACGGGGTACTAGCAGTAATGGACAGCCCGGTTGGCTGACTAGTGGGATAAGGGTATCATGTAGAACAAAGCGGGTTGGCTCTAATGGCTCTGAGCACTATGGGACTCAACTTCTGAGGTCATTAGTCCCCTAGAACTTAGAACTAGTTAAACATAACTAACCTAAGGGTATCACACACATCCATGTCCGAGGCAGGATTCGAACCTGCGACCGTAACTGTCTCGCGGTTCCAGACTGCAGCGCCTAGAACCGCACGGCCACTTCGGCCGGCCAACAAAGCGGGAATTATGTCAAAATGTTAGAAATAGTCACAATCAAGCTACAGTAGCCCATTACAAACCGTACTCTAAGGTGCTTAAAAATGTTATTAGCAAGGCAAAAAGTATGTGATATGCAAATAGAATAGCTAATTCACAGTGTAAGTAGGCTGTTTAGGTTCTTATGTTGGTAACGTCACGTAGCGCTCTGTATGAAAATCACTGACTGTGCTGTGTGCAGTCTGTGGCTGGTTTGCATTGTTGGAATTTGCTATTGTAGTGTTTGACAGTTGGCTGTTAACAGCGCGTAGCGCTGCGCAGTTGGAGGTGAGCCGCCAGTAGTGGTGGATGTGGGGAGAGAGATGGCGGAGTTTTGAGAGCGGTTGATCTGGACGTGTGTCCATCAGAGACAGTAAATTTGTAAGACTGGATGTCATGAACTTATATATATATATATATATATATATATATACACTCCTGGAAATGGAAAAAAGAACACATTGACACCGGTGTGTCAGACCCACCATACTTGCTCCGGACACTGCGAGAGGGCTGTACAAGCAATGATCACACGCACGGCACAGCGGACACACCAGGAACCGCGGTGTTGGCCGTCGAATGGCGCTAGCTGCGCAGCATTTGTGCACCGCCGCCGTCAGTATCAGCCAGTTTGCCGTGGCATACGGAGCTCCATCGCAGTCTTTAACACTGGTAGCATGCCGCGACAGCGTGGACGTGAACCGTATGTGCAGTTGACGGACTTTGAGCGAGGGCGTATAGTGGGCATGCGGGAGGCCGGGTGGACGTACCGCCGAATTGGTCAACACGTGGGGCGTGAGGTCTCCACAGTACATCGATGTTGTCGCCAGTGGTCGGCGGAAGGTGCACGTGCCCGTCGACCTGGGACCGGACCGCAGCGACGCACGGATGCACGCCAAGATCGTAGGACCTTACGCAGTGCCGTAGGGGACCGCACGGCCACTTCCCAGCAAATTAGGGACACTGTTGCTCCTGGGGTATCGGCGAGGACCATTCGCAACCGTCTCCATGAAGCTGGGCTACGGTCCCGCACACCGTTAGGCCGTCTTCCGCTCACGCCCCAACATCGTGCAGCCCGCCTCCAATGGTGTCGCGACAGGCGTGAATGGAGGGACGAATGGAGACGTGTCGTCTTCAGCGATGAGAGTCGCTTCTGCCTTGGTGCCAATGATGGTCGTATGCGTGTTTGGCGCCGTGCAGGTGAGCGCCACAATCAGGACTGCATACGACCGAGGCACACAGGGCCAACACCCGGCATCATGGTGTGGGGAGCGATCTCCTACACTGGCCGTACACCACTGGTGATCGTCGAGGGGACACTGAATAGTGCACGGTACATCCAAACCATCATCGAACCCATCGTTCTACCATTCCTAGACCGGCAAGGGAACTTGCTGTTCCAACAGGACAATGCACGTCCGCATGTATCCCGTGCCACCCAACGTGCTCTAGAAGGTGTAAGTCAACTACCCTGGCCATCAAGATCTCCGGATCTGTCCCCCATTGAGCATGTTTGGGACTGGATGAAGCGTCGTCTCACGCGGTCTGCACGTCCAGCACGAACGCTGGTCCAACTGAGGCGCCAGGTGGAAATGGCATGGCAAGCCGTTCCACAGGACTACATCCAGCATCTCTACGATCGTCTCCATGGGAGAATAGCAGCCTGCATTGCTGCGAAAGGTGGATATACACTTTACTAGTGCCGACATTGTGCATGCTCTGTTGCCTGTGTCTATGTGCCTGTGGTTCTGTCAGTGTGATCATGTGATGTATCTGACCCCAGGAATGTGTCAATAAAGTTTCCCCTTCCTGGGACAATGAATTCACGGTGTTCTTATTTCAATTTCCAGGAGTGTATATATATATATATATATATATATATATATATATATATAATGACTTTTGAACACTATTAAGGTAAATACATTGTTTGTTCTCTATCAAAATCTTTCATTTGCTAACTATGCCTATCAGTAATTAGTGCCTACAGAAGCTTTTATTTAGCTGGCAGTATTGGCGCTCGCTGTGTTGCAGTAGTTCAAATAGCGAAGATTTTTGTGAGGTAAGTGATTCATGAAACGTATAGGTTATTGTTAGACAGGGCCATTCTTTTGGAGGGATTATTGAAAGTCAGATCCTGCGCTAAAAATATTGTGTGTCAGTTTAGTGATGATCAGAATAAGTAAAGAGAGAAATGTCTGAGTACGTTCAGTTTTGCTCAGCTGTTTGAAATTCAAATAACGTAAGGGGTTTACCAACACAGTAATTCAGTAATTTTTCTAAGGAGACGTTTCAACAGGATAAAATTAAAGCCATATGGTCAGTTGTGAAGGAAGTGTCTGGTCAGCAGCACAAGGTCGATGATATAAAGTCAGTTCGCAGTAATAATGTTTCTGTTACTGATAAATCAGATATATGTACAGTATTTAACAATCATTTTCTGAGCTTTGCTGGTGAATTAAAAAGATTTAGTTTCTATAGGAAATCATATAAATTTCTTAGCAAATGTCTTTCCGAGATTGACGTCTGAAATACTCCTCTGTGATACAGAAAAGAGAGAGATTGAGTCAATAATTGAATCACTGAAGACTAAGGACTCTCATAGTTATAATGGAGTGTCTAGCAGAATATTAAAGTACACATGTTAGCCCTGTATTTAGCCATATTTGTAATTTTTCCTTTAGGAATGGTCAGTTCCCTGAGCGATTAAAGCACTCAGTAGCCGCTTTATAGAAAGGGAGAAAGGGATAACACAGATAATTTTAGACCTATTTCTATGCCATCAGTGTTTGCAAAAGTTATCGTAAAGGCTGTGTATGTAAGGTTAATTGATCATTTTATATCACACGATTTGCTATCAAATGTACAGTTCGGCTTTAGAAGTCGTTTTACAACTGAAAATGCTACATTCTCTTTTCTCTGTGAGGTAATGGATGGGCTAAACTAAAAGTTTCGAACGCTTGGCGTATTTTTTGATTTAACAAAGGCATTTGACTGCGTTGATCTCACAATATTGCTCCAGAAATTGGACCATTACGGAATAAGGGGATTAACTCACAATTGGTTCACCTCTTCCTTTAGCAAGTCAGCAAAAGGTCATTATTCACAATGTTGATAAAAGCTGTGATGTGGGATCTGAGTGGAGTACTGTCAAGTGGGGGGTGCCCCAGGGATCAGTGTTGGAGCCGCTCCTGTTCATTATTTATATAAATGATATGCCCTCTAGTATTATGGGTAACTCTAAAATATTTCTGTTTGCTGATGACACTAGCTTGGTAGTAAAGGATGTTGTGTGCAACATTGACTCGGTTTCAAGTAGTGCAGTACATGACCTCAGTTCATGGCTTGTAGAAAACAAACTAACGTTAAATCACAGTAAGACTCAGTTTTTACAGTTTCTAACACACAATTCAACAAAACCTGGCGTTTTAATCTCACAGAACGGGCATATGGTTAGTGAAACTGAACAATTCAAATTTCTAGGTGTTCAGATAGATATTAAGCTGTCGTGGAAAGCCCACGTTCAGGATTTTGTTCAAAGACTTAATACTGCCATTTTCACTATTCGAACGATATCAAAAGTGAGTGATACTTCGACTCGTAAATTAGTCTCCTTTGCTTATTTTCAGTCACTTATGTCGTATGGTATTATGTTTTGGGGTAACTCTTCCCATTCTAGAAGGAAAATTTTGGCTCAGAAACAGGCGGTTTGGGCAATAAGTGGTGTGAGTTCAGGAACCTCTTGTCGACCTCTGTTCACGAGTCTGGGTATTTTGACATGGCCTCTAAATATGTATATTCCTTATTGTCATTTCTTGTTACCAATATTAGTTTATTTCCAAGAATAAGCAGCTTTCACTTGGTTAATACTCGGCAGAAATTAAACCTCCATTTGGATTGGACTTCCTTAACTCGTGTGCAAAAAGGTGTATAGTATACTGCTGCATCCATTTTCAATAAGCCGCCACTCGAATTCAAAAATCTTAGCAGTAATCCACGCGCTTTCCAATCGAAACTGAAGAGTTTCCTCATGGGTCACTCATTCCATTCTGTCGAGGAGTTCCTTGAAAAATTAAGCTGATTCTTATTGTATTGCTGAAAGCGTTTACTTAAACTTATGGACTGACTTTTTTTCAGGTTCATGAACATTTATTTTTATCTGTTATTACTTTTATGTTGTTAGTTCATGTACTGACACGTTCCATGACCTTGGAGATTTGCTCCTCAATGTGGTCCCACGGAACTTGACGTGTAAATAAAACAATAAATAAATAAATAAAATGTGGCCTCTTCGAGTCGTCGATTCAGATAGGCTTTCAGCAGTCTTCTCCAAGTGGGACAGTCTTGGGCAGTTCTCTGCCAGGTATTACCAGCGATCTTCTGGATGTCTTTGTCTCATCTGTCTGGTGGTCTTCCCCTAGGCCTCCTGTGCTCTCTCGGACTCCACTCCAGTACTAGCTTCGTCCATCTGTTGTCTTTTCTTCTTGCGACGTGGCCAGCCCACCGCCATTTCAAGGAACCTACTGTCTCTAAGATGTCATTAACCTTCGTCACAGACCGAATGTCATCTGCCCTTTTCCTATCCTTTCTTGTATAGCCCAGCATTGATCTCTCGATGTCTCTCTGTGCTGTCCTAAGTTTCCCTTTTGTAAATGAGTTCAGTGTCCATGTCTCGCAGCCATACGTCATCACAGGAAGAATGCGTTGATCAAATACCGCTTTCTTCAGATTTACTGGCAGTTTTGATCAGAATACTGTTGAATTCTTCCCAAATGCTTGCCAGCCAAGCTTGAGGCGTCGATAGATTTCTGGCCTTATGTCTCCCTTCATATTTATAATCTGGCAAAGGTAGACATATTCACTGATCTATTCTAGTAGACTGTCCTTCACTGTCACATCTCCAGCTGGGACCCATTTGTTGGATATTACTTTTGTTTTGTAAAGGTTCATGTTCAAGCCAACCAGCTGACATTCCGATGTAACTAAGTTTTGGAGCCCTGCGAGTCTTTGGCCAGTATGGCAATATCATCAGAAAATCTCAAGTTGGTAAGCCTTCTTCCATTAATTCTAATTCCCTTACCTTCCCATCTCATCTTTGACATAGCCATTTCCAATACAGAAGAGAACAGTTTTGGGGAGATGGAATCGCCTTGCTTGACACCCCTCATGATGCAGAATTCTTGAGTTGATTCTCCGATGTTAACATAAGCTGAAGAATTCTCGTAGATTTTCCTGAGCACTTCAATGTATGCTGCTGCCAATCCTTGCTCACTCAAAGCTTGGAGGACAGCTACATGGCTAACGGAGTCAACGGAGTCTTTGTGAAAATTTTGTACAAAATTGAGAGCAAGCTGATAGGATGGTAGTTTTTAATATTGTGAATACTTCCTTTCGTGTGTATCAAAATACTCTTAGCCTTGTTCCACGATAGTGGGATTGAAGCACAGTGCAGGCAGGAAGTAAATACTTTTGCCAAGTGATTTATTGCTACCTCTCCTGCCAGTTTGAGGATGTTAACACTGAGCTCATCATCACCCGGCACTGTTCCCTGACTCGGAAGCCAAGTGTGCTGAAGGCCTTAAGGGGAATAAATTAAGGATTGATTAAACTTGTTGCAACTTACAATTACAGTTATTAGAATATAATAGACAAGTGACCAAAAGTATTAAAGCTCGCTGCCAAAATACAATTGCCAAATTAGAATTTTAAGACAAGTAACGACACTCACGGCTTAAGGCCTTAATAGCAATAAATTAAGAAATGTTTCATGGCTGAAGGCTTTAAACGCCAAGAACGGCAATTATTTAAAAAAATTTAACAAACATAAATAAAATACAGACGCAGAAAATAATGTTTTGAAAACGAGCAAATGTGGTCGCAATTAGAATTTTAAGGCAAGTAACCACAGTCACGGCTGTAGGTCTTTGACACCGAGAATGGCAATTATTTAAAAAAAATTTAACAAAATACAATAAAACAGTAAATACTGTATAATAACAAAGGTTAATTCAAAAGGACAAGCAACTGATCACCAAACAGATGAGACAAATGATGGTAACTTGGTAATACAATAATAAAATAATAACACAATAAAAAAAGCAAGGGCCAGTCTCAGATGGTACTCCAGGAATTGACGTCTGAGTAGGTCAGGCCAAAAACACTTTCGCGAGCGATGAGAAAGGCAGCCAAGAGTTGCATTCACATCACAAGGTGGTACCTCAGACTAGTCGCAGTCTAACTAGTGACTAATGATAATCTTCGTGAGGCTACCTGGCATCCAGTAAACCAAATGCGAAGATTTAAAAATATGCTAAAGCGGGAACCGGCAGACTACTGTGCTTAGAGCACCTGGAACAAGAAAGGAATCACTATCACCAAAGTAGCAGAATCGCCAAACAACCTACAATCAAGAAAGCTGTCAAACTTACACACCTCACTGGACAGCCGCGGCAAGGCGAGGAAACGTACACTGCAGCTACATACACTAACCCCCAGGGCAAGAAACCTCGTGACCACAGCCCTTCGATCTGGCAGTCCATGCGCGCCGCCAGTGGTCCCGGCGTGTTCCCACTCTGCGCGGACCTTGCTCCTTCTGCGTCCCCAAACGAACTGCTCACTCATGACACGGAAGAACAACGACGTCACCCCAAAGATAGGGCCACAGTTACTACATATCGATAACGTCGCCGCTGCCACTAGCGGACAGGCAACGTTTGCTAAACCAAGTGGCGCCATTCAACACAAGAAGAAGACAAACAACCACAACCATGTCAACTAAACGATACAGTCTGGCTTCCCACAGAGGACGGAAACCTACAACAGCGCCAACGCGAGCTGGAGCACGGCTCAATACCTTTGCATACACTCGTGGCACTCGGACTGAACATGGGGTCAGGTGTGCCTTTATCATTGGCACCTGTGCCTTTCGACATCGGCTTCTGGCACACTTCTCAGTATTCATAGCCGATTTCTTCGCATTGTATGACGCCGTGGAGTACATCTGGCGACACAGGCTTTTCAATTGTGTCCTCTGCTCAGACTCACTCAGCGCCCTTCAGAGTCTATGTGCGCTGTACACCGACCATCCCTTAGTGCAGCAGGTCCAAGAAAACTGTCGCTTGCTCACTCTTGGTGGAGCCAGTGATGCTTCTGTGGGTTTCTGGTCATGTTGGTCTGCCAGGCAACGACGCAGCTGACGCTGCTACCAAGACTGCAGTCTTCGTACCTCAGCCCACGAGTATGTACTCTGTGATGATCTCTGTGTTGCCGTCTTTCAGGAGGTGGTGTCCCTGTGGCATCGCCAATTGTCCTCCCTTCCTGGGAATAAGCTCCGGCCTATTAAGCCTCTCCCAGCGGCTTGGACGACCTCCTCTCGGCACTCCCGCCGGGAGGAGGTCATTTTAACTAGGCTGCTCATTGGACACTGCCTTTTTTAGCCATCGTCATTTACTAAGTGTAGCTACACCACCACTTTGTACAGATTGCGCCCAAGTCTTAACTGTCCGCCACTTCTTGATGGAATGCCCATTTTTTTAACCGTTTACGTTCCCACTTGGGTTTGCCATCTTATTTATTGGCCGCTTTTGCAAATGAGGCGCGGGTTGTCCGACCACGTGTTACTTTACATTCGCCAAAGCAATATGGCGAAGGCCATTTAATTTTTAGTTTTGGACCCTCATTTCTGTATGGTCTCTTTTTAGCCCTTTCTCCGCGTGCCTGTTTTTAGCTGTCTTCTCTTATGTCAATTGGGACTGACGTATAGTCGTTTATTAACTGTTCTCTGTCTTCATGTTGTACAGTTTTTACTTGGGTGCGTATGACCTCAACTGTTAAACAACAAAAAGATCCGGAGCCGTAATGTAGTATGCACGTGGTTCTCGGTAACATCGTTTTTTTTAGTTCTTTCATAATTGAAAATAAGACCTTTAAACAGATGGGTGATGTTAGAGCTTACAGAAAGACAACGATTGTGTTTTTTGCACGACAGAGCACAACCCTGTTTTCTACAGATCGTCCGACAGTGAATCACCGCAACGTTTCGTGTGGGATGGGTTGGCTGAGGAGGTCCGGAAGCATGACCTGAATCCGTTGGATTTTTGACCATGGGCACTTTTAAAAGCATTGATGTCTGTCCAAGTCATCGACAATATGCAGACACTACAGCAGCATGTGACCAATGCATGAAACACAATCTGGATGCAGCCAGGTGTATCTGAAAAAGTGAGTATTTCACTGCGAAGAAAGGCTGAAGGGAGTGTCAGGATGCTTAGTAACCACATGTAGCGCTGCCTGCAGTTTCTTATTCTACGTAACAGATGGGAAGGAAAGAACACATTGGCCCATCTCAGCAGGTGTTGGTTTCCGGTCATATCATTATAGAAACTTCTAGTTTCGACTAATACTACATCCTGTAGGAATGAGTGACACTTTTTTGAAACACCATATGTATTGTTTTTGTACCCACCGACAACCGACGTCTTATTTCTTATATTTTATTGGCTCTAAAATATAACTGCTCGATGTCAGAGAGTGGGAGTGGATATATGGCAGACCATCCGTCGGTTACACTGCTTGCCGGCAATAACTCTTAGGTACCCAATGGGGACTGGCGACAAGCTTCCAATGAGCATTTTATTTTATAAGGTGATGTAGAAATATACGCAGATGGATTTTAGTGAGGTACCGTTGACAGTTTGAAATGATCTGAAGTTTCATATTGCTAGAAGGCTTGTTTCCTACGTAGTTTATAAAGTGTACTACTACTTGTCAATGGAGAAATCCTTTTAGCGCCGCGATGGAACGTATGCTTGTGAAATTAAAGAGCAAAATGTAATGATTTTCGTTTTGTAGCATGCATGCCTGATGCTTCGAGGCAATGAAGCATCAAATTTGATAAATCTCTGATGATGTTTAAATAATTTGTCAGGTTAAAATGTCTGGAAATGAAACATCGATCGCTGAAAGGGAAACATACCGAATTCTTTACTCAATGACATTTGATATCGTCAGATTGGAGCATGCAATAGTTTTGACAAAGACACCTTTTCTCATAACTGTCTTGATCGCATTGTAAGGGCTCAAAAGCAGGTTACTGGTTTTTTTATGTCGTCTCGTTGTTTCTGTAGAGCTGTACCTTGGGGAGGAAGGAGAGGATGTTGTCTGGTGGCTGGTGTCTTCTTTCTATCTAACACAAACAGCACGTGTATATTAACTGGGTTCTTTATTCATAAGAACAGAAAATTACTTAACTCTAGATAGTCGATGTGGTGCAAGCTCTTCCGTTCTAGTCCACATTATTCTCACTACTGGTGAAGTAAAAGTCCGCTATGCACACTATTCTGGTTGCTATGTGCTGCCTGTCTCTGAGCTACTGGCACAGCTATCTGTTACTGCGACTTCCACTGGGCTGCGACTGGTGAGACTGGAAACTCACTCGGTGCGACAGACTGGACCTCCGGTCCATGGAGGCTATCTAAATACTGGCGGCCGAGCAGGCGTTGCGGTGCGTTTCCTGCAAGTCTGTCGTTGGCCTCTAATGGTCTTCTCGCAACCTCTTTGCCGTGTAGTGCGCTGGCGCCAGCCTACGGCAGCACATTCCTCCCCCTCACCGAAATGCTGCACTGTTGTCACATTGTGAAGCTGCGAACGGCAACAGGGAGGGAGGCAGGATGCTGTACGTACAGATGAGTGGGGAGCCGTGACTGTGGAGGACGGCGTACTCCTGACTGTGCCCCACCATGTAGCTTGCGAGCCAACAGGAACATCCTCCAGGAAACTACCGCCAAGGCACTCATCCACGCCTGAGAGCATGTGCTGGGGTGACGACAGCAACAGCGACAGCGACAGCAATAGCGATGGTGGGTCCAGGTCCATGGGGTTGACGAAAAATTTGGAAATTTGTGGTAAGGACTATGAGACCAAATGGAGGACTCGAACCTCCAACGAGTCGTGGGGTCGACGAGGGAGGGTACATTGTCCATCTGCTCCTCCTGTGGCGCACTAGTGGCACCAGCAGGCGGCTGCGAACGCCGCACTGTTCCGTGAAGTAGTGAATCTGGGGCAAGAAAAGCAGCAGAATCACAGGGAAAATGACATTCGAGAATTTGGTTCACCAGCAGAATCATGGGGCAAATGACACGCAAGAATTTGGTTCCGGTGGTGGCGCCGCAAACTATCAGGACCTGCAATTAAGTACATATAAGAGCCAATGCGTTCCTGGATCACGCCTCTTCGCCAGCGCCCACGTTGCCACCAACCCTGAAAAGAACAAGATCGCGTGGCGCAAAGCGATACCCGCGGGTCATCGGCGGCGCCGGATGCTGCGAGTCTGTCTTTGGTCTCTATCGATCTTTCCGCAACCTCTCTGCTTACGCCAGCACGAGTTTCAGCTCATGTGAGTCATCAGGAGTACCAGTATCTTGTTACAAAAATAAAATTTCGCACGCCCACTTCACGCCCATCCTGATCATTTGACATCTGAGGAGGTGACACGCAAAGGCGAGTGTGTCGACAATTTTAAAAAAATAAGGTGCAGAATGGAACGGTACATGTAGGATAAGCAGAACCTAAATACACCGTGCAGTTTAAGTGAAACCGCACATGTGTCATGACACATGTAATAGTACATGGTTCAAAGCAAACATGAACTTGTCCACACACACAATTCCTGCAAAAAAAAAAAGAAATAGTCTATTACGTCAACAGTGAATAGGAGACGCTCATTCTAGCCACGTGATTTCCATTCCAGTCACTCCGAGACGTTCCTGCCCAGAGCAGCTGCTAGCATCAGTTTGGGCTTCTGTGCTCCCTCGTAATAATACCGCATAGCGCTAATATTAATAATTATTATTACGAGAACACAGTTGCTTAATTGCTGACTGCGTTTTCTGTAGAGTAGAGAAACTTCTACGGAGAAGACCACGAGTTGTAACAAAAGAAGAATATAATGAGGTCAACCAGTCAGTGAGTGAAGTAAGAAACCTTGTGAAGACTGGAGAGTGAGAGATGTGAAATCTCTATCTAAATGTCTATGCAACTTGCATAACGTCTGTGAAGACCTGGCAGTGAAGCATGGTGAGTCGTTGTCATCATCGCAACTAGGTCGAGCAAACCTGTCCGATCTCCCGCGTGCGGACACTCTCATTCGTGGTGACCGACGGATCACAGTCAAACACCTTGTTGCTCAACTGGACGTCTCTGTTAGTCGCAGTGACACACTTGCCCACATGTTTGGGTACCCACTGGGCTCCTCGACCCGTAACGAAGGATCATTTGTGCGGAATGGCTTACGCGTTACGATCATCTCTTTGTCCCAATTAAGGATCCACTCAGCGGGAAGCAGTACGTGGATGATGGGGAGGTTATTGATGCGATAAGACGTTGGCCACTAGCATGGTACCATGTGGTACACAGGCCCTCACAGTATTGTGGCATAAGGCCGTCGCATTGAACGGAGCTTGTGTTGAGGAATAGTTTCCTAGCCAGAAGAATGGGGAATAATATAGCGTATTGTGATCATGAATAAAACCAACCTGCTTTCAGAAAAAAAGATTTGTTGCATTACTTATTCAACGGCCTCTTACGTTAGTAGGTGGACTGAGCTGTGATAGTTTAGTTTGTGCTGGTACAGTTTTTTGTGAATTCGTCTAATACTAGTGACCTATGTTATCTATATGTATTGTAGAGTCGCAATTTAGCAACAGAACCCCTGCACTGACTAATGCTATCCAATCTACAGGGTGAAAAGTATTTAAACTGTCAAACTCTAGGAGGTTGTAGGGGACATCAAAACAAATATTTTTCCCTAATGTCATTTTTTCCTATGAGGATTATTTAAACCGGTGGAGGCCGTATTACGCTCTTCAATTGTTAGAGGCCGTATTACGATATTCAGTTGTTAGAGGGCGTATTACGCTCCTCAGTTGTAGGCAACTGCTGTGCACCAGTGTAGCAGTGCATTGACTTTGTTTACTAATGGAGCAATACACCTGGAGTGAGTACACTGATATGGTTGGTGCGTACTACATCCTAATCGCCGTGTCCCGCATCATACGACCTTTGCTGCTGCGTACCAACGTCTGCGTGAGACCGGGTTATTTAGCAGATTACCCGGACAGGGACGCCGTCGCACGGTAAGAACGTTGCAATTTGAGGAAGCTGTCTTGCAGCATATGGAGCGGGATCCTTCAATCAGCACTCGCGCAATTGTACGTAACATGGGGACAAATCAGACGAATGTAAGAACAGTCCTTCGAGAGCAATTGTTACGACCATTCCACTTACAGCGTGTCCACAACCTGGAACCAGTTGATTATCCACCCAGAGCACAGTTTTCGCAGTGGTACCTGGAACAGTGTGAAACGCATCCTACAGTTCCATCCTCTGTGTGAAGCAACGTTCGGGCGTGATGGAGTCTTCAACAAGCACAATTCGTATGTTTGGAGTGAGGATAACCCACATGTCACAGTTACTAGCGCTCATGGAGTGCGGTTCTTCGCTAATGTTTGGGTCGTGTTGTTGAGAACTGTTTAATTGGGCCGTATCTGCAACTTAGGCCATTAAATGGAAGGCACTACTACAATTTTCTCACCACAGCATTGCCAGAATTACTGGACGACGTTCCGGTCCCTACAAGACAACGCATGTGGTTCCAACATGACGGGGCGTCGGCACATTTCAGTCGTTGTGTGCATCGATTCCTGGACCGACGGTTCCCAGAAACGCGGATTGGCAGAAGTGGTCCTGTACCATCGCCTGCTCGATCCCCAGATATGTGCCCTCTGGACTTTGGGTGGCGAGAGATTTGCAACCTTGTTTACGCAACTCCTGTTGCATCAGAAGAGGATCTGGTTGCCTGGACAGTAGCAGCAGCAGGAACAATTCAGGATACTCCTGGGGTTTTTGCCCGTGTCAGACAGAACATGATCCGACGGTGCAACATTTGTTTACGTGTCAATGGAGGTATTTTTGAAAATCTACTGTAATTGAAATTGGGTTGTGTTAATGTGTTGTCTCTTGGTCATAAAAAATGGAAAAGTGTTTGTTCGTTTAATTAATTTGCCGCCAGAGAAATCTTCCTTTACCGCTTTAAATACTTCTCATAGGAAAAAATTACATCAGGGAAAAACATTTGTTTTGATGTCCACTACAACCTTCCAGAGTTTTTCTGTTTAAATACTTTTCATCCTGTATGAAAGCGGAGTTCTGTAACTATAAGTCAGCACTGACTAAAGTTATTATCAATAGTGTGTCTGTTGTCCCTAGTTATATTGTTATCGATCAATCGTTGCTTTCTTCATCTTCTTCTTCATCTACCTTATGGAATCTGTTAGTAGGTTGTGTTATGTATGTGGTGGAACTATGGGCCTCATGGAGAAAGGGTGACCCGGCTGAGGCACGCAATTTGACTCTTAGTTTGATCACGAGGTGTAGCCATTAATTGCACGCGTTGATCAAGTAAGCTGACATGAGGATTAATGAACTGGACTTGACGGGATGTATCTGGAACATTTTAGGTGATTAGAAAGTTAGTAGACAGGAATACAATTAAATACATAACTTTAATTCAGCATCAGCGGTGAACGTCGATCTTGACTTTGTACACAGCTATAGAATGAACTGCGAATTCTTCTTTACAATTCTGATTGCTTCACACATATAGATCAATTGTCAATGCATAAACTGTACGTGGCGCCTGCCTAGGTCTTAGCTACTGACTTAGCTAAAGGCTATGCTAGCTAGCGTCTCTGCAAATGAGATCTCTGAAGCTATAATGAGTGAACCATGCCTATTAAAGTCGGCTGTAGAACTGGCCAGTGCGCTAGCTTGTTTTGTAAGCCCAGCCGAGTGGTGGCGCTCGGTCTGCTAGCGTCGACAGTGGCGACTCGCGGGTCCTGTGTGTACTGACGGACCGCGGCCGATTTGAAGCCTACAATTTAGCAAGCGTGGTGCCTTGCGGTGACACCACAGGTTGCGTAATGGCTTGTCGCCTATATTGTTGTGTTTGTAGGTATTTCACGTATGTTGCTGTGGAAATATTAGAGTGTTCAGTTGAAATAAGAAGTGCAGAAGTTAGAATGGTGATGACAGAGTCCATGTATTTGTATTTGGAACCACATATGTCACAGAGTGACAGTTTCGCTAATATTTGCTGTAAACAATAGGCATAACAGTATAAATATGGCATGTGAGATGGCTCTATGGTTGTCAAATGGCTCTGAGCATTATGCGACTTAACTTCTAAAGACATCAGTCGCCTAGAACTTAGAACTAATGAAACCTAACTAACTTAAGGACATCACACATATCCATGCCCGAGTCTGGATTCGAACCTGCGACCGTAGCGGTCGCTCGGCTCCAGACTGTAGCACCTAGAACCGCACAGGCACTCCGGCCGGCTATATGGTTGTCAATCAGTGCCAAATAGCTTATCAAAAATGCAAAGATTGGCAGTCTTTATTGCCTGAAATTTATACTAAGTTTTTCTGTGCTTCAACTGGTCTGCTTCATAGTAGATAAAATATTTAGAAATACAATACACGTTAATGATGTAGTTTTGCAATAGTCAAGAATCCGATTCTCATGCAATGTCCTTGATCCTTTTAAATCCTTTTGTGAGAAGTAACACAAATAATTACGACAGGCGTAAAAGCGGACTCAGTTTCGCGAGACATTGACATGCGGTTGTCGATACGGATGGAGAACTGAGCATTATAGCCTCGCCCAACACCGTGTCAACTGCAGACAGACAGGAAGCGGGATTTAACTGGAGCGATTTCACACCGCTCGGAGTCCGTAACGGATCTGCCAGTGCCGAACATAAATTGTTCATTAGTCGAAATGTTTGCGCAGCGACGTGGGACGGGATATTTGTCGACCGCAGATCAGTAACAACGCGATGGGAGCATTAACCGCAGATGCGAAGAACTAACTCGGCCATCAGCAGCGCGTGTCGCTGCCATCGCTCTGCGAGCGCATCAGAGGCCAGCCCGTCCGGGGTGTGGGTGGCGGTGGTGGAGGGGGTGGGGAAATCCGTTAATTGCCAATTGGCAGCAACGAATGCCTCTGGCGCCGAGGATCACAGATGGCGCAGGCACGCGTTGCCGTGGCCGGAAAACAAAGCGCGCTGGAATGTGGCGCACGCGGCCGCTTTGTAGGGGACAGAAGCGCGCCAAAGAGACCGCCACGTGGTCGTGATGGTAGTGGGGTTCCCGCAGCCCCAGTGGCGCAATAGCGGTGGTGTTTCCTCGGGAAGCAAACTGCCACGGAACTGTTCTACCAAAGTCGCAAGAGGCGCCCGAAATGTAATTATGTCCAGAACTGGAGAAAAATAAAAGAACGCGAAAAAAAGAGTGGACAGGCAAAACCACAGCTGAATTATAAAGGTTAAAATTGATCCATTTTTGGGGGCATTCGAAGTATCACCCACACCAAAGTTTTCTATCATAGGCGCACGGGAAGAAGCCTAACAAAATGTCGGAGTTATTGATATTTTCTGCGTATTTTTGCATAAGCGACCCGTGTTCTTGAATGACTCGCTACGGAATATTTTCGTTTCCATTGATTTCTTACTTCCATTTATATTAATATCTGTAGTATTTTTAAGTCTCGAATTCGTGCATATCGAATACCACTTAAGCCCGCCAAGCGAGGTGGCGCAGTGGTTCCCATCCTGATTTAGGTTTTCCGCGATTTCCCTCAATCGCTTCGGGCAAATGCGGGGATGGTTTCTTTGAAGGCTAACGGCTGACTTCCTTCCCCCTTCCTTCCCTAATCCGATGGCACCGATAACCTCGTTGTTTGGTCCCCTTCCCCCCCTCACCCAAATTAAAGCCAAGCGTCACTTTAACCGCATAAAACCTTACCAAAACCAATCACACTAACCGAAAGACAAAGACGAAAAAGGCCCCGAGCTCGGCTCTGCCTGCCTCTTTAAATGGTTCAAATGGCTCTGAGCACTATGGGACTTAACTTCTGAGGTCATCAGTCCCCGGAACTTCGAACTACTTAAACCTAACTATCTAAGGACATTACACACAACCATGCCCGAGGCAGGAATCGGACCCGCGACGTTAGCGGTCGTGCGGTTCCAGACTGTAGCGCCTAGAACAGCTCATCCACGGCTGTTTAAAGACTTGGTCATGTGACCCACTGCCTTACTCATACAGCATCTTACAAAAAAAATTGTTCAAATGGCTCTGAGCACTATGGGACTTAACTGCTAAGGTCATCAGTCCCCTAGAACTTAGACCTACCTAAACCTAACTAACCTAAGGACATCACACACATCCATGCCCGAGGCAGGATTCGAACCTGCGACCGTAGCGGTGGCGCGATCTCAGACTGTAGCGCCTTGAACCGCTCGACCACTCCAGCCGGCCCAGCAACTTACAACTTGACCACCAATGAAGAGATTGAACAAATATATTGTTACAGTTATACGTTTTAAATATATACAACAAACACTCTTCGTCGATTAGCAACCTCATATTACATTATTCAATTGTAAACATATCAGGCTCTCTGCTTTTGTTGAATTTTATATCCACCAATGAAACTGAAGAGAACATAGTCAACTTGGCAATTTTATTCATCTTGACGCTGGAGTCCTGCATTAGTCAAATGACAATCTTACACACAGTGACGGAGTAACCCCCTCGTGCTGCCGGTAATCGTTTGAGTACATGCGGAGAAATCCATATTTCGGTATCCTTATACAGATCATTCAATAAATACTTTATAACTATTTGTGTATTGAAACTTCCTGGCAGGTTAAAACTGCTTGTCGGATCGGGGCTCGAACTCGGGGCCTTTTCCTCTCTCGAACACCTACTCTAACTCTGGGAACATCCCCCAGATCTTTGCAAGATCCTCTTTTCCAAAGATACTAGTCCCGAACGTTTCACAGGAGAAATTGTGTGAAGTTTGGAAGGTAGGAGACGAGTTACTGGTGGAAGTAAAGCTGTCGTGAGTCGTGCCTGGGTACCTCAGGTGGTAGAGGATCTGCCTCGTAAACGAAAAGGTCCCGAGTTCGAGTGACAGTCCAGTACACAGCTTCAGAAAGTTTCATATCAGCGCACCCACAATTCATTTCCTATTTGTATATTGATTTAACAATACTAGAAATATGGTCATTCCCTAACTGACATCAAGATCATCATACCTTTCTGCCATATAAATCTACATTAAGTCTGTCTTTGTCACTGACTTTGTAATCAATTTTAGCATATATGTTAGTAATTTTGTTGATAATAATTTGATAAAATGGCAATAATTTTAGTAAGACCATCTCATTTCTGCGAATTCGAAGCTGTCTTTAGGTTTTTGGTAGCATGTCTGGAAGTAATTTCAGTGTTTACTGTGCCATTGGTAGGGTGGCATCATGTAATAGTGGCATCTCATTTTCTTCTTGTGTTTACTGGCGCCACTACGTTTGCTAATGTTGTCTGTCCACAAGTGGCAGCAGCAGCGTTTATCGACATCTAGTACCGTGGTACAATCTTTGGAAGGACGTCAAGGGTTTTCCGTGTCGGGTGTGTCAGTGGTTTGGTTGGGATGGAGCAGCAGTGAGCTCCAGCAGGGTGAGGACATGCCGGGACCGCTGGTGGCACGCAGTTGCGAGGGCCACAGCCTTATTGTCCACCGGACCCAGGACGTTTCAGTTGAGTGAACATTAACCTCCACTATTTTGAGATCACGTCGTGTGTTTTCGCGTGCTGCTCGCAGGGTCGCTGAGACGAAGAGCAATGAGTGGAGTGTTTGGACTTGGCGAGATTACTTAGCCATCTACCACTTCTTATTATTAATCATTGAATTTCTTGTGTTTATTGGTGAAGTTCAACCAGCGGTATTTTTCTGTCTAGTGGCTGCTAGCGCCCCAGTTACCTGCCCTGGAGGTTAGCATTTTTTCGCAGATTGTACTTTTCCTCGCCTTGCCGCTGCTGTCTGGTAGGGTATGTAGTTCGACAGCCTCCTTGACTGTGGTCCAGATATGTTGTTTCTTCTCGACTACTTTGGTCATAGTGGTTCCTTCTGTTTCTGGATGTTCTAAACACCGGATTCTGAAAACGCTGTACTGTCCGCCAGTTCCGCCTTGCCTAGGTTATTCCATCGTACTGGTTATCAGGCGTTACTTAGATTTTGCAAGAGTGATGGTCTGCGTTTAAACTGTCACTAGTTCGAGTGGCACCCGGTTAAGTGAATTCAACTCTTGGCTGCCTGTCTCAACGGTTATGAAGTTGGGCGTCTTTCCCAGGTCAATCCTTGGAGCACTGTCTGCGGCCAACTTCTCTCTTAATTTGATCAGATTTTGATGATCGTCAATAAGGCTTTCAGCCATGAATGCAATTTGTCTTAATAATTTTTAATTAGATATTGTCTCGTAATATGATTGTCCTTTTAGTAAGAATTTGCTATCTTGGCCTGCAGCCGTCAAATTGTTTTTGAGTAATTGCTATTGGGGCCTTCAGCCGGCAAATAAGTTGAATTTCCTGTTAATTAGGCCTTCAGCCATGAATGCAATTTTGTGTTAAGAGTTTTTAATTAGATATTGTCTCTTAATATGGTTGTCTTTTGTATAATATTTTAGTATGAGTTTTCTATCTAGGCCTTCAGCCATCAAATTGTTTCTTGAGTTATTACTATTGGGGCCTTCAGCCAACAATTAAATTGAATTTCTGGTGACTAAGGTCTTCAGCTGTGAATGCAATTTGTCTAAAGAATTTTTAATTAGATATTGTCTTAACAGTCAAATTTGATAATTGTTCCTCATTGTCAACCTTATGATCAATTGGTTCCAAATAAAGTGTATGTAATTTAAAAAAAAAAAGAAACTGAGCTACCAACGGTAACTGATTAAGACCCCATCGACAACTAATCCTGTCTTTCCGTATGTCCCATGTTTCATTTACAGTAACTATTTTAGGTTTCATTTTTGATACAGTCTGTTCGAGGGCCATCTTTCCCCACTTCCTTTAGCACGTGGCAGCATTCTCTGCCCTCACCAGTCCGGGACTTCCAAATCGCTCAACCATTGTAATCTGGCCTAGTGACCCCCCTGTGACGACTGTGGTTTTGTTATTTTAAGGGGAGTTGGAATGCCGGAAAATGGAAAAAATTCACATTTTCTGTTTTTAACCTTATAACTTAATTTGAAATTTTCTGCTTAAAATGGTGCAAAATTTGTTAAGAAATTCCAATTGGAAGTATTTTTATTTAATTTTTCAAAATTACATGTGCGCCCAGCAAAGTTACCCATCTTGTGATTTGTACACATTTAAATCTTCGCATTTCCGAAAACATTACATATAGAAGGCTGTGGATTTCACTCTTCAGTTGTAGAATCTTTGATCCTTCCATAGGTACCATTGTTTTTACGACTAGCTGTGTTTATTGTTCAGTTTTTGATCTGTGAGTGTTTGTTTTGAGCCTCGAGTTTAGTTTGTCGCTCATTTGGAGTTTGTTATCTGTCTTGTTTTGACTTTCAGTGGTGAGTGCGTAGTTTCTACGATGCCTAGGAGTGCATCATTATTTAAAAAGCGAAAGTTTCGCGGTAATAGATTTACAAATAACGTTTGTTCAAGTGATTCTGCTTCAGCACCTGTTGATGCTGGTGAAAGTTCTGACGTTTGTACAGCTGAGATGTGTGAAGGAGACACGCCCACCAGTGCATCAAAAAAGAAGTTATCAAACTGTGCAAGTGAAATTACAGATGAAGCTTCTAATGAACAATATGTTTTAGTCGACTTTCCTGTTTTTACTGAGTTTATGAAGAAATGTTTGTGTTGTAATCTTTGTGGAGGTTCTTTTGATATGAACATAACAAAATCTATAGGACTTTCCTGCAAAATTGCTATAGTTTGTGCCAGTTGTGAAAATGAGACCTGTTTTTGGAGCTCTAAAACATGCAGTAGCAATTTGTTTGAGAGTAATATCAGGCTAATGTATGCAATGAGAGCAATTGGTAAAGGACATACTGCTGCTCAAACATTTTGTGCCATAATGAATCTTCCACCTCCACCTGCTAAAATTGACAATTACACTGAAGTGATAGGAGATGCTGTTCAGTCTGTAGCAGATTTATCAATGAAAGCTGCTGCCAGTGAAGCAAAATATATAAATGAAGGAAACCCAGATATCCCTGTTGCTTTTGATGGAACCTGGCAGAAAAGGGGTCACACATCCAAAAATGCTGTTGCTACTGTTACTAGTGTGGACAGCGGTAAAGTTTTGGACTATGAAGTGCTCACTAAACATTGTTACCATTGTGCATCTGGTAAGATAGAAGCAGCTCACATATGTAGCAAGAATTATGAAGGTACGAGTGGAGGCATGGAGGCTGCCGCTGCTGTGAAAATGTTTAGCAGATCAGAAAAAGAACGGGGAGTATTTTACACAAAATTCCTTGGAGATGGGGACTCCAAGGCATACAAAAGTGTTACAGAATCCATGCCATATGTCAATAAGACAATAACTAAACTAGAATGTGTCGGTCATGTTCAGAAACGAATGGGCACTCGTCTAAGGAAACTGAAACAGAATCTGAAGGACAAAATTTTGTCAGATGGTAAAACCATTAGAGGTCGCCTGTCAGATAAAATTATAAATGAATTACAACAATACTATGGTATGGCAATAAGAAATAATGCAAATAATTTGCAGGAAATGAGACAAGCTGTATGGGCCACATATTTACATCGATCATCAACTGATGATAATCCTCAACATTTTGCTTGTCCAGATGGTCCTCAGTCATGGTGCAATTATAGAAAATCTCAAGCTACTGGGGATCCTTATCACCATAAAAATTATATTCCATTGGCTGTTATGGAAGTAATTAAACCAATATATAGAGACTTGGGGCATCCTGATCTTCTGCGAAAATGTCTTCATGGTTGTACCCAGAATCAAAACGAGTCGTTCAACAACCTCATTTGGACTCGTGTACCTAAGAATGTATTTGTTGGGATAAAAACATTGAAATGGGGAGTCAGTGATGCTGTTATTTCATTCAATGATGGTCATATGGGTAGGCTAAAGGTCATGGCAAGGCTCGGCATTGCTCCTGGTATCAACACCATCAGAGGTCTTCAGCTTCTGGACAGCGTGCGAGTAAGGAAGGCTCAGTATGCAGCTGAATTTAATACAAAAAAAGCAAGGGCAGCAAGGAGAAGAAAGCTTCTAGGTGAAGAAGAAGAACTAGAAGATGACCCTGATTACTCTGCTGGACACTTTTGATAATAGAATAAAAGGTATTTGTGAATTTTCATAATAAATTACTTTAATCGCATTTTCTGGCATTTGACATTTTTAGTGTTACATGTACCTTTATCTCATAAACCACTCAACCAACAACATTCAAATTTTCAGAAATGCTGCAAAACAGTTCAAAGAGGCCACTGAACTAGAATCATGACAAGAACTGGCTTATTCTCTGAACTAGGGAAGTTTATGTTATACTTTTTCCAATAAAAAATGGCTTAATGGTAAAAAATTCATAAATACTATACCAACAAAAAGAAAACATTGGTTCTAGTTCAGTGGGCTCACAATATATGCTGAAAACCTCTGCCAGAATTTCAAAGTTCTGAAGATAATAGTTCCAAAGAAAAAGGTACACAAAGTTAGCAAATTTAACATTGGCGAGATAGGGCATTCCAACTCCCCTTAACCAACGCTAACGTACTTTTCTTCATAATTTCCCTGATCACATTGGATGGACTTAACAACAGTCCACTGTTTTCGACTCAGATGATTCATCATGAGTACCAGTGTAAAACGTTGCACACTACTCTCATGTCCCTCTTGGTCACTTGACATCAACGGCAGATGGTGAACGTGGGACATGCGGGTCCTCACTGCACCACAGAATAAACAAAAACTATAGTAAAAAAACCTATTATTCTTTGTGAAATTTTGACTTCATCACTTAACAACCTGCCTAAGCCTGCACATCTGAGTCACATATAGTAGCAATCCATTTCAGCCACCCTCGTCTTCACTGCCGTGGGACGCCAGCTCGTACAATTTACAGAACATCCGTATGCGACGGCCACATGGACTGAAGCTTCAGGGAAAATGATGTTAGTACCGTGAACATTGTCCTGCTGTTTCAGTTACTTAGAAACCCATACCTCACCACAGAACACAGGAAAAGGCCATGGTTACCGACGTTGCAGAGTTCTCTGCCCCTTCAAGGATTCAGTCTGCTCCATCGTCCAATGCTGCTACTACAATTGCAGAAGTTGTGGCTCCAAAGCCATCCCAGGTCCAACAATCGAAGGCAAAGCGTTAACCGCTGACGGAGACAGGAAGTAAACAATCCGATGATTTCGACGTAACTCTTTCTGACGTCTCTCACGACTCGTCCCTGTACTTTTGTTTGCATTTTTGAAGGGTCTGATGCTCCTTTGGGGCTATGTCCTCTACCACGAGGATGACCTGACTGCGGAAAGGACCAAGGGAGGAATCGATGTGTTTCTCAATAATACACTCGATTCCTCTGCTCTCACCTTGGCTAGTGACCTGCAAACAGCTGCAATTGACATTCCTGTGCGTCAATGGATCGCTGTTGCTCACTGTATTTACTTCCAAGATGTGATCGACTCTGAGGATCCAACAGCTCTTGTAGGATAACTCCTCCAACCATTTTTCCACCGGAAGACATCAGTGCCCATCACATATTGTGTGCCTCAGCCTCTGCTTGTCCTCAGGGTTGGGTATCGGAGCTGCTGGGCCATTCTCAGCTCTCTTTCTGGTCACCTGGCTCCACAAACTCTGTTCAGTGTGAATTCATTGATGAATTTCATTCCAGTGACCACTTCCCACTCCGGATTCACCTTCGGGATGGAGCTGTCGCTGAAAGGACTCAGCAGCGATGGACGACCACCAGAGCTAATTGCACGTTTTCCAGCCATGCCTCTGACGTCTCCATCCTGAATTCCTCTGGTCATCTTCAGACACAACTTGTGCCTTGGTGGGGTGATGAGTGAAGTCCCTGGGCTATCAGGACAGAGCGGATGAGGTTATATTTGTGGAAAGGGGCCAAAATAAGTTACTGTCCGTTGCATTCAACATATAAACTTTCTTTGTTAAAACAGACAAGCAAGAATCAAAACTCTCAAGGTTTTAACGAAAGACTTTCTTTGATTTAATTTAGATCGGCTGAAGGCCACATCGAAAATCCAAAGCACAAGGCTTAAGCAAGGAATTGAGGTACAGGAGTTCTTGTGGAGCTTTCACTTCTTTAGAAAACAAAAATTTTATCTTCAATATAAATAGACTGAAGGCCTTAGCTTAAATTTTTCCCATAGAACTCGGCTGAAGGCCACACATTAATCAAGAACAGTGTTACGGCTTCAGTCCGAGACAAAGATTTTCAATTTTTAATATAAATAGGCTGAAAACTCGGATGAAGGCCGCATGTCAACAAAACAATTTAACGGCTTAAGGCCTAGGAAGGACAGCTTTCAATTTGAAAAGGCTGACGGCCTTATCTTATATCGTGTGAAACTCTGCTGACGGCCTCGTACTAAAGAATAACAATCTTATGACTTAACGACAAGACAAGGATTTTGAATTTTTAATTTAAGCGGGATTAAAAATCAGCTGAAGGCCACACACCATGAAGAAAACAATTTTATGGCTTAAGGCCTAAAGGGTTTAAAAAATGGCTCTGAGCACTATGGGACTCAACTGCTGAGGTCATTAGTCCCCTAGAACTTAGAACTAGTTAAACCTAACTAACCTAAGGACATCACAAACATCCATGCCCGAGGCAGGATTCGAACCTGCGACCGTAGCGGTCTTGCGGTTCCAGACTGCAGCGCCTTTAACCGCACGGCCACTTCGGCCGGCGCCTAAAGGGAAGAGCTTCTAAATTTCAACTAAAATAGGGTAAAGGCTTTATCCTAAAATGTTTCACATAAAACTCGGCTGAAAGCCGCATACGAAACCCAAACAAACTCACTGCTTCAAGCCCAGACAAAGAAATGCCCAATTTTTAATTTAAGCTGGAAAACTCGGCTGAAGGCCACATACCAGTTTGAAACAAATTTATGGCTTAAGGCCTAGACACAAGGAATTTTCAATTTTAATTTTGAAAGGCTGAAACTCGGCTGAAGGCCACCTATAGAAAAAAAAAATTACGGCTTAAGACCTAAGAAGAAAAGTCTTGCAATTTTAATGAGCTAAAACTCGGCTGGAGGCCACATAGTGTACTTAAGACTAAAAGGAAATCACTATGTAAAACGCGCTCAGAAGGTTCCAAGTGTCGGCCTGGGAAGGTAACACCAACGCACGTTTAGGTGAGACAGGCAGCCAGACCGACAACCCCTATATCGGAAGCCAACAGAACCTAGGGACGGTTCAGGACCGACCGACAATCTGACCGATTTCCAACCGTCAGATGCAACTGCACAGATAATGGAAAATATCGGCCGATGAAGAGTAAACCAAGATACCAATAACTTCAAACTCGGCCTCACGAAGATCAAGGCATCAAACACCACTCAAGACAAGTTTAAAAGAATACCGAAAACACAAGTCACAACTGTCAAGTCGCTACGGGAGGCTGCAGAATCTAGGCAATAAAACACACAACTTGTTATCACACGCGTCGACGGCTGAGGAAACGACACTCCATAAATAAAGAACAAATCGTAACAGTTGAGTTTTAAGAACCGTTAACTAATTACTCAACTTGAGGATCCTGCTTCGGAAGAAAGCGAAAAGTCGCTCACACAGCTTGCGCCTCCAAATGCAACAGCGCGTGCCCGCTACCAAAAGCCCCGGCCTGGCTTCGCGCTGTGGAGACTACGTCGCTTCCAACGAACCAATAAGGCCCAACCGCATCCCAAATCGGAAAATGGTGTTCATGATGAGGATTCAAGACGTCGTCGAGTGAGATGACCGGCAGAGCAAACGACCAACGGCAGCCCACTTTCACAGACAGCGGTCCCGGCGAATACTAACACCATACAGACCTGGCTGTTGGTGGCTGCCAACTCTTTCCCCACTGATACTGGTGTCAGTGCTCAGCAGACCACATGTCGCCATCCGACGACCAGCCGATCGACCAACCAACAACCTTGCATCTGCGTCGACCACGGTCCTGGCGCGTTACTTGCACCGTGAGGACTTGCCTGCTACTGACTACCAACTCGTTCAACCGCCGAGTAACGACAGCTCAAAAGCGACTGAGAGCCGACTGACTAACATGGCATTGTCTGCCTTCCGAGTGACTGCCGACTCACTCCTCCGACTCACTCCACCGCTCCGTCCACCGACTCAGTCTTTTCTGTCAGAGCAGAACCCGGAAATACTCGCGGTCGCTCCACAGATAGTAACACGTACCTACTATCGATAACACTGTTGCTGTCACTCACGGAAGACGAGCAAGGATAGTGGCGCCAGAAGACATTAACAGAAAATTTAAAAAATATTCTCGCCGTTTCAGAATTGCAGGATGGACAGGTCACAATCGTAAGCCACGCATGGCTCAATGAGTGTTCAGTAATCCAGATCAGGCGTGCAGCTTTAAGACAGTTTAAGTGAAGCCCAATGGTGGGAAACCTCTCAACCTTTCGATTGTCAAGGACCAAGGTTCGACACATCATTAAGGAGAGCAAGAAAGGGTTGTGGCATGCGTTCCTGGGTTATATCGACCGCTCTCCTTATTCTACAAAAGTGCAGGAATATAGCAGCAGGGCTGAAACGATGCTGTCTCCAAACAACGCCCGTTAGAGCACTTTGCAACGGCTACTGCCAATGCCACACAGGACCAGGCGTGCTACCGCTACCTTGCCACTGTAGAGAGGAGCCAGTTGGGCTTGAGATCCAATAATTCTGTCCCTTCTCCATGTAGGAGATGCATTCTGCACCTGCTCACCACCTAATCCGGTCCAGCATGCTCTGACATTTGTCAGTTGAATCAAAGGAAATCCTTCTCGAATGCTTTAATTCGATTTGGCGGTCAACTCGTCGAGACATGCAATTTTGATATCGCTCATCAAACCAGGAAGACAATACATGTCCCAGTTGTTACCGGAGTGTTACATCAATGATCAGCGTAGAAAAGTCCGTGGGACGAAGGGTTACCGCCATCAAGCCTAGATTCTATAGACCAGGCAACTCCTTAGCCGCTTTCAGTGTGGATTCAGGGGATTTCAGTTCACTGGCGGTAACCTGACACAACTAGAGGCCGCCATGCAGCAAGCTTTCCAACGTAAGCACCACTGTCGGGTTTACCCTTTCACGTCAGTAAGGCATATGACATTACTTGGAGAGACCGTATTCTGTGCAGCTCAACCAATGGGGTTTTCCATGGTCACCTCCTCATCTTCATGCAGTCCTTCCTACCTCAGCGCTTTTTTTAAGTCCCGAGTTGGAGGTATGCTGTCGGTTTGGTTTGAGCAGATGAATGTTGTTCGTCAGAACAGCGTTTTGTTACACTCTTTGCCATACCCATCAAAAGTACCACACATGTGGTAAGCAGTCCCGCATAATGCTCCTTATTTGAGGACGATTTAGCAGTTTTCTGTGCAAGACTAGACTGGACTTGCGGTATGTTTTGGAAGGCGACAGACGACCATGAGTTACCGCCTTCACACCAATCATTTTAACTAGTAAACTTTCCACTTGACGATCTGCCCCAAGCACCTACTAAATTGATTTTGTCCTTTCACTGTTTTTGTTGTTGATACCTGCATTAGACGTCATCACATTTGTCAGAATCTAAATGAACTTAAATGCTGAAATAATATTAATGAAATGGTCACCCTGTGATTATTTTAGTCAGTTGTTGATAGGTGATTAATGTATCAACACAGGATTGATCTTTTATAAAAGTTGTGGCACAAGTTCATTGATTAAAAAGTGGGACAAAAAATACATGTTAAGCTTCGTTCGTTTTTAAATGATCAGCCAACCACATATTCCTGTGCATCTGTTTTAGAGTTCTTTCTGTTTTACTTAGATAATTTTTACTGTTTTGGAACATCTGAACAATTTTGACTCTATTTTCCATTGTGTAAGCTAGCGTGAGTGTGCGGGTGACAATGGATGAGAGTGAGTGGGATTTTATCTCAGACTGATTTTTGTCTCTTTTCTTGCGTTTTCTCCGTTTTAACCACATTTCGACGGGTGCTAATAACTTCGCGTTACACACGCACGTTTCGGTGATTTCCATTGCCCTCGGCATCCTCACGAAGTGGGTTATTGCTGATTCTTCCGCCTCTTAGGGGAAGTTTCCCACAAGAAGAACGATCCACTCTTCCGCCCTCTTTGACAAGGCCATTGACAGATCGAAGGTGACTTCTCATGCAGGAACCCTTCGGCTGCCACTGGTAATGATTTTTATTCCAAATTTTAGCAGGAGCGAGATTCGAATCCGGGGTGCAGGAGGTTCTGATTAACAGCCAGAGATACTAGCTTTCTCATTTCTTTTTTAGATGCTACCTCTTTTTCTTCGTTTCTTTTACCCCGTAGACCTCTTCCACTTCAGGCGTTGGCCCCTAACAACCCTACTACCCAGAAAATGCTATCAAACCTACAAACAAAAAACGCCACCGCTACTTTCACCCTAAAAGCTAACCATGATGTATGTTTGCCACCACCTCGGGCTCTGCCCACGAACAAAAATGAAATCGCCTTTGATCGTATTGTTATAGAAAAACGGGGTTAAGGGAGGGTACAATTCTTGTATTGTATTTTATTTGTTTCAGTTTTTATTTTCATTTTCATATTATTACTATTATTTTAATCTTCTTTCGGGGTGTCCACACCAGCCAGCCGGTGTGATGTCCATGTCGTCTTCACGTTCATGCGAGTGTTAAATACCCTGTAAATACCGTTTATGTCTCTCACCAGTCAATCATGTGCTATATCTTCAGTCTCTTTTCACTCCCGGTACAACCAAATGGTCTGGAGAGCGTATCAACAACGGCCCCATATAATTCGTAAAAAGAGAACCATATGACTCCTTGCGTAGCAAAACCATGTAACTGCTTATCAAATAGTGCCAAAAATCTCACAACTTTGCAACGCCCTCACAAAAAATGTACAACACCGCCAAGCCCTTAACCCACGCCGTGGCGTTAGGACGTGCAGCAGGGTAGTAAGTGACGTCGGGATGGGTCAGTTCGCTAGGCTCTACGGACTGAGGCGTCCGTCGCAGCAAGAACGCCAACATACGACGTGTGAGGATCCAACATTCCGCAGCCGTACAACAAACGAAACGGTGCATCTGGGGCAGAGGAGGTCCTCGGAAAGATGTACACTACTGGCCATTAAAATTGTGACACCACGAAGGTGACATGCTACAGATGCAAAATTTAGCAGACAGGAAGAAGATGCTGTAATATGCAAATGATTAGCTTTTCAGAGCACCCGCACAAGGTTGGCGCCGGTGGCAACACCTACAATGTGCTAACATGAGGAAATTTTCCAACCGATTTCTCATACACAAACAGCAGTTGACCGGCGTTGCCTGGTGAAACGTTATTGTGACGCCTCGTGTAAGAAGGAGAAATGCGTACCATCACCTTTCTGACTTTGATAAAGGTCGGATTGTAGCCTATTGCGATTGCGGTTTATCGTACCGCGACATTGCTGCTCGCGTTGGTCGAGATCCAATGACAGTTAGCAGAATATGGAATCGGTGGGTTCAGACGTGCTGGAACGCCGTGCTGGATCCCAGCGGCCTCGTATCACTAGCAGTCGAGATGACAGGCATCTTATCCGCACGGCTGTAACGGATCGTGCAGCCACGTCTCGAGCCCTGAGTCGGGGACGTTTGCAAGACAACAACCACCTGCACGAAGAGTTCGACGATGTTTGGAGCAGCATGGACCATCAGCTCGGAGACCATGGCTGCGGTTACCGTTGACGCTGCATCACAGACAGGAGCGCCTGCGATGCTGTACTCAACGACGAACCTAGGTGCACGAATGGCAAAACGTCATTTTTTCGGATGAATCCAGGTTCTGTTTACAGTATCATGATGGTCGCATGCGTGTTTGGCGACATCGCGGTGAACGCACATTGGAAGCGTGTACTCGTCATCGCCATACTGGCATATCACCCGGCGTGATGGTATCACCCGGCGTGATGGTATGGGATGCCGTTGGTTACAGGTCTCGATCACCTCTTGTTCGCATTGACGGCACTCTGAACAGTGGACGTTACATTTCAGATGTGTTACAACCCATGACTCAACCCTCATTCGATCCCTGCGAAACCCTACATTTCAGCAGCATAATGCACAACCACATGTTGCAGGTCCTGTACGGGCCTTTCTGGAGATTGAAAATGTTCGACTGCTGGCCTGGCCAGCACATTCTCCAGATGTCTCACCAATTGAAAACGTCTGGTCAATGGTGGCCGAGCAACTGTCTCGTCACAATACGCCAGTCACTACTCTTGATGAACTGTGGTATCGTGTTGAAGCTGCATGGGCAGCTGTACCTGAACACGCCATCCAAGCTCTGTTTGACTCAATGCCCAGGCGTATCAAGGTCGTTATTACGGCCAGAGGTGGTTGTTCTGGGTACTGATTTTTCAGGATCTATGTACCCAAATTGCTTGAAAATGTAATCACATGTCAGTTCTAGTATAATATATTTGTCCATTGAATACCCGTTTATCATTTGCATTTCTTCTTGGTGTAGCAATTTTAATGGCCAGTAGCGTATAATGTATAAAAGTTGCCGGGTGGGGAATTTTTCAGTCGCTATCACGTACCACAGCGCCATCGTCACAATGGGGAAAGAAAGGAGAGTGTATGTTACGCCACACCCGCTTTCAGCCAGACGCCGGATGTCGGCGTTCAATCATGTTAGCAGGCAGTATCCGTTGACAGCAGCAGTAGAAGTTCTTGGTTCAAGGAGACTGCGAGTCCGTCGTATATCAAACAGATTATTCATGCCGACTAGGTAGATGCGAATGTGACACAGTAGTGGCGCGATATGTCCAACAGGAACGGGCGTCCTGAGAGACTGAGGATCCACTTCCTCTATAACTGTGCCAGTAATGGTGTCCTTTCCCGAAGTACGTAAGCGATGTATCGCCTACAGAAAGAAAGTGAGTGCCCTATTTTGCACGTTTGTCGTTCCAATTCCGCCCGCACGTGTGGGCAACGTCAGTATCTCGTAACAGGTCTTCAATACCCTATCATCGCTGACAAAATTACCGAAGACCGCTTGGAACTCGGCAGCTACAGTAACGGGCATTGGGAGAATGTGTGTGTAATAATCAAGTTTCGGGGTACGGTAGACGTTGACGAAATGTACCCACATGATCAGTTCAAATGCTCTAAAGGCACGGAGACGAAATTACGTGCGGATCATGTTATGTAGTTTGCAATATGTAGCTGCTGCTGTACGCTGTGGGTTCTCATGGAAGGTCAGTGCCAAAGATTTAATCGCCGGGACTATGCTAATGAGCACCGGCGTACTGATATCCAGTCCTCTACCCACATCCATGTAGTGCTACTTCTGCAGGTTCATACGGCTCCCGGACACCTCGCTGTAACGCTGAAGTCATGCGATCGCCGTACATATATCTTCTGCCGACCTCGCCAAGAAAACTGCATCATCCGCGTAGGCACAACATTTAAAATGTACAATGCGGTGGCGGCTGCCCTCCAAATGCAGACCATGAATTGCAGGTTCAAACGGAAGACACACCAGGTCCAGGGCATTTGCCTCTCGCGCCCTGCGAGAGGGCCATGTGAATTTCTTCCAGTGTGACGTCCTCCAAGCATGTGTCGCCTCCTGACGACCTAGGCGAAGGTGGCAGGTCGTGCAGGACGTCCTCAACCTCATTGTTAGGCTGTTGTCTGTCTCCGACGCTGTAACTACGGTGCTGTGTCGCCTCTTAGCCAGCCGGAGTGGCCGAGCGGTTCCAGGCGCAACAGCCTGGAACCGCGTGACCGCTACGGTCGCAGGTTCGAATCCTGCCTTGGGCATGGATGTGTGTGATATCCTTAGGTTAGTTAGGTTTAAGTAGTTCTAAGTTCTAGGGGACTGATGATCTCTGAAGTTAAGTGCCATATTGCTCAGAGCCATTTGAACCATTTGTCGCCTCTTAAGACGTCTCTGTTCTCCGTTCTCTGACGATGTGATAAAGGGAAGCACGTTCTTGTGGGATGGAATCTTACAGTCTCACTCGAATCTGCACGCCTGGCAGCCGTGATCTGCAAGGTCCGTGCTTGTGTCTGGTGGTCGAAAGTCTGATGATCTGGCGAAGGTTGTTGCGACGCTAGTTCTCGCAAGCCCTTATAGTAAAACTCAGAGGTCGATCGTTGCCAAAGTGCTCTGTCTCGTCCATACGCCATGAGCGTGCGGCGAATAGCCGTTCTGGCACAGTGTGTCCACCGTCGTACCACGAGATCATAGGTATGACGTCGTCATTCAAATTTGTGCCTGGTATCACTGACGGCTAGATGGCAAGCCCCTTCCCCGAGAGTATTGACGTTAAGAGTCCTTGTTTCCCTGCTACGGCTCGTCTCCTGTCATGGCAGGGTCACTGCGCAGATGAAGGCCTGATGGTCGGTGAATGCAGTGGGCAACAGCTCGGCACCTACAGTTGTTGCCCGACGACCTTGGAAAACGTAAACCCTGTCCAGGCTGATGGACGAGTGGCTCGTGAAGTGTGCATGTCCGTGTTAGTCCCTCAATGGTCGGACATGGGACATGGTAAACGATCTGATCCTCATGGTATAACACGCCGTTAAAGCCCCCTTCGTAGTACCAGACGCGACACACATATTCGCAAGGTGAACCCCACCGATGACGAGCGCAACACCTCGCACTGATGGAAAATACTGAATATCCGTTGCTTCTGTGCCGTCGCATAGTAGGTGGCCATGACACCACTACCTTCGATAGTTGGGTTGATGTAAGATATGTGCCCGCATCTCGTGGTGGTGCGGTAGCGTTCTCGCTTCCCACGCACGGGTTCCCGGGTTCGATTCCCGGCGGGGTCAGGGATTTTCTCTGCCTCGTGATGGCTGGGTGTTGTGTGCTGTCCTTAGGTTAGTTAGGTTTAAGTAGTTCTAAGTTCTAGGGGACTGATGACCGTAGCAGTTAAGTCCCATAGTGCTCAGAGCCATTTGAGCCATTTTTGTAAGATATGTATACGTAAACATCCAGGCGAAGATCAGACCGTGCATTTTGAAGAAGCACGATATCAATGTCCGCCGCCCGAATCATCTCCTTCAAGAGTTGGGTTTTGATCGTGTAACTAATGCCTTTGACACTGACTATACTTATTCGATACATCTGGGTCATTGGATAGTACGATGACATATCCTGCAGTCGTTTGACCAGTGAGCACCACGTCGCCCGTCTGACCGTCCCTGTCACATGCAATTTATTGCTGATCGGCCAGTCGCGGGGATCAAGTGGTCGCTCGAGTCTGACATCTCCAAGCTGGACGTATGGTAAGTTAGGTGACGGATGACGATCATCCGGTGGTTTAGCCGCAAAGTAGCCAGGGGGCTCATGAGTAGGCTGAGCATCGTGTAACTGTCTTTGTCCTTGGGCGGTTGCCAGCGGCGAACCAGGAATCTTTGGAACGGGGTCCACAGCCCGAGCCCCAGAGGGATCGTCCTCGTCTTCCTGCAACCGTCTTGCAAAGCAAATTTTATGTGACGCAGCATGTGAAAGTTTCTGGATTTGGACGGGTTACTCCTGTAACTGAAATATCAGATCTGAAGATGGTTCTGAATGAACCGAAATCGGTCATGTGAATTAAAAACAAAATTCCAAGCAAGACGGATTATAAGTAACATTATTGCAAAAGCATCTCCTGTGGACAGTCTCCTCTGTTTTCATCGTTTGGGCGACTTCTGCTTAAGGGAACGCGTGTTGTGTCCTCTGGATCACGACGAACAGTAGCCATCTCTCAGATCTCCGTTACCGAACTTGAATCGACCTTCAGGTGCTCTCCTTCCAGACACCGATAAAGTCCGGACGTGGTCGCTGCTATCGGGCGCGTCGACGGTTCCGATGCAGTCCCTGGCATCTTAGGCGCGTAAGCCGGGCCCGCGGTGGTCGGTTACTGCAACGGAACAACGTCCGCGTCCGTCATGTTCCTCTCTGCCTCAATGTAGGTAGTGTCGTCGGTTGCGATGTAGGTGCGTATCTGCACGTGATATCAGGACGAGGTGTCTTTGAGGCATTCAGAGCGAAATGCTCTTCCTGCCCGCTCTACGAACAAGTCCGCGGTTGATCGTTACAAATGACGATCGGTCGACAGCCACCAACGGTCACGTACGACGGGATGTATTTGCGCAGTTCGATTCGCACTCCGTTCGGAATAGGATACTCTTGAATGTGACGCACAGAGATTGTTGCTCAGTCTGGGTGCACAAAACCGTATGAAATCAGCAGAATGGATGACTCGCGAGACCCAAAGTGATTTCAGCAGTCCAACTAGCACAGTGACTGTCTGTGTGTGAAATTAAAACGAAAGTGGTACAGTGATGGAGTAGCTCCTCATAAGCCATACATATCTGTATTTAATGAAAAGGAACGCATGTGATGTTCTAAAGAACGGCGCCACTACACTATGGATGCCTGAAAACGAGTGATTTGGAGTGATAAATCACGCTATACCTTGTGGCGATCCGATAGAAGGGTTTGCGTTTGACGAATACATGGAGAACGTTACCTGTTATCATGTGTAGTGCCAAGAGTGAAGTACGGTGGAGCTGTTGTTACGGTATGGGACTGTTTCTCGTGCTCAGGATGTGGTCCATTTATTGTATTCAAAAACTGATTATCGTATCAGTATGAGAATGCAACCTGTCATAAACCAGCATCTGTGAGGGAATGGTTTGCAGACTCTTGAAATGAACGAGCCTGCCCAGAGTCACGTCTTGGAAAGGCTGGAATACTTTTGGGATGAGTTAGGACGTCAACTTCCCTCTAGAGCCCTTGGTCTCATATTACTACCATATGTGGTTTCAGCTCTTGCTGAAGAACAGGATTCCATTCCTCCACAGACATTCAGACAAATCCTTGAAGGTTTCCCTAGCAGAGATGAAGCCACTGTAGATGACAATATCCCTTTCGCTACTGCACTTGACCGTGCGTGTCATTTTCTGTTGCGCATGGCCGCAGTTGTAGCTGTGAAACTGCACGTGTTTTCTTTCATTGTTCGCCTTTTGCAGCATGTGATATGGCAGTTCTGTGGGATAATTCATATCGTTTCACATTATATAAATTTGTATTATGTATACTTTCTAGATCAGGAAATTTCATTTCCTTGACCATACGTGCCGCGAGTGTTGGTGAGAAGCTATACACTATTTGATCAAAAGTTTCCGGACATCTCGCTGAAAATGACTGACGAGTTCGTGGCGCCCTCCATCGGTGATGTAGGAATTCAATTTGGTGTTGGCCCACCCTTAGCCTTGATGACATCTTCGACTCTCGCAAGCATACGTTCAGTCAGGTGCTGGAAGGTTTCTTGGGAAATGGCAAACCATTCTTCATGGAGTACTGCACTGATGACAGGTATCGATGTCGGTCGGTGAGGCCTGGCACGAAGTCGGCGTTCCAAAACATCCCAAAGGTGTTCTATAGCATTCAGGTCAGGACTCTGTGCAGGCCAGTCCATTACAGGGATATTATTATCGTGTAACAAATGTTCAAATGTGTGTGAAATCTTATGGGGCTTAGCTGCTAAGGTCATGAGTCCCTAAGCTTACTCACTACTTAACCTAAATTATCCGAAGGACAAACACACACACACACCCATGCTGATGGAGGACTCGAACCTCCGCCGGGACCAGCCACACAGTCCATGACTGCAGCGCCTTAGGATCGTGTAAGAAATCCACCACAGTCCGTGCATTATGAACAGGTGCTCGATCGTGTTGAAACATGCAATCGCCATCCCCGAATTCCTTTTCAACAGTGGGAAGCGAGAAGGTGCTTAAATGATCAATGTAGGCCTGTGCTGTGAAAGATCCACGCAAATGCAAGCCTCCTCCATGGAAAACACGACCACACCATAACACCACCTACTCCGAACTTTACTGTTGGCACTACACACGCTGGCAGATAACGTTCGCCGGGCATTCGCCATACCTGCAGCCTGCCATCGGATCGTGTATCGTGATTCGTCAAATTCGTCACTCCACACAACGTTTTTCCACTGTTCAATCGTCCAATGTTTACGCTCCTTACAACAAGCGAGGCGTCGTTTGGCATTTACCGGCGTGATGTGTGGCTTATGAGCAGCCGCTCGACCATGAAATCCAAGTTTTCTCACCTCCCGCCTAACTGTCATAGTACTTGCAGTGGATCCTGATGCAGTTTGGATTTCCTGTGTGATGGTCTGGATAGAGGTCCGCCTATTACACATTACGACGCTCTTCAACAGTCGGCGGTGTCTGTCAGTCAATAGACGAAGTCGGCCTGTATGCTTTTGTGCTGTTCATGTCCCTTCACGTTTCCACTTCACTATCACATCGGGAACAGAGGATATACGAAGTGTGGAAATCTCGAGTACAGACGTTTGACACAAGTTACACGCAATCATCTGACCACGTTTGGAGCCCGTGAGCTCCGCGGAGCGCACCATTCTGCTCTCTCACGATGTCTAATAACTACTGAGGTCACTGATATGGTGTATATGGCAGTTGGTGGCAGCACACTGCCCCTAACATGAAAAACATATGTTTTAGGAGTGTCCTGGTACTTTTGGTCACATAGTGTGTGTACCTGTTGCACTGTTCTCCTATTGTAACATTTGATAGGTCAGGCCATTAGGATAATTCATGTGCTTCAGATTTTGTATGTTTGTTGAGTCGTGCGTGGCTCGTGTTCCCGCCATCATGTATTTTACTCCCTCTTTTTAACGTACTTCCACCTCACTACGTTAATTTAAATTACTACTGTCACTGAGTTGCTGCATTGCCTGACCGTGAGCGGCGCTAGCAGCGCGTATCGATATATCTCCTCTCGTAGTATCTTTGCTGCACTGCTATTACTTCCCGGGCGTTGTCTGTCGTAAGAAGTTCGGGTAAGCGAGTTCGGGTGGCGAGTTCGGGCTGCTAGTGAGTTGGAACGTGTGTGGAGCGCAGTCCGGACCTGCCAGCCGGCGAGTTGCAATGCGGCACTAGTGCAGTCGGGTTGGAGCAGCAGTGAGGTCTGCGTCGACATGGCTCACCCGACCATTGCCGCTACGCATCACTTGAGCCGGGCCACGGTCTTGGTGGATCGTCGATCGGTCGTCCTACCGGACGACGCGTTTTGGCTCGCCGATCGTTCATTAGTCGGCTGTGTCTGTGTGCATCGATTCCCGATTTGTCTTCATGTGTGTTTAGTTATTGTTGGGTATCGTTCAGGTCTTCGTGCAAGTGTTTGTCAGGTTGTGTGTGTAGTTGTCGTTACTTTCAGTGACGACTATTTTAGATCTTGTCGGCATTCTAAGTGATTCGGCCGGTTGCTGCGGACCAGGGAAGTTATCTCCGCGCGGTGCAGTCGGCTGGGTCCGCTGGTGGTCCCTGCGCAGTGTCGAAGCGTGTGTGTAGCTGTCGATCGCTACGAGCTTCGTGGTTCAACGACCCAGGACGTCAAAGTTGAGTAGTGGTTTCAACTACCCAAGCCACGTCCATTCATGTTCTGGTGGTTCGTTTCGGTGGTTCGCCGTTGCGGAGTTTTTCTTTGAACAACACCGAGTGTTTCTGTTGCTGAAACTTAGCCGCCATGTGGTGCACTTAACTATATTGGTTGACTACAATTCGAGTGCACCAGCAGAATTTTCAGCGTTGTGGCCGTTAGTGTTCTGGTTACCTGCCCTGGCCACTGACGTAAATTCAGGCAGTGTTCTTTTTGGGTGAGGTTAACTATATTACCGTATTTCACATTCAAGTGTACCAGCGGAATTTTCTGCCTTGTGGCCGTTAGTGTTCCGGTTACCTGCCCTGGCCACTAACGTAATTTCAGGCAGCGTCCTTTCCTCACCTGTTGTCGCTGTCCAACATGGTGTGCGATTTTGACAGATAATACATACTTCCTTGTGTATTATGACGTTCGTAAACTTTTGTGTTTGAGTTCTCATGTACTGATTGATGGCAAGCAAGTCATTGTGTCGGTCGGTCCATGGCTGTCCTCTGGTTGAGTTCCGACGGATCAAGTGTAGTTGGGCTCACCACCTGTCTCACTGTCTCACCTAAGTGAATGAGGGCAGACCGACCTCCCTGGCGGCTTCTGAGTGCCATTGTCTTTATTGTCTTTCCCACCGGTGTTTAATTATCTATTTCTAGCTACTTAAAAATTTGATGCTTATGATTATAGTTTTTTTTAATTTTGGAAAATTAACTGTGGGCTTTCAGCCTTGCAATCTTATTCTTAAAATTATCTTTCAAGCTTAAATATTGCGGTCTTCTGCCTTTAAAAGATTATGGTAATATATCTGAAAATTTTGAAATTTAATTGTGGCCTTAAGCCATTTGTATTGCACCTTGCATATGTTTGTTCTATCTACTTTGCCTTGAGGCTTTCCTCCTAGTTGTGATATTTTTTTTAATTACTTTATTTGCTATTTTAACTGCGTTGATATCTTGTTGATTTTTAAGATTTCTTGTTTGGAGGCCTTCAGCCGTGAAAGAGTCGCATTTGGTAAAGGTTCGGCTATGTACCGCTTTGGTTGTAAATGTGTCATTAAATTTCAGTCAGAAAGTGAAACTGACCCCCAAGCCGCGCGGAATTAGCCGAGCGGCCTCAGGCGCTGCAGTCATGGACTGTGCGGCTGGTCCCGGCGGAGATTCGAGTCCTCCCTTGAGCATGGGTGTGTGTGTGTTTGTCCTTAGGATAATTTAGGTTATAAGTAGTGTGTAAGCTTAGGGACTGATGACCTTAGCAGTTAAGTCCCATAAGATTTCATACACATTTGAACTTTTTTTTTTAATCTGCCCCAACCTTATATGGCCTTTTCCACAATCGTAAGTACTTGTTCTGCCCAGTGGGTTTAGCGAGCGTCTCATTTGTGTCACTTGTATTGTCCAGGAGCAGGTGAAAAGTTCAAATGGCTCTGAGCACTATGGGACTTAACATCTGAGGTCACCAGTCCCCTAGAACTTAGAGCTACTTAAACCTAACTAACCTAAGGACATCACACACATCCATGCCCGAGGCAGGATTCGAACCTGCGACCGTAACTGTCTCGCGGTTCTAGACTGAAGCGCCTAGAACCGCACGGCCACACCGGCCGGCGAAGGTGAAAGCTGTAGCGCTAACCAATAGTACGGAGAAGAGCAGATACCGACAGAATTGACAGGAATGTTGAAAGCTGACAACAGCGAATCACCACAGTATAGTGCGCGTTTACCTGCTCCCGCTCCAGGCCTACATGAATGCCCTTTACTGTCAGGTCGCTCTGCCTGCTGGACGTACAAGTATGCGCGTAGCTACGAAAGGGTTAATGTCCAGTAATAAGTATACAGTGAGCAGACAGTGAAGTTCCATCTATCCCACGGCCCTTCTCGAAAATGTGAATGACTTGCTGTTTTTACGCTCGCTATGCTGCGTCACTACGACGACTTGCACTAAAGTACCACTACGATGTAATCAACAAGTGTAACAAAAGTTGCACATTGTTCAGTTGTGCGCCCGGAATTTATTCCACTTGAGTCGCGTGGTGGAAAGGCCATGCAAAGCTGCACACACACACACACACACACACACACACACGTACACGCCTGCTGCTAAGTTGCGCGGCCCGTCGTAATGGGATGAGGCGGCAGGCGGGCGGCGCGCATGCCGGGCAGCGCCCGCACAGTATAATGAAGAGCGCGCAGTGCTAACGAGCGCTGCGCACGGCGCCGGCTCGGCTCGCCGCGCCAGCTCAGCACCATCTGATCCTCCGATCCGCGCTCCGCGCAGCCTCGTCAGCCGGCCTGCAATTTGCGACCTCGGATTAAGACTGCACCAGCCACACCCTCGTCCCTGTCACTCTCAGGTCGTTGGCGGAGGCGCTCTAATCTGTATCGCGAGGACGTGACTCCCGTCAAACGTCTCTCGTGTCACTTTCAGCCGGCCACTTTGTGATATTCATTTAAAGTATCTGCTGCGGGTCTGTTGCGTAGCTCACAGAGTCAGCAGTTTTACTTGATCGTTTCACTGAAAATGCCGTGACGGCACACTTCTCCTCCAACCCTTCCTAGGCCCGAGAGGAAGAGTGAGCACGAGAGAGTGTGTAACTCCAACACTATCTGTTACTCGCAATTTCCTCTTGTTTATAAACAACCTGCCTGCTCATGGTGTGACGTCTCCTGGAAAGCACTCGGCGTGTAAATGTACAAAACTGAGTATAATTCGACAGGTAGTTATAAAACCTACAACTCGTTAATATGGTATTTTTAATGTTAACAATGTTTATAAAATGTGTATTACAATGTCAAAAAATAAGAATACAATGGAAAGACATTCTCTGCAACTATGGAAATCCTATCTCATTAACTTTAAAAAGACTTGGTTCAAAAATCTAATATTACTTTGGTGTCTACTGCTGAAGAATTAAGTCGCTTAGTTGTTCTGATGCACTAAGTATTTGATGTACGTACTTTCTGTTACAACAAATGGATAAAACGTGAATTTCTCCTGTTCTTATTCAAAACCTCTCCCACCCTGTGGATATATTTAAGTGAGAATAATTATTTAATGCGAATTTTGTAGAAGATTCCCGTTTGGCTTTCTTTTGTCGTAATGGCGCACAGTAGGCTATTATCTGGAATTTAATTAAAATATTAAATATTGGTCTTCACCCTCAAGCTAAAAAATACTTTGATTATTTATAAAATTTTCAAGCATTAATATTTGCAAAGTTCATTTTATAAGACTTTTTACGGAACTGCGCCTGCCGGGGTGGCCGAACGGTTCTAGGCGCTACAGTCTGGAACCGCGCGACCGCTACGGTGGCAGGTTCGAATCCTGCCTCGGGAATGGATGTGTATGATATCCTAAGATTAGTTATGTTTAAGTGGTTCTAAGTCCTAGCGGACTGATGACCTCAGAAGTTAAGTCCCATAGTGCTCAGAGCCATTTTGAACGGAACTGCATAGATAAATTTAACTGCAGTAGGCAACAAGGCTTAGATTTGCTTTACGATATCTTGGAGTTTGCAATTAAATTTCTTTCTGTCAAGTCAATACTTAACCAAACAGAGGCCAGTCTGATACAAATGAAATTATTTATCGTGAGTACAAATTTTCACATTACATACCTGATTATATCGCATCTCTCTTAGCAACAATTAATTTATTGCTCAATAACAGCAATAGTTTCATGTTACTCTTGATTATCTTTGGGGCTAGCCGCGAGTTTGGGTAACGTAATTAAACTATTACAAGCAAACCTGTACCCATTCTTACTAATATTTTTACTGCGTAGCAACTTTGATTATCGTCGGCGTACGTAACTCCCATTTACGAGCATGCACAATATACACGACGCCAACAGTGTATTAAAGATCCTTCATCTTTTGCCAAACAATCCCAACCACATCTTACATTAAAATCAAAACACTGTAATACCAAAGAAGAGAGGGAGACAGAGACGATATAAGTGGCGCCGTAACGCGCAGCTCGATTCTAAGCAAAATACACATAAAGTTTCATAGAGATCATTATTTCATTGTACTGCATTGTATTTTTATTGTGTTTATAATTAAATGATTAATGTTTCTTTTCATTGTTCATCACTTGTGCTTCATTGGATAACTGTAATTCCAAAACCTTCCTTGCATTCACAGAAAATTATAACGACAAGCAATTATATAGCTGGACAAGGATACACAATATACAATCTGGACCTATCGCTGGCTGTGACTAAGGTAAGGGCAGTAGCGTGTGTTTCCTTCGGTTTTCTGTGCTGACTGATACCCCATGTTACCTTTTCTTTCATTGTGAGTTAGGTATTGTTTTGTATATGTGCTGTGTATATTACAGCAAAAGGCTTTATCCGTGTGATGTTTCAGTTAAGATGTTACTTGGTCAAACTCTAAAGCAATGAAACCATCACCTACAGGAATGCCCGCGAGGACTTCATCACAACGTTCTTTCAGGTCACAAGAAAAAGAGAAAGAACAAGATACAGCTATGCTCGAACAGTTTAATGAACTACTACAGACTAAGGGAAGGGAACGCGAAGAACAGTTAGCTCGCAATGTAAAAGAAGGTGCGAGGACTTCATCACAACGTTCTTTCAGGTCACAAGAAAAAGAGAAAGAACAAGATACAGCTATGCTCGAACAGTTTAATGAACTACTACAGACTAAGGGAAGAGAACGCGAAGAACAGTTAGCTCGCAATGTAAAAGAAGGTGAGAGACGAGAGGCCAGAGAGAAAGTACGGGATGAGAACATCACCCTCCAATTAAATGAAATTCTAAAAAAGCGTGACGAAGCTCTCTTAAGAAACCTAGACGACCAGCTAGGAACCATTAACACAGAAATCACCGCTATGAAGGGAGCATATATAATGGCTTACCTGAAGAGGCATCTATGGTTGTTAATGATGTTAAGAAGATCCAGGCTGCACAAAACGCTTTGGACACTAAAGTAACATAATTGACAAACGAATTAGACCATCTTTCCTTAGAATTAACTGAGCAGGTCGAAGAGCACTTGAAAGCTCAATCGGAAAAGATTGAAACAGAAATAACTCAGTGGTTGGAGCAAAAGGATGTACAGATTAAGGAACATGTGACCACTGAGCTGCAAAATGTGGTACAAAAAGTCACAAACGAAGCTATATTCGGTAGTGGCGAACCCGCAAATTAATTGCGAAACGAGCTAAGCCAGATTCAACACACCTTGGAGGAGAAACTTCCGCAATGGCGAGGAGAAACACACGACAGAATTGCACTGTTAGAACGTATTGAGCTTAGTGTGCAAGATACCGAGCGAAATATGATTCAAGAAATTTGTTATTAGTCAACAACTTTCCCTGAACGAAATATTTACAATCTTGCTTCAGAGAGGATAGCAACGGTAACTGGCGAACTAAAGCTGAGCTAAGCAATTTGGATGCATGAGCTGTTAAGCTAATTGTGCGAAAATTCTCGCACTTGTCAGCTATTGCAGTCTTCGGAACAGTGTGGATGTTATTACTCCGGATGTTTGATGCTATGTCGCCAGACTCATACATTCTACACACAGTGAATAGTCGTTTTGTTACCACTTCCCCCAATTATTTTAGAAATTCTGATGGAATTTTATCCATCCCTTCTGCCTTATTTGATCTTAAGTCCTCCAAAGCTCTCTTAAATTCTGATTTTAGTACTGGATCCCCCCTCTCTTCTAAACTGATTACTGTTTCTTCATTTATCACATCAGACAACTCTTCCGCCTCATAGACGCTTTCAATGTATTCTTTCCACCTATCCGTTCTCTCCTCTGCATTTATGGTGGAATGCCCGTTACACTCTTAATGTTACCAACCTTGCTTTTAATTTCACCGAAGGCTGTTTTGACTTTCCTATATGCTGGGTCAGTCCTTCCGACAGTCATTTCTTTTCCGCTTTCTTCACTTTGCCACGCAGCCATTTCGTCTTAGCTTTCCTGCACTACCTTTTTTTTTTTTCATTCCTCAGCGATTTTTATTTCTGTATTGCTAAATTTCCCTGAATATTTTTGTATTTCATTCTCACTTCGATTAACTGAAATATTTCTTCTTTTACTCGTCGTTTCTTTGCCGTTACCTTCTTTGCACATATTTTTTTTCTTTCCAACTTCTGCGATTGCCCTTTGTAGAGATGTTCATTCCCTTTCAAATGTACTGCCTAGTGAGCTATTCCTTATTGTTGTATCTATAGCCTTAGAGAACTTAAGAGTGTCTCGTCATTCCTTAATACATCTGTATCCCACTTCTTTGCGTATTGATTCTTCCTGAGTAATGTCTTAAAATTCAACACTACTACTTTGTGATCTGAGTCTATATCTGGTCCTTGGTACGCAGTATCTGATTTCGGAATCTCTCTCGTGCACTCAGTTTCCTTTCTCAGAAGAATAATTTACTAGTACAGCTCGACGATTTGATTACTCTATTCGTATCAATAAGACAGCAACTTAATCTTTCAGTTATATTGTTCACTTTAACATTCTGAAATGTCCTGACCACAATTTTACTATTGCAATGTGCATTATGCATTTCAAAATTAAATGATAAACGAAGGCAAATGCTTAATATATGCTTGCTGTGAAGAAATGGTGACAGGACACTAGGTACCCGTTTGGACAAATTTCTACTGATTCATAGTAATGACATTAAGCATTTCCCCTTGGTAACGGTGTAACGCTGAAACATGTAAAGAGTATTTGAATAACAAAATAGCCACTTTGTCTCTCAGCGCTTTTATGCAAATTGTAACTTATACCGTTTAGCATCAGCCTGGTCACTTCTCAATAACTCTCAGTACACAAGCTATGCTTTAAAAATGCAAAAGGGGAACAGTTGACTAAATGATCACAGTTCAAACGAATAAAATTGTCATAAGTGTGCTACAAGACAAAGGTCAAAAGGTATTACATAGGAACTGCAAATAAGTAATGATAACCGTACAGACCAAAGTGAATTTGAAAACATTTACAAAGGACACGTCTCTCTCACTCTCTCTCTCTCATACACACACACACACACACACACACACACACACACACACACACACACACACACACACACACAAGAGTAAAGGTTTGCGTACTTTGAAGCATAAGAGTTTAAAAAGCATTATGAATTGCGCACATCATATATGACACAAAATGAGGTACACTGGAATTTGTGCTTAAGATTTTCAAATGGGAGTACTGCTTGCCAAATATTATTTCAAACGTGACTCATTCATATAGAAAAAGTGAACTCTGAAATTACTGCCAGTATAAATCACGCGATAAAAAGATCTTAATGATAACAAAAACTTCTACAATGAGGACAAGTATTTATAATAATAATAATAATAAAATTTTGTATCAAAACGCATGCGAGCATCAATCTTCTCTATTTCCTTTACGCAGTTTTTCGGTTTGACGAGGAAAACTTCAAATTCTTTGCAAAAAAAAAAAGAAAGAAGGACAAAAGATTGAGAGGAAATCACACTGGAAGTATAAGCAGCTTATAAGCTTCAACAACCATGGCAAATGTAAAGAAGAGTTACATGCTCATCATATGCAATATTGGGAAGAGATTAGATAAATTTTAATATTAAAAGAAATATAGTTATAAGTTAAAGTAATTAAACCTCTACAGCAAACAGAATCTCTTCTTTTTGTGGATTCTTCTGAATCATTCTCGTTTTTCTCGTCCTGCGACTTCCTTATCTTTTCTGATTTCTCGTACAAGGTTACAGAATGAGTCGTCAACACTCATACGTGTTTTTGCTGATGTTTGGACGAAGGGTATTCCATACTGCTTCGCTATTTCGCGTGCTTGGCTTGTGTAAATTACCCACGGTGGTAGGTCACACTAATTCTCAACTAAAATCATTGGGACTTCCTCTACATCCTCAACGCACTTTATCTGCTCGCGATAAGTTCCAATATCTTCTAAGGATTTTGCACTGTTAACAGCAAAATCTGCAAGAACACCTTCACCATGCCTCATATATTGGTCTCTCATAGCACTATATTGTTCTTGACCTGCTGAGTCCAATATGTCTAGCAAACACGTCTCTCCGTCAGTCAAAACCTGTTTCCGCAACAATCTTCAATTGTAGTGTCATATTCTTCCACGAAATGATTTTGTAGTAGTTGAATTGTCAATGCACTTTTCCCAACGCCACCTGCATCTGCAACAACCAGTTTGCATTCAATCATTCTCGAAGATGTAAAGCAAGTATAGCAGTACCGAAAACTTACAGTTGTGAAAACCTCTTTTGCAACATCATTGGAATATATCATACTTCAATAATAACTTTTCCGTCGGTATCATTTTTATTTCCATAAACAATGCTCTGCCACCTCAAAAACGCACCCGGGAGCGAGGACGTTTTGATTATTAATCAAAAACGCTACCCCTAGACATAGGTCTTTATTGCTAGCCAGGTCGAGAAACAGGTGAGCTGAACAAACGTATTCTTCCTGTTGCTAGCGTAACTGAGGACTGGTAACGGTGCAGAATATGTCTGTCAGCTGAGTGGCGGTCGACTTACTTCCTGGAGTGAGTCAGTATTAACCTCTTTGATTTATCGGCTATTCCGGTCTGGATTGTGAATATCAGCCGATAGACAAATAGTACTAGACAATGATAACAGTTTGAAATTAGAATTATATATTAATGCCTTCAGCGGGGACAGGTGAAAATGTGTGCCCTGATCGGGACTCGAACCCGGGATCTTCTGCTTACATAGCAGACGCTCTATCCAGCTGAGCCACCGAGGGCACAGAGCTTAGGATGATTGCAGGGACTATCTCGCGCACGCCCCCCGCGAGACCCACATTCTCACTTATACGCCCACACACTACATTCGTAGTGTCCGTATCGAACCCACTCATTACTCGTGGAAGACATTCTTACCAATTCTCGTAAGAGTTCGGGTAATGTGTGTGCATCCGCGCAGAAGAAGAAGGTCATGGCCGGTATCGCCAGAACTATATACTTATATGGATATTCTAATGGCACTCAATACAAACTTTGGGCACTTGACAATGGCTTTTTGCGTAAGGTCCGTTCATTCCCAGTTTGACCATGAGTGACTCTTCTGAAAATATTTCTCTATCGTACTTCGTAGATCGAACAATGCCAAAACAGTGGCTCGTGCTGGACCATTCATAAAATTTGTAACACGGAACGTTTATCCATGCCAAGACGACGTTTAACTGGAACAATAGCTTGTAACATAAATGAAACACATGACTACGTTTTTGCAATATATCAACGTCCCACCTGCTAAATTCACTCGATATTTTTTGACACTTAGATAAAATATCTGAATGATTCTTACTGAAGAAATGACGTAGAAAATTGATGGTTTTGAACATAGGAAGCTCATTCAACCGAAACTCTAGATTTGTGGTGCGATTTCTCTGTCTTATCTTTGATTGGAACGACAAGAAATCGCAGTCAAATGGTTCAAATGGCTCTGAGCACTATGAGACTTAACTTCTGAGGTCATCAGTCACCTAGAACTTAGAACTACTTAAACCTAACTAACCTATGGACAGCACACACATCCATGCCCGAGGCAGGATTCGAACCTGCGACCGTAACGGTCGCACGGTTCCAGACTTTAGCGCCTAGAACCGCTCGGCCACTCCGGCCGCAAATCGCAGTCGGCTATAGTTGTATGTTGGCTTAATGGTGAAGTGCTCGCCCTTTAACGGAAATATTGCGTTAGCTTTCGACTCTAATCTCCTGTGAAATAACGCCCCCCCCCCCCCCCCCCCCCGTAGCCAGATCGACAATAAATAAATAAAGCTTAAGACATTTTCTCCCCCATAGCTTTTGTCGCTGCTTTGATTCTGTACTGGTCGTGCGGTAGCGTTCTCGCTTCCCACGCACGGGTTCCCGGGTTCGATTCCCGGCGGGGTCAGGGATTTTCTCTGCCTCGTGATGGCTGGGTGTTGTGTGATGTCCTTAGGTTAGTTAGGTTTAAGTAGTTCTAAGTTCTAGGGGACTGATGACCATATATGTTAAGTCCCATAGTGCTCAGAGCCATTTGAACCATTTGATTCTGTACTCTGTACATCCAAAGACGAAAAACCTGCAGAATTGTACATTTGTTAATGTCTGCTTTCTTGCTTCTGTCAATTTTATGGACTTAATTGCATTACTGAATGCTTTATTAACTTGGTTTAGTTATGTATTTTCCTGTTATATTTGCATGTTTTCGAGCTGATCCATCCTGTAGCGCTACTTCAATATGACTGTGGGCTGAACGTAGAAACAGATCGTTTCGATACAGCTCACACTGAATAGCGTTTTCTCCTTTCTTTATTGATCCAACAGATAAAAATAAAAATTAAGCAGCTGCAGTACAGTTTCTCACATTACCTAGAACAGTCTGACTGTCCTCAGGTGCTTTTTAGTCTTCACACCAGTAGATAATACACATTGAAACGCCAAATAAACCGATATAGGCATGCGTATTAAAATACAGAGATATGTAAAGAGGCAGAATACTGCGCTGCGGTCGGCCACGCCTATATAAGACAACAAGCTTCTGGCGCAGTTGTTATATCTGTTACTGCTGCTACAATGGCAGGTTATCAAGATTTAATTGAGTTTGAGCATGATGTTATACTCGGCGCACGAGCGATGGGACACAGCATCTCCGACGTAGCGATGAAGTGGGGATTTTCCCATACGTCTATTTCTCCATTGTACCGGTAAAACATCAAATTTCCGACATCGCTGCGGCCGGAAAAACATCCTGCAAGAACGGGACCAACGACGACTGAAGAGAATCGTTGAACGTGATAGAAGCGCAAATCTTCAGCAAACTGCTGCAGATGTCAATGATGGGCCATCTACAAGTGTCAGCATGCGAACCATTGAACGAAACTATCGGGGTTTCGAAACCGAAGGCCACTCGTGTACCCTTGATGACTGCATGACACACAGCTTTACGCCTCGACTGGGTCCATTAACACTGACTGACATTGGACTGTTGATGACTAGAAACATATTGCTTGGTGGGACGAGTCTCGTTTCAAATTGTATCTTGCAGATAGACGTTTACGGATATGGAGACAACCTCATGAATGCTTGCCTGTCATCAGGGGAGTGTTCAAGTTAGTGGAGGCTCTTTAACGGTGTGGGCGTGTGCAGCTGGAGTGATACGTGACCCCTGATACGTCTAGATACAACTCTGTCAGGTGACACGTACGTAAGCGTCACTTGCATTCATTCATGTCCATTGTGCATTCCGGCGAACTTAGGCAACTCCAACAGGACAATGCGACACTCCACACGTCTAGAATTGCTACAGAGTGCCTCCAGGAACACTGTTCTCAGTGTAAACACTTCCGCTGGCCACCAAACTCCCCTCACAAGAACATTATTTAGCACGTCTGGGATGTCTTGCAACGTGCTGTTCAGAAGAGATCTCCACCCCCTAGTACTCCTAAGGCTTTATGGACAGCCCTGCACGATTTATGGCGTCAGTTCCCTCCAGCACTACTTCAGACATTAATCGAGTCCATGCTACGTCCTGTTGTGGCACTCCTGCGTGCTCGCGGGGGCCCTACACGATTCTAGGCAGGTTAACCAGTTTCTTTCGCTCTTCAGTGTACTTCGTCTTCTTTCGTGTTAGGCTGCGGAACAGACACTAAAGCTGTGCAGTTCAGCACAACATTAAGGGCGATTGGTCTCACAAATTCTTTCATATACTGTACAAGTGTACATTGGTAAACCTAATAATGTATTGAAGAATAATAAAATAAATAATAATGTACATGAAACGTGTTCTAGCTTGGAAACCATTTGGAATAGGACATCCATCTATACGAAGAAAGGCCGGCTGGAGCGGCCGTGCGGTTCTGGGCGCTACAATCTACGGTCGCAGGTTCGAATCCTGCCTCGGGCATGGATGTGTGTGATGTCCTTAGGATCTGGCTACGGGGGGTGGGGTGGGGCGTTATTTAACTAGTTCTAAGTTCTAGGGGACTAATGACCTCAGAAGTTGAGTCCCATAGTGCTCAGAGCCATTTGAACCATTTAGTTAAGTCGCATAGTGCTCAGAGCCATTTGAACCATATACGAAGAAACAGACGCATAACAAAGAATGGTATTCTTGGCGTTTCTTAAGAATGCTAATGACATTTTGTAAACTAGGACATGCCATTTTCAGCCTCATTAACGTAGTTGATATACTTAACGAGCATATAGCTTTAAATTTTTCGTATTTACTGCATTTCGAAATACACACATATTTTGCAAATTACAGTACATACCAATCATATCATTAACTAAATGAATTCAGAATGTCGGACAGTCTGCGCATGCTTGAAAGTCACCTGCCTCCTTCGTTTTGTTTCTCACTATAACGGAAACCACGAAACGAAGGGCTTGCGCGAGCATCGGTTCCCGTCGTAGAATGGAAGTACTACGAGAAGTCGCGTTCTGCCAGTGGGTGAAACTGCTTGAAAACAGCGGTGTGGCGGTAACAGTAGAACACTGGGAGCCACACAGCTAAGCTTTTGAAACGTATAGTTCCGGAATGCGCTGCAACGTCCCTGTAGTTCTACATCTGAACGCGCGTTCCTTGTCCACCCTGTTGCAATTTCTTGTTTGCATCCATCGATTCGTTCAGAAACTGGGTTAGGAATTTTAATGTACTTGACCATTTTTAAAGTGGATACCCATTTCGAGTAGAATGGAGTGCCCGAAGTTGGGATATTTGTCGTGACAAATGAATTTTGAGGGGCAAGTAGTTGCTGCGGGATGTACTGGACGTTAAGGGGCCACCCGACGGGCGTGTCGAGGCAGAAGCTGCAGTTGACAACGGCCGTAAAGCGGGCACGTTAGTGCAGCGCAACTACCTGCTGCCGCTAAGCGTCGTTATGCGCCGTAAAGAGGGCGCCGCAATCGCACGGCGGGAGCTCAGCCCGCCCTCTACTCTCGCGGCGCCTTCCGAAAGCTAATCAGCGGAAGCTGGTCCTGTTTACGGCCTCAGCCTGCAGCCCGCCTCACCTGTTCCACGCCCTGCCCCCGCGATTGGCTGTGTCGCGCCACATTACGAGCTGCAACAAGCTGAACGAATGCCGGACATTTCCCACGCAGGACATTTACCACGCCGGACATTTGCCACACTTGCCCCTTTGCCAGGTAGCTTGAGTAGCGATCCCTCAGGTAAGGGACGCCCTTCCTCGTACTTCTTCTGTCCGCTTTCAAACCGCCGTCTCCACATCTTACTCGATACTACCAGTACGTAAGGGACCTTCTTCTTCGACATCTTGGCGGAATACGGAACTTCTTTTCCGAAATCGAAATATTTATAACTTTTGGGAAACGAAAGCAATTCCGACGATTATGTCAGTATGTAATTAGTTCTTCCAAGTACAAATATAGATACCTCTGTCTGTACGGTAGCTTCCTTTCACGCTTACTGATTGCGATAGAAACAGTCCATCGCCATGAGAGATGAGAGCAACAAGAAAGGAACGGTGTAAAGAGAATGCGAATATACGCTAATCATTTCTTTTTGATCACTGCATTTGTGCCTACTTTAATTACTACACCTGCATGCCCAAAAGACAATAAGGAAAGAAGAAATAGGTACGAGAATGTTTGAAAAGAAGAACGACATACTCCATATTAATTTACTCTCTAAAATCCGATATCCCTTGCGGCGAAACGTTAGTTAATAAAGTGAAGCGGGACAATGTTCAAAACATGACTGAAAGTACGTTCGTAAACAGAGATAAGAACATATATGATTGACATGTCATCTAAAGTCGACGTACAATTTTAAAATGTTAGAAATAAGGAAATGAAGTAATACAGAATGCTATGCCTGTAACGTACGATCTTGTTCTACATTGTTTAGCTCTGGTATTTGCAGGGTCACAGAGAAAGCATTGTGGGTTTTGGAGGGAAAAGCCGTAATTGTAATGATCTCCACTACAACAGAAACAAGAAGCACAACTTAATGAAAAATAATGTAATGTGTGTCTCAGCTCACAAGCAACATTGAAGCAGGTAGTTCCTGTGACTTAGTATGGACAGAGGTTATATTCGACAACCGGAATAATTTAATAACTTGCTCGTTTTACCGACCCCGGGTCTCAGATGAAACAGTTGCTCAACATTTCAAAGAAAACTAAAGTCTCGTCTCAAATAGGTACCCTACTCATACAATAATACTTGGCAGTGACTTCAATCTACCGTCCGTATGTTGACAAAAATACATTTTCAGGCCCTATTGTAGAAGATGGAAAACAACTTCCGTAATTATTCGAAGTGCTTTTTTAAATTAATTTGAACAATTAGTTTACGAGGCCATTCATATTGTAAATGGTTACGAAAACACACTTGACGTCTTAGCCACAAATAATCCTGACCATCATGATGATATAGGGATTAGTGAACACACAGTCGTAGCGAGGTTCAATTCCGTAACAAAGAAATTCACTAAAACTAAACGCGAAATACATCTATTTATAACAGCAACTAAAAATTCGGTTGACGTCTTTCTAAGAGACAGTCTCCAATCCTTCCAAACTATGTAACTGAAGACCAGATGTGGCTTAAGTTCAAAGGAATAGTATCAACAGCACTAGAGAGATTCATACCAATTAAATTAATAACAGACGGGATTGATCCCCCATGGTACACAAAACACGACAGAAAGCTGCTGCAGGAGCACCGAAAAAGGCACGTATAATTTAGACGAATGCAAAATCACCAATATTGGCGAAGTTTTACTGCGGCTCGAAATTTGCTGCGGATTTCAATGCGAGATGCATTTAATAGTTTCCACAATTAAAGTCTCTCTAGAAATGTGGCGGAAAATCCAAAGAGATTCTGGTCCTATGTTAAGTAAACCAGCGGAAAGGCTCAGGAGGGGAGGGGGGGGGGGAGACAAGGGACCCAACCCTTCGGAGCAGGTAAAATCGTGGCAAATGTCTGCCATGGCAAATGTCCGGTGTGCAAATGTCCGCACACCGACTGGACACGCACGGCACTAAAGCCTGAGGAGCGCTTAGAAGACAGTACTGAGCCCCATGAAACACCGAACGAAAAATTATGTTGCTAGTTTCTTGACGACAGAAACTAAGACCACAAACAACAAAAATTGGTAGGCTTTTTTTTTAAGTAAAGCTGTCCTCAAGCTGAAAGTTGGTTTAAAACATTGCAGTACTTTACTAACCATACCCTTAATGTAGATGGGTTACCTACAGTCTAACATAGACTCTGATCCACGAAGCATATTCACATTTTTCACATTAAATATTTTTGGACGTAGGTAAAGGAAGTGATAAATGATGGGAAAAGTCGTACAATCGACTAGGAATCAGTCCGCCTAACCTTTGCATTTGTCGGCTCATCGGACACAATATTAGTCGTCCCCCACACTGGTAGCTTTTGTTTGCTGTAGATGGGTTGTTGTACTTGTACCAGAAAGTCATGTGACCCTTGACCACTGACATGTATGACTGCAGTGAAGTGGTACATAAATGCAAGTCGATTTTCAAATGGTTCAAATGGCTCTAAGCACTATGGGACTTAACATCTGAGGTCATCAGTCCCCTGGACTTAGAACTACTTAAACCTAACTAACCTAAGGACATCACATACATCCATGTCCGAGGCAGGATTCGAACCTGCGTCCGCAGCAGCAACGCGGCTCCGGACTGAAGCGCCTAGAACCGGTCGGCCACAGCGGCCGGCCAAGTCGATTTTGTCAGATCATTGCTGTAATGTGGTCGACGTGGAGAGGTGACAGAATGGCAGAAGAGAGCTGTTGTTGCTGTTCTTGCAACAGGAAGGTGATGTGTCGTTCAACAGGATAATGCTCGCCCACACACTACCCGTGAAATTTTGCGTATTCTGCAAAACGTGCAGAAACTTCTCTGGTCAGTACGATCTCCAGACTTGTCACCAGTCGAGCCCATGTGGGATACGATGGGACCTGAAGTGACTCGTACGACTCATCAGTCAAGATTAGAACTACAGGAACAGGTCGAGCAGGCGTGGCATAACGTATCCCAGGAAAGTATTCTCCGTCTGTACGATCGTCTTGATGCCACAGTCAGCGCCTTCACTGCCACTCGTGGAGGCTATACCATGTACTAATATGGGTGTTTCAGCATGAGTCGATGTCTGGTAGCTCAGAATCGCTTCTTCTATTGATCTGCAAACGTAATCATTTCATGTACTCAATATGCACTGTTGCAACAACAAATACGATTTGGAAACCTATAAAAGAGTGCATTAATTTTTTTCCGGCAGCGTGTATTCCAGCTATAAAAGCGAACGTCACATGCTTAAGATGAAGAGGTAGAGGTAGAAAAGAGTGCATGAGGGCTTTGAACGGATAGCTCCATTGATAGAGAGACTTGTAAATCTAATAATGGTGGGGAATTGGTTTACTACAGTAGCGGAAGAAGTAAAAGGCGGATTTACAGGGGGGATTGGGCCTCTGCCTAGGAATGAGAGAGGAGAAAAGACTCCTTTAATGCTGCAGTAAACTGTAACTACTAACAGGAAATACACCGTTTAAAGTTCAAAATTCTCAAGGAGGGAACTAACCCTTGGAAAAGCCCAGGAGACAGAGGATGATTCTAGCTGTTCTACGTTATGATGACGCAGAGAATCGACATGCGAATAATGGGTTATTGGTCATACCAGTGAGCAGATATAGACTCTGATCACAATTTGACATTAAAGAGTAGGCTGAAGTTTAAGAGAAGTGTCATGAACAAATAATGTACAAGAAATTGTGGTGTGCATTCGAAGTTCTCTGAGGCTGTTGTTATTGTAATAGTGAGTACTACAGTAGGCACTTAAGCTGAGAAAGAATAGAGACATGAGAAAAAACACAAAAGTTGAACAAACAAGCACTGGCATAAGAAAGGTAACTGTGCATAAATTAAGGTAACAGAGTGTAAGATGGCAAGAACTATGTTCCTTACATAAAGTCATTAAAGATCACCTAACTCACGTTGAGCGAACAGTGGGGCTCAACAAAATGACTGACAAGGAACAATGCATCTTGTAGAGCACATAGTATGGACGCATTGGAATAATTAATGTTGAGTGATGGTTTTAAAGTAATTCACACGACATGAAAAGTTTGTGGAAACGAGTCGATTTACTGGACGCTGGTTTACCCCAGGGAAGTATTTAGAGTTGACCGTGGCTGGCCGGGGAAGTGGCTAAGGGAAGCGACAATAGGCAGCTTAGGGTGGCTCAAGCTCTGAGAAAGCGGTAATGATGCGCAGCCTCCAGCCGCCTTAAGATGAGTGACAGTGAGTGGGTGGTTGACCCCAACTCCATGCTGGTGTACCGGGAAACAGACGGTGAACTTTTATGCCTGTTGATGAATGTCCGTCGTCCCGTTTTCTGTGAAACATGCGAGAAAGCTGCACAAAGCTATGGTGGAGCAGTCAACAGAGGTCAAAATATGCATGTTCGTGACTATAGCAACTTCACGTTGAATTCACAGTCCGCAGAATCTGAAGTAAATCAGCTGAAGAGCGACAGAATGAAATACGCCGGCCTCCGATGGGAACATAGGACCAAGGAATTTGAAGTACTCTCCCGGGAGTCAGAATTCCGGAAAACTTGGTGTTTGTGCAGACGCTAACCTTGATGGGTGGCCTGGGGGGGAGCTAAATAGAAGAAGTTGAGAGGAAGGGAAATTTTGTGGGAATTTGTTCACTTCCCAGAGAAGGCAATGGTCGGCATTGGGAAGCAACGCATAATTAACGTGACTTCCGCTGCAATTGGCGTAAGTGATTTTGCTGGAGGGGAAACCGAGGGAAAGAGTGGACTGGCAGAAGTCTCAGTAGAGGTCTTCCGTTCCCAGCTTGCCTAGAGTGCGGACGTGGCGTTCTTTACTCAGCTTGCCTGAGAAAGAGTGAGCATCTCTGCAGTTTAGGACTTAGCAAATGGAACGATTGAGCTTGGAGATAGAAAGTTTTGGTTCAGCTATGTACTGAGCAAGATAGCTAGGAGTGAATAGACGAGCACAGCCTTGCAGCACCACGAGGTCAGCCGACATCCGCACAATGACGCCGCTCTGCCACGCTGTATACGGTGATATTGCGCCCGCTCCAGCCAGTGATTTATTTGTTGGATCACGTCGGCAAGGTTTCCATGAGGGTTTCATGGGCCGTGTATTGTAGAATTCTTCTCGCACTTCGCATTACGCCTGGGTCAGTAGATAGGAATTACTTTGGATTTATCGCGCTTTGCTCCACGCAAACACAATTTATTACCACTGCCTGTTAGGAGAGTCATGTAATGTGATGATTGAAGGCTGTGAGTTAAAATAAATCTGTGCTAATCGACTGCATCTGTTTTCAATCATGTAGTTGAAATCCCGAGTCACTTTCTTAATTAATTTTATGTTCAACATTTGCATCTGGTGTTCAATAGCTGAATATAACATCAATGTCCACCTCTTTTTAATTAAAAGGGATCAATTCTGAATCAATTAATGTCAACACTGCCACCGCAGTTCAATCAGGAGTCACAGGGCCTTATTACTTTCTTTGCGTTATCTGACATTGCGGCAATTTTGCGCTCTCTGTTGAACGGTTAATCAATTGACATCTTCAATTTTTTGGTCCTGTCCTCCTCAGTTGCGCGTAATACTACGGTATGTTGATGATTTTCACTTATGGACCGTCTGACAGCAACTGAATAAAACACGATTTTAGTGCCATTCGCGTTTCGCCTTTATTTTCTGCAAGGCATCATCAGTGGCAGGTTGCGTAGACAGTTTCTTACAGGTTAATCAATTACCTGGGGTGAACACACACCAAAACCAGATAAGTGACGGGTGGGGTGTTACAAGAGAACACATTTCAACTGGTCGACAGGTAATGTAAATTCACAAACGTGGATTAAAAGAAAGGAACACAGTAATGCAAGCTGCATAGTACTGAAATGAATGGGAAGCGCATGGAAGTTAAGGTACAACGGCTGCGTAAAAAAACGTGAAGAATTTTTGAAAAAATTCCGGAATGGGAGATCTGTTTATGAAAAATCCAATAACTTTTCTTTTTAGTCATCATGAGTTCCTTTCCTATGCTAATCTCTTGATTTCAGAATAGCACTTGCACGCTACGTCCTCAAGTATTTGTTGAATGTATTCCAACCTCTGTCTTTCCCCACAGTTTTTACCTCTCACACTTCCCTCAAGTACCATGGAAGCTATTTCCTGATGCCATAAAATATGTTCTGTCGTCCTCTCCCTTTTTGTTCTCAGTGGTTTCCATATTTTCCTCTCTCCGCTGATTCAGAAGGGAACATCCTCGTTCTTTATCTCATCAGTCCACCTAATTTTCGACATTCTTCTGCAGCGCCACATGTCAAATGCTTCGAGTCTCTTTTGTGCCGGTTTTCCCACTGTTCGTGTCTCACTACCATGCTCCAAACGCACATTCTCAAAAATTTCTTCTTTAAATTAACGTCTATATTTGATACCGGTAGAATTCTCTCGGGCAGGAATGCCCAGTTTGCTTGTACTAGTTTGCTTTTGATGTACTTCTTGCTTCGTCCGAGAGGAGTTATTTTGCTCCCATGGTAGAAGACTTCCTTAACAGTTAACTTCATCTACTTCGAGTCAACAACTTTAATACTATTCCTCGCTATTCTCATTTCTGCTAGCTCTCATTACCTTCGTCTTTTTCCAGTTTACTCTCTATCCATATTCAGCACTCATTATATTGTTCATTCCATTCAACAGATCCTGTAATTCTCCTTGACTGTCACTGAGGACAGCAATGTCATCGGCGGATCTTACCGCTGATATCCTTTCTCCCAGAATTTTAATACCACTCTTGAACCTTCCTTTTATTTCAAGCTCATTGTGCGATAGTTTTTCGCGCATCTCATGGGACGACTCCAGTCTCATGGATTCTACACATCAACTCCAATAGTTGTTCAATTGCCATCTCACCCATTGTTTTAGAAATTCTGATGGAATGTTATCTGTCTCTTCTGACTAATTTGATCTCAGTTTTACTACAGCTCTTTTACATTATGGCTCCAGTACTGAGTCCCCTATCTCTTCTAAATTTACTCATATTTCTTGTTCTCTTCTACATTTACTCCTGCTCCTTGTTCTATCTCGTCATCAGACTTGTCGTCCCCCTCACAGACGCCTTCAATGCACTCTTCCCAGCTATCCACTCTCTCCTCTGCATTTATCAGTGGAATTCTTATTGCACCTTTACTGTTATATATCTTGCTTTTAATTTCACAGAAACTTGTTTTTACTTTTGTATATGTTGAGTCAGTCCTCCCGACGAGCATTTCTTTTTCGATTTCTTCACATCTTTCCAGCAGCCATTTCGTCTTGGCTCCCCTACGCTTCTCAAGAATTTATGTTGCTGTATTCCTGTCTTTCCCCGAGCATTTCTGTTCTTTCTTCTTTCACCTATCGACCGAAGTATTTCTCCTGTCACCCACGGTTTCTTAGCAGTACCTAAATTTATCTGTCCAGCATCTGATATTGCCCTTTTTTTTATAGATGTCCGCTCCTCTTCAACAAAATTGCCTGCTTATCGCCGCAACCACATCCTTAGCGAAATGAAAACGAGTCTCTTCATTCCTCAGTACTTCGGTATACCACTTTCTTCAACATTGATTCTTTCGGACGATACTTGAACTTAGTTCTGCTCTTCGTTATTACTAAATTGTAATTTGAATGTATATCCACACCTGGATACGTCTTACAATTCAGTATCTGATTTCATTATCTCTCTGACCACGCTGTAATCCAGCTGGAACCTTCCCGTGTCTCTGTGTGCTCCAGGTATACCTCCTCTTCGTTATTACCGTCTTAAATTTATAGCAGAACTTAGTTAGCCTATCTCCTCTCACGTTGCTACTGCCTACCCCATATTCTGCAGTAATCCTTTTTTCTACTCCCTTTCCTACAACCGCGTACCAATGCCCCATGATTACTAGATTTTCGTCTCCCTGTATGCACTGAATTATCTGTTCAAAATCACCGAATACTTTCTCTACCCCTCAAGTTCTGCTTGCAACGTTAGTATATATATCTGAACTATGGTTTTTGGTGTTGGTTTACTGTTGAATCGTATGGGAAAAACACTATCCTTTGCTCTACTATCCTATTCATTATGAATCCTACTCCCGTCACACTATTTTCTGCCGCTGTTGATATTACCTTACGATCGTCTGACCAGAAATCCTTCTTTTAGTTTCAGTTCACTGCCCCCATTATTCTAGATTGAGCCTTTGCATTTCCCTTTCATCATGACACTTTTTCAGTTACAGAACACATGCCCTGTTGATACACGTTACGTGTCTTTAGTACAGTGGTTTCCACTGCTTCCTGAATCCTCGTGCCTACACCATGGCTGACTCCTCCGACCTGCACCATCTGAAAGCACCATGAAAACAGTTCTTACGTTACGTTTTATAGTGGAAGTAGCAACTAACAAAAATCAAAGATACGTTCATAAATACCCCACTCCTAGGCCGATCATTTTTTCCAGAATGCTCCAGTTTATCCTATAGATCTTCATATTTAGTCTTGCCGTTTAATTTTCTATATGTACTAGTCACAATAACCACATCTTGAAACACCTCACGTTGCAAGTCTTGTATCTTAGTTACTGGGAGGCAAATACAGCAGTTGCAGTGACGAGAAATTACGCTAGCGATTTAAGTTTATTATTGTCATCAATTACAACTGTATTTCCTGCATTCGCATCTCCTGTTGTACAGTCCGAGCCTAAACACTTGCCGAGACATGGTGTTCGACCCTGAGATACAGTGGAAGACGACGGGCATATCGCCGAGTTAGGCGCCAGTGTAGCAGTGGCAGCGTGTACGACCCAGGTGCGCCGCATCAAGATCTGCGCCGCTCCGCGCCGCGCCGGCGAAGAGACTGGGGAGCCAAGTGTGTGTCGCGAGTTTGCCGCACGCCACCATTATCATTAAAGTTGGAACGGTCGCGCCGTGCCGTAACAGGCGCCCGATTCCGCGCGCCTGCGCCGTTAAACATAGATGTCGTCGAGGCGGGCAGAAATTAATAGAGCCATTAAGGTGTTTAGAACATTAAACCGCGCCCGGAATTACTTCCCCCCAATTTCGCGGGCGCGAGGTGAGCCGCAGCTCATCAGCCATCACGAGGGCTTTACGGCGGCGGCGCGCCCCCAGATAGCGCCACAGCAAGCCACACCACGCCCCGACACGCCTCTGGCGGCTACGGTCTCTGCCATTCTGCACTGTAGCTACAGAAAGAGGTGTGTAAGGCAACTCGTATAATAAAGGCACAGACACCGTCCCCTGAAGCTGAGTATTTATGCACACCGGCAAGAAATTAGTAAACCCTTTTAGAGGTTTCCAATTCACTCAAGACTGATTCTTGCAACATTGCAGTTAGAGTACATGAAGTTATTACATTTACAGATCAGAAGCACAAGCGTTTCTGGAGCACCAGATATCAGCCCATGCTGAAACACCCATATTAGTACGTGGTGAAGCATTCACGGACAGCAGTGCAGGCACTGACTCTGACATCCAGTCAATCTTACAGATAGCGAATACTGTCCTGGGATACATTATTCCACGCTTGTTCGACTTGTTCACGTAGTACTGCGAGAGTTATTGGTTGACAAGTAGCACGAATTGACTTATCGTCCCGTCATATCCCAAATGTGCTCGACTGGAGACAAGTTCGGAGGTCGTGTTGACCAGGAAAGCTGTTGGCCGTCTTGCAGAGCACGTTGAGTTTTACGGGCATAGTGTAGACGAGCATTATCCCGTTGGAACAACACACCAGCAAAAGAACGGGTTCAAAATGGTTCAAATGGCTCTAAGCAGTATGGGACTTAAAATCTGAGGTCATCAGTCCCCTAGAACTGGAACTACTTAAACCTAAATAACCCAAGGACATCACACACATCCATGCCCGAGGCAGGATTCGAACCTGCGACCGTAGAATCAGCGCGGTTCCAGACTAAAGCGCCTAGAACCGCTCGGTCACAACGGCCGGCAAAAGAACAGATCTAACAACACCTACACCTACTGAACACTGGTTAGCGTACCCTCCAGAAACACCAAAGATGAATGAGAGTCCCTGGGTGGGGCCAGTGTGCCTTGGATTAACGCACTCTACGAAACAGCGGTCACCAGGTCTACGTCGAATGCGCAAATTACCATCACTTGCATGCAGTCAGAATCTGCTTTCATCCCTGAAGACCAAGGTGCACCATTCCATCTTCCAAGTGATTCTCTGACGAAACCAGTATCACAACTGACGCAGGACGTCCAGCTTGTGTGGCAGTTCTCCGCAGGCACCATCCCGCCATTTGGAAGGCTACAATTTGACCACTTTTAACGCAAGTTATAGGTAGTACGAGTGCTTCTCCTTAGCATGGTTGCCTTCTTGCTTCGCACATTTGCATCACACTGAGCCTTGTGGCTGTAATCATTACCTGCTAAAGGATAGCCACTAATGGCGCTCTGGTAGCTACGCCGCTGCGCTATCTGTTGGCGGATTATCAGTACATCTACTATCCCCCAGCTGGCATATTCCTGCATCGGAACAAAATCGACATCCGTCTTTCCAGATGTACTATTTTCTTCCGGAAGTGTATGAGGAACTTTGAGGTAACAGTTTCTGATCCTGGTACTCTCTGCTCTAAAGCTACGCAAGGACCATCACGTGATAAGCCCGTTAACGACCTGCGTCAATGAAGCTCCGTCTCGTACATAGTGACTTGTTTGCTGTAAGCCCATCACGGTTAGGCACTTAATCTGTTCTATCCACCGCAGAGATCCGTGTCCTCAAGAACTTTGACCCTCGACTTTTACCTCTATGATTGTGCTTTCCAATCCCTCTTGCATTCTGGCAATGTAGCCAAAATATTTCAACTGACTTTGGTCGACAAAGTCTACTTCTTTCTTTAATGCCGAGCTGTCTCAGAATCGATTAATTTGTTCGACTGGTAGCAACCTTCTACAGCTTCCTGTTTCCAGGGCATCAGTTCTGCGTCTATTCTGTCATCTTTGTCGTCCATGTTCCTGCTCTCATTACCATTTTGATGCGGAATCCAGGACCGTGCAACCAAAGTCTGGATGACTTTACCAGTAACAGAAGCTGCGCAGAGTCTCTGCTCCCCGCATTGCTTCCAGAGGTTTCGTCGTACAGGGATCGGGCAAAAAATATGGAAACACCACTAGAAATTCGTGTCTGAACAAAAATACAGATGCTAGCCAAGCCTAGAGGTTGCAGTGTAGTATTTGACCACGAACAGCTCCAGTGCAGTGTCCTCAGTACGTTGCGAGTGTCATGGTGCTCAGAACAGCGTTCTGTGTAGTTGCGAGTGCATTATGTCGAAGTGAATTCGAACGTGCGCAGTTTGTTGCTTCCCGTATGATGGGTTCATTGTGTCGAAGATTTGTACCGCAGACTCGCAAAGCGAGAAAAGGTTATCCGCTAAGTCACAACGCCGACGAAAGTGTGTGCCGAGCGATCGTGACAGACTCTTATTGGATAGGGTTCTGACGAGAAGTAAGATGACGATAGTTGCAGTCGCCACTGCAGAACGGAATGTCGCATTCGCTAATCCTGTCAGCACTAAAACAACGCGAATGGAGCTCCAAAGGCTGGGAATTTCAGACAGGCTGGAATTTCAAAACCAGTCATCAGTGATGCAAATATCCATCACAGGAAAACGTGGTAGCATGGAGCAATGGAAGAACGTAATTTGGTCGGATGAGTGTTGTTTCACGCGGTTTCCAACTTTTGTCCTAGATTTCGTGCCAAGAGTGAAACATGGCGGGGTTGGGTGATGATTTAAACAGCCATATCGTGGTATTCCTTCGGTCTCACGGTTACCCTGCAAGGATTATGTGACCAGTTTGACTGATGAGGCTCATTGCATGGTACAATGTTTGTTCCCAAATGATGATGCTGAGTTTCAAGGCTGTTATGAGTGCCAACAGCTTTCCCACACCGTATTAGGCATGGAACAGTGCTGTGTTTGTGGTGTTTCCGCAGTTTTGCCCAGCCTCTGTGTAACAGGTGCAGTGGTGCCGGTGCCTCTTTTATCAAGACTAGATGGGATGGTAGGTCATCCACATTATCGAAAATCCGAACATTCAGGAAAAATAATTAAAAAGTCGTGGGTCAAATGTCATAACCAGTCACACTATACACTTCATTTCAGTACACCCACTATAGACTTCTAGAGGTTGGATGTAAAATGAGTTTGAAAGTCGGATCACTTTTAAATCTCCCGCTTCACGGTAGGCGCAGAAACCGAGAAGAAGGAGCCGTCGGCCTTCCACGTTGTAATTATGACATCACACACTGTTTTCGTCCGGCTAATGAGAGAAACTCTTACGTTCGCAGCTAGGAGAGTTAATTATGGTGCTCCAAAGATGCGCCGCACTCACTACTTCGAATAAGATGTCCCTGAAAGTGCTGAAGAGAACCAGATGACGATCACCCGAAACACTGCCCACGCTGTGGGCTCCTGTAGAACACACAGCTAGAATTCATAATCTCCGCTGTGTGCCTACCGTGCAAGATAGAGTTTTGCAAATGATCCAGTCTCCAAATGTATTATACATCCAAACAGCACATTTCCGACTCTGGATTCATTCTCAAAACTTTATCTATTAAGTCCTCTAGATGCCTAAAATAGCAATGTGAAATGTCTTCTGTTTTTGTGTAAACACACAAATTGTATGTTACTGTCACATAATTTTTAGCAGATATTTAAAAGTAAATTTAAATAATCAGTAACTTCCTTTTAACCAATATTCGGATATCACTTCCGTGGATCGTGACCTCCGTACATGTCAAAATGTCTGCGTCAGTTGGTCCATCAGCATTATCATCGTTGTTTATAGACGAACAAATAGTAATAACTTCTTCATCGGTAATCATACCGTGGCCAGCGGCATTGTCATTTCTTAACCAGTCATTTACGTCATTGATACTTACGCCTAAGCGTTCTGGTGTGTTTGCTAATGCTTCAATGAAATCCGTTGGGTCGACATTGTCGCTAGCTTCTCTATCTAATGGGCAAACTTCGTCAGTGGACTTGCGAACGGCTGGTACAAAGTTCTCCAGGACTTTATTATTATTGACTTGCCAACATGATCCACGGCAGATACAATCATGTAATGACTTTTATGTCGTTTATAAACCTCAGAAATGTTATCACACGATTTTCCCTCTAGTCTGCTACAAGCTTGCTCAGTAGCTGCCTCTAATAAACATCCTTAATATTTTCCAGTACTACTTGGTCCGCTGGTTGCAACAGTGCCATTAAACAAGGCAGTAAAAATGTAACTTTTATGCCGCAAGGTACTGGTTCTTCTACATGCGGATGTGACGGAGAATTTTCAATCAACGACAAGTATCTTCCAAAGAAATATTCTTTTTCATTAATTGTACAAAATGTTTCCTCCGGAATTTAATGCAAAGAAGTACCAATAGACAAATGCTTGTGCTTACACAATATGCTATGAAATTTGACGAGGGAAGAGGCTTTATTAAAAATAAACTGTGTTATAAAAATTACAGAGTATCATTGTGCAATGCATCCGACCATTAAAATAAAAAGTCTGCACCTCGTTAACGAAGCAGAAACAAGACTCGCCTCCAACCGCATACACCGCACCCACGCAGTCTACCCGCTAAACTGCAACCCATGAAATGAAATGAGCGATTGTCATCAGACATAAACAGAGCTACCTGTTTGGTTCACATCATCTATTCTGTAGCCCTAGTTCAATAATAGGTAACGAGGAAGGAGGTTACATTAAAAATATGATACCATGTAACCAAAGGTATGCAATACCAGCGTACAATGAAAACAGGTCTACAAATCGCTAATAAAGTATAAAACACATTTTTTTTAGGTCGACACACACAGTGTGCTCACACAAACTACCCGCCAAACGGCTACACGCTGATCGGTCCACAACGACATGCCAGGAAATGAAAAATATAACAGTTGTCATTGGATATCATCATCGCTATTGTTTAAACCTGTCGCTTTCTCCTGAAATATCGAGCCTGAAACCGCAACGCCATTGCCCGCCTTTGCACTAAACCACATGAAATAAGCGATCTGGCGATACATTCATTGCTTTTTAGCTGTCCCGCGACTCTTTCAACTTTCCTCTATCATGATTTTATAACAAAAGTCTTCAGTTTCTTTCGGATTACTGTTCCAAACTGACACTGTTGAATTTCCAGCACCTAATTTAGCAGCAACGTTTTTCATGAAGAGTCGTTTGTCGATCCTGTGCAGTGCATCTCACTAATTCGTGAACACTAGGGCGTTTTTTCTCTTTGATTTCATTTTACACTCGCAACAGGCGAGGACTCGCAGTAGTGTTTTTATTCTGAAATACCCTGCCGTCTTGGAAAACAGGTTCACCATTGTGGAATAAATGTTGCGCCGTGGGATTAATGTAATCACCAAAATGGTCACATAACCATTGGTAGCAACGGGAGGTTGCTGAGTGACCGTGGTGCGCATATATTACTGCGACAAGACCGTCCAGATAATCCCCCAACCCCTGCCATGTTTCGCTCTTGGAACGTAAACTCAGCCATAAATTGGAAACAGTATGAAACAAGACTCAATGCAACCAACTGATTTTCTTTCATTGCTCCTTAGTCCAGGTTTTATGGCATCACCATCACATTTCCTGTTACAGGCATTTGAGTGATTTAGGAATTCCAAGTTGCCCTGCAATTCGCTGTTTCTGAAGCTCCCACCGTGTTGTTTTGGCGCTAACAGAATTCACGAGTGCGACATTCAATTCTTCAGTGACTTTCGCAGCTGTCGTCTTATTTCTCGTCACAGCTCTCTTCAATGACCACCTGTCAAGATCACTCAAATCACATTTTCATCCGTGTTGTGAATTGGCGGATGATATTTTTCCAGCTTTCCCTGTATTCGGTACAAATCTTTAATTCGATTGATCTAGAAACGCAAAACACTTCGGCTACCTTGGGTACTGAAGCACCCACCAAACGAACACCAGCAATTTGCCCACGTTCAAATTCACTCACCTCCGACTTAATACGCTCACGACTACACAGATCACAGTTCTGAACAGGTTTGACACTGAAACGTCTCTGTGGAGTCGTTTCATAAGACTCTTGTCTCACTGGATTCTGTGCATCCAATTCTGTCCACCGCCTGATTGCGGTTTAATTTATTAACTCTCCCAGAAACTGAGCCAACAAACTAAGGATTATTAAATGATATTATGTTTGATTTTTTTTTGTTCCATAGGAAATCGTGACCTGTATTTATTACGTTTCTCCCTTCACACAACCCTATGTTTGCGTGAATGTGACTGAATGAGTGTTTTTACGTGTGGTTTCGGGTTTCTTTTGTGGGGGACGCTGAGTTGGTTGTCGTCTGCTAGGAGCAGGTGATGTTTGCTTCTCGTTTGGAGGGTAGCACAGGATGACCAACTTAGGATCCCAGTACCTGGACCGAGAGGTTGACACCTTTTCGTCTGAGGTTGATTTGTCTGTCAGGTTGGTGGCGCAAGCCTACCCCTCTGGTAGCTTCCGTTGCACCGGTAGTTAGGCGAAGCTCGGTGGAGAAAGGACACTCTGCAGCTAGCGGTTGGTGAGTACAGTTCGTAGCTCCTAGAGAGGGTTTCTGCCTTGCCGAGTTAATTTTATTTCGTGACGGCAAAATCATTCTGGTATTGCACCATTAAAATTTCTTACATTTGTGCCTGGTTTAATGTCTAATTTCTGAACAGTTAGCTTGTAATCAAGTTTACCACGTGCTGAAGTTCAGCCGTTCGTAAGCGGCAGGCGCGGGTTCCATGTCGTATATCTACTATACAAACCTTGCGAATCGGATAAATCTCTTTCCAGGCTAGTGCATGAGCATAATGGTGAGGTGGCCGAGCTGTTCTAGGCGTTTCAGTCTGGAACCGCGCGACCGCTGCCTCGGACATGGATGTGTGTGATGTCCTTAGTTAGGTTTAAGTAGTTCTAAGTTCTAGGTGACTGATGACCTCAGAAGTTAAGTCCTATAGTGCTCAGAGCCATTTGAACCATTTTGATCATAATTGTGATAGGTATCTCTCTGAACTATTTCTGTCGTGGGTATGTAGATGGAATGATTGGATTATTGTGTTTCACTTCCCTTTTGTGTGTTTTTCCTTTTTAATTGCGCGACTCTACAATTTTTTGCAAATTATTTAGCTAAACTTTTTTATTCAGGCACCAGTCATGTGTATTCATAGAATGTGCATCAAATTAAGTAATGAAACAAATGTGTTACATAAAAAATACTGCGTCCTTTATCTTCCTTATTGATGCCAGTTATCAAATTAATTTTCTAATCCCTGATTTTTTAAAGTTAATGTGCCTCCTTGTAATGATCAAAAATGGAAGAAAAAATCAAAGAGAACGGTGCACTGTCTCAAAATTAAGAAATTGTCACATTTAATTAAGCTCCTTGATATACGACATACAACGTTGTTCATCTTGTTAGTTTCTTTAAAAAAATTGTATTCTTATAATTAAATTCATAATTTAATTAAACTGATAATTTCCAGTTCGGTCTTTTCTTAATTGTTAGGAAGGGCTTGGGCTGGTGGAGACCCTGTAATTTTTAAATTTATAATTGTCCTTGTGAGGTGGCTTAACCAGAAATTGTGGACAAGGGTTACATCTCCATTATTCGTGGTACATGACGTATGTCGAGCCTTGGCTAGGATCCGTTTACAGTTCACCATACATACTTTACAACACTTGCATTGTGTTGAGGACATTTTTTAGGTGTTGTTCGTGGTCAAACATAACAGCGCACCTTGTAGGTTTAGCTATCATCCACATTTTTTTCAAACGAGTATTTCTAGCGTTGTTTCCACATTTTTGCCCAGCCCCTGTAAATGACTAGTGACAATTTTAGTCCTGTCTCGCGCTTCAGCGCTTATTTAGACTGATGGTATTCGTGGTAGCAGTGCATAAGATTAATCCGAGACCGCCAATAAACAGTTTTGAGAATGTCGGCTGAGCGGTAGGTCGCGTAATTTGTTTCGAGCGCAACTTATTGTTAAGTGCGTGCGGACTTCGGGGGCGGTCGTCTGACGCTTCGGAAGTTCCGCGACATGGACGGTAGGAGCATCTCACACTTTCAACTATTTTCTTTTCTAAACGCACTTTGCGCTGATAACGCTGAAACCTTCCCGTCTCCTCTACATCTCTTTTGTTGTTACGCAATAACCGTCTCCTCTATATCTCATTTGTTGCTCAACCTTCCCTTCTACAATAACCTATGAAACCTTTCCTTAGGATTTCTATCTCTTGCTTAATAATCACAAATGAAATCTTCCCTTTGAAATTTATTCTCTTTCTCAATCTTCGCATACAAATTTAATTGCTGCTTATTAAAAGTGATTTTCCGATTATTTCGACGAAACATAGAATGTGTCGTCGTCGTGGCCCTCAGTCGTTATCTGCAATAACCCAGAACTGTTCCTTACCTTTTTTACTGTTATTGGATCGCCATCTGACTGTTACATCGAACTGCGACATGAATATACTTACTCTGTTTTACTATACTCTATTAGCTGCTGGTGGGCTTTCATAATAAGTGGCTGTGTTTATTACCAAAGCTGACGATATTCTTTAATAGCAAAGCTGACGTTATTCTTTAATTAATTTGACTGAAGTTACGTAATTCATAGTGACACTTTTTCTTGACAACAATAAAAATTTTGCAAAGTTTTACGTTGATCTTTTTTGGGATGGATTATAATCAGTAGCGCAACATTGCTGGCAAAAATTAATTATATTCTGAACAAGTTTCTTCAAATATTTACTGCTGGTAATGAAATGTTTTTACAAACGTTCAAATGGGACTTATTTTTTACAATAATCTTAGAACTAGCATTGCGCAAACATACCTTCAGTAGTCCTGAGTTTTGCAAAGAAAATAATTCAATAATATTACTTCCTCTTATGATAATAATTAGCTGATGTCTCTGTACATCCGTTTATAATCTCTTGTAAATCATAGCTGGTGGCTGGCAGGCACACTGCTCCTCTCAACCTCTCGCTTCAGACCTGCTACGAACTCGCTTCACATCTCGCTTACTACTGACTTCCTACGAACGCTTAAGTGCGGTCTCTATGCCAACAATGCTTTCTGGTCCCGACAATCCCTGCTACAAAATGTATCCATGCGCGGTCGTTCCAGCTCTTTTCTTAAAATGTATCCACACGCGGTATCTCCCGCCCTTTTTAAAATTATTTCAATTTGTGATCTCAGCTGCCAACATTACTTTGGTGCAGACATTCCCTGCTACCACAATTATTTCCAACATGTTGTTGTTGTTGTGGTCTTCAGTCCTGAGACTGGTTTGATGCAGCTCTCCATGCTACTCTATCTTGTGCAAGCTTCTTCATGTCCCAGTACCTACTGCAGCCTACATCCTTCTGAATCTGCTTGGTGTATTCATCTCTTGGTCTCCCTCTACGATTTTTACCCTCCACGCTGCCCTCCAGTACTAAATTGGTGATCCCTTGATGCCTCGTAACATATCCTACCAACCGATCCCTTCTTCTAGTCAAGTTGTGCCACAAACTCCTCTTCTCCCCAATTCGTTTCAATACCTCCTCATTAGTTATGTGATCTACCCATCTAATCTTCAGCATTCTTCTGTAGCACCACATTTCGAAAGCTTCTATTCTCTTTTTGTTCAAACTATTTATCGACCATGTTTCACTTCCATACATGGCTACACTCCGTACAAATACATTCAGAAACGACTTCCTGACACTTAAATCTATACTCGATGTTAACAAATTTCTCTTCTTCAGAAACACTTTCTTTGCCATTGCCAGTCTACATTTTATATCCTCTCTACTTCGACCATCATCAGTTATTTTGCTCCCCAAATAGCAAAACTCCTTTACTACTATAAGTGTCTGATTTCCTAGTCTAATTCCCTAAACATCACCCGACTTAATTCGACAACATTGCATTAACCTCGTTTTGCTTTTGCTGATGTTCATCTTATACCCTCCTTTCAAGACACTGTCCATTCCGTTCAACTGCTCTTGCAAGTCCTTTGCTGTCTCTGACAGAATTACAATGTCATCGGCGAACCTCAAAGTTGTTGTTTCTTCTCCATGGATTTTAATGCCTACTCCGAACTTTTCTTTTGTTTCTTTTACTACTTGCTCAATATAGAGATTGAGGCTACAACCCTGTGTCACTCCCTTCGCAACCGCTGCTTCCCTTTCATGTCCCTCGACTCTTATAACTGCCATCTGCTTTCTGTACAAACATTAACTATTCCTATTAGTAAAATATAAACATCTTTCATAAATTGCGGTTTGACAATAGAAAATAGACGTCTTACAACGCTACCCTGCTGATATCAGTGTATTTCCGTTCAGAGATTCTTTTCTGACGGTTTCTATGTCGTCAATTCCCACAACAAGGAGAAAGGATTATGGCCTGTTTTGTTGCGCCAGAGCCAAAATTCGCTTCGCGCAGATCGACCTACTCTGGCACTGAAAATTAAGTCTCATACGGAGTAAAGAACGAGGCACTCTCCTGTAATACCGCAGCGGGAATTTTCCCCGGCCCGCAGCTCCGCGCGCCCCTTTCTATCACTCGGCGTGCGAAACAGGTGGGGCGGAAGCACACGAGAGTGTGGCCGTGTTCCACAGCGCGGCGACGTCAATCCGATGAACACGACGCTCAGTTCGCAGCCAGCTGCTAGAGCGCCCACTAGCTGACGTCGAGAGGCTCTATTACTAACTCGCTCGTAAATTTTAATCCAGGATACAAAACAAATTTCCTGCCAATTTCCTGCATCCACGGCGGCGGGCGCGCCTATCGTCTGCTCCCTCAGCCTGTGGCTCTGCTCTCGAGTTTCTGCACTGCATACACCCCTCCCCCCCCCCCCCGCAACCCTCACGCTTTCCCCCGTCTTTCCGCTTTATTTCGGTTTCAGTAACTAACTAGAGAGCGAAAAAAAAATGGAGAATCGAGCAGTTTCTCTCCCTCGTCCCGAAGGCTGCTATTTTTAGCCGGTCCGCGTGGAAATTCTTGCGTTTCACGTTACGGGGGTAAATATGATTGCACGGCGCACTCCTTTTCCTGCGTTCGGTCTTTTCCGCTGTTTTTTTTCCTTTCCCCTCTTTTTATTTTCAGCGGGAGCTCCGACATTCTCGCTCCCCCCACTAGCTCCTTTGGGCGGCCCCGCGCAATCAAGAGGCGCCTACAAAAGCTTTATAGGCGGCCTTTATACGCCGCAGCCGGCACAGCTACTGATTAATGCGACGTCAGTCGGATGAAAAGGCACGCGGGCCGAGCGTCGAACGCCGGCGAGGGGCGGGGCCGACCGCCAACAATCGCGCCTGTGTATCGCTTAATGAAAACTTTCTGCCCGCCATTCCGCTGCAGATTGATTCCGCGGCCGTCAGAGGGCGCCCACCACTCGAGAGCCTGAGCGCCTCATTAATTATTACGGCCTTTGTTTCCGCCGAGATGGCTCTTTCGGAGCCCTCGGTGTAGGAACGTTCTAAGTCGGCAATTTCGCAAGCGCCTCACGCCATCTCACGGCGGCGCGCGATGGTTCTCGAACGGGCAGGTTGCTCAGAATCAGCGGCAACCAGGAACGCTCAGAGTTTAACGCTTCGTGAAGGTCAATGTTGTCGATCCACCACTTAACGTATTCCAGGCCGCCTCACCTTCCGTATCCGTCAATCAAAAATGTTCAGATGTGTGTGAAATCTTATGGGACTTAACTACTAAGGTCATCAGTCCCTAAGCCCACAGTCCGTTGAAGTGGCCGAGCGGTTCTAGGCGCTTCAGTCTTGAACCGCGCCACCGCTGCGGTCGCAGGTTCGAATCTGCGTCGGGCATGGATGTGTGTGATGTCCTTAGGTTAGTTAGGTTTAAGTAGTTCTAAGTTCTAGGGGAGTGATGACCTCAGAAGTTAAGTCCCATAGTGCTCAGAGCCATTTCAACCGTTTGAACCCTAAACCCACATACCACTTAACCTAAATTATCCTAAGGACAAACACACACACCCATGCCCGAGGCTGGACTCGAACCTCCGCCGGGACCAGCCGCACAGTCCATGACTGCAGCGCGTTAGACCGCGTTAGACCTCACCATTATCCTGTAAGGGCTTATTACACTACTGACCATTAAAATTGCTACACCACGAAAATGAAGTGCTACAGACGCGAAATTTGACAGACAGGAAGCGATGCTGTGATATGCAAATGATTAGCTTTTCAGAGCATTCACACAAGATTGGCGCCGGTGGCGACACCTACAACGTGCTGACATGAGAAAACTTTCCAACCGACGTCTCATACACAAACAGCCGACCGGCTTTGCCTGGTGAAACGTTGTTGTGATGCCTCGTGTAAGTAGGAGAAATGCGTATCATCACGTTTCCGACTTCGATAAGGGTCGGATTGTAGCTTATCGCGATTGCGGTTTATCGTATCGCGACATTGCTGCTCGCGTTGGTCGAGATCCAATGACTGTTAGCAGAATATGGAATCGGTAGGTTCAGGAGGGTAATACCGAACGCCGTGCTGGATCCCAACGGCCTCGTATCTCTAGCAGTCGAGATAAAAGGCATCTTATCCGCACGGCTGTAACGGATCGTGCAGCCACGTCTCGAACCCTGAGTCAACAGATGGTTATGTTTGCAAGACAGCAACCATCTGCTCGAACAGTTCGACGACGTTTGCAGCATCATGGACTATCAGCTCGGAGACCATGCCTGCGGCTACCCTTGACGCTGCATCACAGACAGGAGCGCCTGCGATGGTGTAGTCAACGACGAACCTGGGTGCACGAAAGGCAAAAAATCATTTTTTCGTATGAATCCAGGTTCTGTTTAGAGCATTATAATGGTCGCATCCGTGTTTGGCGACATCGCGGTCAACGCACATTGGAAGCGTGTATTCGTCATCGCCATACTGGCGTATCACCAGGCGTGATGGTATGGGGTGCCATTGGTTACACGTCTCGGTCACCTCTTGTTCGCATTGACGGCACTCTGAACAGTGGACGTTACATTTCAGATGTGTTACGACCCGTGGTTCTACCCTTCATTCGATCCCTGCGAAACCCAACATTTCAGCAAGATAATGCACGACCGCATGTTGTAGGTCCTGTACGGGTCTTTCTGGATACAGAAAATGTTCGACTGCTGCCCTGGCCAGCACATTCTCCAGATCTCTCACCAATTGAAAACGTCTGGTCAATGGTGGCCGAGTAACTGGCTCGTCACAATACGTCAGTCACTATTCTTGATGAACTCTAGTATCGTGTTGAAGCTGCATGGGCAGCTGTACCTGTACACGACATTCGAGCTCTGTTTGACTGAATGCTCAGGCGTATCAAGGTCGTTATTACGGCCAGAGGTGGTTGTTCTGGGTATTGATTTCTCAGGATCTATGCACCCAGATGCGTGAAAATGTAATCACATGTCAGTTCTAGTATAATATATTTGTCCGATGAATACCCGTTTATCATCTGCATTTCTTCTTACTGTAGCAATTTTAATGGCCAGTAGTGTAATTTTCCCTCTCTCCTCTCTCACACTGGAATCATTCGGATTCAATCCATTTTCCGAGAACTTGACGCCAACTATCCCTTATTATTAATTCTTCTACTCTGCTGTGCTCGTATTCACACATCTCCCACAACTTACACGCTTCCTACATCTGACCCTAACGAAACTGTTATCTCCCCCTCTAACTGACGGCGGAAACCGCTTTAACAGAGATGGTCTTTGCCCCTCTCCATTTCTCATCCTTTCTTTCTTGGTTCGGTGTTCCCCTCCCCAAATCTTCCATCCCATATATTTTAAACAGCATTCTCCCTCACTTACTGCTAATATCAAATGAGTGAAATTTTCTGTTTTTGAATAGACTGTTGTCAACCGATCATGTATAAAAAAAAAAAAAAAACAAGACAACCATAGTTTGCTTAAAATCTCAACTGTACCAAAGCCGTTTCCGATAATTTTTAAAAATATGTTTTTCTGGAAACCATGTTTAAATGGTTTATAGATATCATTGGTAGAAGAGCGGCAATGTATAGCTGCCACCTCACTTTGGTCGTTATGGGCGAGAGAATGAAATAACATACAGATAAACGTGAGGAAGTCAACAAGTCGCTGCCTCGTCATTTTGGTCAAGCGTGTGGGAGAACGAAGTAACAATAAATAAAAATGGTGTCACTACAGCTAATTCACTCCTATCCTCTACCAGCCGACACAGTGACTGTTTCTCCTGGGTGGTCTTGGGTTTAAAAAAATGTAAACTAAATATTACGATAAATTTTATAAAGAAACGACAAGTCACGCCAAGGAAGAAGATGGACACGTTATTCGATGGACTCTTGCGCTTCAATGCATGAACCGTCTTAGCTTTGACATTCGCTTATGTTATCTGCGAGGACGTTCTTGTGTAAACCTCATCTTTCTGTACCAGCTAATAACGTAACTTGCACTTAAAACTAGAAAAATAGAATGGTTATTTTGTCAAATGAATTTGTGTGTGCGGTCAATCAATTTTCAATCTGATACCTGGATTGTCCTGAGTAGATATGGGCCTTAACAAAGAATTTTCATTGTTAGGCGCCATCTTAGAAAATCTTTAACATTTTTCTTTTAGCTGATCTACGAGACGTGCCGTCGGTTACGACAATTAACTTTCTTGCAGACCCTACGAGCCCGGCGGCCGCTGATAATAATTTAACAATTTTTACTTACAGCTTTTCTTTAAATAACGAGATAACATCCCAAGCAGAAAAGGTCTGGTCACAGGATTCCAGTTCCATTATAGAATTTCATGTGTAGATGCTATCCTTGTTTTCTTGTATTGGGGAAACTAGACGAAACCACGATATTAAGTTACGTATTTCAATAGTTTACATCGAACAGACTTGTGAAATATTCTCTAGTGCAATAAGCACACGACTTCTCACGAGCCTGGAATAATATCTGTGGTGTTAGGTAAAGAAGGAAAGGGCAATTAATCATCGGCGATTACGTAACTACCCTGAGAACTGAGCTAGTTTATTAATTACTGATGTGTGTTGGGCTAATTTAACAGATATTGCACTATTAAGAACATTCTTATGAGTAATACTCATAAAAGTGTTTTCAGCCGCTACTATTGACTCATTAAGAATCCGATTACATTGGCAGACTGCTGTATATTTTTTATATATCACTGTTTCATATTTTTACATTACAACAGTTCCCACATCTCAAACGCCTGGAATACCGTTACCAGTCCTGCGACTTCAGGTGTGTACCCCATCCTCTAATACACTTGCCTACTGCTGCATCTTCATCAACAAGTCTCACCTTACTTACAGACCAGTCTCCGTAGACAAGATCGCTAACGCACGCCTGTGCGGCAGGCCGCGACTCGGAGGTGAGCCTGTTGATGCCGATCTGTCCGTCGGGTGGGAACGTTAAGCTCGGCGGCCCCTTTGGTGCGATTCGACAAGAGTAAGCTATGTGGTGGCACCGAGTTCCACCCTCTCCCTTCTCTCGTATTTGTATTTCGTGGTAAGTGCCTATAGCGCCAAACTGCCAAGGTCACTGGTCCCTAGGTCCTCACACTACTTAATCTAACTTAAACTAACTTACGCTAAGGTCAGCCGTTACCACGCGCGGCCCCTTTTCTCGCCATCGTCGTAAACACATACATAATACAACAAACGATGGAGAAAAGAATGTCTGCTTGTGCTAAAACGTTAAAAACACTTTTCTTGAATTATATGGTAAATTTACAGTGTTCCCCTTTTCCACTATTTAGCACATATTTTCCGCGTTTAGCTTACGAAATTCATAACCAAACATCAAACCTTCTCTCGACAGAAATATGCATTTCAGTTCATTTACGAGAAAAAAATAAAGCATGTATTAAGGCAAATTACACCTGATGATGGACCCACAAGGTCCGAAATGCATCGGGCACTTAATAAAACACGAAAAGTTGTGACTAAAGGCGTTTTTTAATTCATACTTCCAGTGAATTGAAAACAATCGCGTTCGAAGCAGGTCAGTGAACCCCTTCCTGTGGGACTTCTCTGCCAACTGCCATACGACATTTTTATTTACCGTATTTATGTGTCCCAACAGTTCCAGACCGTATGTCATTCCTGAGATCTATTGTTCGTATCGGCTATAACTTGCCGTGCCTCTTTCACTCTAAATGAAGGCTCAAACCCACCTTTTCCTTGTATCAATAACTGCATTTCTGCCCTATCCCTCCTTCCCCCCTCCCTAGAACGTACATCTCGTCGTTTAACCCTCCCCATATTCAATCTTACATCGCTTCCTTTCCAATCCCATCTGTATCCAAATAACTCGAATAGAAAATATTACTAGAAGATCCCACCCCATTATCCGTACAGGTCTTATGTTGGCCCACATCACCTCATCAATATTAAGATCATGGTTTTCATTCTTATAATCTGCGCGACCTCCCCCGTCGGAGGCTGAGGTTCGAGGCCTCCCTCGGGCATTGGTTTATGTGTTGTCCTTAGCGTAAGTTAGTTTAAGTTAGATTAAGTAGTGTGTAAGCATAGGGACCGGTGACCTCAGCAGTTTGGTCCCATTAGAACTTACCACATACCTTTCCATTTTTGAATGCCGTTGCCAACTGCCGGCCTTATGGTGAGGAGGCATAAATAATAGATAGATAAAATCTGTATGCGGTTCACAGTCACAAGTAATTCATTTCGCATTTACGTTCGCCAACATCGCTTACATTTGCAAATTACAAAGAAGATGTGAGAAAACAGAAACCCTTCTAAAATTACTCCTACCAGAAATGACCATGCTCATATAATACGTCCTATGACACGTCATACGACATGTCTCTAATGAAATGTACGCAATACCTCATGTATGTAAATTCTGAAGTAACGGAAGCCATGAAAGTGTAGCTGTTCCTATAATTAATTAAATATCATGACCACACAAACTGAGTCGATTACAATACTAAAATTCATCAAACAAACAACCAAGACCCCACAATGGCTTTACTATACCATAGCGCACAAATTCTGGTATGTTAAAAAAATGGCATGCAACATGCCCTGCCAGATTCAAAGATTTCACGTGCTGTAAATGTTTCATGACAGAAAGCAGTTACTGTTTCCTGATTGACTGTAGCCAGCTAGATTAATGATAGACGCTACACAACATGAACATTTTACAGGACCTTGCAATAAACAACAGGGAACTCGACATATAATTTTGACAAACAAGCAAAACGCAGAAGTAACACACACGGCAGCTAGAAGCGGGTTTCCAGCATCGACTTTGAAGTGTTGAGATGACCACCCGGAAGTGGCATTGTGAAATCGCTTTACGAAATCCGGTTTTGGGAGCCCCGTGTAAATGGGGTGATTGACTGATAGTCAACGTTTCATCCCAGCGCAGGCAGGAATTCTCTCCCACGCCCGTAACTATGCGACAGACAATGCTGTTTGTACTACGCAGTCGACTGCTGTAACCTACAGCAACAATTAAACACGTCTGCAATTACGGTATTTACTGGACATGACGTATCACTACAACTTCGATCGCTGAATCCTTGAGTCAGGGGAAAAATTGTAGTCCACACTAAAATTAACGACATAAAAAGTTAAGCGTCAGTAATAACTCACGTTGTTCAGAATGTTCCACATGACATAGGCCACTGTACAGTAGAGCAGGTATCCAGCGGAAATGTTTCCAAGCCAATCACCTGCAGTCTTGCACTACTGATAGAGTCAATGTACAAGGTGGTTATAATTAAACTTTCGCACCGTCCTAACGTATACGTTCGTCGTACGTCCCACATTGATTTCTACGGATATTACAGGCTGTGTTGCTTGTCTGTTAGCGCTGACAACTCTACGCAAAAGCCGCTACTCTTGGTCGTTGGGTGGAAGCCGTCGGCCACTGCGTTGTCCATGGTGAGAGGTAATGCGTGAAATTTGGTATTCTCGGCACACCTTTGGCACTGTATACCTCGGAATATTGAATTCCTTAACGATTTTTGAAATGGAATATCCCATGTGTCTAGCTCCACCTATCATTCCCTGTTCAGAGTCGGTTAATTCCCGTCGGCTGGCCATATTCACGTCGCGAACACCTGAGTACAAATGACAGATACGCCAGTGCACTGTCCTTCTGTACCCTGTGTACGCAATACTACCGCCATCTGTATATGCGCATATCTCTACCCCATGACTTTTGTCACCTCAGTGTACATCACGCTGTTCCTGCAAACTACGGTTCGGCGGTTTATCGACGCTGTTGAGGTCAGGGGTTGTTGGCCTCTACGGTGGTGGTGCTCAAAAATGGTTCAAATGGCTCTGAGCACTATGGGACTTAACTACTGTGGCATCAGTCTCCTAGAACTTAGAACTACTTAAAGCCAACTAACCTAAGGACATCACACACATTCATGCCCGAGGCAGGATTCGAACCTGCGACCGTAGCGGTCGCGCGGGTGGTTGTGCAACCGAGCTCGCAGACACCAGGAGATTAGTATTTCAGCAGCCTGGTGCGGCAGCAGTAGAGAGGTGGGTCGATGCCTGACAGTCGTTCGACGTAGCGCCATGACAGCGTCATTGTTAAAACATTCATTTGTTACCCAACAAACCACAACAGTCGTTACGAAGCTCGGAGAAGGCGGCGCTAAAGTTCGAAACAGCAAGCGGCCCGGCGTCTTGTAGTGCCACACGGCCAGTGGAACGATGACGGCAGCGACTCAGCAGAGTCATTACTTCAGCAGCAGCTGACAGCCCGCAATGCATACTGGGTGCTCAAGATGGGACGCCGTGGATCCAGCGTAACCTAGACGGCTCACACCAATACTATTTGCCCATATGAGCAGAGGTGGGCAGTAAGGAGTTTGTCCACACGAGTGATGGCGGCTGAGCAACTGCACAGCCCTAGGCTCCAACTGTAGATCTCCAGGATTGTAGGCCAGCAGCGATGAGTTAGGCTCGCAGATAGCCCATCTGTTAGAGAGCACTAAGTCAGCAACATCGGACCAATTGCAAACAGCAGGGCTGCAGCTAGCCGTGGCAACATCAAGAAGATGGTGCATTGTTCAACCTCGTAGACCTGTAGACCACTGTAGACACATTATTTAATTCGGTAGTCAGTAAACTGCAATGTCTGTTGTGGCGTAGCAAGACAGCCACGCCACGGAAGTAGCCGAAAGGCACGCGTTTAGTTTACGCAGGCAAGAGATAGGTCTGTAACAGGATACGTAATGAATGCTATAAAGAAAAGTACGTAGCTTCTGGAATACTTAACTTTAATCCATCCTTGGTACATCGCTATTGACGATATAAGTGAGACTCCATAGATACATGCAATGTTACTAATGGCGCCTTGCTAGGTCGTAGCCATGGACTTAGCTGAAGGCTATTCTAACTATCTGCTCGGCAAAGGAGCGAGGCTTCGTCAGTGTAGTCGCTAGCTACGTCGTCCGTACAACTGGGGCGAGTGCTAGTCCGTATCTTGAGACCTGCCTTGTGGTGGCGCTCGGTCTGCGATCACACAGTGGCGACACGCGGGTCCGACATGTACTAATGGACCGCGGCCGATTTAAAACTACCACCTAGCAAGTGTGGTGTCTGGCGGTGACACCACAATGTCTCTCTCTACAAATGGATAGTGTTTATATGCGCTTGGCACATCTTTGTCTTGTTAAAGCATCGGTTCCTATCACGTAACCCACTACAAAGCTATTGTCGGGCATGAGGCAATAGGTCACACTACAGTGGCTCTGTCTTTCTCTCGTGGCCAGCTATTGCGCTCCTGAAGCCTCTGATTGGCCATAGCTTGTAGTAATCCCCTTGAAACCTCATACACAGTCCTTACCACATCAGCAGGTAGCCCATGATGTAACTTAGCCTGGCCATCGCGCACTGACCTGCTTCCAAAGCCTCTTGCGTTAGCTATGGGTGGTGTCTCAATTTTACACGGCCATGCCAAGTAAATTAATTATGGCGCAAAACCGCAAAGCTGGTGCCCGAAAGCGCCCCAGAAGAGTTCCATCGTATTCAGATAAGGCGAATGTTTTGACCAGGACATCAACGTGAGTTCGCTTCACGAGCTTCAAAACATACACTCCTGGAAATTGAAATAAGAACACCGTGAATTCATTGTCCCAGGAAGGGGAAACTTTATTGACACATTCCTGGGGTCAGATAAATCACATGATCACACTGACAGAACCATAGGCACATAGACACAGGCAACAGATCATGCAGAATGTCGGCACTAGTACAGTGTATATCCATCTTTCGCAGCAATGCAGGCTGCTATTCTCCCATGGAGACGATCGTAGAGATGCTGGATGTAGTCCTGTGGAACGGCTTGCCATGCCATTTCCACCTGGCGCCTCAGTTGGACCAGCGTTCGTGCTGGACGTGCAGACCGCGTGAGACGACGCTTCATCCAGTCCCAAACATGCTCAATGGGGGACAGATCCGGAGATCTTGCTGGCCAGGGTAGTTGACTTACACCTTCTAGAGCACGTTGGGTGGCACGGGATACATGCGGACGTGCATTATCCTGTTGGAACAGCAAGTTCCCTTGCCGGTCTAGGAATGGTAGATCATTGGGTTCGATGACGGTTTGGATGTACCGTGCACTATTCAGTGTCCCCTCGACGATCACCAGTGGTGTACGGCCAGTGTAGGAGATCGCTCTCCACACCATGATGCCGGGTGTTGGCCCTGTGTGCCTCGGTCGTATGCAGTCCTGATTGTGGCGCTCACCTGCACGGCGCCAAACACGCATACGACCATCATTGGCACCAAGGCAGAAGCGACTCTCATCGCTGAAGACGACACGTCTCCATTCGTCCCTCCATTCACGCCTGTCGCGACACCACTGGAGACGGGCTGCACGATGTTGGGGCGTGAGCGGAAGACGGCCTAACGGTGTGCGGGACCGTAGCCCAGCTTCATGGAGACGGTTGCGAATGGTCCTCGCCGATACCCCAGGAGCAACAGTGTCCCTAATTTGCTGGGAAGTGGCGGTGCGGTCCCCTACGGCACTGCGTAGGATCCTACGGTGTTGGCGTGCATCCGTGCGTCGCTGCAGTCCGGTCCCAGGTCGACGGGCACGTGCACCTTCCGCCGACCACTGGCGACAACATCGATGTACTGTGGAGACCTCACGCCCCACGTGTTGAGCAATTCGGCGGTACGTCCACCCGGCCTCCCGCATGCCCACTATACGCCCTCGCTCAAAGTCCGTCAACTGCACATACGGTTCACGTCCACACTGTCGCGGCATGCTACCAGTGTTAAAGACTGCGATGGAGCTCCGTATGCCACGGCAAACTGGCTGACACTGACGGCGGCGGTGCACAAATGCTGCGCAGCTAGCGCCATTCGACGGCCAACACCGCGGTTCCTGGTGTGTCCGCTGTGCCGTGCGTGTGATCATTGCTTGTACAGCCCTCTCGCAGTGTCCGGAGCAAGTATGGTGGGTCTGACACACCGGTGTCAATGTGTTCTTTTTTCCATTTCCAGGAGTGTAATATCACTGTTATGGTCCTGTGACACTGTTAGTTAGCATACTGAAAGATGTCATCGCCATTGGGGAAGACATCAAGCCTGTAGGAATGTAGGTGGTTTGGAATAATGTTCATGTAGTCCACATGTAGTCCACGTAGTCATGGTGCCTTTGATCGCTACCACAGGTCCCATGGAAGCTCACGTGAATGTATCCATAACACTCCCCCATCCACATGCATACATAGGACGATGCATGTTTGGAGAAGCCGTTCATCTGGATGATTGCGTATCTGGACACGATAAGTAACCTACTGTAATAGGAAACGTGATTCGTCCGACCACGTGACACGTTTCCATTGATCTATTGTCCATTCTCCATGACGCGGTACTCACTATAGTCATAGCTGGCGATGTCGTTAGATCAACATGGGACTGTTTATGAGTCATCTGCTCTGCTATGTTCAGCAACGTCCGCTGAGCGGTGTGCATTGAAACACACCTGAAATAGCGCTATATTTGGTGTCAGACCTGCCACAAATCGCTATCTATCTTACTTCACAGAATGGACTAGCCTCCGTCCTCCACGTCCTGTGACGAGGCGTGGACGTCCAACTCATTGTCTACTACTCCTGGTTTCATCATCCTTCCAACTACTTTTTATAGATGATCGCGACAGTAGCACGCGAATAGTCGACTAGCAACGCAGTTTTCGAGGTACTGGCTCCCAGGCGCTGAACCACAAGTATCCGCCATTTGTCAAAATCGCTTATGTCAGCGGATATCCTCATTTCCAGAATCGCATGCGTGTAGCCTTGTGAACACAGCTGTCACCACCATGAAAGACAAGATTGTCTACTGTATACTTGCCATGAAGATGTAGAAGAAAGGGAAACACTTGGCCACTAAGAATGTCCTAATAACAGTCTCGGTTTATAGTCATTGTTCTATCATCTACAGACACCAAAGTGGGCAGTGTGCTCTTCCTAGGATGCGTGGAGGGAGCAGTAGGACAACAAATATTTTACTCGGCGAGCTCTTAGTTTGCTATGAAACCATTTGTGTGCCACAAGGGGCCGCTGTGTGTTCAGCCAGTATTTCGAGATGGGCCAGCATGCTCTTTATTCTAAGGGGTTATCTTCTGTAAACTGCATTGTTTTAAAACAAATTTCACTCTGAGAGGCCGACGTGTGGAATTTGTCAGGGGGCCCTAAAGATGAATCAGAAGCCGAAACATAGCATAGTTTGCGTAAATTAAAGTGAAATATCAAAACAAAATACCTTTAGTTGTCTAAATTTACAGTTTTATTTTATTTGTGATTACAGTTACAGCGTTACATTAGACCGTCTTCGGGCCCCTGTATAAAGACAACAATTACAACGTGTAAAATACATAACAAAAAGGTGGTGAAAATTTTTAAGGAATCAAATTATATACAATATTAACATGTAGTGAACGTATAACAAAACCAAACCGTACTATAATCGGAAGTCAAAATTACATATTACGCATAGATAACCACAGTGTAATGCTAGCGTTAATGGCCGTGAAACATCTGGAGCAAAACAATCACTGTCATATACTGATGAGTGCAACCTGAAGGTAAAATATTCACTTAAATGTTGTCATACACACCTGTAAAACATAAAACCTTTTACTGGGGGTCAACCCCCTGTTACTACTTCTATCACCGTGTTCCATATGCTAGTAAGAACTAACTAAGGAATATAAAGCTAAGTCAATGTATTCTGTCAATCATAGCTTCATAAGGTGCCACCTATCTAATAAAAACATTTTAATGAACTCAGCTGTTAAGCTAAAGCAATGTACCGTAACGAATTCCTAATAAGCAGGAAGTATTGAAATATTGTATGGAAATGGCTACAATCAACATTATCATGAAAGTGAGAAGTTTGCTGGAAGGCACGCGTGTGGCTAGGTGATACATCGAACTATAAACTATGAAGTAATTCTAAAGGAGAGTACTGCAATGCATACTTAGTTCCTTAGGTAGACATTCATCTCAACGAAAGACGCGTACCTCTGTATAACACGCTATATGCTTATTACACATTACCACTAATTTTATTTCTTTAAAAAAATTACACCACCCTTCCCTTATGTATTTTACACTGTTATCTTCGTTGTCATGCACAGGGACCTGAAAATGGCGCAATGTAACGCTGAAACTGGTAGCACAAATAAAATAAAACAGGAAATTTTGACGGCTAATGGTATTTTGATTTAGCATCGTACATTGAATAGCAGAGGTCCTGCAACCATCATGTATAAAGATGGACTTCCAGAAACCAAAATGAAGTGGTAAAAGTAAATAAAGAAAGAAGAAAGAATTTTGAAAATGCGAGAGAAGAGACCATCCAGCACCATTTCTTACTTTCTCATAAAGAAGCTTGTTTTCACGTACTTTATCCATCTTCTACGAGTTGTTAAGAAGTTTTATCCACCTTTCATAAGCAAGCGCAATGTTCTTCGATAGCAGTACTGGTGAAACATGTCAATGTTTACGATGCTTCTGCGTGGACTACAGAGGGCTGAAAACATATAGCACTGAGAGAGAAAGAGAAAAATAGCACTAAGGACACATCTTTCTCAGCTCGTACAGCAGAGATCACAAGAAACCTTGAAACATGGTGTTAAAGAAAGTTATGTAATAAAAAGTTGAAGGGTTAGTTCCCGAGTAGTATGCTTTTCTTGTGACTCAGGTTGACCCTATTGGTGTTCCTACACAGAAAAGTTGATGGTGGCTGCTTCTGAAGTAATTTTAACACTTTTGTGCCGTTCAGATATACTAGAAATCATGTGAAAAGCTGAAAATGCAATACTGTGAGATTCCTTAGACGTTTATGGTTCAAATGGCTCTAAGCAGTATGGGACTATACATCTGCTGTCATCAGTCCCGTAGACTTAGAACTACTTAAACTTAAGTAACCTAAGGACATCACACACATACATGCCCGAGGCAGGATTCGAACCTTCGACCGTAGCAGCAGCGTGGTTCCGGACTGAAGCGCCTAGAACCGCTCGTCCACCGCGGCCGGCTAGACGTTTATGTCACTGTAGTCTGAAGAGTAGCACAATTGGAGGTCGATGGAGAAAGTGGTTAGTGGTGGCTTTGACCTATTTGAAGGAATCATCGAGCTATCAGCCTGAGGGGATCTTCTAAAACTTAAATGAGGATGGCTCAATGAAGATGGCTAATAAGTCTAGTGTTCCATTCACTTTACCATGTCATTCGAAAGTGTCGTAACATACTACAGCAGGATCGAGATACTCTCGTAAGGTAAAGAACTACCATTAGATACTCGTATTTTCAAACAATGACTTCAAAGCCATTTGAACCCATTATGCAACAAACGATTAGTCGTGAGTCACTGTAGAAACATATGACAGTAATTTGCTCGTATAGCTTAAAACACACAGCGTTAGCCTGTGAGACAACCGTTGGTCTGCTACACGGGCAACCGTGAAAGTGGTTTTTGGGTGGTTCTTCATGTTCGGTTGGGCAAATGATCTGCTAGTCCCAAATCTCCACTTCATAAAATACGATATTCTAACCGAGCTATCAAGAGCACCGGAGGCAGAATAAGCGCTAGGAAAAAAGCAAGCACAGATGTTTACTAGTCATGAAGATCTTTCATCAGCAAATACGAGGGTATTGTCGGCGACTATTGGATCGTTGTGGGTCATTACCCTGCAAAAGACCACGTATTGAATGAGTCGATGCGCTTCATCGAGCTGTGAGGCAAAGGGAAAAGGAGAACCGCCCACATGTTGACTCAACAACCAAATTGATTCTTGTTGCCCGTGTATGACTCAGGACGTGTGAACAGCAACAGTCATATGCCACTCGACTACAGAGCAGTAACATAATCTAACAAAAGCCTAACTGTATCTTTCGTAATAATATATGACTGGAAGATGGCTACCGTATAACTTCCTCGTACCGCCTTTCTCCAATGTATCGAGTCTCTGCATGGCGCGATGGCCGCCATTGGCGGATCCTCCGCGTTAATAAGCCAGATCGGGCCGCTGGCAGCGGCCAACAAAGGCGGATGACCCCGCATCAAAGATGCAGCTCCACCCCCTCAATGGCGCTGGGCTACGTCGGGCAAAATTGATGAGAGCGCGAAATGAAGCGGAACTCGAGACTGCCGGGAGCCTTTTTTTTTCTGCACAAAATTCTCGGATTTTTTTGTATTCCTCCCCGCCCCCAGTCCCTCGGGAGTCCGGCCACGGCACGATAACACGGCGACGCATCCTGGCCGCACGCGACATATTCCCGGCGTATCATTATTCGGCGGCCGTTATGTCTGTCGGAAGTGGCGCGCGGATGCACACCTTCCCGTGGCGAAGACGTGACGACAATGCGGCGGTCTGCAGATAATTGATGATTTGTAACTGCTGGGCCGGGCGCCCGCCAGGAAATGGACGCCGCCTTCCGGCGGCCGCGCGCCGTCGAACGCAGAGAGAGAGAGGGGGTGCCGGACCCGTTTTTTATGCGCCACACCCGACTGCGTCTTACTGGCCGCTTGTTTTATAACTCCGGACGGCGGCTCCTGCTTGGGGCCCCTTTCTATCTGTGTGCATGCGCACTCCCCGGGCGAAATGGCGCGGGAACATCGCGATTAGGCTCGCCGGTCCGAGGGTCGAACGGGTAAGGGCGACGGCGTGCGGCGGGCGAGGCCGTGGGTTGGGGGGATAGGGTAGGGCAGGGTAGGGTAGGGGACGAGCAGGGCCAGAGCCCGCTAATTGTTTTCTGCGGTGCGGCCGCAGGGCTTTGCGGTCGCAGGCCGCAGGACGTGCATTAACGGCCGCTGTCAGCTCTCGGGCCGCAAGCGCACGCCTTGTAGCAGCAGCAGCAGCCGCATTTGCCCCCGTGCGTACACACTGCGACCGGAAAAATACATCCCTGTTCCGGTCCTATGGCAACATAACATACTTCCCAAAATGTTGCTGTTATCTCAGTGGACTCTTTCGTCTGTGCCCTGGTGTTCATATATAAACGGTCAGCGTGTTTGAATTCCATGTTGTGGCGACTAGTCTGTAGACGATGAATAATACGAATAAACTGAGAAAACCACTGCCTGCCACCGTCTCGCTATCATACAGGTAGTAGCATTCACCTGTTAATCTTTCTTCCTGGACCGAAGAGACGTCCTCACGTGGCAGAAGTCTGATTGCCTAATTGATTAATTTAGAGAAAAATGGCATATTATATATGGAAAACTAGAGAATAATGATAGCCCTTAGGAACGTTCATTTCCCCTAGAGAAAGCTCGAGAATAGTGATAGCCAATAAGAGCGATTAAATTTGAATATATATATATTAGCCATTTCCTGTAGGGTTCGCCCATATATGTGTTCAACACATTGCACACACTTCTTCCGCCCTCTCAGATTCCACCTCTGTCACTCTCTCCATCTCATTCTCCTACCTCTGTCCATCTTCTCCTTCCCACTGTCTCTTCATCTCCTTCTCCTCCATCTGCTTCTCCACCTCTTTTTAACCACCTCCTTCTCTCCTTCTACCGAGCGAGGACAACGGTTCAATCCCACGTCCGGCCATCCTGATATAGGTTTTCCGTGATTTCCCTAAATCGCTCCAGGAAAATACCGGGATGGTTCCTTTGAAAGGGCACGGCCGACTTCCTTCCCCGCCCTTCCCTAACCCGACGAGACCGATGACCTCGCTGTCTGGACTCCTTCCCCAAACAACCCAACCCCATCTCTCCTTCTCTCTGTATATCTCCTCCTTCCCATTCTCTGCCCATCCTCTCCACACACCTCTCTCTGTCCATCTCGTCCGCCCCCTCTCCATGATGTCTACCTGTTACTTCTCCACTCTCTCGGATGCCTAAACCTTGAAACGTCTCTGTGAAGTCGTTTCATAAGACGCTTGTCAAATTCGGTACAACTATCTGATTTTAGCTCAAGTCATGAACTCTTCCAGAAAGACTGAGCACTCAAGTAAGGCCTATTGAATATTATATGTGTGTTTTATTGTGGGGTTTCGGTTTTGTTTTGTGGTAAACGCTGAGTTGGTCATCTGTTGGGAGCAGACGATGTTGCTTCTCGTTTGAAGGAGAGCACAGGATGACCAGCTTAGGTTTCCAATACCTGAACAGAGAGGTTTACCCATCTTAGTCGAAGGCTGTATTTGTGTGTGAGGTTGGTGACGGGGGGCTACGCCTCTGGTAGCATCCGCTGCGCGGGGAGCTAGGTAATCTCGAAACAGGAAGCGGCACTCTTCGTTGAACGCTTGGTGCGTACGGGTCGTAGCTCTTAAGGGGGGTTTCAGGTGATAGGAATCAGGTTGAGTTAGGACTTCGATATGTTTAACTGGTGAAATACTTAAGAACTTCAGCTTAACTGAAGCGTGTGAAGCGAGTTATTTTTTAATGATTTTTAATCTTATATTTTGTGGAAATTGATTTCGTCTTTGTGTGTCGATTTTGTGCCACGTGTTTGGTAATCAATGACTGTTCTGATCCACCAAGGCACCGCAATAGGCTTTATTTTAACAGTTTGCTTGTTTAATGAGCTACAATTTCTGCAACAATATATGTTCTCTCGTGCGCTTTCTACAAAGCAGCGCAACAGTTTGAGTCAGAATGCACCACGTGCTCTACTTCGGCCGTTTGCAAGCAGTAGACGCAGTTAGTATGTTAAATAATTATCGCACAGCCTTGTGTATTGGTTAAACCTCTGTCCATAAAAGTGCGTGCGTAATGCAAATCTCAATGAGATATTTTTATGGTGTTAATGCAAAGGAGATGATAGTATAATTGTCTCCCGCCCCCGTCTTCTGTGTTTCTTCTTGCTGTAGTTAAATTGTGCTCTGTTTCATTCTCACGCTATTCTTACTTAAATATTTCGAATCAGGCACCAGTTGTGTGTAGTTAGGATGTGCAACCAAATATTTAGTTACAATAAACAATCTACGTGAAAGATAAATTCTTTGGTGTCGATCCTACCCCCTTACACCAATTTCCAATCCTGAATTAATCAAGTTGCTTCATGCACGACATGGAGTGCTATTTATCTGACTAGTTAAAGAAATTTGCGTACTTGTAATTAAATGTTTAAAGTAATTAAACTGATCATTTTCCAGCTCCGTTTTTTTCTAAATGGTTAGGAAGGGCTTGGGCTGGTGGCGACCCTGAATTCCTGAATTTTTATCATTATTTGTGTGAGAGAAGCAGCTACAAATGCGAGATAACGTATATGGCTCGATGAGCAACGTCGTAAAGATAGTAACACGTTACAACCTCCTCCACTCTCTGTCCTTCTCCTCCTCCCACTCCCTCTGTCCCTACACTCCTTCCCCCTTCTCTCTACCCATCACTTCCTGCCTCCCACTCCATCCCTCTCCCCATCCGTGCTGATACTACTCCAACACATGAGTGTCATGCAGAGCAGCATACAGGTTGGGCGTCGGAAATCCGTTTCTTGCCCTGATGTACAAGCTGCCAGGCAAAGTAGGGCGGTCAGGCAGCTGAAACTCTTCCTACACCAGTGGTTCCCAGCCTGGGGGTAATTACTCCCTGACACGTAAAATGAAATTTTCTGAAGGGTAAAAATGAAATGATTTGATTCTGTGTCAGTCACAAAACTAAATTATTTCCAAAAGATCATTACTATTATCACAATTTTGTAAGTCTAATGTTGTTCATGTAAGTTTTCAATAATTACCTTTTCTCAGTTAGTGGCATTACCTGAGTGGAGATTACAGGTTCTTCATACAGTCCACCCACAGCACACATGTGTTGTGCTTTGTGTCATACATTGTTGATGATAGAAACATATATGTAACAAATGTTAAATAACTCAAGAAAATGTCTTCTCCAAGTTGTAGATGATACCTGCAGTCGTCTATAAATTGTTTCATTACTCGCTTCAAAACAGATAAATGAAATAATTGACAGCACTACAAAGCAGTATCTACATAAGGCTGTACACAATATTACTACACACGTTATAGGCCTTTTATCAGACCACGCGAAGCATTCATGACTACTTGTTCTTTCTGTTCTTCCGGTACTCCTTTTCGCTAAAGGCCCTCTTCCTTTCTCCCACCCGCTTTGACCTTTGGGATTTAGGTGTTGTTTTCTCTGACATCACTTCCCATTTGTACACCTTGTGTCTATAGATAACTTTGTCCATGACGTCCGCTGAATCTATCTGAGCTCTTTCCAGATCAGTTTTGACTTGTGTCATCCAGGGTGTAGTGATCTTGAGTCTCTGGATGTACCTGAGGATTCTGTTGGTGAGTTTGGTCTGTGGGAGCCTGCTTATGTGCCCATAAAATTTTAGTCGCCTCTTTCTAATGTACGCAGCGATGTTGGAGAACTTCTCTGTGGTGTCCCTGGAGTGAAGCCTATATCCATCGTCCGTGAGTTTTGGCCCAATAATTTTCCTAACGATTTTTCTTTCCTGTGTGAGAATGTTCTCAAGGTTGGCCTTTGTGTGTCTCAGTGTCTCACTGGCGTGTAGCACTCAGGTTTGATTACAGTGTTGTAGCGACGAATTTTGGTGCAGGTAGACAGACATTTCTTGTCGTAAATACCCTGTGTTTTGTATAAGGCTCTCTTCATTTTCAATAACCTAGTGTTCTGGGCAATTTTCTCCTTTCCTATCGGTTCGAGCACTTCACCTAGGTAGTTAAAGTGCGTGACCTGTTGGTCTTGCCATACTTTGTCTTCAAATTTGGGATGTTTAATTTCGTGCGGAATAACTCAGTTTTCTGAAAGGAAATCTGTAGCCCTACTTTTTCTGCACACTCTTTGAGTACTTCTGTCTGTCTGATTGCTGTAGTTTCGTTACGCTCGTATGTGTGAGTAGTGCTAGATCGTCTGCGAAGGCTAGACAGCCGATCTCCATCTTGTCCTTGGGTCGTCCAAGTCACACTGCCTTCCAATGGCCTTGTATTTGCAGGTCTTTCTCCAGTTCCCTGACGACCTTATTCAGCACTGCCAATTTGTGCCAGTTGAGAAGTAAGAGGTCGCGCAATCTAGTGATTCACAAACAGTGAGTATAGGGCACACGTCTGGTCTTGTTTGATTTTAAATGGTGTTGCAGCGTGCTGGTCAAGCAAGTGCCGCCATGGAGAGGAGTAATGCAGGGTAAGTATATTTTATAGAAAGTGTCTACCCTCAATGTGGATAGTTATGCACTGTAAATTGCTTCATCATTCATACACACACACACACACACACACACACACACACACACACACACACACACACACACACACACTCACTCACTTACTCACTCACACAAACAAACACAAACACACTAAATATCATTAATCTCTCACGCAGAAGGAAGTCGTTTTATCATCTTAAAGTCTACAGGGTGAAAAGTATTTAAACCGACAAACTCTGGGAGGTTGTAGGGGACAGCAAAACAAAAAATTTCCCTAATGTCATTTTTTTCCTATGAGGATTATTCAAACCGGTGGAGACCGTATTACGCTCTTCAATTGTTAGAGGCCGTATTGGTTCAAATCGTTCAAATGGCTCTGAGCACTGTGGGACTTAACATCTGAGGTCATCAGTCCGCTAGAACTTAGAACTACTTAAACCTAACTAACCTATGGACATCACACACATCCATGCCCGAGGCAGGATTCGAACCTGCGACCGTAGCGATCGCGTGGTTCCAGACTGAAGCGCCTAGAACCGCTCCGCCACGCCGGGCGGCTGGAGGCCGTGTTACGATCTTCAGTTGTTAGAGGGCGTTTGACGCTCTTCAGTTGTAGGCAACTGCTGTCCACCAGCGTAGTAGTGCATTGTCTCTGTTTACTAACGGAGCGATACACCTGTGAGTACACTGATATGGTTGGTGCGTACTACGTAGCGCACCACAACGAACGAGCTGCACAGCGGGTTTATCAATAACAATATCTTAATCGCCGTATCCCGCATCATACGACCTTTGCTGCTGTGTACCAACGTCTGCGTGAGACCGGGTCATTTAGCAGATTACCTGGACAGGGACGCCGTCACACGGTAACAAAGCTGCAATTTGAGGAAGCTGTCTTGCAGCATGTGGAGCGGGATCCTTCAATCTTCACTCGTGCAAGTGCAAGTAACATGGGGACGAATCAGACGAATGTAAGAACAGTCCTTCTAGAGCAATTGTTACGTCCATTTCACTTACAGCGTGTCCACAACCTGGAACCAGTTGATTATCCACCCAAAGCACAGTTTTCGCAGTGATACCTGGAACAGTTTGAAATGCATCCTATTGTGTCGTTTACCGATGGAGCAACGTTCGGGCGTGATGGAATGTCCAACATGCACAATTCGCATGTTTGGAATGAGGATAACCCACATGCCACAGTTACTAGCGCCCATCACGTACGGTTCATCGTTAATGTGTGGGTCGGTGTTGTTCGGGACTGTTTAATTGGGCCGTATCTGCTAACTAGACCATTAAATGGCAGGTACTATTACAATTTTCTCCCCAGAGCATTGCCAGGATTGCTGGAAGACGCCCTGCTCCCTGCAAGACAACGCATGTGGCTCCAACATGACGGGGGGCCGACACATTTCAGTCGTCGCGTCCGTCGATTCCTGGACCGACGGTTCCCAGAAACGAGGATTGGCAGAGGTGGTCCTGTACCATGGCCTGCTCGATCCCCAGATATGTCCCCTCTGGACTCTTTTGTGTGGGGAGAGATGCACAACCTTGTTTACGCAACTCCTGTTGCACCAGAAGAGGATCTGGTTGCCCCGATAATAGCAGCAGTAGGAACAATTCAGGATACTCCTGGGGTTTTTGCCCGTGTCAGATGGAACATGATCCGACGGTGTAACCTTTGTTTACGTGTCAATAGAGGCATTTTTGAATATCTACCGTAATTGAAATTGAGTTGTGTTAATGTGTTGTTTCTTGGTCATAAAAAAATGGAAAAGTGTTTGTTGGCTTAATTAATTTGCCGCCAGAGAAATCTTTCTCTACCGATTTAAATACTCCTCTTAAGAAAAAATGAGATTAGGGAAAAATATTTGTTTTTATGTCCCCTAAAACCTCCCAGAGTTTGTCGGTTTAAATACTTTTCACCCTGTTTAGCCATAGTGAGTGGGATAGCAAACTTTCAGGGTGGATGTAAGTCACACATTGGACATATAGTCCTGCATTATAGTATTAAGAGCGTTGCAGTCTGCTTGAACAATGTTTCAGAAACCACATGGCTTTATAATGTGTTTAAATGCTGAACCATGCAGGCTAAGGAGTATGTGTGTTTATGTTCTACGATCATTTCGTTATTGCCAATACCTTCTTGTACTGTTCCCAGACACCAGAACAATGCTTCAGAATTGATAGAACAGTTGGTTTATGCAAAATGCTTCAAACTCTGACCGTCTAGAGCTCCACCATGCATTAACCAAACGTTTCTTTTTAACTCTGTGTTACGTTATCACAACACTTTTATATTTACTATGCATCAATAAGGGGTGGTAATCTCCTTGGCATGCATGCATCTAGAGAGATCTTGTCCATGGGTGTCATGAGTAAGACTGGCGTGGAACAGTCTTTGCTGAACTGCAGTTATGGACTCAGTTCACGGTGTTCCTTCATGAGACGTTGAACGTGGTGGGTACAGTACCCTCAGTTGTAGATTAAATCGGCGATGGTGTTGCAGGGACGGTTGGTCAATGACAGTGTGGGGAGATCTTTCAACCTCCATCTTTATGCTATGAATGCGTGAATGCTCTGTGACTAATAGGGAATGATGGGCAGAATAAAATCATAAATCTGGACGGGGTGGAGAAGAGAATGAAACATCCTACACCTTCCGTAGACCTACAGGTCTCAGCAGGAGTAGTTCGGGACCAATGTACCAGAATTCTAAGTGACTTACTTCCCCAAGCATAACAGTGCAACTGAGAGACAGAACGCAGTTAGCGCTGGATGTCTTCAGCCAGTTGACGATGTTGATCATCCATTTTAGCATAAGGAAAGTGACTACCTAGTCTGTAGGAAGTATGCAGAGTGGTCACAGAAGTGTCTGTAATGGTTACCTGGCAAGTGTAATCCGACAGCAGAAAAAAAATACTCTTTATGCAAAGGGACTCTCAGGGTCAATTTAATTTATTACAGTATCAATTTGATATTAATGACTTGCCGTCAGGTGGGTAGAAGCGAAAGCGAGAGTACCACCGATATGATTCAAGAGTTGGAGCAGTAATCAGGCGTTTTTTCGTTGTGGAGAGATCTTTTAAGGGAATTTCAATCTCCCACTCGCACAGAGAGAAATGATCATCATAATGAAATCAGCTATACTATCGAATTTATAAAGTGATTCTTGGTATAAAACTGATCTTTACAACTTCTCTGTGCTGTTATCTTGAGAGACTTCGTATGTGACGAGACATTTGTTTACTTTAAGAGTGTATGAAGGTGAGGAGGCATTCTGTGATAGAGATAGAGCATGCTCTTAGCACTCTGTCATGAGCCAAAAATGAGTTTAATATCCTAGTCCTGTGATGCAGGAGGTGGCAGAAAAGAACAGATTTTCTACCTGATGAGAAAATACTTAGAGGAGATATAGCCTATGCCATATTGTTGCACAGGATTTTCAGAACAAGTAACGATACTTTAGCGATGGGAAAAAGCGTGTATAATCATTTCTTCTATCTTCGAAAATAACTCGCATAAAAGGAAGGACTCTACATTTCGTGTAAGAAATTCAAAGTATATTGACGAAACAACTTCCCCCATTACGGATTTTTTAAATTGAGGAGTCTATGTCAGAGGTGGTCTCTAGTTGATTGATCCAAGTCGTTCCACGTTGTGCCATTGTCAGTAGCAGGAGTGGTCACGAGGGAGTCAGGCGAACTGAAGTCTAGGCTTAAGGCAGTTTGTCGGCTGGCCAGCTCTTCGTACACAATACACTTGACAGATGGCGATGGACTAGACTGCAGGTGACTGGTCAGTTTTCTTTTTCGCCACGTTCAAGTAATATAATGAGCATTACACTTATAAGGAATATCATATGGTATACATCCCATGTTTCTGTTGGCTAGGATGTGACTTGCAACTTGTAAATAGATATAAGTTGTTTCATTAATAAATGATGTTGCTACAGAAGAACTGCATATAGGGGCAGGGTGTTACAGGCACGGTGGAACAGTGCATTGCTGTCCTAATATTGTTATTCACACTTATGTTCCTCCCAGCAGCAGGTATTCACTTGCAGATCTGTACTTCAGTGATAGCTTGCTGTTCTAATATAATAATAATAATAATTATTATTATTATTATTATTTCCCTTCTCAGACATTATGTCTGGTTAAAAATGGAAAGTGACACGGACCTTGAACAAGCGTGACTTCCTTTTAACTGTACGGTATATGTTACATTGCATTTAGGAACTTTCAGGTAATTGAACATGCATCAATAATTACAGATTTCTGTAGTTGTATATATAAGTTTGGATGTAGCCGTATTGCGTTGATGTACTGGTGGATATTGTGTGATATGACTCCTGTAGTTGATAGTATAATTGGTATAATGTCAACTTTATCCTGATGCCACATGTCCTTGACTTCCTCAGCCAGTTGGATGTATTTTTCAATTTTTTCCCCTGTTTTCTTCTGTATATTTGTTGTATTGGGTATGGATATTTCGATTAGTAGTGTTTATTTCTTCTTTTTATTGGTGAGTATGATGTCAGGTTTGTTATGTGGTGTTGTTTTATCTGTTATAATGGTTCTGTTCCAATATAATTTGTATTCACCATTCTCCAGTACATTTTGTGGTGCATATTTGTAGGTGGGAACGTGTTGTTTTATGAGTTTATGTTGTATGGCAAGTTGTTGATGTATTATTTTTGCTACATTGTCATGTCTTCTGGGGTATTCTGTATTTGCTAGTATTGTACATCCGCTTGTGATGTGATCTATTGTTTCTATTTGTTGTTTGCAAAGTCTGCATTTATCTGTTGTGATATTGGGATCTTTAAAAATATGCTTGCTGTAATATCTGGTGTTTATTGTTTGATTCTGTATTGCAATCATGAATCCTTCCATCTCACTGTATATATTGCCTTTTCTTAGCCATGTGTTGGATGCGTCTTGATCGATGTGTGGCTGTGTTAGATGATATGGGTGCTTTCCATGTAGTGTTTTCTTTTTCCAATTTACTTTCTTCGTATCTGTTGATGTTATGTGATCTAAAGGGTTGTAGAAGTGGTTATGAAATTGCAGTGGTGTAGCCGATGTATTTATATGAGTGATTGCTTTGCGTATTTTGCTAGTTTTTGCTCGTTCTATAAAGAATTTTCTTAAATTGTTACCTGTCCATAATGTAGATTTTTTATGTCGATAAATCCCCTTCCTCCCTCCTTTCTGCTAAATGTGAATCTTTCTGTTGCTGAATGTATGTGATGTATTCTATATTTGTGGCATTGTGATCGTGTAAGTGTATTGAGTGCTTCTAGGTCTGTGTTACTCCATTTCACTACTCCAAATGAGTAGGTCAATATTGGTATAGCATAAGTATTTATAGCTTTTGTCTTGCTTCTTGCTGTCAGTTCTGTTTTCAGTACTTTTGTTAGTCTTTGTCTATATTTTTCTTTTAGTTCTTCTTTAATATTTGTATTATCTATTCCTATTTTTGGTCTGTATCCTAGATATTTATAGGCATTTATAGGCATCTGTTTTTTCCATCGCTTCTATGCAGTCGCTGTGTTTATCCAATACGTAATCTTCTTGTTTAGTGTGTTTTCCCTTGACTATGCTATTTTTCTTACATTTGTCTGTTCCAAAAGCCATATCATTGCTGAATACTTCTGTTATCTTTAGAAATTGGTTGAGTTGTTGATTTGTTGCTGCCAGTAGTTTTAGATCATCCATGTATAGCAAATGAGTGATTTTGTGTTGATATGTTCCAGTAATATTATATCCATAATTTGTATTATTTAGCATGTTGGATAGTGGGTTCAGAGCAAGGCAGAACCAGAAAGGACTTAATGAGTCGCCTTGGTACATTCCACGCTTAATCTGTATTGGCTGTGATGTGATATTATTTGAATTTGTTTGGATATTAAGTGTGGTTTTCCAATTTTTCATTACTATGTTTAGGAACTGTATCAATTTAGGATCTACTTGCTATATCTCCAATATCTGTAGTAACCATGATTGGGGTACACTATCAAAAGCTTTTTGGCAATCAATGTATGCGTAGTGTAGCGACCTTTGTTTAGTTTTAGCTTGATATGTCACCTCTGAATCTATTATCAGTTGCTCTTTAGATCCTCATGCTCCTTTGCAACAGCCTTTTTGTTCTTCATTTATAATTTTGTTCTGTGTTGTATGTGTCATTAATTTCTCTGTAATGACTGAAGTGAATATTTTGTATATTGTTGGTAGGATGTTATGGGGCGATATTTAGCTGGGTTTGCTGTGTCTGCTTGATATTTAGGTTTCAGATAAGTTATTGCATGTGTAAGTGTATCAGGGAATGTGTATGGGTCTGCAGTGTAACTGTTAAATAATTTAGTTAGATGTGAATGTGTTGAGGTCAACTTCTTTAGCCAGAAATTTGCTATTTTATCTTTTCCAGGGGCTTTCCAGTTGTGCATAGAATTAATTGCTCGGGTGACTTCATGTTGCAAGATTATCACTTCAGGCATTTGTGGTATCATCTTGTATGTGTCTGTTTCTGCTTGTATCCACCGTGCATGTCTGTTATGTTGTTCCGGGTTTGACCATATGTTGCTCCAGAAGTGTTCCATGTCTGTTATGTTTGGTGGATTGTCTATTTTGATGTGTGTGTTATCTATTGTCTGGTAAAATTTCTTTTGGTTTGTGTTGAATGTTTGGTTTTGTTTCCTTTTACTTTCACTTTTTTTGTATCTTCTAAGTCGTTTGGCCAATGCTTGTAATTTTTGCTTCTTTTCATCTAATTGCTCTATCGCTTCTTGTTGTGAAATTTTACAGAACCTTTTTCGTTTTTTGTATGATATTTCATTTCTTATAAATTGTGTTAGCTGTCCGATATCTTTTCTCAGTTTTTCTATTCTGATCTGTAGCCTATGTTGCCATGCTGGTTTTGTGGGTTTCTTCTGTGTGTTGGTTGGTTCTGATCTCTGCCTAGCGTGTATATTCAGTGTAGTGAGTTCTCCTATATAAACCAGTAGTTGTAACTCTTCCATAGTTGTATTTTCATTTATTTTGTTGTGAATGATTGTGTTGATAGTTGTTATTGTTGTTTCGACTTGTGGGTTATTTGGTGGTCTATGCAAGAATGATCTAATGTATGTATTTGTGTCTTTGTATTCTATATACGTCAGCTGAAATTTTTCTTCTATATCTAACATGTGTGTCACTTCGTGTTTTATTTGTGCTTGTTCTTGTGGCTGTCTTAAGATTTCGTTTTCCTCTGATTGTTTAATTGATGTGTGTTGTTCTTTGTTTGTTTGCTCTGTGATGTTTGAGTCCATTGCTGTATTTTCTTCTTCTTCTGATTGCACATTATTTTGTTCCAGTATTTGTTGTACTTGTTGTTTGATGTTTTCTAATTCTGACTGGGGTATCTTCTTATTTTTGGTTATTACACGGATCTGATCAGCTAGTCGATGTTCTGTTAAAAATTTTAACTCTGGATATCTGGTAATAAATGTTGTGTATACTGATGACCTGTATCCAGTTGTGTTGGTTCCTAAGTTTGTTGCTTGGTAATAACAGAACATGAGGTGTCAGTTAACTTCATCTGACCATCTCATACTCTGTCTTTGTTTTCCTTCTAGAGTGGTTGCAGGAAGCATATCCTGCAAAACACCTCTATTTGGATTTAAATCATTTTCCGTGTGGCTAGCAGTGTTGTTACCATTGTGGACGGGCATAGGGTTGAAGCGTCGTCCCCGACCATGACAACACTTGTCCGAAGCTTCTTCTTCTTCTTATTATTATTATCATTATACTTATTATTATTATTATTATTATTATTATTATTATTATTATTATTATTACCCAGCCTTCCCAATAGGGCTTTTGGCTAGACTGGCTGGAGCAACTCTCTAGTGCTAGAGTAGTAAAGAAACTATCCACTCTACATCCAACAATTATTGATGAAATTGGACAGAGCTACTGTCTAGTAGCAACTTCCCCAGTTCAATACATTTTTTAAAATAAAGAATATTCCACATTACATACAAAATAAAGACTCATCTCCACTCTATCCAGCAGCCCAGCACAGACTGAATCCTTTTCCTACCAATTTGAAGAGGAGGGGGCAAGTGAGAGAGGAGTGGGGAGTGTTGGACGGCCAACCACGCGTTCTGGCGATGGATTTGTGAACTAGGTCAGTTGGTCTACGAACCTCAAGGTGAACGCACAAAATTTTATATTCCCACCGGTAAATTTGAATTTCCCAACATTTTTAAATTTCCCGCCAAAATTTCAATTTCCAGCCATTTCCAGGGGAGACAGGAGGGGATTGGATGGGAGCAGGAGAGGGTAATTGACCCATATGCCAGCTGGGGAAAACCCCTGTTGCCCTACTACTGCCTATTTGACAGAACGTAGAGAATACTGCAGTTAAGTGAGGTCTCTGGGTTAGTATAGCAGTGGAAAAAGCAACGAATCCAGTTGGTTTGTAAAAAATAGCTTCATTTACCTGGAACATTACAGAACTAACGTTCACATTCAGAAGGCGAAAGTTCGTAAGAAAGTGTCAGTATTAAATTGTCGTTGGATGTATGTGAAATACGATCTTCGTCAGTGTAACTTGTGATCTGACAAAGAGTGGGTAAGTCGCCTTAGATATGTACTGCTGGCTGAATAAAGAGGTCATCCTACGTTAAGAAGATCGTACCACTTCAATCACAACCGCAATCGATGAACGATAGCCACATAACGAGAGTTCAGAATCTTAACCATTTCGATAATGGGGTGGCGACATGCAAACATAGTCTACATTTGGCGGTAGTATCGCTCACACAATGCATACAAGGGCAGTGCGTTGGTGGAACTGTCATTTGTAATCAGGTGATTAATGAGAAAATGTTCCTGATGCGGTTATGGCCGAGCGACGCGAATTAACTGACTTTCAACGCGGACATTCGATTTCGGAAATATTTAGAGAATTCAGTATTCCGAAATCCACAGTGTCAAAGAGTATGCCGAGAATATCACATTTCAGGCGTTACCTCTCACCACGGACGACCAACTGGCCAACTTCCCTTAACGACCGAGAGCAGCGGCGTTTGTGTAGTTGTCAGTAGTAACAGACAAGAAATTCTGCTTGAAATAATCGAAGAAATCAATTTGGGACCTACGATAAACGCATCCGTTAAGACAGTGGGGCGAAATTTGTGTTGATGGGCTATGGCAGCAGATGACCGATGTGAGTGCCTTTTCTAACAGCACGACGTCGTCTGCATCGCCTCTCTTGGGCTCGTGATGATATCGATTGGACGATAGACAACTGGAAAAAGGTGACCTGGTCACATGAGTCCTGATTTCAATTGGTAAGAGTTGACGGTCGTCATGGACCCAAGTCGTCATAAGGGCTCTGTGAAAGCTGTTTGTGGATCCATAATAGTGTGGGCTGTGTTTACATGGTAGGGGGTGCATGCTCTGGTCCAAGAGATCCGATCATTGACTGGAATTTGTATATTTAGCTTCTTGGAGACCTTTAGCAGCCGCTCATGGGCTTCATGTTCCCCAACAATGATGGAATTTTACGGATGACAATGCGCTGTGTCACTGCGCCACGATTCTTGGTTTCTATGAAGAACATTCTGGACAATGCGAGGGAATGGTTTGGCCACCCTGAGCATCCCACATGAATACCATCGAACGTTTATGGGACATAATCGAGAGATCAATTCGTGCACAAAATCCTGCACCGGAAGCTTTTTTTGCAATTATGGACGGCTATAGAAGCATCATGGCTCAATATTTCTGCAGGGGACTTCCAACGACTTGTCGAGTCCATGGCACGTCGAGCTGCTGCTCTAGGCTGGGCAAAAGAAGGTCCGACAAGATATTAGGAGGTCCGCATGATTTTTGTCACCTCAGTGTGTATCAGTCAGTAGGCTTCCGTGAGCACTGTGTGCCAAGCGTGGTACGATTTGGCCTAGGATTCTCAAGGCGGCGTTACTTCCTGTGGATGGTCGTTGGGTAGTGCCGCATGGACTCTGTGCCAGACTAAGCAGTTAACTGCCGGCGCAGAGGGCCGGGAGTGGTAACGAGTGTGAATGGTGCTATCGGTCACCCATAGGAGCTTGGCTGCAACACAACAGGGACCATGTTCATGTGTACTATCCCTCGCGCGTGGCAATATTGTGGGCCTGCTGAGCTGGATAGACTTGATGAACCTGGACCAGTAGCTCGTGCATATTGGCCGTAGTGTATTGGCTATCGATTGCATGGGATAGGTAGGGAAATATGCTATGTACGTGACATGCATGTGTCAAGCAGTATGATATATGCTTAAGCGGTACTGTAATTTGGCTTTGCTAAAATTGGCATTTTTTAATTATGGCCTTCAAATTGTGCTGAATTAGACGGTTATGTTGAGGCGTCTGCCCGCAGATTATTATGTTTGCTATCGAGGAGACAGCTCTTGTACTTGTTGTATGTTACAGTAGGTGGACAAAAGGTTTGCTACATCTTTTCATTGTGTGTACGTTAATATTAAAGGGGAAGTTATTCTGCTTGTGTGCACGATGAGCAGCTGATGTTATTGATAGAATAAAGCACCGTTGTTTTCTGTTTCTAATACTGATTGTTTCAGGTTAGTTTCTATGGTATTTTCTCATGCTTGTATGTGCGGATGTGAACTGAAGATCGTGTACCAAGTTGTGTGTTTATGACAATGTATTGAAACAGCAGAAAACCCGTGGGCCTTTAAAATGGAAGGTATTGTTCTTAATTGTTACAGTATGCGTGGTAAATGTTTGATCTTTTAACGTCAATATTTTTCCGAATTCCCTTGCTCCGGCTTAATCTTTAGTAGTGCTCTTGTTCTCATCATGATTTAAATGTCATTTATTCTGAGTTTTTTATTAATAACTATTAAGATATTATACAGGAAGCAATGTGCTTATGAATCTGATGATGGCAGCCAGCTCTTCTGATCAAGTCAGTTTTGTATCTCAGTGGTGTTATTTCTTTATGGTATGAAAAAATGAACAGATATTGTTTTTATCAAGTTCCAACATAGTGTAGGAGTGAAGGCCAGGAAGTTGGAGTACCAAATTTTCTTTGTGTTGAGATGTGTGTGTCAGTGGAAGTATGTTAATACCTACAACTAAGGCTGAGGTTTGAGAATGGACAATGTAGTCAACAAAAATTAATTTGAAAAACAAGTGTGACTGAAACTGTAAAATTATAACATTGTTTCCTTAAACCAGACTCAATGCATCGACTTCACCACTATCATCCGACGGGTTGAACCTCATGTAAGAATAGTTATTCAAAGTAAAATCTTGTGCGATGTAATATCACATCAAATTCTTCTTTAAATTTCTCTTTCAGTTGTCCACGTTTCAGTCCCTCAGCTGACATCTGCTGAATTCTCTTGGATGTACCGATTGACCGGAACACACTATTCTTCAAGATCATCCCGAAAGAGCAGTCGAAATGTCAACTACTGAAGAAGAAATTTGCAGAGGAACATGGCGCGACCTGACGACCCAGAAGATTTAAATTCACCTTCAACATGTTACCTGACACCCAACAATGAAATCTCTGTTGCTAGTGATGTACCTATCAAATGAGATATATTACCAAGAAACTATCTACAATTCAGGTAACCTGCTATTTCTAATATATTGTAAGCTACTGAATTTCTTTTTAATACATAAGTTTCATGCAGATTGAGTTCATTTCGAAGCACCAACTCAATGTGTAGATCAGTCTCTGCAAGGAATACGATGCTGTAGGATATGGGGCGAGGTAAAAGTGGAGAGAAGAAGTTAGTAGAGAAAGACGAAGATGTTGTATCAACTAAGCCGTTGGTAAAATACCTGCGGACTTTATACAGTTTCCGCAGTAGCGTCTACAGCCTTCAACCTGGTCGTCTGATAAGAAATACCAGACAGAAGTAATAATTACCGCTTTCGTAGCAAATAACCCAATTTATTTTGCGCCGAAATATACGTTCTGTTAGATTTTAGGGCCTGACAAGCCAAGGATTTATTCTAGCCGGAAAGTTGCCGCTTCTGCGTTGGTAGCGACAATTGCGAGATGACAAATCGTGTGTAACACGGAATCCCTGTTTTTACGGCTGCATTAATGTAATCCTCTTATCTCAGGCCGTGGGGATTTTTGGGGAGGTCACGGACGCAAATAGCGCAACACGGTCGGCGGATCCCTGGGGCGCGGCACGGTGTTATGACGTGATAGATGATGGCCGTGATCGATAGTCGACGGGGCGGCGGCAGCGGCAGCGCGAGCGGGCCGTTTCTTTTATTGGGGGCCGACTGAAGTATCCGCGCGGCCGGTGTTTTTACAGCGGGATTTTCTTCACACCCCGTGGCTGGCCGGTCGCCTCGTGGGACGCGAGAGCCTCATGCATGTTAATGTTGGCAGCCCTCCGGAAATGCCACCACTGATACGGACTTTGATTAGCTCTAAACAAGCCTCATTCCACGGAGCATAAAATGCAGCGCTCTTTATGGGATATACTCGCAAACGTTGTGGAATATTTTACGCTACAGTGATTAAATATTTATGAGCATTTTTCGTCCGCTTCTAGCCAACATAGGCGTGCAGCGGAGCCGCAGGACAGGAAAATATTTTCAAAGTTCCCGAAAATACAAGAACGCAGCTCGCTAAACTCTTCGTTAATGCGTAACAAACTTCTCTCTCGCATTTTCTATTTTCCGTAAGGAACATTTCTCAAATGCCTGGTATGTTGGGCAGAACAGTAAAGTGATGATTCGCGAAGAAGGGGCTCCGGTGTTAATCAAAGAGAGTGAAATGAAAGGGGTGGAAAGAAATCTAAGAGACTGAAACTGAATTAACAACCGAATGTCATGAATCCAGTAACTGTCCACTGCAACATGCTCCGTCCACGTTCATTCATTCATTCTTTTTTTTCCCCTTCTGTGTTACCGTAGATAATATTTAGCCTAATGGAACTGCAGAGCATAGGAGGGTCCTATGTGTGTTCTACCATATCAAAGTAGTACACTGAGATGATATGATTCACCAACCTGCTATCTTATAAATATGTCGTTGTCTCAGCGCAGATGTAGTAATCAGATGGTCAACCCGTTGTTCTTGAGGTGAGGCTGTAAAGGACTAGTGTTTTGGCTAAGGCTCTCACTTCTAATGAATTGTCAACTTCCAATTTTAGGATTACAGCTGTGAGACGAATAGCGTAGGAGACAAAACATCAAACTGCAGACAACGTATTGTACGAGGGGCGTTCAATAAGTAATCAAGCTCGTCCTTTTTTTCTGAAAGCACAGTGGTTTTGATCAGGATTCCATTACATCATAACATTGCTCACTTCTTTGGATACAAAAATCTATTTTTCAACACAATCTCCTTTCAAGGAGACGGTCTTACGCCACCTTACTGGGAGGACCTGTATCCCGCACGGTACCACTCTACTGGTCGACGTCGGTTCGAAGCGATGAACCCGTATACATCGCCTGTGACGATGTTCGACAAAAAACTGTCGCGGTCAGCCTCGTACCGCGCAAGCAGTTCCGCGCGTGAAACCTTCGTTGCTCTTTATGATCTGCTTAGGCAGCGAGCAACCCAGCGAGTACACAACTTTGAGCAACCCACGTGGTGGAAGAGTGTGTCATAACTACCGACAGAGAAATTCAGTTGAGCAGCGAGGTGTTCTACTGTGATCCTTCGATCACTTCGAATGACGTTCCAACACTGCAGGAGTCACAGCTGTGTGCGATCGGCCTGCATGAGGGAGATCGAGCTGATTTGCGCAACCCTGTTACGGCGATTAAAGATGCCTCGCCCAACGACTGATCGTGCTTTTGTTCACTGCCAGGTCTCCATAGGCATTCTGAAAGCGCCTAAAAATATCTGCGATGCTCTGGTTCTCCTCCAAAAGAAACTCAAAAACAGCTCTCTGCTTGCAATGCACCTCTGTTACAGACGCCATTTTGAAGAAAACGTTTAGTGCCGCCACATGTTTGAATATGACCCAGGAGAGTGGAAATGAACAATGGCAAATGCAATTATGTTATATACACTGAAGCAAAAAAAAAAAAAAAAAAAAAAAGAAACTGGTATAGGCATGCGTATTCAAATGCAGAGATACGTAAACAGGCAGAATAAGAAGCTGAGTTCGGCAACGCGTATATAAGACAAGTGTCTGACGCAGCTGTCAGATAGGTTACTGCTGTTTCAATGGCATGTTATCAAGATTTAACTGATTTTGAACGTGGTGCTATAGTCGGCGCACATGGGACACGGTATCTCCGAGGTAGCGATATTGTGAAGATTTTCCCATACGACCACTTCAAGAGTGTACCCTGCATATCAGAAATCAGGTAAAACATCAAAACTCCGACATCGCTGCTGCCGGAAAGAGATCCTGCAAGAACGGGATCAGTGACGACTGAAGAGAATCGTTCAGTGTGACAGATGTGTAACCTTTCCGCAAATTGCTGTAGATTTCAATGCTGGGACGCCAGCAAGTGTCAGCGTGCGAACGATTCAACGAAACATCATCGATATGGGCTTTCGGTGTCGAAGGCCCCTTCTTGTACCCTTGCTGACTGCATCACACAAGGCTTTACGCCTCGCCTGGACCCGTCAACACCGACATTGGACGTTGATGACCGGAAACAAGTTTCCTGGTCGGATGACTCTCGTTTCAAATCGTATCGAGTGGATGGACGTGTACGGGTGTGGAGACAACCTCATGAATCCATGAGCCCTGCATGTCAGCAGGGGACTATATTTGTTTCAAGGTCCTATACGTTGGGAAATTAAAACCACAGTGAATATCCGACGCAGCTTCGCGCAGATGTGTTGTGCAGTGAGTCTAGTACGCCCGTCGATCGCGCCATGTCGCACTTTTCAGTTCTGAGCGCACAGGAAGCACGTGATGCTGCCTATCTATAGACCCCCCTGCCATGAGTGAAGTGCGTGCTGTGATCCAATTTCGTCATGCTGAAGGGTTCCGCGTGCTTTCATGCAGGTCACTTACGTGAGAACAATGAGCGGCAGTGGTGCAGGAATTCTGAAGCAGTTCGTATAGGCATTCAAGATGCAGGCGGTAAGGTTAGGAAGCGAGTGTTAACCGACGATCGTGTTCAGCGAGAAGATCAGGCGATTCGAGAAAAGACGGGAATTCAGAGTAAGTGACGAGGAATGTTGTCACCGGCATTGTTCTTTTTGATGACAATGCTCGGTCACACAATGCAGCTGCAACGAAGTTGCTCCTGCAGTGTTTTCGAAAGGAAGGGTTTGATCACTCACCATACAGCCCGATCTTGGCTGCCTCTGATTTTCATCTCGTGGCTCACAGGGCGCAGACAACGAGCTGCTGACCAGCGTGGAGAATTGGCGGGAATTACGGACGACTGCCTTTTATGAGGAGGTAGAACATACCTACACTATGTAATAAAAAGTATCCTGACACCCCCAAAACACACGTTTTTCGTATTAGGTGCATTGTGCTGCCACCTACTGCCAGGTACTCCATATCAGTGACCTCAGTAGTCAACAGACATCGTGAGACAGTGGAATGGGGCGCTCCGCGGAACTCACGGACTTCGAATGTGATCAGGTGATTGTATGTCACTTGTGTCATACGTCTGTGCGCGAGATTTCTACACTCCTAAACATCCCTAGGTCCACCGTTCCCGATGTGCTAGTGAAGTGCAAACGTGAAGGAACACGCACAGCACAAAAACGTACAGACCGGCCTCGTCTGTTGACTGACCGAGACCGCCGACAGTTGAAGAGGGTCGTATGTGTAATAGGCAGACATCTATCCAGACCATCACATAGGAATTCCAAACTGCATCAGGATCCACTGCAAGTACTACGATAGTTAGACTGGACGTGTGTAAAATTGGATTTCATAAAAAAAAAATAAAAAAAATAAAAAAACATGTTTCAAATGGCTCTGAGCACTTTGGGACTTAACATCTGAGGTCATCAGTCCCCTAGAACTTAGAACTACTTAAACCTTACCAACCTAAGGACATCACACACATCCATGCCCGAGGCAGGATTCGAACCTGCGACCGTAGCGGTCGCGCGGTTCCAGACTGATGGATTTCATAGTCGAAAGTTTTCTCATAGGCCACACTTGACGCCGGTAAATGCCAAACGACGCTTCGCTTGGTGTAAGGAGGGTAAACATTGGACGACTGAACAGTGGAAAAACGTTGTGTGGAGTGACGAACCATGGTAGACAATGTGGCGATCCTATGACATGATGTGTTTATGGCGAATGCTCATTGAACGTCATCTGCCAGCGTGAGTACTGCCAACAGAAAAATTCGGAGGCGGTGGTGTTATGGTGTGGTCGTGTTTTTCATGGAGGGGGGCTTGCACCCCTTGTTGTTTTACGTGGCACTATCATAGCACAGGCCTAGATTGATGTTTTAAGCACCTTCTTGCTTCCCACTGTTGAACAGCAATTCGGGGATGATGATAGCATCTTTCAACACGATCGGGCACGTGTTCATAATGCACGGCCTGTGGCGGAGTGGTTACACGAGAATAACATCCCTGTAATGGACTGCCCTGCACGGGTTCCTGACTTGAAGCCTATAGAACACCTTTGGGATGTTTTGGAACGTCGACTTCGTGCCAGGCCTCACCGGCAGACATCGATACCTCTCCTCAGTGCAGCGCTACGTGAAGAACGGGCTGCCATTTCCCAAGAAACCTCCCGGCACTTGATTGAACGTATACCTGCGAAAGTGGAAGCTGGGTCAACACCATATTGAACTCCAGCATTACCGATGGAGGGCGCCACGAACTTGGTCTAGTCCGAAATCTGCTAACACTTGTAATATTTCTGGCTTATTCAGCCATCATATTAGGCTCCAGGAAGCTATTCCCAGGGCCGCAGTGGAGATGCAAGAAGCATAGAGATGACGCAGTGTGGGATGAGGTACCGGTGACAGATGTTAGATTCGGTACCATTCCCGTGAGAAAGACCGCCTGCATGATGCTGCTGCTCTGTGATTGGCTGCTGTGTTCGGCGGTAGGGCGCCAAAACGTTAAACTTTAGTTGCTATTATTAATTAAACCTGTTATCCAAATTACTTCATTTTTTAAATAAATATCTCCCAACAGCCAGCTATCAATCAGTCATTTCCAGAGTATTAAAATCAAAGTATTGCCAAAACAAAAGACTGACGATATTACTGCCGATGCACTTCGGTGGCGTTCGTGTCACGCCTTGCTGGCTTGGCACGGGAAGTGTCTCGGGCAGTCCGGCTCTCCTGTTCTAACCGTTCCAGTAGACAGACATGTTGTCTGTTATAGCAGTATTTGTTTCATGCAATTTTATTCACTACAGTTCCGACCGTCGCTAGGTACAGACATGTTGTCTGTAATAGTAGTATTTGATTCATGTAATTTTATTCTCCAATTCTGACGGTTCCAGTAGACAGACATATTGTCTGTAGCAGGATGTATTTCATATTATTTTAGCCAGATATAATGGCTGTGGAAAGATATGTTCAATACTTAGTGTATTCAACTCTTGGTGCTTATAGTGCCATAGTGCCACAGTGCTCAGAGCCATTTGAACCATTTTGAACAGCGGTTATGGTCCATCTTGGCACGTGACCGGTCGCATGTTGATAGCGGCTGACCGACCTGTGGCTGTGACGTGCACCCAGGATTGCTGACACAAATGACCAGCTGAGCGACATGTGACTCAGTATGAAAGGGCGCGTGGCAAACCGTCTGTGTGAGCGGCACTGCGGATGGCCACAATGCTGACAGGGGAAGCGAGCCCCTCAGTGAGAGATTCTGCTATGGTGAAGGGCGGCGCGAGGTGCCACGCTGCCTGCACCAGCGAAGACAACTGAGCAGTGGTATTGGCTGGAGTTGGCCCCCTCTGGGCAGGAGTCTGCTGCTGTTGCAGTCGGCCAGGAAGAGGTCTTCTCAGTGGTACGGTACTATGTACCAAGGGAGCGATCAGTACCACGAAATGACCCCACAATGTTAAAGGCCCGAGCTATTCACATTTATCGGACGATCCATGTCACCTCGTTACCCAGCGCAGTACTCTCGTCCCGATAGGCACTGCTGGCTGGTCCTACCGTAACTGAAGTCGGTGAATTCATGTGCAAGACAATTTCACGGTGTTCAGGTGTAGTAACTGCCCGGCTATCCAAGGCATAGCCTTTCTGTTGGCAATGCAATGCTGAGCCTTGTCTGTCTAGCAACGAATAAACAGCCTTTTTACTGTAAGTACTGACACACTGTGCCAGACTGCTGCCACTGGCTTTTGCAATGTTTTACTTCTTGGTTTCCACAGAATCACTAAAACCCTTTGTGGCTGCTGTGCTTTACTACAAGCGTACCGTAACATTCACTGTCCAATCAGTTTGCAGCCGGCTGTTCCCTATAGCAACAAACAAAAAACTGCACGTAACAGGCTATAATAAAAGACTAGATGATATATTTTAATATTCATTAAATGTTGTGGAGAACATGTTTTTAAAAATGATGGGTATCTTAGTGTCTGACACTCGTTCTAAGACAAGTGAAACATGCTGATTCAGAATATGCAAAACATTTCGTTTTTAGGTATATTCATTCAACCGAATATATTTCACTAGAACATTTATTATTACGAGGAAAACTAATGAACATGCCATTAACTAAGAAAATTGTGAGATTGAATCACATGACACATACACTAGATAATAATTTCTGTTTCAAGATGTAATACACACATGAGATCCATACACACTGATGGTTCAAATGGCTCTGAGCGCTATGGGACTTAACATCTGAGGTCATCAGTCCCCTAGACTTAGAACTACTTAAACCCAACTAACCTAAGGACATCACACACATCCATGCCCGAGGCACAATCGAACCTGCGACCGTAGCAGCTGCGCGGTTCCAGACTGAAGCGTCTAGAACCACTCGGCCACGGCGTCTGTCATACACACTGAAAATACTTCCCTAATCTAAGGTGTCTTTGGTTTGAATTTCTTGGCTGTAGATTTGCGTTTATGCTGAACATTTGACCTGTCACTGCGTGTCCAGTAGTAGCTGGCCAACACTGCTGCACCCCATCGACCCTGATACCGTGACTCTGTCCTGGAGAAAATGTTCACTATGTTCGTCGTTTTCCGGGAAGAAGTCGAGACATGAGTCGACGACGAGAATTTTGAGGGACATGTTGACAGGCAGCTGTTTGTACGCACTGAAGCACTTTCTCACAACATTTGCATAGCCGGCTGATTTCTAATTTCCAGGAAAATTGACTACAACTGATTTGAATACCGCACGTGCATTTCTTTCAGCATCACTCAGTAAGTCTTGGAAATTGGTGTCAGCAATTACCTTCCATATTTGTGATCCTACTTATAGACGTTTTTCACTCAACTCTGAAAACTGGTCGCACAGGAACCGAAAAGCGTCTGAGTTGTTGTCTAGTGACTTCACGAAATTCTTCATGAGACCCAGCAAGATGTGAAGTGGTGATAATTTTATCAATGTCGGTCAAGGGCACACGGAGGATATTCTGTTTCTGATTGGCCAGTTTTTCTTTATGTACTGCTTCTCTGTAGCTCTACTGATCACTCGCTGATAAAACAGCAATACTTGGGGTATCTTGTCCGCATTCCCATGAGAATGGTGATAATTTTAAATCATCAAAGGTACACCATTTATGCTGGTGACAGGGTTTAAGTAGCAGTGTCATAGTTTCGTGTGTTTTTAGAGCTTATGGACGCTCAAAGGAGAGGTTATCAGCGCCCGACATAGTTTCATACATCTCTTTCAGTTGCGTATAATACCCAACCAGTACTGGTGCATATTTGTCTCCATTGCGAAATAATGCTGCTTTCAAACTTGTGTTAGATGAGTCGATGAACATTCACAGCGTTTCCACTGCGAGTCCTGACATGAGACCTTGAACGGTCGTGCAGTAGCAAATAGTGTCACTCATTGCAAAGAATTTCACAAGTTCTTTGTGTCTGTGGCGAAAATGTGAAATTGTTGTACCAAGTGCAAGAAAATTAAACTCTTTCAGGCTGCTCAGCTAGACTTTTTGCTGGTACCAGGTCCCTTGCGGCATCACAGAGGTTAGCATTGTTCATTGAATGAATATCTTGTCAAGAGTGGCATTGGCTGTCTGATTAGATGAAAGAGATTTTTCTTCTTGCTTTTCTTCATCAGGTTTATTATTCTGTAGGCGCTGATGGTATTAGACAAGCAACGGGATCATGTGGGATTGGTTTCGAAACTGAAGGAAAGTCTGGATACTTTACAACGCATGAATTTTGTACGAAATTCCGACGCCATTTACCAAACAGAAATAACAGTGTAGTTGTTTGACTAGCGACATTTCACAGGAACTTCGAATGCCAAATAGTTGCTCTTCTTCGCCTCTCTTATGCAAGTCTCATTCAACAAATGAAGCAGATGAATCGTGGTGGCCACTATTTACCAGTATCTGCCTCTGATTCGAAGAGCGTAGTCCATCCGGCTCCAACCAGTTGGCACTTGATGGTTGCAGACACAATACCGCTTTTACAGTGTTCTACGGACGCCAGTTTACGGACGCCAGTTCATAGACGTTGGTTGCTGATTGGATCATGCCTACGGTTCGATTGGAATTCACCTCACCTAAGGCCGAAAGATGGTGTGCTGAGTTACCAAAACTGGGTGCAATGTAATAAAGTAATATCAAGAACGGCGGCTGTATGTGTAAGTGAACGGCTGAAGACCCGTAGACCATCAATAACAATGATGGACATACAAAAGCTTGTTCAGGAAGCCTGCCAATGGGATTTTTCTGTTAGATAGCCGCACCCATAGGAAAATGGACCCTGTCAATTTATGCAACATACCACAATACCGTCTTAAATTGAAAATAAAGAAGAAACAAATTAAAGATTACTAATGCAGCACGGAAATTTTTTGAATTATTATCTTAAATATAACTATTTCACAGACAACGAAAATTTTGTATGGCGGTGCATGAAAAATTAGTAAAAAAATTGGGGGTGAAAAAATTGATGAATGAGACACTTGAAACAAGCATAACCGACTACATTAGAAAAAGTAAGCACCATTACAGATATCTACAGCTAATTTATTAGTGTTAGATATGATCTAACTTCAGATGATGGGTGGTAATGTCCGAAACTGCTCGAGCAAAAAAGTTTGAATCAGTAAAAGGAGTTTTGTACAAGCAGATTTTGTGGGCATTTACGTGTCAAAAATGACCTTCACCACAGTTTAATCAAATTTGGTAAAACAAACTTCCGTTCTAATATGCTCCTACGAAGATTCGATCACAGCAGCTATAAATTCTTTATACATTGTCCTGGACAAAGTACAACAGTAAACATCTCACTGTTACCACTTTGCAATTGAGTTTCGAAGTGTGCTTAACAAGAATGACAAGCATGATTCCGCACGCTCATGCATATGATATGAGCAACAGGAATTAGTCAGAAATTGCTCCACCGAAAATCTTGTTAGGCTACATGGGAGAGAAGTTGGACGCGAGGTAGAGGAACTTGTGCTGTTCGATCTCCCGAACACGGCGCCAGATCTGCGCAGGGGGTGATGGCGCTGTGACAGTAATTTCTTCCTGCGGCAAGTTTTCCCTTACTACCCTGAGGGGGACACGGCCCAAGAATTCGGGGGCGTGAATATGGAGGAGGCCGGCGGCCGCGCAGATTAGCGCCCTGCCCGGGGCAGGCAGGGAGCCCGAGCAAGTCAAATGTATTCAAATGGCGCCGCCGGCGCTGAGGCGGCCGGCCGGCCGGCCTGCGCTGCTGGGACAGGCGCCGCGTCTCGGAGAGGGTCGCCTCTCTTTGTCACCGCAGAGGGTCGCGAGCTTACCACGTGACGGTAACGTGACCAGTGCTCAAGTTTCTCAGCCCCAAAAAAAGAAAAAAAGGACAAGTGTGAGGTGCGAGCTGGACTCGCACTGTGAGGGCTCAGTACAAACTTAATTAGGTATATCGCTAATAATAATCGAGCAGAAAGTAAAACAGACCCCAACAACTATCCTGGAATCTCTTTATTGACAATAATAAACAAAATTCTGTCTAAAACCCTACTAAACCGAGCAGAACCTCAGCTGGATTCAAAACTAGGAGAATACCAAAGTGGATTCAGGGAAGGTCGATCATGTGATCTTAACTTGAAAAACTCGATGAAATATTCGCATAGTACTTGTAACAAAAGTTATGTCATCACGTTTGTCGACCTTAAAAAAGCCTATGACAGTATAGACCGAGAATCCCTTTTCGAAGTGTACGGCAAGAAGAAAGGAATAAAAGTGAGATAGTGTTAATACCTTCATCCTTCTTTACCTCCTGTGCATTACTGCAGATGACGTGTCACTGAGCACATTTGCACTGTGCATGCATTACACGTGAGGTGCCTCGTTGTTTCCACTGCCCTGTGTGGAATACATAAGTTCTTGCACCCTTCACTAACCTGCTGTCTTCACGATGATGATGTCCCCAGCGCAGAAAACAGCACTCAGGTCGTGGATTCTTTTTCTTAAACTACTTAAACCTAACTAACCTAAGAACATCACACACATCCATGCCCAAGGCAGGATTCGAACCTGCGACCGTACCGGTCGCGCAGTTCCAGACTGTAGCAAACCGCTGTCTTGCGGCATTCATCTGCAGCTACAAGAGTCGTAATTAAGAACTTGCCGGGTCCTGGTGTTTCACTGAATCCTCCACTTGCCAGCATCCTCGCCTCGACCCGCGACCGCCAACCATCCCAGCACAGGAAGTATCCCGACACTCTTCGGTGTACTTCAAAAGCAAACATAGTACTATAAATCATCTGTGGTGTCGACGCTGCCCACATGTAAGCAGTAAGCACAAGTAACAATCTGACATCACGTGAAAAGTAATAACGTAATTAACGCCTAGAGTGGCCAGCTTTGGATGGGCGTATTTACTTAACTATGTACTTACCAGTGTATTTTTCCGGCATTAAAGATGTATAATTTCAATAACATCCTCCTGAGCGTGTGACTGCATCATTATATGTAAGATAAAATCACCGATATTTCGGGTATTGTTTCAGACAGCATTGGTCAGGATGACTACCGGTGATTGGAAGTTATTGCTTTACATAGGCTAGCAGGCAAAATGACATGTCTTTCCACCTGAAGTAAGTGGTCGTCAGGCTGTACCACATGACGTCAAATGTACCGTGATATCTTAAACACATTCACAATAGCCTATATTGGTACGTTAGTAAGCAAGTATTTGTCATCGAAAAACGCCGTTAAATCTGGGGGAGAGGACATGCATGGTGGAACAGCGAAAACGACTAAAGGCTCTCGCCTTCTTGGCTGCCATTTACTGCAGATTGTACTTGCAGCGCAGCGCCACCGCCCGCCGCAGACACCACACTGAAGGCAACAGCAGGTAGCAGTTAGTGCCTTGAAAGGGATCCGTTTCTCGACACCCCCGCCCCTTCACCCCCGCTTTTCATTATTTTCGTATTTCGTAATTTTTACTAGCACGGTCTTGTTGCCCTCCGTTCCATTACCTCGAACAAAAGCTGATTTTTCGCGGAGGATCACAAAGGGATACGATGTTTATTTTATTTTTCTTGAAACCAGCAGCCTCTTTTCTGTGTCCATTGCTTGTTTCCTTTTCTTCTGGGTCCTTTTGAGTTAAAACCAAGGCTGACTATCTTTTTTAATGTCTCGCAGAGGCCAGAGTAGTTTCTTTTCTCCTGAAGTAGTGGTACCAACCTTTAGATTCATGCTCATCTTCTTGTAATTTGAGCTCCAAAGATGCTATGTAGAGGAATAGAGTAACATGTAGAGAATCAAGAACCTTCCCAGTTCTTTCTCGTTGTCCAAAAAGAAAACGTGCAGCAAATAGTAGGCCTTCACTGTTCTTTTTTATCGTCCAATTGTTTAGCCAAGCCGGTGCCACTTCCTCTCGTGGTAAAAATGAATAAAGCGCCAGTATTAACGTCGAAGCAGAGGAGGATTTTTTGGGGAGCTATGCAGCAGGTATTGAATAGAATTGGGGGAAGAGGAGTTTATGGCACAACTTGACCAGATGAAGGGATCGGTTGGTAGGACATGTTCTGAGGCATCAAGGGATCACCAATTTAGTACTGGAGGGCAGCGTGGGGGGTAAAAATCGTAGAGGGAGACCAAGAGATGAATACACTAAGCAGATTCAGGATGTAGGCTGCAGTAGGTACTGGGAGATGAAGAAGCTTGTCCAGGATAGAGTAGCATGGAGAGCTGCATCAAACCAGTCTCAGGACTGAAGACCATAACAACAATAACAATGCAGCAGATCTTGGCGAGTGAATACGCTTGTTCCTTGGGAACAAAAGCTAGGATGATTTCAGTGAGCGAGGCCATTGGCCATCGAAGTATCATGTATACAGGGTGCTCCATTGACAGTGACCGGGCCAAATATCTCACGAAACAAGCATCAAACGAAAAAACTACAAACAACGAAACTCTTCTAGCTTGAAGGGGGTAACAAGATGGCACTATGGTTGGCCCGCTAGATGGCGCTGCCGTAGGTCAAACGGATATCAACTGCGTTTTTTTAAAATAGGAACCAACATTTTTTATTACATATTCGTGTAGTACGTAAAGAAATATGAATGTTTTAGTTGGACCACTTTTTTCGCTTTGTGACAGATGGCGCTGTAATAGTCACAAACGTATAAGTACCTCGTACCACGTAACATTCCGCCAGTGCGAACGGTATTTGCTTCGTGATACATTACCCATGTTAAAATGGACCGTTTACCAATTGTGGGAAAGGTCGATATCGTGTTGATGTATGGCTATTGTGATCAAAATGCACAACGGGCGTGTGCTATGTATGCTGCTCGGTATCCCAGACGACATCATCCAAGTGTCTGGACCGTTCGCCGGTTAGTTACTTTATTTAAGGAAACAGGAAGCGTTCAGCCACATGTGGAACGTCAACCACGACCTGCAACAAATGATGATGCACAAGTAGGTGTTTTAGCTGCTGTCGCGGCTAATCCGCACATCAGTAGCAGACCAATTGCGCGACAATCGGAAATCTCAAAAACGTCAGGTTTGAGAATGGTACATCAACATCGATTGCACCCGTACCATATTTCTATGCACCAGGAATTGCATGGCGATGACTCTGAACGTCTTGTACAGTTCTGTCACTAGGCACAGGAGAAATTACGGGACGATGACAGATTTTTTGCACGCGTTCTATTTAGCGATGAAGCGTCATTCACCGACAGCGGTAACGTAAACCGGCATAATATGCACTACTGGGCAACGGAAAATCCACGTTGGCTGCGACAAGTGGAACATCAGCGACCTTGGCGGATTAATGTACGGTGCGGCGTTATGGGAGGAAGGATAATTGGCCCACATTTTATCGATGGCAATCTAAACGGTGCAATGTATGCTGATTTCCTACGTAATGTTCTACCGATGTTACTACAAGGTGTTTCACTGCATAACTGAATGGCTGTATACTTCAAACATGATGGATGTCCGGCACACAGCTCGCGTGCGGTTGAAGCGGTATTGAATATCATATTTCATGACAGGTGGATTGGTCGTCGAAGCACCATACCGTGGTCCGCACAGTCACCGGATCTGACGTCCCCGGATTTCTTTCTGTGCGGAAAGTTGAAGGATATTTGCTATCGTGATCCACCGACAACGCCTGACAACATGCGTCAGCGCATTGTCAATGCATGTGCTAACATTACGGAAGGCGAACTCCTCGTTGTTGGGAGGAATGTCGTTACACGTATTGGCAAATGCATTAAGGTCGACGGACATCATTTTGAGCATTTATTGCATTAATGTGGTATATACAGGTAATCACGCTGTAACAGCATGCGTTCTCAGAAATGAAAAGTTTACAAAGGTACAGTCGTGCTCAAAAGTATCCGATCGACATGAATTGCATTTCGCCTAATTAGAATGCAACCCACATAGCGCAGCTGTCTAGCAGGTCCTCTAAGCGCCCCTCGGTACAGTCGTTTGACTATTGAAAATGGTTGCAAAAAGTCACCACTAGAAAACACTGCTCTGTATCGCAATAACTCAAGATGTAAAGTAATACCAAGGTACTACAAATATAAGGGAACATCTTATCACAGATAAGACGGTTCTTCAGGCTTGTAAGCTCACATTTATTGCAATAAATGACATACATGAAATGTTACCACTCTCATTATTACGTCAGATAGGTAATTCACGTAGTAAGCTCGTCGTATTCATTATTTCCTCTTCAAAATAACATACCGTACTTATTATTTAACACAAAATGACATTAAAAATTTAAGTTATTCACGAGCAGCTAGTTGAGAATATGTATGAACTTCAAATGACACGACGAACCGTCTCGTTCTGCATATGGATTCAAACCCAGGTCATGCAGACTTAGCAAAGACTTCGTGACTGACGGAAACTAACAGTCATTCCTGACTAGGCATACAGAGAGTGATATACCTCGATTTTAGACAGTATCAGTTAACAAATATCAACTTTAAATTACATAACGTAAACATTGTTAACGGACGCGAATTCCTACCCAGCATCTATTGTCCTTGTTAACGAACTACGAGAGATGTTATCTAAATTGCTTCTTCACAAGTAACTTACTTGAAATGCCGTGAGGTAAAGCTTTGTGTTGGACAGGGATTCCAAACCAGAACCTAATTGGATTGTCGTCGAAGCACAATCAACTGTGACATATCGGATTTTCTCGGCAGTAGCTAGATGTTTTAACTGAAATTACGAGGCGAAACATTATTTTTTTCTTTCCCAGGACTCCAACCAGGCCCCTATCGCTGTTATATTCTAGAGAAAACGAACGTTAAAAATTTTTGTCCACCAGCAGCTCGGAAAAACGTCCTTGAATTTACAATGATTTCGCAAACAGTTCTGTGTCTCACTAGGACTCAAAAAAGTCAGATACCGTTAGTGTTCATAACGAATGAAAATACATTAAAAATCAAAATTATTATCCACCAGCAGATAGGTGTTCTCATGCTAAAGCTTGATAATACATAATGATAGCTTTAGTGCCGGGCCAGGATTCGAACTCTTTCACGCGCAATACATGGAGATGTTGAGGAAAATGCAGTTTTGAACAAACAACAAATTGCAGACGAGCTGTACTTTCACGAAGGGATCAAATTCCGCGTTAAGGGCGGTCTGAGTTGCATTCGTAGATCAGAACTAATTTTATCGACATACCGAAGCTCAAATAAAAAATGGAATAAGTGTCCTGTGACCCTACATAGCGTTTGTTTCATCACTAGAAATAAATAACTAGTATAAGAAAGCATACTGTTGATAGTGTTTCTACTCCTGACTTTATTGTGGTTCGACCTAACATCCATTTGGTAGAGGATGAATATCATGTTTAATATTAATGTCAGACCACAATGCCATTATACCTTCTTCACTTGGCGTAGCCAGAAGAGACCAGAATCTGTCTCTCCTTATCAAAAATCGTCAGCAGAAGTTGGAATTGAACCCAGACCATAAGTATATGAACCTAGCTCTAATCCAAGAGACCACCAAATTCTCTTCTCTATTACTCATTTTTCTATCATGACAATGTTGCGCCATACTGAATGAGAATTCTGTCACACTGACTCCACGTAGTGGTTTGCAGCATGTTCAGAACATTCATTTACTTGGTTCACCGAATCGCTATGAACTAGCTGCCTCGGCTTTCCAGTGCATACATTCGACTGTATCTTGTAATCACCGAAATAAAATCACGTAACTGACACCTACACAGAACTGTCAGCGGTGTAGGATGCAGAAATTTAAACAGGAAGTGTTCCTTTCGACTTGAGCTACTCTATTGCGCTATCTGTCTGTTAAAAACGTCGTGCAGTGCAAAAGAAAAGCTGTAACTGTCTGTCTCTCAGACGTCTAGATCCGGCCATATGCATTATCTCACAGCACTGTGCAATGCGCAAGTTCTGGAGGAATTGTTGTTGAGTTCTGGAGCTGTTGTAGCTCTGTGTCAGCTAGTAGCGTAATGGTAAGCGTCACGCGCTGTTGATAAAACGTCGCGAGTTTGAGTACATTCACTGCTACGTTTTTTAAAACGCCATACTGCTATCTGCTAAAGTTATCGATCTAATGGAACATTGAACATAATTCCCTTCACTTCTCAACCAAAAATAGTCGCATGTGGAAAAAGGGCTAACTTCTGCGACATTTCGTTCTTTTCAGGTTTAATAGATGGCCACGCTGCAGATGCATATCGAAACTTTTGTATTATGTATGGGGAGAGCGTATCGTGCCAAAATACGTCAGAAAAGTATTTTCTACATTATCTGTCGTGTGGCAGTGGCATTTTATTCTTCATAAAACCTTGTTTGACAGCTTTAACTCAGAACAAGTTTTCTACATGCATGTAATCAATAAACTGGATGTGGATTGTTAGACTGTTATAGATAACATCAGAGAATCCGCATATATCGTTGATGATTAATTTCTCTCTCACGTTAACTAATGTTTTAACAACACTAAGAGAAACCGTACGAAAACTGTGCACTGTATTATAAGAAATGCAATAAAACTTCCCACGATAACCTTACGACGAAAGTCTGTTTCAATAAAACTGAGTATCTGTACACAAGCGTGCCTCTATCGGCACGAATTAGTAAAATACTAATCACTTACATTACGATTGGGTCTGTGTTTGATTGGTATGCTCTGTCATGCTCAAGTGGTATGCAAATGTGGAATTTCATAAATAAACTTGTGTATTACTAGAAAACCCAAAATTTGTTTGTCAGCAGCGGAAAGAGGCGCTACCTGTTGTGCAGCAGTGTAAGTTTTTCACCATTGCACTATGAGCCGAAAGTATTTTCTTGCGATTTCCTTATCGATGTGTGATCTGACTGCTTGTAGCTCTTTTACAGAAGTGATAAGAACGTTACAGTCAGCAAGGCTGGAACCGCAAACCATAAGAGACGCTTTCTCTGAGGTTAGCACGTTTCCACAGAGCTAGGGAAGAGGCATGCGTGTAGGTCTCCTCTTACGAGACCAGTAGTGGCTAGAACTCGTAAACCGCTATTTAAAGGACGAGATTAAATGCGATTTTCACGTGCAACGACTTTCCTGGGCTGAAAACCGTAAATTTACAATCTTTTGTTACAGCTCAAGCGTTAATAATAACTCAGATTAGTCAATGAAAATGACAGGAAAAATCACGTGATCTTTGAGGCATAATTTCGTGCACACCAGGAAGTAACTCGTCGACCACAGAGTTGCCAAATATACCTTGCCTTCTTGCCAAATCTCAGTTACATTACCAGCAGGAAGAATACGAACCGATGTGATCCTACAGTGGGCTGGGAAGAGACCATATCTGACGTCTCAAAGACGCGGCTGCTACGGCCTCGAATACGTAATCCGTCTAATTCACATATCTGTAACTGGGTTTACGGACTGGAGCGTAGTCACTAATAATACTCAGAACTGGCTGCAAACTAAGCTTCATAAATCGGTAACTCTCATAGTTGTTTTTATATACCTTTCGTGAGTGTACTCAAAACTAAGAAAATCATTGACGAACGTTTTCGTGCCTCGCCGATAGTCGAGCACAACAAACAAATAAAAATAAAAAGTCTGTGTGCGTGTGTGTGTGTGTTTGTGTGTGTGTGTGTGAGAGAGAGAGAGAGAGAGAGAGAGAGAGAGAGAGAGAGAGAGAGAGGAGAGAGATAGAGTGAGGGAGGGAGATAAAAATAAAAAAGAGTGAGAGAGAAAGAGTAAAAAATTGTTGCAAAGAAACTGAATCATGGTACGTAAAGAAATCCTTCATTTAAATGACACGTTCTACATCACTACGAAACGTCGTATTCATGATCTATGGAACAAGTATTAATCTAATCTAATTTAATCATATCATATTGCTGACTAGTCATGAAGAGGCACGAATTACAGAAATTTTCGCCCATATCCGTAACCAAATTTAAAATTTTTTTAAAAAATAGACGACAGTTTTGTAATAAACTGGGACTCCTTTAAAGACTCTCTGTTAACTAACCACGAAAGACGTGTGATATACCTCCATTCAGAAGGAACAAAGTGTTCATGCATTTAAAGATGAAGCGTATGATGTGAAGTTCTGTGACGGAGATGCGAACCCAACACGCAATCAGATTGTTAACTAAGTAAAATCAAATGTTACGTATCGGTTTTTCTTACCAGCTGCTAGATGTTTGAATTTAAGATAAGGATACAAATTTTTCTTCCTGAGCGACAATCGAACCGCACCGTCCGTTTTTATCATCCACGAACATAGCTTAAGTAACACTTGCTTACTCACCAACAGTAAGATGTGTGCGTGTTTGACCAGAAATAACGACACCTATTGCGATTGTTGGCAACACATGAACAGACATTAAAAACGAACGTTAAATTTCACTAGCAGACTGGTATGCACATGATAGGGCTTGAAATGAAATTATGAATATTTATGTACTGCATCAGGATTCGGACCCACATACTTTCCTTTGGAGGAGACCTAGTGTAGATTGTAGTCTTGGGAAAAGGAACGAAATGATTGAACTATACTGTTCCGAGAGATTCAGATCCTCGAAAGATGAGATACGAATTCGAATCACAGTCCAGCACCAAATTTTTCAACGTCTCTAGTTCAATCAAGTACAAGAAAAATAAGAGCCCTGTTCCTTTAATTAGGTATCGGTTCATCAAATATAATAAAATTTTCTAATGTAAGTAAGTTTACTGGAGACAGTATTTCTGTTTGCCATAACTTCCGCCTATGTCATTTCCCAACGTAGACCGGCTCTGTCCAATTGGTAATGAAGGAACGTGATGTTTAATGCGGATTCTGGATTATAACGCCTCGTCTTGGGGTTCCCAGAGGTAAAGTAAATCTGTTTGTGCCTCTTAAAGGTAAATGCCTAAACCCACGCATTGCACCTGTGATAGTTCGTTCCACCAGATCATTGTGACCACATTTCACAGCCCCAGGAGTGTGCTGTAACGGATGATGTGCTTAGCTTACAAAATTAGTCACGTCGGAAAAAATGTTTGAGTCAGGTCAATCTTTTCGTCTTATAGCACTGCATAAGTATTTTGTCTAAGAGGTATCACAAGTAGTGTTCCTGTGTCTGTGGGAATCATTGGTTGAATACGAGTTTACCACCAATGGGTACAGTACTGCTAAATATTCAAAATGATTATCAACCTAAGTCTGAGTTCATCCACAAACTGAGGCGTATTTATAATAGTGTAGCTAGATTATGTATCCTTGTCTTCTTTGAGTGGGCATTGGAAGACATTTACACACACGTATACAATACTATGAATACTTCGAACGCTGTAGTTATCGTTGCTCTCAAATCTAATTTTAGTAGATCGGAGGATACAAAGAAACAACCAGACCCATGGGTGTGGACAGAAACTAAAGGGCAGATGCGGGCGCTGTGCAGATCTGCGCTTTTTCTTCTACCGATCTATACAAATAATGTGTATAAGTCAGCGTATGCATTGCTTTCATAATGTTTCCCTCTTGTTTAGTCTTCTAATGATGAACTGGTTCCACACCCATGAGTCTGATTGTTTCTTTGTATCCTTCCATCTACTGTCTTTGTTGTTACTGCTCGGTGTTCAACGAGCAATAAATTATGCCTGCTGCCACGAGGTATTAGAACGATGTCGCAAGAAGGATAACGAATTATAATCAAAATATACTGAGATGCCAATTTGTCCGTCTTCATGGTGTTAAGTCGGTAAAAATAGTTGGGTATTATTGCCTGCATCACCGGCATCCCATTGCCGTCTTCTCTTTCGTTTGTGTGCTGCGCATGGTGCAAGAAATATTTGTGTTTTGCCTGCTTCTGTGACGGGTTTCACCCCACTGAATGCGATCAAGCTCACGAATAGACTGCCAATAGAATTACGCAATAATACACTTAAAATGTGTATTTTTGTATTATGTATCCCGATGAAAATGACTGTAAATAGATTATATGCCTACTTGTTTATTAATCGCGCTTCTCGATGCTTTCCTCAGAAAATAAAAAGAAAAATAAAGAGAGGGAGAGAGACAGAGAGAGAAAACAGAAACGTATTTCAAATATCAGCTCGGTGACGCCATGTTCGTCTCGTGATGTAAAGCATGGGTAGTTGATAGGTAGTATCTCGTTGTACTAGCGATATGTGTGGCTACAGGGGGCTCTCTTTTCTTTCTGCAAACAACCAGAACAGAATTCAGTAACAAAGAGGTAAGAAGACCTATGCAGTGCCACAATTAAACACTCAGTCTTTCTTGGTTATTTTATTAATCCTTGACTATCATCTGTAATGCAGTAAACATATTTGATTATTGATTTTTTATTACTACCATTTTCATTGTTATTCGTCGCCTCACAACAGATTTCCTATCACTCACTGCTGCCGATGCACGTTACGAATGGATCAGGATGAATGGAATGTGGGATGTTTCGTCACGGAGAATATACACATTTCTCTCCGCGTCTTATGTTCAGGGTAATATGAAAATCTCAGTACGAGCAGACGACAACGGGATGCCGATGATACAGGCAATAATATCCAACTATTTCTGTCGACTTAACACCATGACGACAGACAAAATGGCGTCTCAGTGTATTTTGATTATAATTCGTTAGCCTTCTTGTGACCTCGTTCTAATACCTCGTGGGAGCAGGCATAATATTTTGCTTTTTGAACACCGAGCAGTAACACACAAAATAGTAGATGGAAGGATACAAAGAAACAATCAGACTCATGGGTGTGGATCCACTTCATCATTAGAAGACTAAACAAGAGGGAAACATTACGAAAGCAATGAATAGGCTGATTAGTATACATTATATGTATAGATCGGAAGATGAAAAAGGGCAGATCTGCGCTTTCTGTCTTAATGGGCATGATTTTTAGTTTCTTCTCTTCTGAATTTTCAAATGAATTGATTATTACATGGCACATAATAATTAGTTAACTGTGTTTCTTACAGCTTGCATTCGGACCAACATTTTTCTACATTCTCGTTCAATTCATGAAATTCTACCTGTGTGATCACAAGACTGCACATAGATGCAATCGATTTCGAGGTGCATAGTCTTTGTTACCTTACTTTTTGTGTCAGGTGGGCAAAGTTTACTTCCAAAAACTTTTTATTGTACTGAAATAATCTTTTGTCACAAAGTAACAAGGTAAGTGTTGTATTTGTATATATTTTTTGGGAAACTGTGATCGTTATGGAATATTATACACCTGAATGTTTGACACAACTGGTAGGAGAAAACGCTGCATATTAACCAAACCACACGCCTCCTCTCCGTATCCTGCCATGACATGAGCATGGGATTCTCCTCACATACCGTTACAAAGCTGTTCCTAGCACAGCTAAGAATTGGCAACACCGTCACAAACATTTGGCAACATTGTGACAGTGCCATCACTTCCACGTATGGTACTGAACTGACTCGCTAAATTCGCTTGATATTCCCTTTCCATTTGAATGACTCGTGCTATATAATCCTCATGTAAACTAAGACACTGAGACTGATAATTCAATTTTTGGCTAAAGAAATGCTGTTCTTCACATAAGTGACAACTTTTATTATCTTTCACGATGTGTTATGAGGCCGAGCGACCAATACCCTGATGGGAGTGGAGTGCTCGCAGCAATGTGTCCGTAGTTCCGTGGTACAGCCAGTGTCTCGTGTCGCAACGGCTCAATGAATTGTCAGTTCTAACCGTGGTAGGAGCCAGCGTGTGCGAGCTTTGTTTCTGATTTATTTGATGGAGCTACGAATTTCCAGAAAAAATTCTGTAACGAAATCGGAAGAGAAACCTTTACACTTCAAGTCCTCTTGATAGCTCGACCCAGTAAGTTGTGTTAATGGTCACAGATCTTGGCTTTCTGACTGTCAAGCTGCTTCACAATACGAGCGTCTCTGAAGAAATTCGAATCGACCGTCAACGATACGAATTTGAATCTTGTTCTTCACATAAGACTCACATGCCAGGGTGACAAGTATGAAGGGAATGAACCTCTTGATTACTGTAGGGCCTATATGCTAAATTTCCATAGTAGCAGTTAGGAAGTCTCTGCAGACATTTACTAACAGCGGCTCTAGCGCCTTAATTTTTCTCTGGGTAGATTCAAATATGGGCAATTTTGTCGCCTTAAATCCAATTGAATATTTTAAATATCACTTCTGAACAGCGTTTACTTCTCCATTAATTAATGTATAGACCTCAAAACAAGCAATATGCCTGAGTGGCTATGTAGCACGTTTGAAAGGTATTGACACTATGTTTAGCATCCACTTACGAGAGGGAATCAAAGAAAGGAACCAAACACATTACACTGCATTTACTCTCTGTGCCTTGACTAACACACATGATTCCATGGAAAAATAAATGATTTGAAGAATCTCTTGTGAAAGGAAAAAGCCGGCCGCGGTGGCCGTGCGGTTCTAGGCGCTCCAGTGCGGAGCCGCGCTGCTGCTACGGTCGCAGGTTCGAATCCTGCCTCGGGCATGGGTGTGTGTGATGTCCCTAGGTTAGTTAGGTTTAAGTAGTTCTAAGTTCTAGGGGACTGATGACCACAGCAGTTGAGTCCCATAGTGCTCAGAGCCATTTGAACCATTTGAAAGGAAAAAGAACAGGATATGACACTTAAATTATAGCGCACTGGATCACAATGAAATTAAATCTGTGCCACATTGATGTATTGCATACTAGTATAATAAAATACTCACCAAATAAAAACGGTTTTATCCCTCCGTTGCAACAGAGTGTGAAACACAAATTGTAGACAGATTTTATGGGTCACCACTCAACAACATAAAAGCATTTCACATCGTCGAGAGTGAGGAGTGGAGCAGACGTCAGCAGAAAGCGAGGCAGCGCAGTGCCGCAGCTGCGTCCGGTAGGCAGCAAACGGGTCGCAGAGAACTATGACGCATGCGGTGTTCAGAGGCGGATGGTCGGCCAAGAAATCTCTCGCTAAAATATTGTTGAACCAAACTATTATTACCAATGTGACAGAAAGCGAAATATTTTGTACTATCGTTTGAAATACACTCATAGCTTCAGCACCGAGAGGAAAGGGGTGATAAAAATTATGTCGACGTGTGCTCTCGGTTGCCAGATGTCGTAATAGCTAGTCCTGCGTTTTACCTCAAGACTACAGTCGCAGTGGAAAATGATGCACTCAGACTGCACTCAAGACTTCCTCCAGGAAGTGACGCAGTCTACAACGTAGCCAGATCGAGCATATTGCCGGACATAGAATTCTGATGGCAGCACGATTGTATTGTCCACCTTACGGACAATTTTCTTGTTTAAGACTGTATTTACAGCACATATTCCACGTTGAACAACCAGAAAAATTAACAAAACAAAATTATTTTATGAGAGCAAAATTAGCTACAGCGTTCGAAGTATTCATAGTATTGTATACGTGTGTGTAATGCCCACTCAAGGAAGACGAGGATACACAATCTAGCTACGCCTCAGTTTGTCGATGAACTCAGACAGATTGATAATCATTTTGAATATTTGGCAGTACTGTACCCATTGGTGTTAAACTCGTTTTCAACCAATGATTCCCACAGCTACAGGAACACTACTTGTGATACCTCTTAGACAAAATACTTATGCAGTGCTATAAGACGAAAAGATTGACCTGACTCAAACTGAGGGAAGTTTCATTTACAACTTTCGTACCTGGATAAAGAGATTTCCTATTTCAGATATCTCTGAACGTTGCTGCATAAGATGATTTAAGAAGAAACTAAATTCCTTCAGCTACGACAATGTTTAAAGAAATCGTCTTAACGGCACTAAATCGTGTTATGTGAATCGTTTACTGGCTGTACTCTGCCGCATTTCGCTGGTTGGAAGGCAAAAAGCTTACTGACAAATTGCACACAAGGAAAAGGGGGACTAAATGTCTCCCACACGAAGGTCATGTTGTTTTATTTAAATGATTACAAAATCAGCTAAAACGAACAGTGAGGCTGTCAGTATAAGCACATTACTGTTGTCAGAATGATGTTGCACTGCCCAGGGCCTGTAATGATAAAGGGCCCGTTTAGGTTGGTTGGTTGGTTGGTTGGTTTGGGGAAGGAGACCAGACAGCGTGGTCATTGGTCTCATCGGATTAGGGAAGGATGGGGAAGGAAGTCGGCCGTGCCCTTTCAGAGGAACCATCCCGGCATTTGCCTGGAGTGATTTAGGGAAATCACGGAAAACCTAAATCAGGATGGCCGGACGCGGGATTGAACCGTCGTCCTTCCGAATGCGCGTCCAGTGTGTAACCACTGCGCCACCTCGCTCATGGCCCGTTTATGTCAGGCATATTGTATACAGAAGTGGAAGAGAGAGCACCACTAAATTCCACAATCCGCCTGCATTGCATACACACAGAAATTACTGTTATAGTGTACTATTGGAGCTCAATGAGTGAATTGCATATTTTCCGGTGAAAAAGAGCACTGGCAAACAGTCTTCGCTACATTAGGTTACTTAAACTGGTGTCACTCTGAGCTAGAATTTATGATCAGCGACTAAGTATAAGGTCAATGAGTCGGTTGCGGCTTTTGCAACAGTGAAATAATTTCCTACATTATACAAGTTAATATTAAATCTGAACTAATGCGAAAATTTTGAACTTGGATAGCTTACAATGAAAATATTTCTGTTTTTCTGAAAAAAATAGATTTTCTAAAACATTCTCTGCCATACACAACTTGAAACAGGTCACGTCGACCAAATCTTGTGGAAGAACTGACAGCGACGTATAACGGAAGACAGTAAGATCCCTTGGCTTTTGGTTTTGCAGTATTCGACAGCCATTTCTAGGCGCAAGCAAATTAAGAGAGGTGGCGCGTTTCTGTTACCAAGTAACGTCTTCATCAATTACTTTAGTTTTAATGTAATCTCCGAGTAATTGCTGATGTTTAATATTAACATGAAAAGGACTCCGTAGACAGGGAAAGAACCTCTTCTTGGGCAATTGCTTCTATAATGACCAAAAGGCATTAAATGATCTTCAAGCACATGTGTTCCAGCAACGGTATGAAGAAAATGATAGTAACATTGACGGTAATAATCGAATTATCCGGTAACTTCACAATTCACAGTGGATTTTCTCGAACTAAGAAATTTGCTGAATTAGTGAATATTTCAAAATGGCTTTACATCGAGGGTATGATGCCCTGAAGAGTCTTTACATCCTGCTGACATGAGAATAGCATGATCTCCACGTCAGAAGATTGCTTGGTTCAAATGGCTCTGAGCACTATGGGACTCAACTTCTGAGGTCATTAGTCCCATAGAACTTATAATTAGTTAAACCTAACTAAGCTAAGGACATCACACACATCCATGCCCGAGGCAGGATTCGAACCTGCGACCGTAGCGGTCTCGCGTTTCCAGACTACAGCGCCTAGAACCGCACGGCCACTTCGGCCGGCAGAAGATTGCTTCTACTTAACCATTTAATATACTCGCATTTTTTCCGACGTAACTAATTTTGTAAGCTAAGCACATCATCCGTTACTGCACACTTCTGGGGCTGGGAAATGTGGCCACAGTGATCTGGTGGAACGAACTCACAGGTGCAATGCGTGAGTTCAGGCATTTACTTTTAAGAGGCACAAACAGATTTACTTTACCTCTGGGAACCTCAAGACGAGGCGTTATAATCCAGAATCCGCATTATACATCACGTTCCTTCATTACCAATTGGGCAGAGCCGGTCTACGTTGGGAAATGACATAGGCGGAAGTTATGGCAAACAGAAATACTGTCTCCAGTAAACTTACTTACATTAGAAAATTTTATTTTATTTGATGAACCGATAGCTAATTAAAGGAACAGGCCTCTTATTTTTCTTGTACTTGATTGAACTAGAGACGTTGAAAAATTTGGTGCTGGACTGTGATTCGAATTCGTATCTCATCTTTCGAGGATTGGAATCTCTCGGAACAGTATAGTTCAATCATTTCGTTCCTTTTCCCAAGACTGCAATCTACTCTAGGTCTCCTCCAAAGGAAAGTATGTGGGTCCGAATCCTGATGCAGTACAAAAATATTCATAATTTCATTTCAAGCCCTATCACGTGCATACCAGTCTGTTAGTGAAATTTAACGTTCGTTTTTAATGTCTCTTCATGTGTTGCCAACAATCGCAATAGGTGTCGTTATTTCTGGTCAAACACGCACACATCTTACTGTTGGTGAGAAAGCAAGCGTTACTTAACCTATGTTCGTGGATGATAAAAACGGACGGTGGGGTTCGATTGTCGCTCAGGAACAAAAATTTGTATCCTTATCTTAGATTCAAACATCTAGCAGCTGGTAAGAAAAACCGATACTTAACATTTGATTTTACTTAGTTAACAATCTGATTGCGTGTTGGGTTCGTATCTCTGTCACAGAACTTCACACCATACGCTTTATCTTTAAATGCATGAACACTTTGTTCCTTCTGAATGGAGGTATGTCACACGTATTTCGTGGTTAGTTAACAGGGAGTCTTTAAAGTAGTCCCAGTTTATACAAAACTGTAGTCTTTTTTTTAAGTTTAGATTTGGTTACTGATATGGGCGAAAATTTCTGTAATTCGCGCCTCTTCATGACTAGTCAGCAATATGATATGATTAGATTAGGTTAGATTAACACTTGTTCCATAGATCATGAATACGACGTTTCGTAATGATGTTGAACGTGTCATTTTAATGAAGGATTTCTTTACATACCATGATTCAGTTTCTTTGCAACAATTTTTTACTCTTTCTCTCTCATTCTTTTTTATTTTTATCTCTCTCCCTCACTCTCTCTCTCTCCTCTCTCTCTCTCTCTCTCTCACACACACACACACACACACACACACACACACACACACACGCACACAGTCGTTTTATTTTTATTTGTTTGTTGTGCTCGACTATCGGCGAGGCACGAAAACATTCGTCAATGATTTTCTTAGTTTTGAGTACACTCACGAAAGGTATATAAAAACAACTGAGAGTTACTGATTTATGAAGCTTAGTTTGCAGCCAGTTCTGAGTATTATTAGTGACTACGCTCCAGTCCCTAAACCCAGTTACAGATATGTGAATCAGACGGATTACGTATTCGAGGCCGTAGCAGCCGCGTCTTTGAGACGTCAGATATGGTCTCTTCCCAGCCCACTGTAGGTTCACATCGGTTCGTCTTCTTCCTGCTGGTAATGTAACTGAGATTTGGCAAGAAGGCAAGGTATATTTGGCATCTCTGTGGTCGACGAGTTACTTCCTGGTGTGCACGGAATTATGCCTCAAAGTTCACTTGATTTTTCCTGTCATTTTCATTGAATAATCTGAGTTATTATTAACGCTTGAGCTGTAACAAAAGATTGTAAATTTACGGTTTTCAGCCCAGGAAAGTCGTTGCACGTGAAAATCGCATTTAATCTCGTCCTTTAAATAGCGGTTTACGAGTTATAGCCACCACTGGTCTCGTAAGAGAAGACCTACACGCATGCCTCTTCCCTAGCTCTGTGGAAACGTGCTAACCTCAGAGAAAGCGTCTCTTATGGTTTGCGGTTCCAGCCTTGCTGACTGTAACGTTCTTATCCCTTCTGTAAAAGAGCTACAAGCAGTCAGATCACATATCGATGAGGAAATCGCAAGAAAATACTTTCGGCTCATAGTGCAATGGTGAAAAACTTACACTGCTGCACAACAGGTAACGCCTCATACCGCTGCTGACAAGCAAGTTTTGGGTTTCTAGGAATACATAACATTACTTATGAAATGCCACATTTACATACATGTTGAGTATGACACAGCATACCAATTAAACACAGACCCAATCGAAAACTAAGTGATTAGTATTTTACTAATTCGTGCCGATAGAGGCACCCTTGTGTACAGATACTCAGTTTTATTGAAACAGACTTTCGTCGTAAGGTTATCGGAAGTTTTATTTCATTTCTTATAATACAGTGCACAGTTTTCGCACGGTTTCTTTTAGTGTTGTTAAAACATTAGTTAACACGAGAGAGAAATTAATCATCAACGATATATGCGGATTCTCTGATGTTATCTATAACAGTCTAACAATCCACATCCAGTTTATTGATTACATGCATGTAGAAAACTTGTTCTGAGTTAAAGCTGTCAAACAAGGTTTTATGAAGAATAAAATGCCACTGCCACACAACAGCTAATGTAGAAAATACTTTTCTGACGTATTTTGGCACGATGCGCTCTCCCCATACATAATACAAAAGTTTCGATATGCATCTGCAGCGTGGCCATGTATTAAACCTGAAAAGAACGAAATGTCGCAGAAGTTAGCCCTTTTTCCACATGCGACTAATTTTGGTTGAGAAGTGAAGGGAATTATGTTCAAAGTTCCATTAGATCTATAACTTCAGCAGACAGCAGTATGGCGTTTTAAAAAACGTAGCAGTGAATGTACTCAAACTCGCAACTTTTTATCAACAGCGCGTGACGCTTACCGTTACGCTACTAGCTGACACAGAGCTACAACACCTCCAGAACTCAACAACAATTCCTCCAGAACTTGCGCATTGCACAGTGCTGTGAGATAATGCATATGGCCGGATCTAGACTTCTGAGAGACAGACAGTTTTGCACTGCACGACGTTTTTAACAAACAGATAGCGCAATAAGTAGCTCAAGTCGAAAGGAACACTCTTGTTTAAATTTCTGTATCCTACACCGCTGACAGTTCAGTGTAGGTGTCAGGTACGTGATTTTATTTCGGTGATTACAAAATACAGTCGAATGTATGCACTGGAAAGCCGAGACAACCAAGTAAATGAATGTACTGAACATACTGCAAACCACTACATGGAGTCTGTGTGTCAGAATTCTCATCCAGTATGGCGCAACATTGTCATGATAGAAAAATGAGTAATAGAGAAGAGAATTTGGTGGTCTCTTGGATTAGAGCTAGGTTCATATACTTATGGTCTGGGTTCGATTCCAACTTCTGTTGATGATTTTTGATAAGGAGAGACAGATTCTGTTCTCTTCTGGCAACGCCAAGTGAAGAAGGTATAATGGCATTGTGGTCTGACATTAATGTTAAACATGACATTCATCCTCTACCAAATAGACGTTAGGTTGAACCACAATAAAGTCAGGAGTAGAAACACTATCAACAGTAAGCTTTCTTATACTAGTTATTTATTTCTAGTGACGAAACAAACGCTATGTAGGGTCACAGGACACTTATTCCATTTTTTATTTCAGCTTCTGTATGTCGATAAAATTTGTTCTGATCTGGGAATGCAACTCAGACCGCCCTTAACGCGGAATTTGATCCCTTCGTGACAGTACAGCTCGTCTGCAATTTGTTGTTTGTTCAGAACTGCATTTTCCTCAACATCTCCACGTATTGCGCGTGAAAGGGTTCGAATCCTCGCCCGGCACTAAAGATTTCATTATGTATTATCAAGCTCTAGCATGAGGTCACCTATCTGCTGGTGGGTAATTATTTTAATTTTTAATGTATTTTCATTCGTTATCAACACTAACGGTATCTGACTTTTTTGAGTCCTACTGAGACACAGAACAGTTTGCGAAATCATTGTAAATTCAAGAATGTTTTTCGGAGCTGCTGGTGGAGAAAAATTCGGTAGCTGACGTCTCTTTGTGTGCAGTCAACAGCGATATGTATGGGGCTCGATTCCCAGTCAGCACTGAACTCTTCGTCATATTATTTCTAGTTCAAACATGCTCACATGTCGCTGCTGGTGTAACAAACCCATTTTTAACGTTAGTTTTCTCTAGAATATAACAGCGATAGGTGCCTGGTTGGAGTCCTGGGAAAGAAAAAATTAATGTTTCGTCTCATCATTTCAGTTAAAACATCTAGCTACTGCCTAGAAAATCCGATATGTCACAGTTGATTGTGCTTCGACAACAATCCAGTTAGGTTCTGGTTTGGAATCCCTGTCCAACACAAAGCTTTACCTCTCGGCATTTCAAGTAAGTTACTTGTGAAGAAGCAATATTTAACATCTCTCGTAGTTCGTTAACAAGGACAATAGATGCTGGGTAGGAATTCGCGTCCGTTAACAATGTTTACGTTATGTAATTTAAAGTTTTATTTGCTAACTGATACTGTCTAAAATCGAGGTATACCACTCTCTGTATGCCTAGTCAGGAATGACTGTTAGCTTCCGTCAGTCACGAAGTCTTTGCGTAGTCTGCAAGACCTGGGTTTGAATCCATATGCAGAACGAGACGGTTCGTCGTGTCATTTGAAGTTCATACATATTCTCAACTAGCTGCTCGTGAATAACTTAAATTTTTAATGTCATTTTGTGTTAAATAATAAGTACGGTATGTTATTTTGAAGAGGAAATAATGAATACGACGAGCTTACTACGTGAATTACCTATCTGACGTAATAATGAGAGTGGTAACATTTCATGTATGTCATTTATTGCAATAAATGTGAGCTTTCAAGCCTGAAGAACCGTCTTATATGTGATAATATTTTCCCTTATATTTGTAGTACCTTGGTATTACTTTACATCTTGAGTTATTGCGATACAGAGTAGTGTTTTCTAGTGGTGACTTGTTGGAACCATTTTCAATAGTCAAACGACTGTACCGAGGGGCGCTTAGAGGACCTGCTAGACAGCTGCGCTATGTGGGTTGCATTCGAATTAGGCGAAATGCAATTCAGGTCGTTCGGATACTTTTGAGCACGACTGTGCATGTATCACATTGGAACAACCGCAATAAAATGTTCAAACGTACCTAAGTTCTGTATTTTAATTTAAAAAACCTACCTGTTACCAACTGTTGGTCTAAAATTGTGAGCTATATGTTTGTGACTATTACAGCGCCATCTGTCACAAAGCGAAAAAAGAATTCCAACTAAAACATTCATATTTCTTTACGTACTACACGAATATGTAATGAGAAATGAGGGTTCCTATTTAAAAAAACGCAGTTGATATCCGTTTGACTTATGGCAGCGCCGTCTAGCGGGCCAACTATAGCGCCATCTGATTTCCCCCTTCAAGCTAGACAAGTCTCATTCTTTGAAGTTTTTTCGCTTGACGCTTATTTCGTGAGATATTTGGCCCGGTCACGATCAGTGGACCACTGTGTGTATTAACCTGCAAGGAGAACAACTGACGCTGGTCGAGAAATTTAAATACCTAGGCTCTTACATGCAAAGTGATGGAGGAGTCGAGGCCGAAATACAGCACTGGATAAATAGTGCCGCGCGGGATTAGCCGAGCGGTCTATGGCGCAGCGCCCGCATCTCGTGGTCGTGCGGTAGCGTTCTCGCTTCCCACGCCCGGGTTCCCGGGTTCGATTCCCGGCGGGGTCAGGGATTTTCTCTGCCTCGTGATGGCTGGGTGTTGTGTGCTGTCCTTAGGTTAGTTAGGTTTAAGTAGTTCTAAGTTCTAGGGGACTTATGACCACAGCAGTTGAGTCCCATAGTGCTCAGAGCCATTTGAACCATTTTTTATGGCGCAGCGGTCATGTTCTATGCGGCTGGTCCTAGCGGAGGTTCGAGTCCTCTCTCGGGCATGGGTGTGTGTGTTTGTCCTTAGGATAATTTGGGTTAATGAGTGTGTAAGCTTAGGGACTGATGACCTTAGCAGTTAAGTCCCATAAGATTTCACACACATTTGTACATTTGATAAACAGTGGATGGGTGAACTGGAGGAAACTGAGTGGAGTACTGTGTGATAAGAAAATAAGTTGCAGAATGAAAGGAAAGCTTTAAAAGTCTGTGGTGAGGCCTGCGAAGCTGTATAGCGCAGAAACTTGGCCAGTTACAAAAGTGCAAGAGAAAAAGATGGAAGCGGCAGAAATGAGAATGTTGAGGTGGATGAGTGGGGTGACACGAAAGGGTAGACTAAGGAATGAGTACATCAGGAGAACAGTGAAAGTGGGCCCCGTAGGGAAGAAGTTCCATGAAAATAGGCTAAGATGGTGTGCAGAGAAGAGGGGAGTAGTACTTGGGAAGAAGAATTGAAGACCTAGAAATCGACGGACCAAGGAGAAGAGGAAGACCGAAACTCAGGTGGAAGGACAAGGTAGCAGTGGACCTACGGGAGAAAGGATGGCTCAGAGAAGAAGCACTGGATATACCTTTATAGAAGAGAAGGATCCAGCAAAGCAACGCCGACCCCACATGACGTGGTAAAAGGCTGAAATGATGATAATGAACTGTTTACAATAACTCATTTCCTGTCTTAGCTCCCTATTCATGACAAATCCTTCTACCGTTATTCCATTTTTTCCGGATGCTGTTGATATTACCTTAAGTTCGTCAGACCAGAAATCCTTATCTTCTTCCCATTTCGCTTCACTGACATTTCACACACTCCGACTGTAAAATGTTATCCTTTCGTTAGTTATTCAGTGTTTTTCTCATTTTGACCTCCCAAATGGCTGTCCCCTCACAGAGATCCGAATGGAAAAGTAACCCTGAATCTGCTGAAAATTGATCGATCATCATGACGCCCTGACCCTTTTTCACTTGTAGGACACATGTCCTGTGGTTATACCTTTTGTATAATGCAGTTGTTTTCGTCGTTGCTGAGGATAATTTTTGGACTATACAGTGTTGGGATAGGAGCCTGCAACTTGTGTCGAAACCTACAGTTAAAATTTCTGCGACGGGGTCTTTTTCAAGACATCAACGCTCGAGAACTTGTCACCAACCTTGTGAACGTGTTCTACCAGAATGGAGGCATCAACCGAGTGCAGTGGGCTGCAATATGTGCTTCTATGAACCTTACTGGGTATGTTTGGGACACGTTGGACAATGCAGTGTGTCACCACAGGGACGGTTCTCACGCATTCTATAATCTCAAGCCGCTGTCAGTGAGTAGGACATGCTTGAGCTGCAACGTCTCCGCTGTCTTGTTGAGAGCGTACAAAGGAGGATCCAAGCATGTTACAATGCGTGGCTTGTTTCAGTCTCATATTGAATGTTATCCAGCAACAGACCTTAACATTGTACAAAGAAGCGTGCTTTAGAACAGCCAGTATTTTGCTTATCATTTCTTTATTTTGCAGCAAGTGAATTTTTTTAGTTTCATAAGACCTAGTCTTTCACTCCCTCCTCACTTGAATAGGAGCCCACTACATCCGCAGATATGCAGACGGTGAAAAAATTTTGTAGCAGTCTACAGTTATTGTATCAAAAATGCAGTTTTACCCGACAATTGACGATCGTAAGAAATAGAACTCCGTCAGAGAGAACTTTGGAGAATTCAAGACCCAAAGCAAAAGAACAGACAAGACGTTCAAGTCTCGAATATTTCTTTGCCAGAAAGAATTGACACTTGGAACACTGTTTCGCCTGCTGTGTTCAATAGCCAGGCGCGCTCACGACGATAGCGAATTCATGACATTAAAGAGGCGTATTTGTGGTAACAAAGTGGAAACCAAAACTGCTGATTTGGCGTGAGGAGGGTGTGAATTACATAAAGCACGAAAACGCACAGTTAACGATAGTGGGTATCCAGTAGGTACCAATGTCACAAAACCTGTTAGCCAGTAACTCGTAGAAATTTGCAGCAGCTCTGTACAACACTATGGAGCAGCAATGCAGATAGCGCAGTCCCAGATTCTGTGGAGACCTGACGAAAAATGAATGTGTCCCAGTCAATATTTCACTCCGCAGCAGAGCGTGCGCTATTTTGAAACAATCTGCCAGTCTATATACTTGTGTCCCGGAACTCGAACCCGAATCATGCTTTTCGCATTCATTGTTCTCAATCTTACTCCATGGCCTAGGATTTTTTTCCAGACTGAATCTTTCACTCTGCAGTGGAAAGAGGTATTTGCAGAGCAGAAGCTTTGGAAAATGACAACGCCTTAGCCGTTAATAATCACATAACTTTGAGATTATTGGGAAACCTTTGGCACAAACAAAATTTTGGGTAAACAATAAACAAATGAGCCACTACAGCCATCCTGAGCCACCTTAAGATCTACAATCAACAGTATTATGACAGTCAAGGCATCGCACTGTCATATAATATAATAGCGAAATGAACAACATGCAGACAGAACCCCACATTTCTCAACAAGGGACGCAGTCATAAAACACAGTGTGACGGAACTGACCTGGATTTCGTTGCCTCCCGTCGGTGGCACCAATCTGGACACCTCGAAGCTGAAAGTCTACGTAAGTGTGCAGTGATGCTCGTTTAATGATGCACACGCCAGCAACATTTAGATTGCACTATCACACGCCATTACTCCTTGCGAAGTTCTCTTATTAAATACCATGTCCAGTTCATATACTGCGAAAACTTACTAGCTAACTTACGCAAAATCAGCTCCCACAACGCTTAGCAACTACAGTACAGTGGTGAAGCTTAATGCTTAATTGTGGCGCTAAACAATGTTCCTGTTTGTAGGAAAATATCACAGCTCCAGCGTCTTTGATCAGTAATCAAAACGTCCTCAGTTCCGAGTTCGAACAGCGCCACCACTTAGATTTTGAATGAAAGTCATCAGCAATGGTGCCGAAGACTTCCGGCATAAAAAGTCACCCTTATTCAGCAAAAATCCTTGTGAAGGAAAGCAGAGGAGCGGATAGAGGTTCAGGGCACTCTCTTGCTTTTAGGGTGGGGAACTGCCCCTAAAGACGGGAGAACCACCATGTGGGTGCAGAAGGCAATAGAAACCAATGCATTAAAGACACATTATGTGTATCCACAGGCCGTTGGGACTGCAAACGAGAAAATGTCATGATGATCTCTCCATTGGCAAAAGATACCGGGTCAGTCTCCCACTCGGATGTCCGGGAGGGGACTGCCAAGGGGGAGTTGACCGACAAAAAAAGATTGAAGAACTAACGAAAGAACAACGATCCACGAGTCAGGGCGTGGAATGTCAGAAGTTTGAGCGCGGTAGGGAATCTAGGAAATCTGCAAAGGGAAATGCTAAGGCTCAGTCTAGATACAGTGAGCGTCAGTGAAGTGAAATGGAAGGAAGACAAGAGTTTCTGGTCAAACAAGAAAATGGTATAGCGGGAGTAGGAGTCGTCATGAATAGAAAAGTAGAAGTTACTGTGAACAGTTCAGTGACAAGGTTGTTCTCCCCAGAATCGACAGCAGACCAAAACCGACGACAATAGTTCAGATATACATGCCAACGCCGCGAGCAGAGGATGAAGAGATTGAGAAAGCATATGAGAATATTGAACAGGTGATTCAGTGCACAGGTGAAAATCTAATAGTCATAGTGGATTAGAAAGCGGTTGTAGGGGAGGGAGAAGGAGAAATGGTTACAGTCGTATACGGTTGATTAAAAACGAGAGAGGAGAAAGATTAATTGAATTTTCCTATAAATTTTAGCTAGTAATAGCAAATACTCTACTCGAGAATCACAAGAGGAGGAGGTATTCTATTCTCAGTGAAAGCAAGAAGAACTGTAGGATGTGTTAAATGGAATGAATAGTCTAATGAGTACAGAATATGTATTGAGAGTAAATCGAAGAAATGAGAAGTAGAAGAAATGAGAACAGCGAGAAACTTAACATCAAAATTGGGGATCACGAAGTTTAGAAATTCTGCTACCTAGACAGCAGAGTAACCTGTGATACATAGAGCAAGGAGGACATAAAAGACAGACTAGCACTGGTAAGGACAAATCTGCTGGTATGAAACATAGGTCTTAACTTTAGGAATAAATTTCAGAGAATGTACGTGTGGAACAGAATTGTATGATAGTGAGACATGGACTGTGGAAAAACCAGTACACAAGAGAATCGAAGCCCATGAATTGTGGTGCTAGAGAAGAACGTTGACAATTGGGTGGGCTGATAAGGTGAGGAACGAGGAGGTTCTCCGCAGTATAGGCAAGGAAAGGAATATTTGGAAAACACTGACAGGAAGAAGGAATAGAATGACAGGACCTCTGTTAAAGCGTCAGGGAATGACTACCACAGTACTAGAGGGAGCTGTAGAGGGTAGAAACTGTAGAGGAAGCTGGAGACTGGAATACATCCAGCAAATAATTGAGGACGAAGGGTGCATTTTTTTGTGCTACGCTAAGACGAACAGGTTGACACTGGAGAGGAATCCGTGGCGGACCGCATCAAACCATTCAGAAGATTGATGAACAGTGGCTCATTTAAGTCAGTTTGTAACACGAATTATTAGGTCCAACAATAGTTCTCTCCGATGACAGGTACATTCCCCGCTCTTGTTAATTACAACACCGTTCAGTTCAAACATTTAATTTAGCTTACAGAATTCACTGAATTCACTTTTAAGTATCTGAACGTTAAAGTTCTTTAGTTCCGCAGGTCACCGGTGCGCGTATTTTCCCTTATGTGATGGACATGATTGTGACGGGAATTAACGACAGCGCGCTCGAACGTGGAAGTTATTCGCTTACTTGCCAACGGCGGACTGATTCTCGTGGTAGGAGTGAGTCTTATAAAGAGTGGTGTAAGAATAAGCCGCTGTTTTGAAAATTACTTATTTTTAAAAAATTTGGCTAGTTGGAATTTACTCTCTTTCATGAACTACAAAAACCAGTAGAATTTTGGATGAGCATAGCAGTTAGTACATCACAATTTTAGAAAAATTCATGGATACTATTTTTCTTATACATTGTGAATATTCTCATTTTTATGTACGAGCATTATATTTCGAGATAAAATTTCATTTAATCCGTAATTAGTGCATTAATTAAACGATGGTGTTTGTCATACTGAACAGAAAAATTAAGGTAATAGTATGTTGTCGAAGTCCAGCATCTCACAGACAGCATTTACAATGGAAAAGTGGCAGAATCCCTTAACTTAAAATTCAGTTAAGAGGTAAGATAATTAATTTCAGAAAAAATAAAATAGGATGTTTGAAACTTGAAATATTATACTATAGAATGTTGTAGGTCGTTATATTAAAATATGCATATTACCTCATACAAAATCTGTAGAATTGTGCTGTATGAATATTTCCAATTAATGATTTTTCTAGATAACATGCTTCCCAGCCAAACTAATTATACGAATGGATGCAAAATGATCGGAAGAATGTGGTGATTCATGAAATAAAGTTAAATTAGGCTTCACTATGAATTTGAAGGTTTCATGCATGTAATGTACATTACGAAAATGGCTGTTTTAGGAACTGAATTTTGAAAAGAAAGGCTGATTCCACGAGCTGTAACATTGTCGCAAATGTAACAGTGATCCAGAAAGTTTAGAGTAAATTTCTTGTATCTTCCTTGTTGTTTCATTATTTTTGTATTTTTTCGCTAGCTTTGTAATCTTATTCTTGTGTATCTTTATATTTTTGTTTAAAATCACAATAAGAGTGTCTCAGAATTATATACTGCGACTTAACCATTTCCTTTATAACAACTGTAAATTTTACATTAATTATTTTTTAAAGTTATTACATTTTATCTCTCTAACAACTTATACACTTTATAAACCCACAATAGACTTTACCTATTGTATTCCTTAATTTCATTGCTTTCAATAATTATATAATTGACAAATACGTGTAGTCTTAGAGTAGCGACGTCTAATGAGTTCACGACAGAAACATATTTCGTGGCTTGCGTACCGCAGTATCTTATGAACAGAAGCGTTGTCTTGGGCCAAACAATTTTGTGATCACAGATGGAAATATTTTTATTCTAAAAATATGCTAATTATTTTTTCTATTTTATTCTAAAAATATGCTAATTATTGGAAAACTTAACAAATGGGGGCTGCTCGACTTGCATTTCAAATGGACTCGTACACATGAGGATGACTGTTCAAATCCCCGTCCAGCCTGGTGTTATTGGGGCTACACCAATTGAGAATGTGGGGTTCCCAGTACGTGCTCACCATTACACTGCTACATCATAAGACTATGTTGTTTTGCTCGCTTCTGTGATACTAGAGATCTGAATACTGCTCTCGGTAATCGAAAACAGTTATTATGTTATTCGTTACCCAAAATGGTGATTGTGCCAAATGATTGTTCCATGTCCTCTGAGATTCCCACAAGGGGTCAGACGATGCATTTGCGAATGTGGATCGGCCATGAGACGTACCAGGATAGTCCGCGCAGTTGCTACAACGCTGTGTCTCATATGGCGCTGTGATTAGCGTACCAGCATAGTAAGCAGGAGATCTCGGGCTCTTGTCCCGATCCGGTACACGTTTTCACCCATCGGCGCTGACTCCGTGTAATGTCTGACAGCAGTGGTCCTCTCCCTTTCCTTTGAAAGTTCTCCCCACCTTCAAATAGCGTATAATGTTTAACAGCTCCGGATTCTACGTGGCTTCTATTCTTTCGGACATGTCACGCATTCATATAAATACTGCACGGGCACAGTCGTTGCCTCGGTGAATCTTCAACAGAGTTCACTACCGTACATGTCTCTCTGCGTCTAATAATCTAGTGTACACTCTCGTCTGAACACTGGGTACTCTGCAGGCAGTTACTTGGTTTGCGTTGTGCTGTAGGTACTGTACTTTCAGTATTTTCAGTTGCGAAGCCCGCTGTGAGCAAGTGAATTTAACGGAATCAGAACTAATCGTGAAATAGGCGCATCCTTGAGAATCAGTGATGAATTTAACGTATGCAGCGGATTTACTAACGGGATAAATCATTTTGGACCTAGTAGTGAATCTTATAGTGATGAACTGGCATAATATTCATCACTGAAAAGATGTGACAATAAGTTCAAGATTTAAATGCACCTTACGGATTATTACAAAAAACATTTGAAATCATGAAGCATTCAAAACCATTACGGAATTATCAACGTTATTATACATTGTTTCCGACGAGAATTGCAAAACTAATAAATGGTTCAAATGGCTCTGAGCACTATGGGACTTAACATCTGAGGTCATCAGTCCCCTAGAACTTAGAACTACTTAAACCTAACTAACCTAAGGACATCACACACATCCATGCCCGATGCAGAATTCGAACCTGCAACCGTAGCGGTCGCGCGGTTCCAGACTGTAGCGCCTAGAACCGCTCGGCCACTCCGGCCGGCTCGGCCACACCGGCCGTCGCAAAACTGATATTATCAGTTGGCAAAGTGGGGTGGAGTTGCTTAATAATCTCGCACCGGACTATGTGAAATGTCTCGCAACCTGACTATTTGACGATTACAGTGGCTGACTGTCTGAATCAAGAACCGAAGGATCCTAAAGATCTGAGGTTACACTGATGAACATGAGACAGTGAACCTATCATGAATCTAAACCTCAAACTCTTGCTCGTCCTAATATGCTAGAGGTGTAAGCGATACTCATCATAATCTTCGGCGTAATACGAGCAGAGTGAAGGCAGCGCACCTCACTGCCACGAAGCTCATCGCTACGATAGGTCGGCTGAAGATTCAAACACTGGAGCCCAGATGGCTCCTCCAGTTGGTGGCGGAGTCTGCAGGGTGCCGATCTGTGCACCTCCAAGTAATGCGAAGGCTGTACTTTAAGTCCGTGCAAAGCTGCTTCTTCGCTTATCCCCGCCAACAAAATGCGAACACCAGTCTTAACACAATATTCTGCCAAGAAATGGGCAAACGTCAATAATCCAATGAATTGAATTTCCTTCCGCCTTCTCTAAAAAACTTCCTACTCAGTATGAAAGATGCCAGGTCCGTTAGGAGTAGTACCCTTTCTTAATTATGATCGTTACAGGGTTTGCTTATCAATTTTTGATAAGATATGTTTGATGTGACAGTGACTGCACACTCTGAGGTTGACATTTGGTTTCTCTGTAGGGTATGGATCATTCCTTCATTTGAATGTTGTTTCCTTGGTCTGTTTTGCTGCTGCTATATGCAGAGGGAAGCACATTATCATGAAGTGTTTACCATGAGGTGTTTTGGGAGAGTGACGGCCAGAAGAAAGGGGCTCCATTAAGGTTTTTGGTAAAATATCGAAATATCGATATTATTGCCAAAAAATTCGATATGTACAGGCGCTACTTTTTGCACCGACATATCGGTATCAGAACAGCAATGTTGACTGCCGATGCCTTCAATTTATATTATATCTTTTTCACAATTTTCGGTAAACATTTGCTATAGTTCTTTTGAAATTGTAGTAGAACATAATTTTACTTTCACTGTATGAAGGAGTCTTACTTCTTTTTGAGCTTTCATCACGTCCAATCTTCATCTTGACTGAGTGAAGCTAGTATATGTGGTACAAAAGAAGAAGTGCTATTGCACTAGACGATGCTACTGTCAGTGAGACACAAGATTTCCGATGTGAGGAAATAGTGCACCAGTTGCTTTAAAGAACAATTTCTAATGCGGCTAGTGTGTCATTCCTTCGCGTCGCAATTCTGAAAAAAACAGGTGCCGAAAATGATAAACAGTATTTTGAATAACAAGATTGGTCTTTACGGCGGGCGGAGACGTGTGAGGGGGAATATTGACGTAATCGGCGCTCGGCGCTCGGCACTACCAACAGAAACTGCAACTTTTAGCTTCACCACGAAATTTCGACACCATAGCTGATGGGTCGTTGGCACTGGACGAAATGAAAAAAAACTGGGAATTCCACACGAAGTTTTCCGGACAGATCCGATACGTGACGAAACTGTACGACGGACCCATCGGACACCTTTTATTGTGCCACTTGCATGCAGTTACTATTGTTAGCAAAGTGGTTACGCCAAGCGTGAATGTGCACTGTTTTCGTTTCAGTTACTTCTCTAAGAGGGACATGCAGACTGCTAGCTTGTTGACGAACAGAATACCTAATAATAAATCAGTACTTAAATATACAGCTCTAAAACAGGAAATTTACTTGCAATGTGTAGCCAACATTTATCTGCCGATATATCGATATATCGGTACATTTCTGTGATATAGGGAATGGATAGCGATAACCATTATTTCAAATATCGATATATCGAAACCACGATATTTTGTAAAAATATCAACAGTCCTAGTTTCCACACAACAGGTGAGGGCAGTGCGGCTCTTTCACTGAAACTGGACCCCAAACAAGGAGAAAGAATCAACAGCTTAGCCGAATGGGACTTGGGAGTGGCCCAAGGCCAGGGAGGAGACATCCAAAACGTTTTATGCCGAAAGACGACTGCCTTGACTCTCTCTCTCGGTTTTTGACAACGCCTAGCTGCAGTGACCCCTATCTGCAGGCACTGTCACAGTTCGATTTCCAAGTAAAAGCTAGAACCACACAGTGGGGGTGGCCGACAGCGTGTCGTCCAAATGGATAGCATATTTTTTCTGTTTTCTTTTTGGTTCTCATGCCTAGTGATTTCCCGTTCACGCAACAAGCGAGAATTTAGGTTGGAAATCAGTTGGTGATGTCAGAAGACGTAACGAGGCACCTCTATGGGAAATGACTCTATTGGGTGAGTGACTTCTGCCCATCTGCAGGAGAAAGAGAGATTGGAGATATTTGTTTACGAGACGTGTGGAGATATACCACCATGTGCTATTAATAGATATACGTTTTTGACTGTGTCCACATGGAGTAATTTTGGAGTGCAAGGCACACCGTGACAGGAGTTTTTGGGTGGAGTCAGTGGTGGGAAGCAGAGGGGGAGAGTCGATGGTGAGAACCTGAGGTGAAGAGTTGGCGAGAAGCTGAGGCCGAGAGTCGGTGGTGGTGGCACAGTCCGACGTTGGCGACTGATTGCAGGCAGCCCTTGTTGCAGATCTGCACCTCATCACTCATTCGACCTGTACTTGAGTATTGCTCATCAGTGTGGGATCCGTACCAGATCGGATTGATGGAGGAGATAGAGAAGATCCAAAGAAGAGCGGCGTGTTTCGTCACAGGGTTATTTGGTAACCGTGATAGCGTTACGGAGATGTTTAGCAAACTCAAGTGGCAGACTCTGCAAGAGAGGCGCTCTGCATCGCGGTGTAGCTTGCTCGCCAGGTTTCGAGAGGGTGCGTTTCTGGATGAGGTATCGAATATATTGCTTCCCCCTACTTATACCTCCCGAGGAGATCACAAATATAAAATTAGAGAGATTAGAGCGCGTACGGAGGCTTTCAGACAGTCGTTCTTCCCGCGAACCATACGCGACTGGAACAGAAAAGGGAGGTAATGACCGTGGCACGTAAAGTGCCCTCCGCCACACACCGTTGGGTGGCTTGCGGAGTATAAATGTAGATGTAGATGTAGATCACAGTGCTGAGCACCAATTCCACATGATGGCAACACTCTGTGGTAAATATATCCACAGCTGCGGCATTCAGGGATTTCTACAGTTTTGCTATTTATGCTCACCGTGACGTGTTTCTGATTTAGGAGCAGTAGCCTATCAGCTTTTGCGTGTACTGCAGCCGACAACTTTTGCAGTCCACAGTCACTGTCTCGCAGAGTAAAACCAGTCAGATTGCGTTGCCAAAAAAGTTCTCGCAGTAGGTGACATAGTGTAATGCATTCGAACAGGATAGCTTTTCATATAAACTTTGCCTATTGAACATTTCAGTTCTCATTATGTGAGTCATTGATCGGAGATAATTCTGTATTACGTTGTTTATGACAAAACACCAATTCTCAAACGTTTTCAGAAAAATAAATCTATCTGACAAAATGAAACTTCTCTCATGTCAACATCAATAACTCCTACAGTAACTTAATTTTTGGAATTATAATTTGCTTTGTGTGATATTTCACATGATATAAACACACACACACACACATACACACACACACACACACACACACACACACACACGTAGTTAGGTTTCGTTGGCGCTTTGTATAACCTGTGGCATCCCCGAACTCAGTTTTCGGATTGTCGCTGGAGAAGTGTGCATAATTTATTTAAAGAAGCGCTACCGATTTTGCAACGACAGTTACATCACCAGGTGAAATCAATTACAACGTGGTACAAGTGAAATTTTTGTTAAAATTCCTAAAATTTTACTCCATTTAAAAAAATCCCCCAGTTACGAGAGTTTTAATCCATTTTTAAAAAATGTTAATCAAAAATTTATGACAAATATACTCCAGTTGTGATTCACTTCTCCTAATGATTTAACAAACTCTACGAAACCATCCTTCTCAAAAAAAGTTACCCTATAGCTGCGGTGGTATTTTTACTCAACTTGAAACTTTTAGCTGCAGATGCTCCGTTAAGTAAACCTGTGTGTTCAATTTTCGAAGGCAGATCGCGTTGTTAGTGGGTCGTATTCAGTGGCTGGGGGTCTATTTAAAAAAGTGTTGCAATGGCTCTAAGCACTATGGAACTTAACATCTGAGGTCACCAGTCCGCTATACTTTGGACTACTTAAACATAACTAACCTAAGGACATCATAAACATCCATGCCGGAGGCAGGATTCGAACCTGCGACCGTATCAGCAGCGCGGTTCCGGACTGAAGCGCCTAAAACCGCTCGGCCACAGCGGCCAGCGGTGTGTTCAAGGGCACAAACACAGATGATTGTCTAGTATGAACATTCAAGTATGATTTCGAAAGGAGTGGCAGGCTTAAGTGTATCCCGCAAACTGAAGTTACTCCCGATACCAAATGGTTCAAATGGCTCTGAGCACTATGGGACTCAACTGCTGTGGTCATAAGTCCCCTAGAACTTAGAACTACTTAAACCTAACTAACCTAAGGACAGCACACAACACCCAGCCATCACGAGGTAGAGAAAATCCCTGACCCCGCCGGGAATCGAACCCGGGAACCCGGGCGTGGGAAGCGAGAACGCTACCGCGCGACCACGAGATGCGGGCACTCCCGATACCAACAGGTGTGATTCGGCTGTGTATCTACACGGAATGCGGCACAGAGAGTGCAACGATCGTAACAGGACAACTCGCCGGTTCAGTGGAGAGTAGCTTGGAGTAGAGAGCCCGGGAGAGAGCGTAGCGCGACGCCCCCCACGGCACCGCCAGCCGCTGCCGCCGCCCCTGCGTCGGGCGGCAGTGGTGGCGGTGACGGTGACGTCGCCCACCATCGGGTCACCGGGTCAATCGGCGGCGCAGCTCAGCCCGCGCGACACGGCCGCCACTCCCCCTCTCCCACCAAACCCCCGAGGGCCGGCGCAGATAAAAGGAAGGCGTCCCCTGCGAGTGGCGCTGATAGGCGCCAGATTAATGTCGCGCGCTCCCCTCGCTCCGGCTTCCAGAGGAGGAGAGGACATCGATTAAACGGGACGTCGATGCGGCGGCAGGCGGCGTCGTGTGCCGTGAGCCAGCGCCGCGCAGCACCCCCACACGCCTGCGCCTCCCTCTTTCTGTACCGTAGAGCTTCCTCAGATATCGGCAAGTCGTCTTGCGACGCAACAGCATCCCTTGGATTTCATAATACACTACAGGCCATTAAAATTGCTAAACCACGAAGATGACGTGCTACAGACGCGAAATTTAACCGACAAGAAGAGGATGCTGTGATATGCAAACGATTAGCTTTTCAGAGCAGTCACACAAGGTTGGCCCCGGTGGCGACACCTACAACGTTCTGACATGGGGAAAGTTTCCAACCGATTTCTCATACACAAACAGCAATTGACCGACTTTGCCTGGTGAAACGTTGTTGTGACGCCTCGTGTAAGGAGGTGAAATGCGTACCATCACGTTTCTGACTTTGATAAAGGTCGGATTGTAGCCTATCGCAATTGCGGTTTATCGTATAGTGACATTGCTGCTTGCGTTGGTCGAGATCCAATGACTGTTAGCAGAATATGGAATCGGTGGGTTCAGGAGGGTAACAAACAACGCCGTGCTGGATCCCAACGGCCTCGTATCACTAGCAGTCGAGATGATAGGCATCTTATCCGCATGGCTGTAACGGATCGTGCAGCCACGTCTCGATCCCTGAGTCAACAGATAGGGACGCTTGCAAGAAAACAACCTTCTGCACGAACAGTTCGAGGACGTTTGCAGCAGCATGGACTATCAGCTCGGAGACCATGGCTGCGGTTACCCTTGACGCTGCATCACAGACAGGAGCGCCTGCGATGGTGTACTCAACGACGAACATGGGTGCACGAATGGCATTTTTTCGGATGAATCCAGGTTCTGTTTACAGCATCATGATGGTCACATCCGTGCTTGGCGACATCGCGGTGAACGCACATTGGAAGCGTGTATTCGTCATCGCCATACTGGCGTATCACCCGGCGTGATGGTATGGGGTGCCATTGGTTACACGTCCCGGTCACCTTGTAGCCTCCCCGCAAAAATTATTAATGACAATTATTAAATGTTAATCGTAATAGAGCCCAAGTGTGACCTACCAGCAAAAATAAAAGAAAAGTCTATAATAATGAAAACGTGCCAAAAGTTAGTTCCCCACAAGATTACTGAATAATAATGACCCAAATGTTGTTGAGCTCCCACAAAACATCGTAAAATTGAAATAAAAGCGACTGTACCTTCGCTACAAAAATATTGAAAAATAATGGCCCAATGTAAACTCGACACAAAAATTGAGAAATGAAATTTAATCATTAAACCCACAATAATAGGGCAGCAGCGCTGACCTTAGGACCTGTGCAATAATTAATCTGATAAATTGATTCTGGGAGGAAAAGCATAGGAAATATTGTTTCAATTCGAATGATTCTTTTCTTAAAAACGATTGCTTTGAAAACAAAATTATTATTGGGGCATTTGTTGAACAAATTAATTACAATTAACATACATTACATTATCAGATGTGCGCAATGCTGCTTCATTACCTTATTTAACAATATACCTCGCCCCGAACCGTGACGAGAGACCCATGTCGACGCCCGCCGACTCCTCTCACACAACTCCCGACTGAGTACAGCTCGCAACTGAACTCTCACGCAGTCAAGCGCAGACTAGACACGATAAATAACTCTCTGGTCAGAGATTCTGTCATGCCTCGCCATCGCTGGTAATGAATACATATGAAACGTACGCGTTTCAACCTCTTGTTCGCATTGACGGCACTTTGAACAGTGGACCTTACATTTCAGATTTGTTACGACCCGTGGCTCTACCCTTCATTCGATCCCTGCGAAACCCTACATTTCAGCAGGATAATACACGACCGCTGTTGCAGGTCGTTTATGGGCCGTTCTGGATACAGAAAATGTTCGACTGCTGCCCTGGCCAGCACATTCTCCATATCTCTCACCAATTGAAAACGTCTGGTCAATGGTGGCCGAGCAATTGGCTCGTCACAATGCGCCAGTCACTACTGTTGATGAACTGTGGTACCGTGTTGAAGCTGCATGGGCAGCTGTACCTGTACACGCCATACAAGCTCTGTTTGACTCAATTTCCAGGCGTATCAAGGCCGTTATGACAGCCAGAGGTGGTTGTCCTGGGTACTGATTTCTCAGGATCTATGCACTCAAATTGCGTGAAAATGTAATCATCAATTCTAGTATAACATATTTGTCCAATAAATACCCGTTTATCATCTGCATTTCTTCTTGGTGTAGCAGTTTTAAAGGCCAGTAGTGTAAGTTCCTACGTTTGATACACGGATCCAGTAAGAAGAAACTCGTACTTTGCAATAATACATTAGATAATTAAATCACCAGTTCTTCAATCAAGAAATCAAACAGCTCACTCCTAAGAATTACGATGTATATTCCTTAGGGTGAGACAACATAAAATCTCCCAAACGTGTGCTACAGCCGAAGGAGCCACTCAAACGAGAGACATGAAGCACGAAGAACAACTTCAAGTGAGGGCAAACTGTACGGGACACTGGCGAACAGAGCTTCCACAGCAGTATGGATCGCGTACCCATACCTGTAATCCAGTCTCAGTTACACTCGATGCCTAGCCGAATTTCAGAACTTGTTGCTGCATGAGGTGACAACGCCAAACGTCGCAACCTGTATTGTTCCAAATACCCTACGAATTTATTAAAAAATTTAACAATAACATTATATATGCAACATAACTAACTGTTCATTATTTACTGGCATTCTGGTGTAATTTTAATGGTCGTAGGCGTATAAAAGGTGATTTTCGATATACAGTCAAAGATATAACAAAACTACGCATCACGAATGGGACGGTAGACAAACAAATGATCACAACTGCAGAAAAATTCGTTGATTTATTCAAGAGAAAGGGTTTCATAAATTCAGCAAGTCGATAACACGTCGATCCACCTCTGGCACTTAGCCAAGCAGTTGTTCGGCTTGGCGTTGACTGATAGGGCTGTCGGACGACTAACTGAGGGATATCGTGCCGAAGTCTGTCCAGCTGGCGCGTTATATCGTCAAAATCCCGAGCTCGCTGGAGGGCCCTGCCCGTAATACATCAAAAGTTCTCAGTTGGGGAGAGATCCGGCGACCTTCCTGGCCAACGTATGGTTTAAGCACGAAGATAAACAGTGGAAACTCTGGTCGTGTGCTGGCGGTCATTGTACTGCTGCAGAGTAGTGCGGGATGGTTTGCCATGGAGTGCAAAAAAACTGTGTTTAGAATATCTTCGAGGTACCGCTGTGCCGTAAGAGTGTCGCGGTTGGCAACAAAGGGGTCCTACTATGAAAAGAAATGGCACCCCAGACCAATGCTCCCGGTTGTCGGACAGTGTGGCTGGCGACGGTCAAGTTGATATCCCATTCGTCAGGGCGTCTCCAGACAGCCTTTTCGTTTGAAATGTCATTGACTAGAATGGAATTGTCTTCAATGACGAGTTCCGCTTCGAACTGAGCCCCAATGATCAAAGAAGACGCGTCTGCAAACGCCTAGACAGTGGTGGGATACCAATCTGACTGCAGGACACCTTTGGCTGTCATACGCGGCGCTCCTGCTCCACAGCGTATCTAAAAGGTATACTACGCTGTGTTTTGTTTCCTTTCGTGGCAAGCCATCCTGGGTTTACACTCAGCAAAGTAATGTCCGTCCGCTCCGCACACGGCGAGAGCTTCTACTGTTCCCTTCCTGCTTACCAAACCCAACCTTGGACAACAAGATCACCGGTTGTCTCCCCAGCTGACGACGTTTGAAGTATTGTGGACAGATACCTCAAAACAGCTCTATATGTTTTTGGACAGAATTCGACACGATGCCTGAGTAAGACATCCAACAGATCTATCGCTGTCAAGCTGATCAACTGCCTGAATAAGGGCCAAAGGTGGACCAATGCGTAGTTGACTTGCTCAATTGCGAAGCCCGTTCTCTTGAATAAAGCATCCAATTTTTCTGGAGATGTAATCTATTAAAAACAGTCCTGATCACGATTTATTTATTAAGGTGACCGGTTTCGACCACTACTGTGGTCTTCTTCAGACCATTGAGCTGAAACCTCTTTCTGATGGAGAATCACTAATGTGCATGCACATTACATCTGCCGATTTCCATCCCATTCGGTTGATTTCTTTGTAGTGCGTCGTCTATCTTATTTTTTATTTATTTATTTAATTTTAGAGTGTATATTATACAGGAGCACAACACACTGAATATGGGACTCTAGACATCGGACTGTAATAGGGGTAGTCATTGAGTATTATCACATATTGCTGATGGTGTTAGTCCTTCTCTACATATTCATGCCTCATTTGTAATGTATTTCTTCGACAACAATGGATGACTTGGCTGGGAACTTAGTTACCTAAGTCTCGCTATTGAGGCAAGATGCACCTCGTTTTCGTTATCCTGGAAATGCCTTCCATATTATGATTTCTCCCGACAGAAGGAGATGAAATAACCGTGTGTCATGTCAGATGAATACGGGGAGTGAGACAAAATTTGGTAGCCCAAAGCAGCAGCAAGTGCGACTGTGCCCAATGCAGCAAGCAAAATGAGGTGGGTCGTCGTCATGGAGACACTCTCGGTCAGCCTCCCACGACGCTTCTACATCTACATCCATCCTCCGCAAGCCACCTGACGGTGTGTGGGGGAGGGTACCCTGAGTACCTCTATCGGTTCTCCCTTCTATTCCAGTCTCGTATTGTTCGTGGAAAGAAGGATTGTCGGTATGCCTCTGTGAGGGCTCTAATCTCTCTGATTTTATCCTCATGGTCTCTTCGCGAGACATACGTAGGAGGGAGCAATATACTGCTTGACTCCTCGGTGAAGGTATGTTCTCGAAACTTCAACAAAATCCCGTACCGAGCTACTGAGCGTCTCTCCTGCAAAGTGTTCCACTGGAGTTTATCTATCATCTCCGTAACGCTTTCGCGATTACTAAATGATCCTGTAACGAAGCGCGCTGCTCTCTGTTGGATCTTCTCTGTCTCTTCTATCAACCCTATCTGGTACGGATCCCACATTGCTGAGCAGTATTCAAGCACTGGCCGAACAAGCGTACTGTAACCTACTTCCTTTGTTTTCGGATTGCATTTCCTTAGGACTCTTCCAATGAATCTCAGTCTGGCATCTGCTTTACCGACGATCAACATTATATGATCATTCCATTTTAAATCACTCCTAATGTGTACTCCCAGATAATTTATGGAATTAACTGCTTCCAGTTGCTGACCTGCTATATTGTAGCTAAATGATAAGAGATCTTTCTTTCTATGTATTCGCAGCACATTACACTTGTCTACATTGAGATTCAATTGCAATTCCCTGCACCATGCGTCAATTCGCTGCAGATCCTCCTGCATTTCAATACAATTTTCCATTGTTACAACCTCTCGATATATCACAGCATCATCCGCAAAAAGCCTCAGTGAACTTCCGATGTCATCCACAAGGTCATTTATGTATATTGTGAATAGCAACGGTCCTACGACACTCCCCTGCGGCACACCTGAAATCACTCTTACTTCGGAATACTTCTCTTCTTTGAGAATGACATGCTGCGTTCTGTTATCTAGGAACTCTTCAATCCAATCACACACTTGGTCTGATAGTCGATATGCTCTTACTTTGTTCATTAAACGACTGTCGGGAACTGTATCGAACGCCTTGCGGAAGTCAAGAAACACGGCATCTACCTGGGAACCCGTGTCTATGGTCCTCTGAGTCTCGAGGACGAATAGCGCGAGCTGGGTTTCACACAATGTCTTTTTCGAAACCCATGCTGATTCCTACAGGGCCTCCCTTTCGCAGGAGATTCAGACAGTACGAGCAGTCTATCCCTGCTTGGCTCGAGTAACACTAAGTAGCTACGGCCGGACGACTTGACTGGCGTAGCGGCAATAAATTATGTGCAGAAACCTATCTCGCAAATCATTATGCCTATCAATGAAACCCGTACCAAAATCCTTACATTAGTTCCTAAAATTAGCTTTCACAACGAGACAGAAAAATGGAGCAGAGGACTGTAATGTAGTAATACGAAGTGCATTCAATAGTTAATCCAACACATTTTTGTCTGAAAGAATGCTGATTTTGTTCAGGATTCCAATAACCATTTCTTTACCCCCTCTTCTGACTACAAAAAAACAATTTTCAACATAATCTCCGTTCAGTGCGACAGCCTTAGCCCATCATAATGGCTGGGCCTTTATGTCCGCATGGTACCACTCTACTGGTCGACGTTGGGGCCAACGCCTTGCTGCATCAATAATCTCCCCATTATCAACGTACTGGTTCCCGCAGAGTGGCCAGACACATGGGAGCCGGAATGTGCTAGGTCTGCGCTGAAGGGTGTATGAGGAGGAACAGTCCACTGAAGTTCTGAGAGCTCCTCTCGGGTGCGCAAATTGCACGAGGCCTTGTGTTGTCATGCAGGAGTTCGTTTGCAACGAACACGCTGAAGTCGTTTCTTCAATTTCCTGAAGGTAGCACATTACACTTCAGGGTTAATCATTGCACCCTGTGCGAGGACATCAAACAAGATGACCCCCATCAGAGTCCCAGGAGACCCTCGCTATATAACTTTCCTGGCTGAGGGTGCGGCTTTGAACAGTTTCTTCGAAAAACAGGTGTGTTGCACTAGTCAATGGATTGCCGTTTTGTCTCCGGTTCGAAGTGACAAACCCATATTTTATTGCAAATCACGATCAACCTCGTAACGCCCAAGCAACCACGCACAGGTTATCTTCCATCCTTGCTCTTTATTGTCTTCTGTTAGGTGGTGAGGAACCCCAGCGAGCACTTGAGTACACCAACGGTGGACTGGTGTTACAGCACAACCAACAGAGCATCCACTTGAGCGGCGAGGGATTTGGTAGTGATCCATCGATAACCTCGACTGAGAGTGTCCGCACGTTCGAATATTGTAGGAGTCACAGCTGTGTACGGCCAGTCGGCATGCGGGAGGTCGGACATGTTTGCGCGACCTCGTTGCGATGATGACAGACGCTTCGCCCAAGCATTCACCGCGCTGTTTTTCACTGCCATGTCTCTGTAGACAAGCTGCAAGCGCCTACGAATATTTACGATACTCTGGTTTTCCGCCTAAGGCAACTCAATGGCAGGGCTCTGTTTGGAACGCTCATCCGTTACAGACACCATTTTGAAGACTACGTACAGCGCCGTCACCTATCGCAACTTCATGAACTTATAGGTGCTGAAACAGGAATATTCCACGATATCCCACGACAAATTCCGCAGGTTATCAACGGAACTTGGGCGAGAAAAAAATTGTGCATTACTTTTTGAAAACCCCTCACATGTATAGATTCTCCTCCGACGGCTTGTCCCTTAGGATCATTATGTATTAGCGCTACAACGTGGCAAAAGTGGGGGATCTGAGCACTATGGGACTTAACTTCTGAGGTCATCAGTCCCCTAGAACTTAGAACTACTTGAACCTAACTAACCTAAGGACAATCACACACATCAATGCCCGAGGCAGGATTCGAACCTGCGACCGTAGCGGTCGCGCGGTTCCAGACTGTAGCGCCTAGAACCGCTCGGCCACCTCGGCCAGCTACAACGTGGCAGCTCCAAAAAACACCCGTCACTTGCAGGAAGACTGTTCCATCTCTTCAGGACGCCGAGTGGTATGAGTGCAGTACGGAAGAGATGGTTGTGTCAGTGGCGATTCAGACTCACAAATACAAAGAAAATAATACCTGCGTTTATTTTAGTTATGGTTTGCAATAGTACCCATCATGCAGTATGGAGCTATTCCGTACGCCAGTCTCTTGGCCGACAGCGGTGAGTGATACAATGTAAAAGATATTCGAAAGGAGCGGTGATATTTCGAGAAGAATGCGGAATGATACAGGCAGAGACAGACGCAAGTTACAAGACAGACAGAGGCAGCTGTGAATAGCGAAATAGTTCTGATACTCCACGAAGAAGCGTACTGCATACTCCCTTTCTGAGTACTCTCGGTACTAGTCAGTGTCTTTTATGTATTCCCGTCCGCAGCTCGTGGTCGTGAGGTAGCGTTCTCGCTTCCCACGCCCGGGTTCCCGGGTTCGATCCCCGGCGGGGTCAGGGGTTTTCTCTGTCTCGTGGTGGCTGGGTGTTGTGTGCTGTCCCTCGGTTAGGTAGGTTTAAGTAGTTCTAAGTCCTAGAGGACTGATGACTATAGATGTTAAGTCCGATAGTGCTCAAAGCCACTTGCACAATTTTTTGTTATATATTCCGCCTTTTTTCGAACTGACACTGTAGTGATACATTTGCCAGAGTAGCGAGGCAGTATGCGAGCTCGGTTTGTGAAACCTAAGCCTTCTGCTCCCTCCCATATGTCCTGTTGATTACTGCCATGTCCTCCGGTCAGAGGCCTCACATTCCCACGCGAACTGTCTGTCGTCGCCAGTGTGCCACGACAAAGTTGACTTGCAGCGTAATTTCAGCCTGCGGAATTTGTGTCTGGCGCTGCCTGCAGTACATTTAGCTCCCCCTCCCATACGGTGCAGAAGCGCGTTTTGTCGGTGTTTGTTGTCCAGTACCTATTGTCCGATTCTTAATCTGTGCCCAGCTGACATCCGAAGTGGTAACGCTGCTGTACCACGTTACAAACGTGAAACAGCAGGTAGTTTGGAGCTGACTGTAAAGCCGTCGGGCCAGCCGCGGTGGCCGTGCGGTTCTAGGCGCTCCAGTGCGGAGATGCGTTGTTGCTACGGTCGCAGGTTCGAATCCTGCCTCGGGCATGGATGTGTGTGATGTCCTTAGGTTAGTTAGGTTTAAGTAGTTCTAAGTTCTAGGGGACTGATGACCACAGCAGTTGAGTGCCATAGTGCTCAGAGCCATTTGAACCATTTTTAAAGCCGTCGGCACACGGACCGTGCATCCGAACATTGAGCGTTGAGCTTGCCGAGTTTCTGACGTCATAGTGTGGAATAGCACGGTCGGGAGTCTTTCCGAACGTGCAGAGCAATATCGGGCATCTCAGATATTCTGAGCGTGCGTCTGAGCGTTGAGCAATGAGATGGCCAAACGCCACCTACGTCACATGCACGCCGTCTCCCTTCAACACAGAGTTGTGAGGCGCCATATTGGCATTCATTTCAAGCCTATATATATATATATATATATGCCGTTTCTGAGCACCAGCAAATTAAGAATCACTGGAAAACTCGTTGTTACTTGTGTGATTCGTTCCAATAAAGTAATGGGAAACATCATATTCGTGGCAAAATAATTATTCTAAATTGCATATTATGAGAGTAGGCTATTTGAAGGCGGCGACACACTGAAGATTTACCCAAAACGCATTGTTCTTGGTGCAATTTGTTATAATTAAATTTCAATTAGTAACATAATTATCTACGATTAACGTTTTTAGGAAAGGGTAACACAGTATGTTTACGTCCGAAGAACCTGCTGTCGCCGGCACGGTAGCTCAGCGTGTTCGGTCAGAGGGTTAGCTGCCCTCTCTAATAAAAAAACTGAGTTAATCGATCAACAACGAACTTAAACGCATGTCTTACGACGTCCGCCCCTAGCAGATGCAACGAACAAAAGCGAACAAAATGACAGGAAAAAAAGAAGTTAGTTTAGCGTAATGAGTAGAGTCTCTGTCTGCAAAAGTGTTTTCATTTGAGCGGTGGTTCGCGTCGTAACACTTCCCACGATTTTTTTTCCTAACATTTGCGTATTTATTAGGTTCTGATACTTTATTAATAGTTTACTATAAATATATGCTATAATATTTGAGCCGGCCGCGGTGGCCATGCGGTTCTAGGCACTTCAGTCCGGAACCGCGTGACTGCTACGGTCGCAGGTTCGAATCCTGCCTCGGGCATGGATGTGTGTGATGTCCTTAGGTTAGTTAGGTTTAAGTAGTTCTAAGTTCTAGGGGACTGATGACCTCAGATGTTGAGTCCCATAATGCTCAGAGCCTATAATATTTGATGTTATGGAAATATAAGTTCACTTTTTTTTTTTTACTTTGTTCGATTGGCTTAATCTACAGGACAGCTTGCGCTACTGGTATAAAGATATTTTGCTCCTTTTTTCTTTTACGCTTGCTAATTCACTTGTTACAATGATTCTGCTACTGGGTAGGAACAGTGATCAAGTAAGATTGACCTTGGGGTTTTACTAAAATGTGGGAGTGATGAAATAATGTTTATCTTCTGCGGACAAGTATTCCAAATTTGTACCGCACTGTTTGTAACGGAACTTTTATAAGCCTGTGTCTTTATTCATTGGACATGGTACTTTCCTTTTCGTGGACGATGGAGGAAATGTGCGTTTTAACAGAGCTAACGTGGGAATATTGCGCGCGTCCGTTGAGTTAACAATGTGATTTACGAACTAGAAACATCCCTCAACTGTCGCTGGAGTGCGTTGCGATCGCTTATACCATGTTGGGGCCCCACGTACCGTATGCACAAGTCGCATCGTTCCTGCGCGTTCAACAGCACGTTGAACTTGGCACGCTCAACGTTAACGTTCGACAGCACGGTCCGTGTGCCGACGGCTTAAGTCCTACTCCTCGTCCGCCGCTACCGTCGGTGTGCCACCCCCTGGCGCCTTGCTGGCGCAGACTGCCGACTCGGGTCGACCGCCACGCGGCGTGGGAACGGCGAGGCTGCGGACCGCGCGCCGTGTGTGCCCGCGTGGTGTGGTGTGTGGGGCGGTGTGGTGTGGTGTGGGCCACGTGGCCATATCGATCCGCAGCGGCGCTCGCCCACTGCATCTTCTGCCCCGGGTGCAGCCATCCCGTACAGGAATGTGCGCTTCACGCACCGGCCGCTTCATCCAGACTCCTCTGTTCGTGTCTCGGTACCAGTCGTGTCGAACACTACAATACCTACTACCACTTCCTCGTTCCAACCTGAAATTATCCTACACTAAAAAGCGAACGATCCCCTTTAAATTAAACAGAAAGTCAATAATTAGAGAAGGAACCATACTCAAATGTTCAAATGTGTGCAAACTCCTAAGGGACCAAACTGCTAAGGTCATCGGCCCCTAGACTTACATATTACTTAAACTAACTAACTAACTAAATGCTAAGAACAACACACACACTCACGCCCGAGGGCGGACTCGAACCTCCGGCGGGAGGGGCCGCGCAGTCCGTGACAGGACGCCTCAAACCAAGCGGCCACTCCTCGCGGCGAACCATTCTCGAATTCCGCATTCATGACCTCCAACTGCCGAAAACACTAAAATACCTCTGTCTACCTCCCAGCTGTAAATTAACAGGGAACACCATCTCATCATCTAACAAAAATACCACTATAAAACTACTAATTAAACAAACATATGAATTGCATTAGTCCACTATTATTCACACCCTTGGAACCTTTACCCGACCCTCCTTTTTCTATACCAATGTCGCCCGTATATCTGCACCACCGAGTTTCTGTCAGTCCCACCACCTCAACGTCGACCTACCTGTCCCGATTGCAACATACCCTACCCTTCTCCGACTAGAATCTTTCACCAACTCCTCAAATTCTCCTCCATTTACAAGCAGAACAATAACATGTTTGTATATTCAACCTCTCGTCGCCCGAACCCTACTTAGCAGTCTCGCTATGCAACCAAAATAATGCTAACACTTTCTGCAGTATGTACACCTACATACTGTTCACACACTCTTTCAGCGCAACTACTCTCACCGTAGTGAGAGCCTGTCATATCCAACCCTTTCGCACTATACTTTCACAAATCATAGCTCCATTTTCGTTTATCGTCCTCTCCTTCCCTTTCCATAACCATGTCCTCGCCTCCTTCCTAGTCACTCCTATCCCAGTCCCAAGTTTCCTTCTACCATTTCTTCCAAATTTAAACATATCCACTTCCCAACTGACCAGCTTCGTTTCCATTCCAGTCACACAGCAAAATCCTACCCGAAATCGTTTCCTAGTGCTGCTCCTACAACTTTGATCAATACGGTAAACCCTTTCATTCCTTTTATAAAAACTCTGAACAGCTCTAGCCTCTGAACAGAAGGTAAACATGCTTGAAAAATGTTTCATGTACAGTACAACCGTCGTTTTACTTAATTAAAAAAATAAGTAAATGTTTTGTCGTTTTTAATATTTTAAAATTGCGTACATATATTTCAGAAATGCTGTTGTTAGTACAACGCCAACTATTCCGCTACCAAATCATCTTTGCAGTGATGGGTGAGGGAATGAAATCACAATAAAAGAAAAGCACCTTCTTCCTAACACGACAGTAGTTCGGGAGCACAAGTGCTCCATTGCCGTGATACCCATCAGCCAAGTGTTAATGGGAAAATTACATCCCGAATGAGGAAGGAACTGGAGCTTTCTGGCAGGTTAAAACTGTGTGTCAGATTGAGACTTGAACTCGGGACCTTCGAGTCTTGGTCCGGCACACAGTTTTTATCTGCCAGGAAGTTTCATGTAAACACACATTCCGCTGCAGAGTGAAAACGTCATTCTAGAAGGTAGCTGATTGCGTTGAAACTCGGCCGCGATCAGATCCCGGTCACCTTGCGAAGTGAGCTGCGCGAGGCAAATCACACCACACGCTGCGTAAGGGTCCAACTACATCGGCCGTACATGCGCTTTTTCCCTATTTTAAAATATTAGCACTTGGTGTTTGCATTGAAAATGTTTGCTGAGTGATGGAAGGGAGGAGGTAAGTGGAGAAAAGTCGTTTCATTAGTGTTTGTGAAAAATGTTTCATGTTAACATGAAAGTGTATACGAGATTTCACAGAGCACCATGTACCGGGGAACGCAGTTCTCGGTTGATCTACATGAAGGCACTGGAGATATGGAACAATCATCAAAGAGCAATTATACCCAACTGCCGATTTTTATGTTAGTTTTTTTTTTTAGACATCAGCCAACTCACTGCTTTAATGCGGCCAGCCACGAAATCCTCTCCTGCGGCAACATTTTTATCCCAGAGATGCAATTTAATTCTTCGGTTATTTGCTGGATGTATTCCAATCTCCGTCTTCCTCTACGTTTTCTACCTTCTTTTCAGTATTAACCGTGTATTCCTTTCCTCACCGATTCTCCGGAGAATCTCCTCATTTCTTACCTTACCAGTCTACCTAATTTTTAACATTCTTATGACGCTCCAGATCTCAAATGTTTCGATTCTCTTCTGTTCCGGTTTTCCCAACGGCCATGTTCCAATACCGTACAATGTTGTGCTCCAAACGTACAATCTCAGAAACTCCTTCCTTAAATTAAGGCCTATTTTTGATGTAAGTAGACTTGTATTGATCAGGAATGTCCTAATTGCCTGTGCTACTCTTCTTTTCATTTCCTCTGCTCATCATGCTTCATTTTGCTGCCTAGGTAGCAGAATTCTTTAACTGCGTCTACTTCCTAATCCCCAGTTCCGATGTCAATTTTCTCTAATTTCTCATTTCTGCTACTTCTCAATACATCTTTTTTTCGATTTACTCTCAAACCGTATGCTGTACTCATCACATGTTCATTCCGTTCAACAGATCCTGTAATGCCAGTCGATGTGGCCGAGTGGTTCCAGGATGCGTGTGATGCCTTTAGGTTTCTTAGGTTTAAGTAGTTCTAAGTCTAGATGACTGATGACCTCAGATGTTAAGTCCCAAAGTGCTTAGAGCCATTTGAAGATCCTGTAATTGTTTTTCACTTTCATTAAGGGTCCACAACACTTTGCAACAACACACTGTTTACCGCTCTGAGAGTACTGACCAAGGACACAGAACAGAAAGCACACACACTTCCCCATCACACACAGAGACATAAATAAGGAACAAAAGTCGTAATTCCCACTACAGTTTTCATAGCCTTCTCGCAACATGAGATACACTTCTCGCGACACACGCGAACAGTGAGATGGCGTAATCTTCTTGATCATAAACAAAGTGCGAAAGTTTCTTTTTTCTACGCATAGAGTCAGCTACATGCCGTCCAACGAACGTGAGTACTCGAATAACTAAATAACAGCCCAGTACACACCAAAAGTGGTTTCCATAACACTACCACAACCCAAAGTGTATATTGCTGACATACTAAGTTCACCTTTTAGTATTTGTTTACTAGCAGCCGCTCACACAGTTGCAGATGACATGGTATATGCTGAGAAAAAACAGCAACAAAAAAAAGCACAGCAAATATGCCGCAAACAGTGACAATAATTCTTAAAAAACATGCATAACATACAATAAATAAGGTATTATGAAACTATCCATAAAAAACTATATTTCAAAAAGACGACAGTAAAAATGGAATAATGTGTTACTGTTTTTGTATAACTTTGCTATTTTTTGCATGTTTTAGATTTTAAAAAACCCACTGATGATGGTGATATTTTGTCACCGAAACTGGCTTAAGAAATAAATAAGTGAAGGAATAACTAGGTGTTTTGCATCAGGGCGGACTCAATTCTGATATCGTTGTTTCCCTAAGGGTATCAATGTCATCAGCGAATCTTATCACTGATATTCTTTCACCATGAATTTTAATTCCTGTCCTCAATCTTATTTTTATGTCTGTCATTGTCAGTGTTTCTCCTATTTATAGACGTCCCTGTGCTACATTCCTTATTAATTCAAACACTTCATTCTTGGTTTCCTACTGTTATGGTTCCTTCTTGATCCTTATACGTATTACATATTACCAATCTTTCCTTGTAGCTTACTCCAGTTTTTCTGAAAATTTGGAACATCTTGCACAGGTCCACACTGTCGAACGATTTTTCTAGGTAGACAAATCCTATGAATGTTTCTTGATTTTTCTTCAGTCTTGCTTCCATTGTCAACCTAAATGCCAGAACTGGCTCCCTGGTGCCTTCACCTTCTCTAAAACCAAACCAATCGTCACCTTACGGATCAATTTTCTTTTCCATTCTTCTGTATATTATTCTTGTGAGCAACTTGGATACTTGAGCTACAAAATAAAGAAAATGTATGAATGTATCAGGGTCAATCTTAACATTGTGTCCCTTCTCGGGTGACGTAATTCTTACCGCTATCCCAAAGGCCAAATCCTCGATTTCGCGAGCTCCAGACCGATTACCTTAAGCGTTTCAGTCAATCAACCACAGGAGTAGAATGCAGGCATTTCCATTGGTCATTTCCTGCTCTAACTAGTAACACTTATCTGCAAACTGCTGCTTGCCAGGGCTCTACAAAAGTTTTTTGCAACAGGTGCTGGAAAACACACACGATAACGACGAAGTCACTATCTCAGAAGCCAGCATAGTAGGCCTTTAGAATAATCAGTTAAAAGGATTACAAATAGTCCAACCTATCATCGCCAGACAGCCTGGACAAAAGACTTCTTCCTGTCCATATCATCAACCGAACTGACGTCCTAAATATCCAGGAGGCCACTATCTCTCACATTTCATTTCCGTCTCATGACTGATTACTGAAAGACACACGAGGAAACTGTTTTGAAAATCATTATAATTACATAGTGGGAAGCATAGAATCGCAAGGAGAATGTCTTCTCCCTAAACAGGTGGTTGTTCACAGAAGTACATCTTGATGCATGAAGACATAAGAAATTAAAATGTGTTCTACTATTGTGAGCCGGATACGCTGCTCAGTACAAATCAATGATCAAATAAATTACGTGGAATATAAACACAAAACCTATGATCATATAAACTACGTGGAATATGAACACAAAAACACCGGTTCTGTGTACAAAATTGCGTAGTTTGTCATATTCTTCGAGCAACGTCCTTTTCCTCCCTTCCTACCCCGTTCGCTAAAAGTGCTCGGGAAGAACGATAGGAAGGAGGAAGAAATACACTCCTGGAAATTGAAATAAGAACACCGTGAATTCATTGTCCCAGGAAGGGGAGACTTTATTGACACATTCCTGGGGTCAGATACATCACATGATCACACTAACAGAACCACAGGCACATAGACACAGGCAACAGAGCATGCACAATGTCGGCACTAGTACAGTGTATATCCACCTTTCGCAGCAATACAGGCTGCTATTCTCCCATGGAGACGATCGTAGAGCTGCTGGATGTAGTCCTGTGGAACGGCTTGCCATGCCATTTCCACCTGGCGCCTCAGTTGGACCAGCGTTCGTGCTGGACGTGCAGACCGCGTGAGACGACGCTTCATCCAGTCCCAAACATGCTCAATGGGGGACAGATCCGGAGATCTTGCTGGCCAGGGTAGTTGACTTACACCTTCTAGAGCACGTTGGGTGGCACGGGATACATGCGGACGTGCATTGTCCTGTTGGAACAGCAAGTTCCCTTGCCGGTCTAGGAATGGTAGAACGATGGGTTCGATGACGGTTTGGATGTACCGTGCACTATTCAGTGTCCCCTCGACGATCACCAGTGGTGTACGGCCAGTGTAGGAGATCGCTCCCCACACCATGATGCCGGGTGTTGGCCCTGTGTGCCTCGGTCGTATGCAGTCCTGATTGTGGCGCTCACCTGCACGGCGCCAAACACGCATACGACCATCATTGGCACCGAGGCAGAAGCGACTCTCATCGCTGAAGACGACACGTCTCCATTCGTACCTCCATTCACGCCTGTCGCGACACCACTGGAGGCGGGCTGCACGATGCTGGGGCGTGAGCGGAAGACGGCCTAACGGTGTGCGGGACCGTAGCCCAGCTTCATGGAGACGGTTGCGAATGGTCCTCGCCGATACCCCAGGAGCAACAGTGTCCCTAATTTGCTGGGAAGTGGCGGTGCGGTCCCCTACGGCACTGCGTAGGATCCTACGGTCTTGGCGTGCATCCGTGCGTCGCTGCGGTCCGGTCCCAGGTCGACGGGCACGTGCACCTTCCGCCGACCACTGGCGACAACATCGATGTACTGTGGAGACCTCACGCCCCACGTGTTGAGCAATTCGGCGGTACGTCCACCCGGCCTCCCGCATGCCCACTATACGCCCTCGCTCAAAGTCCGTCAACTGCACATACGGTTCACGTCCACGCTGTCGCGGCATGCTACCAGTGTTAAAGACTGCGATGGAGCTCCGTATGCCACGGCAAACTGGCTGACACTGACGGCGGCGGTGCACAAATGCTGCGCAGCTAGCGCCATTCGACGGCCAACACCGCGGTTCCTGGTGTGTCCGCTGTGCCGTGCGTGTGATCATTGCTTGTACAGCCCTCTCGCAGTGTCCGGAGCAAGTATGGTGGGTCTGACACACCGGTGTCAATGTGTTCTTTTTTCCATTTCCAGGAGTGTATGTTGGTTGACTCTTCTTGGAATGTACCCTCTTTCAACTTTCGCAGTGAAACACTCCGTGATGCACAACACCTGTGGTGCAGCACCTGGCGCTAGAACTGGATGACCATCTCCATGACGTCTTACACTTGCTAAACTGACCCACGAGTAAATGCACAGTTAACGTTCGGATCGTCTCCTGTATTGAGATCATCAGATGAGCAACGGTTAATTATCAACAGAAAGAGAGTTTTGTGCGCTACCCTGTTTGTGAGTGAACTGTATTTTCTTACCAGTTAGTTTTTTCCATATCTGTGATGACTCTGCAAAATGCAATGTGCCCACTGGACAAAAGACTGCACAACAACTTAAAAATATTTGTGTGGGTGCTTGCTGCTCGTGCATAAGTTTGCAATTCGCTGCTTATTTCTATTCAAGAATCCTCTACAGTACGGAAGAAGTCGTTAAGAAGAAATTAATTTATATTTGAAAATCCCTCTGCTTTCTGTTGTACATTTTATTTCTGCCGACAGATAATCAAAGAGTTAATAACAATTTATTTCGCTCCTTTCTCTGCCAGAGTCCCTAAAGGGAAGTACAGAACGGTTTTTCTCTTAGAATCGTGATTGTCTTCATTATTCTCAAAGACAGAAAAGGGTACATGGGACTGATGGATGGGGGACCAAGGAGTGGTTTCCCTCTAGTATAATCCAAAAGAATTTCCTTAGTCCGTGCACAATGGCCCTTTTTCACACAGTGTATCCATCAGATGGACAGGTCACTGTTAACAGTGTTACATGCTCTCTCCTCTTGAATAATGTAGAGAGGCCATTGGCACAGAGTTTCGTGATCATTAACTTTGAACCACTCCCTCTGATACTCCCTCATGCCTGCCAAATATTGATGTCGAAAATTTCTTGCACTACCAAAGCTGAAACAATTACGTCTCAGTCAGATCCCCTCAGGTAGCAAGGCGACTGTACTCATACCCCATGGCAGTATAGTCATTACAGTTTAGTTCAGCTGTTTCACAGGCTATTTTAGGGCTACTACTAAGCCTTTAACGTTATTTGTAGTTGGATTTGGGCCAATGTTACGTTGAAGTTATTTATTTAGCAAGTAAACTTCTCTCTCATTGAAAATAAAACAAAACTTGATGAAGAAAGGTAACCTACTTTTGACTGCAAAAAACATAGGTTGCTGTACTGTTATGATCAAAACCAAAGATCCACAGACTGAATTGCCCACTATGGCCCATTTTAAATTCTTAATGCAGCTCAACGTACAAAATCAGCAAGAAACTGAATGACATTCTCATAGCACATACAAATTTGAAGAGATATTCCCAGTACAATGTAGTTTTGAACTAATTAATTGTATACAGAACATTTGGATTCCTTACAGTTAAACTTATATCGTTTGGCATCACCAACTTCTACACAAACACACCTGTCAGGAAACAATAGAAATAATTAATTACCAAATTTTAACTTCATCAGAAATATGTGAGTTCATTAATATGTTAACACTAGAACTATCACGTAACTATTTTTCTTTTAACAACAAAATGTGCCAGCACAATGATGGCCTAACTATGCATAGGTGCAATGCTAGTTTATTTGCTGATACATTCATTAATGACACAGAATGAAAATTCTTTAAGGAACACGCCCTGATAGTTAATAGATAAAGATACTATAAAATATGTTGATTATATGCTAGTTGGTGGTGCAACAAAGTAATTGAGTATCTGGCAAAAGAAATGAATAAAATACATCAAAATATCACCTTCAGTTTTTAATAGCAAACAATCTAAGGTTTAAATTTCCTTGATGTCCACATAAGTAACTCCAACAATAGACATAAATTTGAAGTATACAAACCTCATATTACGAAAGTATGCACAAAATGGCTTCATACAGAGCAGTGCTCAACAGAATGCACAAAGTCCCACTAGAAAAGGCTGTCCAAACTAATAAAACTAAACTCAATAAAGCCTTTGGTTAAAATCGTACCTATGGTTCAAAATTAATAGGTGAGTTAAATAGCAATACTGTTGTGTACGTAGTTCAACTTAGTCAGCACGTACACAACTTTCCCACTAGAGCGCGCCCCACTAAGCACAACAGCACAGGCTCGTCCGTCTCCACACTACGAGATGGCGCTGCCATAGAGTCGGACCAAATTCTGCTTCCGCCAATCCGCATATTAATATGTAACGCAGCCAATGAGATTGCTGCTTGCTTAGAAACCTTTCCCCTCGCGGATCATACTCGCGCAGTGATACATGAACGGGCGAGGTATTATAACGAGTATACAGACCTCCGATTAGTCAGTCTGCATTTGTCTGCACCAGTCTATAGTCAAGTTTCAGTCTGCGCCTAGTAAGATTACCATATTCCTGCACATAGCCATGAAGATAAATGTATAGACACTTTTGTCAAGTATCAGAGATATATGTGAGAATAAGATAAACATACCAATACCAAAGGAACTTCAGATTGCCAATTGTAAATAGCATCCAGAACCAAGTTAAGTAATTTTTATGCTTGTTATTATTTTAATAAATGTGTGTGAAAATTAATCAAGTTCTGTGTAAAGTTGGTCTCCGCCAATCTGCTACTCTAAGAGTGCAAATGTCATTTCCATCGTCTGACCTAACGGCAGAAGATAAACACGCCACGATAAGACCATGAGACATATTGCTGACACTCGCCTACTTCGTTAGAGCGACAAGTCAAATAATCTGATGGTGTGTGTACCGAAGGTCTTACAGTACGCACACCACAAATACTGAAATAAATTCCCACATAACCAACCACTATGAATAACTAGCACAACACTACATCGCAACTAACATCAAAATATGTGAGTATGGCATTTTTAAGAAAACTGTCATAAAAGTCTAACATTCTGCGTGGTGTCTGTTTGTTCTATATCGTGTCTCCCTACCACTTTCGGGCAACGACGCTCTGAGCGTGTTTTTTTAGGGAATTGACTAGTTTAAACCTGGGGCCTGTTGCTGGTAAGGAGACGCCAGACCACACATGACATGTAGAGTTCAGAAGAGTTCAGTGAGACTAGCGATGATATAATCAAATACTTAATGATTTCAGCGTCAGCTCCACTGCACTTCCTGTAAAAGAATCTTAATACTCACTAAATTTAGTGGAAGGGGTTCAAGGCTTTCCTATTTTTAGTTAGCTGGTAAAATAACGTCGAAAAAGCAGTTAAGTTTACCATTGGAAATTTTATTCTACTCACAAAACATTGTTTATAAATTGCACTATTGATAAAAGGAAATGTTTTAATACAGGATGGTAAAATCCCACTGCGTTCAACAAAAATGTGAACGAATATTCCCTGAATGGGTTTCCAAGTTCTACAATGGATCGAAGGATGACCTATGCCATATCACATCTATAATCTAGGTTTAAATTAAGTTTCACAAAAGAGAAAACTATCAAAATGGCCTACAGTGACCCTCAATTATCTTTAATTACTTATCTAACTTGTCATCAATTACAGTGTCTGATGTGACTTCTCAATAACTATATAACAGAAAAATCATTGCATTTCAGATTTTTACTTCAAGTGGCAAATGTGAACACCATGAGCTTTAATTGACGATCGACACTAGTATTACGCAAAAAAGGGGGTGTAACAGATGAGACTTGTGCAGTTCTGAGTGAAGCTTTATGCGCTGTTATGCGGCGTCGTGTGCGTTCATTACCTTGTCGGTGTTCGTCAGGGGGCGACGGGCAGCACAGCTCCGCTCACCTCGCCGTCTCGGAAGCAACTCTCTCCTAACTTCTCCTTACTACAATTTACCGAAGTTGGTTTAAAAAAAACTATCTGGCTGTGTTTTCATCTGACCAATCAGGGTCTCAATGTTAACCTTAAGATCCGCCTACAAAAATTCTGTCTATACAATGAGAAACGTTATATTTTTCATGGTGGGGCAATGTTTTTAAAGTTTGCAACTTAACAGAGACGCGAAAACGTCTCACGCTAAAACTTGCAGCTGGTGTGGTTCTTTTAGTGTTATCGTAAGATCTATACTGTTCTTCTGGAGGGCTCTATCTTTTAACACAGGCTGGGGGGTGGTCCTGACGTAACAGAGACGCGATAAAGTCTCACGCTAAAACTTGCAGCTGGGGTGGTCCTAGCGGTTAGCTGGCGACGTGGGAGCCCGTCCCTTATCGTAGGGCCTTTCAGCTTAACACGTTTCTGCTCTCGGCTTCTGTTCTCGTTTCTCCCCTCGGAACTGTGTCTGTCTCACGGTGGGAAGGTATGACATGCATTTAGGCATTCTTGTGTTAGTTTTTGGTATTCCATTTGCTCACTCGTTACTCGTATTACTTTGGTTAATTTAATGTCATGATTTATTCGGAGCTATGTGACATACTACTGGATTTGCTTATCATGTCAGGGTTTTCATGGAAGGTGTTGGATTTGCCTGACACCTTACATATCATCACCCTTCGAACTTAATTTTTGCACTGAAGTTAGGCAATGATTGAATCGTTGTCTAAGTCAGTCAAAAATTATTCCGTTATCTAAATTTTGTTGCCTACTGTTCAGCCACGTTATTTTGTTCTATGATAGTTTGAATTACTAATTTATATTTTTATATTCTTCCACATTATTATCAAAAATATGTTTATATTGACAAGCGAAGAATATTTTTATTCTATAATAATTATTATTTTTTAATTATTTTCTTTCTTTATTTAATTGTGAAGTTTGTTTTTTAAGAAGTTTGTTATCGAAAGTGAGGAGTCTTTCACATCGATTTTCTTAGAAATATTGTTTTTATAAATGTAGTAATTAAGTAATATCTATTCCTAACACATTTTCTAAATATCATGTACAAGTAAAATGTTTTTGTTTCTAGACACTCATTTCAACATTGTTACACTAACAAATGAGAATTATTTCCAAGAATTGCTTTGACAAAGAAATATACATACACAAGTTTTGAGATATTATCCTAACAAATGGTACAAATGTTAAAAAAAGGGAAAACATCCAACAAGATAATTTTTTATTCTTTGTTTTTATAAGGACAAAATAAGTAAAATATAGTTATTCTTTTATTTTTATGAGGAGAAAATAAGTAGCACATAGTTTTAGTGTTTATTATGCCTTACTTTTGTTCTTTATATACTGTCCATTTCAGAACTAATGACTTATTTTTATCGATAGTCTATTTTTTTCTTAAGTCCATAGTCAATGACTGTTATTTTGTAGTTTATTAGCTGTCTGGTGTGCTTAACTTATTTAGTTTTTCACACGTTTCTTTTGCACAATTCCTACATCACATAATTTGATTTCACACATTCACACAATCCTATGAATGTTGAAGCATGAGGTTGGCGAATGTTTTTTGCACGAAGGTGATGGACTTGAGCGAGATGGATGTGGGCAAGTATTTGGTGTACTGCTTCGTTCGTCGTTCCTTGTTGGCTTTGCAAGTGTGTGTTGCTGTTGTGGAGGTCCCATAATGCAATGGAGCTGTGAGTGCAGAATCTCGTGGTTTACTGGCTTTGTATGCGTGAAAGTAACGCCAGCTCTGTGAAAGTAATGATGACCTTTTTCTTTGGCTGCAGGGGCCCGCTCCTCATTGACATTCTGGAACACAGCAGCAAAATTAATGCACAGTGGTACGTGTAAACTTTGTAAAAATTGAAGCATGCCATCAACCCCAAACGTCCAGTAATGTTGACGAGCGACATCATTCTGTGGCAAGATAACAACTGCCTAAATTTTATCAAAGTTGTTTTGACTACACTACAGAAGTTCATTACAGAAGTTTTGCTGGAAAGCCTTACACATCACCCATATAGTCCCAATCTATCTCCCCCCCCCCCCCCCCCACTCCCCCCTCATGTGATGTCCATATTTTTGAAGAGCTGAAAAGAGACATTCGTGGTCACAGATATGCGTTGGACGAAGAAGTACACGCCTGGGTACAATCATGGTTCCATAGGCAACTGAAAATGTTTTTTTCATGAAGTCACTGACCTTCTTCTCTCACAGTATGCCCTCTCGTTTTTAATGAGGGAAGCTGAAGAAATGTGCCAAGGCCGAGACTTGAACCTGGATCTCCTTGCTTACTAGACAGGTATGCTCACCATTATACCACCACAGCACTATAGTTAACATGGTTACCCTATTCCAACGCCCTCCCTAACATATACTTCAATTTCCTTCTTCAGCTTATTGTCCCCTTCTTTGAGCGTCACTATTGCCAAGACTCTCCAGTGTGGGAATAGCACCACAACGTTGGATGTAATAGGTAAATACCGCCTTTATCTCACGTGCAGGTGATCCATCATTATCACACATAAAAATGACAAATGTATCGAGAAAAATGTAATTATATCTTTCATTTTTATTTGATAGCCCCTCATATATAGTAGTTTCAAGTCAAGTCAGTCAGTTATTCTACCAATATTCATTGTAAAAGTCACTCTAATAGTCAATTCGTAAACTCTGAGTAAGACGTATAGCATTAATTCTTTTATATAAAATGTGCTATACTAGTCGTAATATTCAATACGCATTGCCCTCAGAAAATTCATGCAAAGCAATTTCACTTTTTAAGTTACACAGAAGCTAAACTTAAAAATATTCAGTATACAAGCTGAACTGACTTCACCAGTAGTTGCAGAACCCCTAAGGAAAAGACATAATTTTTCAATGTAAACTGGCATGTCAATCGACAACGTTCCGGGTATTGCGCGGTTATGTGCAATATACGAAGTAAAAGTGTTTGTGTCTCGATTTTTCAACTGGTAATATGTTGTAAATATATAGTGCACGAAGTGTAGAAGTGTATTACTTAAACAAAATTGTTATTTTGCCCAGGGAAGCTGTACCAACTAAACTGCAGTCGATGTATTTACTATGTGCTAGCTGTAGATTAAATTTGTATTACGCCATCTAAATATGGGCGAAAGGCCGAAACGCTATTTATGTGAATGAAAATACATAAAGAAGTCGCTGATTGCAGTATTTCTCAAAATAAAGTGTTATAAAGCTCTGCAGTGAAACTATTTTAGAAGACAATTCATTGTTCTCCCTTTTCTGCATCATCCTCCGCTTGAGTGCCAGTATGATTGATTGAACGAGTGTGTACGTGACTGCTATCTGTGAACTGATTTTACGTAAGATGTAAACGTCGAGACTTTTTCATCTGTTCCGTAGACAGGTGTTTACTTTCGAATCACTGAACTCTTTTCACATTTCTCTCCTTGTGCTTATTTTAGCTTCGTTCAGTTTTAGTTTCTCACCTAGACTCTGTACTCATTTAAATTTTTGGTGAAAATGTTTTAATTAAAACATCTGTGCAGAGCGACCTTGGTCGATACACAAAACTATTCCGTAGAGTCTCGTCTCAGTCTGCGGCAAACATCTTCTGAGATCTCCTACAATTGGAGACAAAACGTGAGAGAATAATTTTGTATGCGACTACGACCACTCAACACGGAAGTTTTAACTACGTAACCAACGGTCGTGGAAGCGTATACTGCATGATCTGTTTTCTTTCATTATCTCTTTCTACACAGCTATTGAATCACGGTGTCTCATTCCCATTCCTCACTACCTTTATCGCCTACCATACTTGTTTACAGTATACTGTTGGCTGTCTCAAACCGAAATCATTCTAGTACCCTCTAAATTGCTCTCATGAGGCTAAATAAGCAACGTTCCCTACGAGGTGTGTGCTGGACCCAGCGATGAAGAGACAGTCGCCATATCGATAGTCCCTCGACAGCCAAGGTGATCAGCGTCACCATTGCACCGCGCCCACCGTCCCACGGCTCATAACCAATATGTCGCATGCCAACGTTCTGTCTTTGGCCTTTACAGGAGCCACTGCAGAGACAACTCGACGGATGAACAGTTAATGCAAGTTGAGTGCGTAGTCTCTTTACGGCCACGTCAGAATTTGAATTTTGCCTTCCACAGACCTTAATTACAAGACACCATCCATACGTGATGAATCGTGCTGCTCTTCTGTGACTCATTTTTATCTTTTCCACAAATCTCAACTGTAGATGTGGTCGAACAAGGGTCTTATAAGGGACCTGTTTCGAAAGTGGATAATAATTCTTAGCATTCTTGCAATATGGGTCTAGCACATACCTTCCCCATGGCTCGATTTATATGGTCATTCCACCTTAAACCACTTAAATCGCATTACATTATACTAATTTATGTTAAGAGTCGGCTGCTATCTACACCACTTCCCTGTACACCGCTGCATCTTCTGCGAACAGACTCTTAGTACTACATGAGTTATCCACCACAAGATTTATCTTCACTTATGTACTGGGTTCGATATGGGGACCAACGCAGCGATTCTGTGTGGCAGAGATTCGACAAGTCCTAGGGTTTTCCGTACGTAAGCGGTACCACGTGTCTTCACACAGGTTAGGCAATGCCCTTAAATTTCCGGCTGGTGGTTTGTGAGCGCGGAGCTGGCGTCCGATAGCGACCCATAGCTCAATACTGTCTCCACTGGCCGACATCCATTGCATAGTGCATGTATCGAGTAGCCGCCGGCCTGTATGACGGCGTATCTGCTCTAATAAGAAGCTAATTCATTCGACCAGGAAACAGGTCTCCACTGATCCGCAGTTTAGTCTTGTTGCAAGTGTAAATGACGATGTTATTTCAACATGGGAACACATAGGATTTGCGCTGAACGGCGTTCTCTGAAACAGGTGCCTGATAGATCGCAGCCTATTATGTTTGACAAATCAGGCAAGTCTCTGACGTCCACATTCCGTGACGTAGCGCACACATCTAAATCTTTGTCGCCTACTCCTCGTTCCACCGTCCCCCAATCACTTTCCATTGATGCTCACGACAGAGCAACGAACAGCCGACAAGTTTTGCCGTTTAAGAGATGCCCGCCCGCTCCCAAGCACTGGGCCACAACAATACGCTCTTCGTAAAAGTCACATATCAGTGGTATTCTCTGGTTCGCTTATATACTTTCCTTACTGCGTGAGGTGCCTGCAACGCTATTAGGCAGTATTCAGTCTCGCGATGGACAGTGGTCACAATGTCATAAAATGATTCAAATGGCTCTGAGTACTATGGGACTTAACATCGGAGGTCATCAGTCCCCTAGAACTTAGAACTACTTAAACCTAACTAACCTAAGGACATCGCAAACATCCATGCCCGAGGCAGGATTCGCCCCTGCGACCATAGCAGTCGCGCGGTTCCAGACTGAAGCGCGTAGAATAGCTCGACCACACCGGCCGGCCACAATGTCATACTCCATCGGTGTAGGCTATACTGTGTGTTAGGGATATAACTGCAGATATTTCTATTGGTGATTGAGGCTGGTGTACTGAACAGCATCACGTCACGTCAGTATTTACGTCATTTTCAGACTAATAATTATAGATAGGCCTATTATAAGGTGTATGTTTTCAGTTTGTTTGGTACCTCCCAGTACAGAGTGACAATTATTGAGCCGGCCGGTGTGGCCGAGCAGTTGTAGGCGCTACAGTCTGGAACCGCGCGACCGCTACGGTCGCAGGTTCGAATCCTGCCTCGGGCATGGATGTGTGTGATGTCCTTAGGTTAATTAGGTTTAAATAGTTCTAAGTTCTAGGGGACTGATGACCTCAGAAGTTAAGTCCCATAGTGCTCAGATCCATTTTTTTTTTTTTTGACAATTATTGAACTGTATGAAAAAAAACGGAAATTAGATACAAACTACGGTGCGCATACGCATTATTTAACGTGTTAAAGTTACAACAGATTTTCTGATTTAGGTTATGACATGTTCGATATGCCTGCCATTATTGGCGATGATGTGGCGCATCCGAATGGCGAAATTCTGCATGACCCGCTGAAGTGTCGGAACACTGATGCAGTCGGTGACCTCCTGAACGGCTGTTTTCAACTGAGCAATGGATTTGGAGTTATTGCTGTACACTTTGACTTCAATACAGCCTCACAAAAAGGAGTGGCATGTGTTCAGAACCGTAGAATACGGCGGGCAATCGAGGGCCATGCCGTGGCCTCAGGGTACTCCAAGCCAGAATGCGGTCTCCAAAGCGCTCCTCCAGGACATCAAACACACTCCTTCTCCGATGGGGTCGAGCTCCGTCTTGCATGAACCATATCGTGCGGAAATCAGGGTCACATTGGATAATGTACATGAAATAATCTTCCGAAACCTTCACGTAATGTTCGGTAGCCACCGTGCCATCAAGGAATATCACACCGATTGTTCTGTGCCTGGACATTGCACACTACACAGTCACCCGTTGAGGGTGAAGAGACTTGTCGATCGCGAAATGCGGCTTCTCAGTTCCCCAAATGCGGCAATTTTGCTTATTGACGAACCCATCCAAGTGAAAGTGGGTTTATTCGCTAAACCAAACCATATGCGCATACTAATTCCCACCATGCCCCACGGTCAACAGTGCAGTTTGAACGTCCTAATGCAAACCGTTCAGAAGTTATGAAGATTTTATTTCATATAGTTCAATAATTGTCACGCTGTATATGCGACAAGAGCAAGCCATTAAAGCTTTTTTTTTCCCTGGGCGGCAGGTCAAGTGTTGAAGTGTGCACACGTGGATGCAAAACGAGTAGTCTATACTGGCTGGCGTAGTTTATGTAGAGGTGTAGTTGCAGCTGTGCAGAAAACTTCTAACACATGTAAAGTCTGTGACTTGTTTGTGGGAAAACTCTTTGACGCAGAGAAAACACAGGTACCAAATAAAAAAATATTTGCACTTATACCCGCATAGTGAACGGCGATAAACAGACTGAACTGGGTATACCTATGGACATGGAAGCTACATGTTGCCATACCCAGCCTGTCATTAAGAACTGTCGTCGACTCAATGCTGCGGCTGCCATTTACTGTCCGAGACCAGCTTAGCAATGCCATGTGACTTTCAGAGAAAGATTTAGTGAGCGATGAAGGCGTCCAAGAAACCTCTTATAGTTAACGAAGCAGATCGCGTGGTCAATTAGTTGCCAATTACTTGGAAGCTTCATGTTCTTACTTTTTCTTCTAAGGAGTTATTTCAGTAGCAGTTTCGAATTCGCCTACCCCCACCCTCCCTCCAAACCTCACTAATGAAATCGCGAGTAAGAAACTAACACCATTTTTTTTAATCACAGTAAATCATACATGGACAAATTTCAAGTTTGGACTGGGAGACAGTAGTGAAAGATGGCGACGTTCTTAAGAAATCACACCAGCTTTCTCCTCAAGTAATTTATACACTCCTGGAAATTGAAATAAGAACACCGTGAATTCATTGTCCCAGGAAGGGGAAACTTTATTGACACATTCCTGGGGTCAGATACATCACATGATCACACTGACAGAACCACAGGCACATAGACACAGGCAACAGAGCATGCACAATGTCGGCACTAGTACAGTGTATATCCACCTTTCGCAGCAATACAGGCTGATATTCTCCCATGGAGACGATCGTAGAGATGCTGGATGTAGTCCTGTGGAACGGTTGCCATGCCATTTCCACCTGGCGCCTCAGTTGGACCAGCGTTCGTGCTGGACGTGCAGACCGCGTGAGACGACGCTTCATCCAGTCCCAAACATGCTCAATGGGGGACAGATCCGGAGATCTTGCTGGCCACGGTAGTTGACTTACACCTTCTAGAGCACGTTGGGTGGCACGGGATATATGCGGACGTGCATTGTCCTGTTGGAACACCAAGTTCCCTTGCCGGTCTAGGAATGGTAGAACGATGGGTTCGATGACGGTTTGGATGTACCGTGCACTATTCAGTGTCCCCTCGACGATCACCAGTGGTGTACGGCCAGTGTATTAGATCGCTCCCCACACCATGATGCCGGGTGTCGGCCCTGTGTGCCTCGGTCGTATGCAGTCCTGATTGTGGCGCTCACCTGCACGGCGCCAAACACGCATACGACCATCATTGGCACCAAGGCAGAAGCGACTCTTATCGCTGAAGACGACACGTCTCCATTCGTCCCTCCATTCACACCTGTCGCGACACCACTGGAGGCGGGCTGCACGATGTTGGGGCGTGAGCGGAAGACGGCCTAACGGTGTGTGGGACCGTAGCCCAGCTTCATGGAGACGGTTGCGAATGGTCCTCGCCGATACCCCAGGAGCAACAGTGTCCCTAATTTTCTGGGAAGTGGCGGTGCGGTCCCCTACGGCACTGCGTAGGATCCTACGGTCTTGGCGTGCATCCGTGCGTCGCTGCGGTCCGGTCCCAGGTCGACGGGCACGTGCACCTTCCACCGACCACTGGCGACAACATCGATGTACTGTGGAGACCTCACGCCCCACGTGTTGAGCAATTCGGCGGTACGTCCACCCGGCCTCCCGCATGCCCACTATACGCCCTCGCTCAAAGTCCGTCAACTGCACATACGGTTCACGTCCACGCTGTCGCGGCATGCTACCAGTGTTAAAGACTGCGATGGAGCTCCGTATGCCACGGCAAACTGGCTGACACTGACGGCGGCGGTGCACAAATGCTGCGCAGCTAGCGCCATTCGACGGCCAACACCGCGGTTCCTGGTGTGTCCGCTGTGCCGTGCTTGTACAGCCCTCTCGCCGTGTCCGGAGCAAGTATGGTGGGTCTGACACACCGGTGTCAATGTGTTCTTTTTTCCATTTCCAGGAGTGTATAAACGAACGAAAACGCGAAACAAGACGTCCAGACGGAGATTTGAACCTTGTCCTCCAAGATAGAGCAGTGTTTCAACAGCTATGGTAACCCGCTCTACGCGAGTGTATGTGATTAGCTACCAAACGTAAAATAAATCAAACAACGACCACTGTCCAAAGATGACATGCTAAAATGAATTTGTGAAATCAAACTTAATAACGATATCAAAAGACCCTTTGACACTTACCCGAAGTAAAAGTTTTACTTTCATGATTCACGGAGAACAGGGCATTTTTCTGTGCTCTACTCAGATGGAGTTTCGGCTGGCTGCTGTTGCCGCGGTGAGTGGAACATCTTCATCATTACATTCTGTTAGGAAGTTGTCAGATAAACACAACAATTAACACAAGAAGTATGTTGGCCCACGTGTTCTGTTTGTCAAAGAGTCAGTTACGCCACAAAAATGCTGCACGCTGCAGTACAGAGCAGACATCAGCTAGTCACACAACAGTACCTGCAGTAGAAGTACTTCGCAATTCCAAAGCAAGAAGCGGTATGCGGAAGTTGATTAAGAAGCTGTAAATTAAAATTTCATAGCTGCTAACTAGTTGCAACGTGAAACAACATTAAATGTAGCAATATTTTCAGACAATATTCATTGCTATGTAGTTGCTCCTCAGTAGAACCAAGCAAGACGCTCAATAAAAAAGGGAATTGAGATTTTAAAGCCGTTTACGATATTTGAATTAATTTTTAAGTATCTGTTGATTAAAAGTAAGCTTTTTAAATAACTTTAACCCATCCCCGCAGCTGGGATAACTTCCACACTTGTGCGATGAGCATCAAGTCAGAGCTAGCTGAATTAGTTCCATGTCTAGTAGATCATTTGCACCGATCAAATGTGAGCTGTAACTATCGTATAGCAGCGAATTTCGGCATATATGTTAATGTGGAACCTGTTTACAATGGAAAATAATTAGTTCCAAATTTGACCATCAGGTGTAAATCTGGCGGTGTACAGCATCTAATCAACGTCTCCGGTGCTCATATTGAACAAACTGTGTAAACAGCACTTAGTAAGAACAACACGTCTTTCTCACTTGTTTAATCTTTCCTGCACACGTCCCGTTCCTAATCCATTATATATGTAAACATTTCTATACGTCTTTCTTCCAGCCACAGCGCGAGATTTGCACCTGGTGACCAAAATTAGAACCAAATTTCTTCCAGTATAAATCTGTTCCGCATTAATGCACTTCAATATCTACCAAATTTCGCTGCCATACAATAATTACAACTCCACTTGATCTCTGTAAGTAGTTGCACTTTAATTATGAAATGAAATGAGCGTGTGGCATTACTGGCCGGGAGGCCCCATCCGGGGAAGTTCGGCCACCGAGTGCAAGTTACAGTCGACGCCATATTGGGCGACTTGCGTGCCGGTGATGAGGGTGAAATCTCTTTATTTCTCAATTTCAGATTCGAAACTTGTTGCTGGAAGGAGCTTTCGTCTACATGAACTGGCCTGCAAAGAGGAAGAGTAGATATCCTGCAGTTTCCGATCACCCGGAGTTGCACCGAAGCAGTAGGTTCAGTGACAAATCTCTTCACAATGCCTCTTGAAGTGAGGACGTGTGATCCAGGCGATGGTGATCCCTCTTGTACGACAAAGCCGCTAAACTCGTCACCACTCGTTCCAAATTCTCCTTTCTTTGTCATCATCATGAACAACACAAGGTCGACATTATAATCCACATGAACACCACAGAGCAAATTGCTCTGTAACAGCATCTGGCCTCAAATAGACAGGTTTTGCAACAGACCTTGAGCTTTCCGATGCTATACAAAAAATAGAAAAAAATCGTTTATTTATTTATTTATTTTTCTTATGTTGTGAAAGTGTTAAGGTTAAAGGAACGACGAACAATAAACTGGAAATATAGAGACATAAAAATTCTGACACATGGCTTTCACCTCCATTCCACTACCTGCTCACTGGTACGGAATTAGAGCCACTGTAAGCATTAGTAGTTTGTCAGAGAGTGCCCCTTCCGCCCCCTTGCCACTCTGCCCACAGTAATTACAAACTGTGTTCCTCGGTGGTGGCGTGGGTGGCCGCCGCCCGCTGCTTGGCAGCAATTACTGTGGCAGTCCTGAGGCGAACACGGCGCGCAGCTGATTGCTGGCTGTCCACGCAGTACCAGGACGCGTGGCGACCCCTCACTCACCGGCCGGCGAGGACGAAAAGTAGATATTCTGTAGTTTCCGATCACCCGGCGTTCCACGACAAGAGCACCATCCGTCTGACCGCACGAGCACAGCAAGGGCTAGCCTACGCCCAGGTTTATAACACCTCTGAGAAAGACCCATGTCTGCTTATCGGTGAAATCCTTTGGAATGACACACTAGACAGTGAAATCACGGAGAGACTAACTTACTGCAAGAACGAATTATGTGACGTACGTATCATTTCACCTGCACTGCCTGACAAAAAAGCATCCAGAAGGTACTTTCGGTGTCATTGTAACTTCGTCTATCTACACTCCACTGGTGGGCACGTAAATTATTGGAGTTACAGATTTCTGTGAGATGTACAATGGTGTCAGAGTATTGGTCGTGTTTAGTTTTGTTCCTAGGCCTGACAGAGAATCTAACAACTATATATGTTTATTGATCATTGTGAAGGGTCCTGAGATGCCGCGTACTCGTGTGAGACAGTGTTATAAACACTGAGAGCCTCCATGCGACAAGCGAGTCAAAAAGTGCAATATGCAGAATTTTAGGGCATTCAGATGTGACAGTGGCCCAGTGTCGACTGAATGTGAATATCAGATTCGGTCGACCACGTCTGTTCACCACAAAGGAGGATCGCCCTATTGTGCACCAAGCGCATAGTAACCATTACTCATCTGTGCCTGTCATTCCAAAAAACCAATGGCACCTTGGAACGTTCTGTGTCATCCTGCATAATTGTCAGGGACCAGAAGCAACCAGACTAGGGAATTGCCGTCCCGTGTATAGGCTGAAGTTAACGTACAATACCTGCTTTTCCTCTCCAGGGGTACCGCCTTATCGTAGCACTGTCCGTGTGGGCGGAGAGATTCGCTTGTACAGTCATGCTCAAAAGTATCCGAACGACCTGAATTGCATTTCTCCTGATACGCATGCAACCCACATAACGCAGGTGTCTACCAGGTCCTCTAATCGCTCTTGGTACAGTAGTTTGACTACTGAAAATGGTTCCAACAAGTCACCACTAGAAAAACTGTTCTGTATCGCAATAACTCAAGAAGTAAAGTAATACCACGATACTACAAATATCAGGGAACACCTTATCACAGATAAGACTGTCCTTAAGGCTTGTAAGCTCACATTTATTACAATAAATGACATACCTGAAATGTTACCACTCTCATTATTACGTCAGATACGTAATGCACGTAGTAAGTTCGTCGTATTCATGATTTCCTCTTCGTAGTAACATACCGTACTTGTTATTTAACACAAAACGACATTACAAATTTAAGTTCTTCATGAGCAGCTAGTTGAGAATATGTATGAACTTCAAATGACACAACGAACCGTCTCGTTCTGCATATGGATTCAAACCCAGGTTATGTAGACTAAGATTTCGTGACTGACGGAAGCTAACAGTCATTCCTGACTAGGCATACAGAGAGTGATATGCCTTGATTTTAGATAGTATCGGTTAGCAAATATCAACTTTAAATTACATAACGTAAACATTTTTAACGGACGCGAATTCCTACCCAGCATCTATTGTACCTGTTAATGCACTACGAGAGCTGTTAAATATTGCTTCTTCACAAGTAACTTACTTGAACAGCCGTGAGGTAAGGCTTTGTGTTGCACAGGGATTCGAGCCAAGAACCTAATCGCATTGTTATCGAAGCACAATCAACTGTGAAATATCGGGTTTTCTCGGCAGCAGCTAGATGTTTTAACTGAAATGACGAGACGCAACATTATTTTTTTCCTTCCCAGGACTCCAACCCGGCAACTACCGCTGTTATATTCTATAGAAAACGAACGTTAAATATGGGTTTGTTACACGAGCAGTGACATGTGAGCATGTTTGAGCTAGAAATAATATGACGAAGAGTTCAGTGCTGACTGGGAACCGATCCCCACACATATCGTTGTTGACTACACACAAAGAGTCGTCAGCTACCAAATTTTTCTCCACCAGCAGCTCAAAATAGCATCCTTGAACTTACAGAATCTCTCAAATAGTTCGGTGTCTCACTGGAAGTCAAAAACGTCAGATATCGTTAGTGTTGACAACGAATGAAAAATGCATTAAAAATCAAAATTATTATGCACCATCAGATAGGTGTTCTCATGCTAGAGCCTGATAATACACAATGAAAACTTTAGTGCTGGGCCAGGATTCGAACCCATTCACGCGCAATATGTGGAGATGCTGAGGAATCTGCAGTTTTGAACAAACAACAGACTGTAGTCGAGCTATATTGTCGCGAAGGGATCAAATTCCGCGTAAAGGGCGGTCTCAGTTGCATCCCAAGCTCAGAACCAATTTTATCGACATACACGAGCTCAAATAAAAGATGAAATAAGTGTCCTGTGACCCTACATACCGTTTGTTTCGTCACTATAAATAAATAACTAGTGTAAGAAAGGTTACTGGTGAAAGAGTTTCCACATTTCGCCACTCCTGACTTTATTGTGGTTCAACATAACGTCTACTTGGCAGAGAAGGAATGTCATGTTTAATGTGAATTTCAGACCACAATGCCATTATACCTTCTTCACTTGCCGTAGCCAGAAGAGAATAGAATCTGTCTGTCCCTATTAAAAATCATTGGCAGAAGTTGGAATCGAACCCAGACCACCATCATAGAAACCTATCATCAGTTCAACAGTCCACCACATACTCTTCGCTGATACTCATTTTTCTATCATAACACTGTTGCGGCACAGTCAATGAGAATTCTGACACACAGGTTCCCTGTAGTGGTTTGCAGCATGTTCAGTACATTCATTTACTTGGTTGGCCGAATCTCCATGAACTAGTTTCCTTGGCACTGTGGTCTAAAATTCACATTAAACATGATATTCCTTCTCTATCAAGTAGACGTTACGTTGAACCACAATAAAGTCAGGAGTGGCGAAATGTGGAAACTCTTTCACCAGTAACCTTTCTTATATTAATTATTAATTTCTAGTGACGAAACAAACGGTATGTAGGGCCACAGGACACTTATTCCATCTTTTATTTCAGCTTGTGTATATCGATAAAATTGGTTCTGAGCTTTGAATGCAACTCAGACCGCCCTTAATGCGAAATTAGATCCCTTCGCGACAATATAGCTCGACTACAATTTGTTGTTTGTTCAAAACTGCAAGCCGGCCGGAGTGGCCGAGCGGTTCTAGGCGCTACAGTCTGGAACCACATGCCCGCTACGGTCGCAGGGGCGAATCCTGCCTCGGGCATGGATGTGTGTGATGTCCTTAGGTTAGTTAGGTTTAAGTAGTTCTAAGGTCTAGGGTACTGATGACCTCAGAAGTTGAGTCCCTTAGTGCTCAGAGCCATTTGAACCATTTTTCAAAACTGCAGATTTCTCAACATCTCCACATATTGCGCGTGAATGGGTTCGAATCCTGGCCCAGCACTAACGTTTTCATTGTGTATTATCAGGCTCTAGCATGAGAACACCTATCTGCTGGTGGATAATAATTTTGATTTTTAATGCATTTTTCATTCGTTGTCAACACTAACGATATCTGACGTTTTTGACGTCCAGTGAGACACTGAACTATTTGAGAGATCACTGTAAGTTCAAGGATGCTATTCCGAGCTGCTGGTGGAGAAAAATTTGGTAGCTGACGACTCTTTGTGTGTAGTCAACAACGATATGTGTGGGGTTCGGTTCCCAGTCATCACTGAACTCTTCGTCATATTATTTCTAGTTCAAACGTGCTCACATATCGCAGCTGGTGTAACAAACCCATATTTAACTTTCGTTTTTTCTAGAATATAACAGCGGTAGGTGCCAGGTTGGAAAAAAATTAATGTTGCGTCTCGTCATTTCAGTTAAAACATCTAGCTACTGCCGAGAAAATCCGATATGTCACAGTTGATTGTGCTTCGATAACAATCCGATTAGGTTCTGGGTTCGAATCCCCGTCCAGCGCAAAGCTTTACATCACGGCTGTTCAAGTAAGTTACTTGTGAAGAAGCAGTATTTAACATCTCTCATAGTTCGTTAACAGGGACAATAGATGCTGGGTAGGAATTCGCCTCCGTTAAAAATGTTTACGTTATGTAATTTAAAGTTGATATTTGCTAACTGATACTGTCTAAAATCGAGGTATATCACTCTCTTTATGCCTAGTCAGGAATGACTGTTAGTTTCCGTCAGTCACGAAATATTAGTCTGCATAACCTGGGTTTGAATCCAGATGCAGAACGAGACGGTTCGTCGTGTCATTTGAAGTTCATACATATTCTCAACTAGCTACTCATGAAGAACTTAAATTTTTAATGTCGTTTTGTGTTAAATAACAAGTACGGTATGTTACTATGAAGTGGAAATCATGAATACGACGAACTTACTACGTGCATTACCTATCTGACGTAATAATGAGAGTGGTAACATTTCAGGTATGTCATTTATTGTAATGAATGTGAGCTTACAAGCCTTAAGGATACTTTTGAGCACGACTGTACATGTGAAGCTGCGGGCTATGCCGCAGGGAGCGTAGTTACCGGCAGAGTCTCCCAAGCCGGACAGATCTCTGCGGATGAACCAAGGTGCCCTGTAAAGCCCATCTCTTCCCGCGTCCCTTCCCATAATGCTTTCCCCCAATAGTCCAGCACCCGACGGCGAAGAGGACGGAAGTTGAATGTCTCGTCCCTGAGATTCTCTGTGGTAAAGTAAGCGGAAGCGGTCATGCCAGAGGAATTGGCTGGAAAGTGGTGCTCTACTGTCCTTGAGCTCGCGGCAGTTCGTTGCTATTCTGGTGTCCGAAATAATATGCGTCATACCCAAGTGCCGTGATGAATATTCCAGAATCTTAGTGAGTGGGTTAATTACTCCCAAATCGAGGTCCATCCTAAGAAAAGTTACGCGAATGGCAATTTTTCCTCCCATTTACCTTAAATTTCAGTGGCAATGGGATAATGAAGGTGGAAGCTCGCCTGAGTGAGGCTGGAAGCTACTATTCTGGATAAGCATGCTTGCGGCAGGTTTGTGATAGTCGTCTTCCCTAAAACTCGCGTGACCACTCAGGGATCCGGTCGTGCATCTGTGAGTGGCAAGTCTATTTAGGATACCTCTGCCCACACTGAGTGGAGAAGGCTCTAGAAAAGTTGGGCTAACATAAATAGTCACATTTGCACCGGCTGGCAATCCGCACCCAAAAGATCACTCCTAATCTGCGGACTAAAACCAGGAAAGAACAATACGACTATGACTATTAAAACATGGAGTGTCAGGGCTGTTCTGGACTCCCCCACCCATGAGTTAGCTAGATTAGATATAGATTTTGCTACCTCAAGTGAAACCAGACTGAACGGCGAAGGAGGCATCAGTGGGGTGAGCTCAGGGTACACTATCTTTTGGAAACGAAAGAATGCTTGAGAACCAAGTACCCATGGCGTAGGAACTGCAATAAATACGAAAATAGTGAAACAACATCGATTAACCCCTACTGCTGTCAATGAAACAATTATGACTTCGGATTCCCCTCGCTGGAGACATCTACGCCAACCTCATCTGTGCCTGTGGTCCCATATTAGGCAGTGAGGAGCCCACAAAGAAACAGTTATACCATCAACTGAGCAATGTTCTTGTAGATTCTTCTTACTAGGTGACTTCAAAGCTAGAGATGGAGGAAAGAATCGTTTTTGCGGAAACATCACCAGTAATCAAGGTGATGGAAATTGCAACGCAAATGGGCTGCTACTTCTAGGTAGCCGACAAGCAGTTCTGCTTACCTAATCGTTGTAAGACCACGTGAATGCAATCCCACTCTGAACACTGGCATCTCGATGACTATGTCTTCACTCGGCAACTTGACAATAAAGACGTCCTGATCACAAAACAGCTTGAAACATCGATGATTGCTGGGCCGATCACAAACTGCTGATTAGCCATCTGAGGCTCCTCGTCCAAAAAGCACGATATTACTTCTCAAATGTTTTCTACATCTACATCTATACTCCGCGAGCGGAGGGTACTTGGCGGAGGGTACTTATTGTACCACTATCTGATCCCCCCTTCCCTGTTCCATTCACGAATTGTGCGTGGGAAGAACGACTGCTTGTAAGTCTCCGTATTTGCTCTAATTTCTCGGATCTTTTCGTTGTGATCATTACGCGAGATATATGTGGGCGGTAGTAATATGTTGCCCATCTCTTCCCGGAATGTGCTCTCTCGTAATTTCGATAATAAACCTCTCCGTATTGCGTAACGCCTTTCTTGTAGTGTCCGCCACTGGAGCTTGTTCAGCATCTCCGTAACGCTCTCGCGCTGACTAAATGTCCCCATGACGAATCGCGCTGCTTTTCGCTGGATCATGTCTATCTCTTCTATTAATCCAACCTGGTAAGGGTCCCATACTGATGAGCAATACTCAAGAATCGGACGAACAAGCGTTTTGTAAGCTACTTCTTTCGTCGATGAGTCACATTTTCTTAGAATTCTTCCTATGAATCTCAACCTGGCGCCTGCTTTTCCCACTATTTGTTTTATGTGATCATTCCACTTCAGATCGCTCCGGATAGTAACTCCTAAGTATTTTACGGTCGTTACCGCTTCCAATGATTTACCACCTATGGCATAATCGTACTGGAATGGATTTCTGCCCCTATGTATGCGCATTATATTACATTTATCTACGTTTAGGGAAAGCTGCCAGCTGTCGCACCATGCATTAATCCTCTGCAGGTCCTCCTGGAGTACGTACGAGTCTTCTGATGTTGCTACTTTCTTGTAGACAACCGTGTCATCTGCAAATAGCCTCACGGAGCTACCGATGTTGTCAACTAAGTCATTTATGTATATTGTAAACAATAAAGGTCCTATCACGCTTCCCTGCGGTACTCCCGAAATTACCTCTACATCTGCAGATTTTGAACCGTTAAGAATGACATGTCGTGTTCTTTCTTCTAGGAAATCCTGAATCCAATCACAAACCTGGTCCGATATTCCGTAAGCTCGTATTTTTTTCACTAAACGTAAGTGCGGAACCGTATCAAATGCCTTCCTGAAGTCCAGGAATACGGCATCAATCTGCTCGCCAGTGTCTACGGCACTGTGAATTTCTTGGGCAAATAGGGCGAGCTGAGTTTCAGGATAAAATTCAACGTCAACGGCCAGCAGAACGAAACTTTTCGGTCTCTTTTGCAAGACAAACTTTTGTATCGACTTATCAGTATGGTAATGGTCTATTCCAAAAAAATGCCATCAACATGGCTGCAGAGGAGGTAATTGATTGGTTTTGATACAAACAAGAAAAATGGTTAGTTTGATGACAACAATGCAAGTTGTTAAGAAACTTATAAGTGTAAAGCGGGATGCTTGCCAATCTCTCTCTCAGTATCCATCCTCCAAGACAACGAAACTATACATTCAAGAGCTCAGGCACAAATGTCAAACTGAAATAACAAAAATAAAAAGCAACTAGTCGCAACTCCGAAGTCTTTCAGATGCCATGGACTTTCGGAGTTTTCATGCTGGAGTAAAAGAAATAAATGGTCCTGTTCGTTCCTCTTCAGGACCCCTGAAAGCCGCCGTGAGCTCGACCATCCTGGCAGTCAGGACATTCAACACAATCTATAATGGCAGTAAAATTTTTGCTAGAACTCTGTTGAATCGCCTACAGACTCTTTCCGAGACTGTACTTCCTGAATCTCAGTGCCGGTTTCACCCCTCCAAATGAACTATTTATAGATCTTCTGCCCATAACAATTGCAGGAGGAATGCAGGGAACAACAAGTGTTCTATGACCTAGAGAAGGCCTTTGCTACAGTGCCCAGGGAATCTGTGAGGAAGGTCTTGCAAATTTTGGCAGCCCTGAACAATTTTTTAAACTGATTCAAGGTTTCCATGATGACATGTCTGGGCAAGGGCTACACCAGAATGAAATATCTGACAAATATCCTTTTACTAAAGGGCTCAAGCAAGAATTTGTCTTCGCACCAACGTTGTTTGCTCTGTTCCTGGCTGCCATGCTTTATGAGACATCGTCTCCAAACAATGCAGGAGTACAGATTTGACGGAGGGCTATTTAATCAGTACAGACTGCGCTCAAATGGTTCACAAGTGTCACTCAGGTAATTGAACAACAGTATGCTGACGACAATGCTTCTCCAGCTCACACTCCTGCAGAGCTGCAACTGTCTGTAAATTATTTCAGTACTGCGTATAAACGGATTGACCTGACCATCAAAATCCAAAAAGTAAAGGTACTAGCACAGCCAACTCCTTGGACTGCCTTTCTGAATCTCAATATCTCTATTTCCAGCATACTTCCTTTATCTAGGAAGTACACTGTCAATTAATTGCTCGTCGGAGAAGGACGTGGAGAACAGGAGCCATGCAGCACATGTTGCTTTTGGACGCCTCCTACATCGGATCTACCTGAATAAAGATCAGACACTATGCACCAAACTGATGGTTTATTAGTTGCTGTTTCTTCCCTGCTCTATGGCTGCAAAAGGTGGACACAGTATCGCCGTGACCTTAAGAAACTTGGACGCTTCAATCAACAGTATCATAGATACATTATGAACATCAAAGCGGATGACTTCGCATCAAACGCAAAGATCCTTGAGAAGGACCGTTATTGGTCACCAACTCAGATGGATTGGGCACGTTGACCGGATGAGAAACAACAGATTTCCTTGAATAATTGTATGTAGTGAAGTGAGCACAGGGAGAAGGCCTCTGAAGCACTATAAGGACCAGTTCAACAAAAACCTAAAGAGTCTAAAAACTTACCCAAATAAAAGGTGCGCGGCAGTAGAAGATCGTTAACACTGGCACGCAACTATCTGAGCTGCTGTCTTCCATTTTGAGCAGGAATTCCTGAAGCAGGAAAGTGAAAAACGTCAGAATGCAAACTTCGTCGGACCCAGCCAAGCCCCTCCTCCAGCTGTTACGTGTAATATATGTAGCCGCATGTTTCATGACAGGATTGGTCTGCTAAGTCATCGTTGGTATCACCGCACCTGAACTGCCATACAGTAATGGAAACGCAGGAGAAAAATGAAAACTCCGATACGAGTACCAGCCGACTATGAACTGCGTTTGGAGTGGTGCTGTGACCTGGAGGCATGAACTTCCGACGCATGGCGCCACATTGTGTTCAACTATGAATCGCGGTACTGCTACACCCCTCATGACCATTGCCGACGAGTATGACGGCGACCTTCCATAATCTTGGAGAGGCACTGACGTGTTACTCCTGACTTCTTAGTGTGGGAAGCCCTCGGGTGCGGCTTGAGGTCACGTCTGGCAGCGACTAAGGGAACTCTTACAGCACAACGGTATGCCACAGGCATCTTGCATCCTGGTGCGTTACCTCTCATGCGACAGTTTCGTGCTGTTATTTTTCAACAGGACTATTCTCGTTCGTAAATAGTAAGTGTCTCTGTGAACTATCACAGTAATTTGAGAGTTTAGTATCCTTTTGGAACATTTTATGGCGCAGAGCACGAGTTTATTTAATTACATGATCCGTTTCAGCCAGTTCAGTGGCCATCTCCAGATCCATAATCCCGGAACTTGTAATATACTGTATTAAACCTTGCATACAAAGGCTAATATGTTGCAAGTTCTCGGTTTATGGATCTGAAGATGGCTCAGACTGATTATCTGTGTAACAAAACTTACAATCCAGCCAATAAAGTGCTCTAAAAAGCTACTACACTCTCAGATATAGAAGATTGCCTCTTGCTTCCACTGACGACGTCAGGTAATCATGTCTGCTAGCTGTTGAGGTACTCTTGTGGCCAGAAAGGTACCCAGATCCATCCTCAATAGAACGTCTTTGGAACGAACCCGTACGTGAATTCCGTTCCAGTGACAGTACTTCAGGCATCAAGGACAAGTTACAACAGTTGTGGGTCAGCTTGTATTGGAAGCCGATACAAAGGCTTTATGATACACTTTCCAACCGAGTCAGTGCATACATCCAGGCAAGAGGGACGCAACGCCATACTGATAAGTGGGCTCATACTGCCACATTCGTTGTAATTTGAATAGATACCGTAATCACCGAAATAACGTCGCATACTCTACAACCCCCTTCGGTTCCTCCACTTTTTTTTCAGACTGTGTGTAATCGGTTTCATGATAAGAACTGTGGCTGATAATTAACATTAAAATACAACAGTTCCTGTTGTCTGTGGAACCACCTTATTGCCACCAAACAGAAAATTATTTACAATTACGTCGTGACTTGTGAAGTTCACAAACTGCTCTGTTAAAACAGTAAATCAGGCGACTGGCATGTTATGAGGGCTCTTGCCCTGACGGAATACTTCCTTCAGGGACTGTACTAGTGCTAGCGAATGTTACATCATTAATCAAGCGAAAGTAAAGTGCACCTCCATATCATAGTCATCATCATCATCATCATCATCATCGTGTATTTGGCATGCACTATAGTATAAAATTCTCTTCCGTTGTTTTCCACCTATCATGGCCTTCAGCTGTAAGCATTTGTGTTGCTCTTTGATTCACAATCTCGTCCAACTCTCCAATTTTCTTCCCGTTTCATTTGCTTGTCATTCTATCTCTCTTAGGAAATAGCAGTATGTATCTACCCATCATATACTGCTAAATCGTCTGTTGTTTTAATACGTGCTGATGGTGGACTCTCTATTAAGACATATTGGAAACTTGGTATTGTAATCGCTACTTAGTTTACCAAATGTATTCCAGGCCACTTTTTTATCTTAGCCGTCCATCCAGTTGTTGCCTTCAACTGCCCCAAATAGAAAAATACCTATACTGGTTCTAAGAGTACATTCGTACTATTTTCTTTCTGAAGGGTTTCCTGAGCATTATTTTGGCCTTATTGTATGGTGAACCCTCTTGTATCCAGCCCTCACTGTCCGGATCTCCAGCTTTTTCGGATTGGGATTTTCCACATTTTTTTGTCAGTGCACTAACTATACGATACTTCATATTCCGGCAATAATAGCAAGTACAGGTAGTGACGACACTTCCAGTAACATCCAGGTCTAGTCCAGGCCAGATTGCAGGCACACAGTTTCTTCCAGCACACATAACCTTCCTCACACACCTCCAGGCAATGTGCTCCTGTCCCCAAAGTGCAACTGCTCGAGGCCACTTCACCAGCTCGTTGTATGCGTCATCTTCTATCAACATGCACTAATTCACTGCCATTATAGGTAGCCTGTCAGTGTTCTTGTGGCTTCAGACCAACACATAGCAAGAAACCTGGTAACGACCCTGACAGTTTAATAATCAACATGATATGCGTACTACTGTTTCACCATTATAACTGAAGGGCTGGAAATAGTTTCATCGTGGCGTTTTGTGTGAGTAACTGAAGACAATAGCCATTGTCCAAGCTCAAATTTTGTGAAAAACGTAATTGAAACACACTCTACATTTCTGCAGTTGACGCAAATTTACAAATGCCACACTCAAGTGCAATATTATTGTAACGAATAGACGCAGTTATAACTAAACCTATCAGTAAAATAACTGGCCCCCGTTATGGAGCCTAAATAAATTCAATCACTATATGGTCAATGACGGAAACTAGTCATAATAAAATGATTATTTATACACATACACAATTTCTTCAAACATAATAAATCATCGGCTATCGTAATTTTTCTGTTTATTTACATTCCCTCGGCAGAGGACGGCTGGCAGTCTCCATGCAACCGCTTTTCAGTCCTTATTTTGATGGAAAACGAAATACATAAAACACATGATAATAGCAGTCAGGAAGTTTTTCAATAATGCCGATGTTTTTGAGATCTTGAATCTTGTGGCAATGGCGATGCTGTTGGCTCGTCGTCATATTTTCTAGGTAAATGATTTAGATGCTGATGAGACTGTAGAAAAAGGAGCATGACGAAAGATGTGAATGGGTAAAGAGAGAGAGAATTTAGATGAAAGGTGATGAGTAAAATTGTAACTGTGCGTGAAAGTGATAGATAGAAGCATCCATTAGGATAGGAAGAGGTAATGTTGGCTGTCGTCCACAGGATGGGTAGATGTCAGGAAAGATTTCATAGCCTGGGAGAAGAAAGTGATGAAATCAGCCTGGGAAAGGATATGGTGATACAGGTGCAGCAACAGTTGTGACAATGGCAGTGACTGGGCATGCAATGAAGTGACCTCTGAATGAGGCACTTTGCAGAGGTGCGACGTGATTAGGCATACGATCAATTAAAACACAAGACAAGTCTCCGACGTTATTTGACAAAATATGGTTCCGTAATCATAATACATGGAGCCCTGAGTACGGTAAGATGTATTTGCCTTGTGTTAACTCCCTGTGCAATCAGACACCAGTCATTGAGTCCACGCCAAATAATACAGATACATACTCGTAACTCTGCAGTATTGATATTGCACCCACACCCTTTATATTCCAACGCCAATAACATCTTGCATTAAAAGTACAGTGCCCTAAACTTCTTTTTCTGCTTTCCTCCCCACCCACATCATTATTGGTTAATCATGACTAAATCTACGAGAGTAGAAATTTGTTAAACTTGTCAGTAAAATTATTATTGGTCGAAATACTCAAGATCTGCTGCAATTGGCCAGCGATATCGCTACACTGGCGGAGCCAGCAAAGTTTTGGAGAGTAAAGTCAGAGCAGACTTGTGGTACATTGGTTGAAAACACATTTCCTTCAGGGAGACTCGACAGAGCACTTGCTTCGTGGAGATCCATGAGTTATTGCCGAGAACTGCAGAGAGGGTTTTCTCTGAAAAAGAACAAAGCGCAGAGGTTGAGCTGGACTTAGAAATGCCAGCCGTTACTGTCTCTGTGTTCCACACTCACACCATTTAAGAGTGGTAACCATGAGCCAATAATGCAATTGCCGAGTCAAGGGACGCAAGATTAGTTAATTCACATCAGGGTTTAATTGCAACGTTTTAACATTTCCAGCCAGTTGTTCAGACTCATCATGCACTTTGGTGATTCTATTGATGTTCGTACTTACTTTTCTGGGGTTTTTTCTTCAAATCACTAACCGTTTATGCCGTCATCGACTGAATCCAAGATTCAGTTTCATATTATATTTACATGTATCCACTCACCTGTACTAAAGCTATACTTCATAATCACAACCCTTTGTCATTTGTTAAATATTTATAAGTTTGGTTCATTGGGTAAATTATTTGTTTGGTGTCTTACGGTAGTAAACAAAACTGTTGTAGTGACCGCTAGATTCCTTTTGTAGTTAGATGAGCCCCTTCATTAATATGTGTAAGGTATGGTACTTGTACTTTCAGGCTTAACTGGATCACCCCACGTAACTTTCAATAGGATGTTATCTGTTGCATGACTTTGTTTCTCTTAAATTTTCCTGATGTTATGGAGCTTTGCTTCCCTGTAGGTCACTGGTGATTAGAATTAGAACACTCTAAAGACGTGCTGAACTGTTCAACCGACACCTCACAAGAGACACACTAATTCTTCTGGTTTTCCTGCTGAAAATCACTCTACTAATTTACTGCGGTAGTTAGTATGCAGCACACATGGTCAGTAGACCCTGATAGTTTGGTGAAACCTCATAGTCCATGGCTAAAGTGCACCTGACGTTGCCGGAACGTTTAGCGAACATTTTGTTTCTAACATAAGTTGTTCCCCACGTTTCGCTCCATAACCCACAGACGTTTGTCGCAAATAGTTCGAAACAACCTGTATATAGCACTAGTGACCAACCCCCACTCTGCACTGGCAGCACTAAGTATCTACAGCTGGACAACTTACCTGACTTAGTGGTAATAAATTATGTACATAAAGTTTCTTTGTAAATTAGTCTCTGTATTAATGAAAATTTTTTCAGAATTCCTACAGTAGATCCTGAGATCAGTTTTCACATTTAGGGAGCAAAACACAGTGGGGGGGGGGGGGGACTTCACATTTTAACGTGTATGGAAGATATGCATAGATTCTAGTCATGCTTCACCGCTCTCCAAAATTGCTGCAGCTGTTTACTTTACAGCTTTCCTCGACAGATACCACTTCCTCTGTAATTGGCCACTCATAGATAACATCATTGCCACGAGACGTCACTCCAAATACTAATTAAGTGTAAACAGATAACAATACATATATTACAAACTCCTCATCACTATAATTATAAATAATACACAGAAACCTTCGTTGTGAATCAATGTTAGTGAAAACCGTAATAAAATCCTTACGGTAGTTCCTGAGCATAGCCTTCACATTAGTTAGAAAAACGTGGGAGGGCTTCAAATTTTATATAAATGGTATGTTTATGTATACATGGTATATGTCTAGTTTATCTGATCGGGTAAGAAAGAAATTTATAACCAGCTTTCACTCCGGTATGGCTTGTATTTGAAATATTTTTAAGCTTAAATTTGTGATTTAAAAATTAAAAATGGTTCAAATGGCTCTGATCACTATGGGACTTAACTTCTCAGGTCATCAGTCCCCTAGAACGTAGAACTACTTAAACCTAACTAACTTAAGGACATCACACACATCCATGCCCGAGGCAGGATTCGAACCTGCGACCGTAGCAGTCGCGCGGTTCCAAACTGTAGCGCCTAGAACCGCTCGGCCACCCCGGCCGGCCTTTAAAAATTACCAATATTACGCTAGTACATAGTTAACTATAGTCATCAGTTCCAATCATTAAGCAGTGATACATTTATATTGTCAGCAGCTCTTCAACCCTCTTCAGTTGATGAGTTACTACATAACGTATTCAAGTACTTAGTTCCTAAATATTCTACAATTTTCTTCTTTTTGGGCATACCATCTGATGACGATTTCATAATAAGTCGAAACTGGTATGAAAACATTAGAGTGATCTGAGGTTCAAATACATAGTAAAAAAAAGGGACATTAATGAAAACGAAGAAAGAAGCACAAAACAAAAACTAAGTCACATACTGAAATCAACCACACAAAGACTGAACTGGTGCACCAACACAAGTTCCACGACAGACTTGTCAATTTAACTGATATGAAATTAACAAAACAAGAAACAGAACTACTTGAAAAGGGGTCCACACACAACATAAACAGGGAAATGCGACGCAAAACAATAGAAAACCTGATCACAGAAATAAAAAAGAAGAAAAGTTGTAAAAAAAAAATTCTGTGCCAACTTGATATTTATGGGGCATAATCGAGAGGTCAGTTCGTGCACAAAATCCTGCATCGGCGATATTTTCTGTTACGGACGTCTATAGAGGCAGCATGGCTCAGTACTTCTGCAGAGGACTTCCATCGACTTGTTGAGTCCATGTGACGTCGATTTGCTGCACGACGCAGGACAAAAGGAGATATTCCATAACTTTTGTCACCTCAATGCATATGAGTATTATTCAATTTTCATAGATCAATCAAATCACATTTTTATAACACGTGAAGTAACACTACTCCGTTATCACCCGCGAAGACAAATTTTCCAAAACTGGAATCTGTCAGTTAACCTTTAGTTAGTGTCAAGCTGTCTGCGTAGGTCAAACACATGGGAATTTTAAAACTAGATATTCTGAATACCTCACAGCCTAAAAAAGTGACACATCACCACTCATACAACATTGAGCCTGATCAAGATCCTCGGGGAAAGCAACAGTTTTATAAAAAAAACTCACAGTAAAGAGCTTCCACATACAGATAGCAGCGACACAAGCAAAGAAAGCCTTGAACGAAAATACAGTACTGGGCAATAAAACACTGTCCGCAACTCTCAATAAATTATACACTGTCACTTCGCCATGTAACGCACAGTATTCAAATATCCTCGAAAAAACAAAACAAACAAAAAGAATTCTTCTCAATCCTCTCTCCGTTTGTTTTTCTATCTCTTTCTCTCTCTGTTATTACATACAGACTCTCTCTCTCTTACACACGTACACTCACACACACACAAACACACACACACACACACATACATACACACACATCGGATAAGTTCTCCTCCTGCAGACAAACCACAATAGTTTTCACCAACCATTCAAAATTAGCGCCACAATGAACAGAAACAAACCCACGAAAAAGTGAGTGTTCGCTCAAATCCCATTTTGCGTAAAAAACGTGTGAGAACAAATGAAAGCTACAGAACAGTGCGTTCATTCGCAACAGTAGAAGAAAACCCACTAAAGATACACAACTGGACGAAAACGCAAGTAGAATAATACACACAACCATTACGACGTACAAGAATTCAAAAAACAAGCAAATTTCTTTATGACTAATTTGCGGATGATAGGCTGTCGAAACGATAAAAAGGCATAGAAACAAGCCTTTCCACGAGTAATGTAATTTCGCATGAGCAGTCGAAACAAACTATACAAAATGCACTTGTTAGACTTTTTACGCCTAAAACAGAAAAACAACCAGATCTTTGTACGATATTTTGCAGAAATAAATCGAGACCCACAAAAGGTGACACATAAGAGTCGAAACATGTCCTGGTTAATAATTAGTCTTTTGCTTAAGGCGGAGTTAACCAATGGCGCCACGGACAGCAGGAGACCACATTTGATACCTGGCGCCAGAGTTTAAAATCACATGCTGTCAACAACCTGTCCACTCAGTGCCCTCTGGATTTTGTCATCGTGAAATTACTGCGCCAGCCTCATATTTTCCGCACAGTTACTAAAAATCCGGGGAAGGAGACCCTCGCTTAGGGCACGGCCGGGTCTACGGCGTATAGGTGATTAGGCCGGGACGCGTCCCTGTGGCGGGCAGCAAGAAGGCCCGCAGCGCCGCTGCCGGCGAGTTATTGGCCGCACCTCCGCGGGCCGCCCGTATCTGCACCCCGGGAGGCGGCGGGGGCGTCCGCCGGGGACGGCAACGGCGGCGGCGGCGGCGGTCCGCCGTTACGGCCCTATTTGCACCGCTCGCTCATTCAACAGGGCCGGCCGGCCCCCGACAGCCACACTCCATCCTAACTACCGATGTGGCTTATCGCTTAATTCCGGCTGTCCTCATATTTCACCTCGTAACCGTGGGCGCGCTTGTATGGCGGCGCTGCTGGTGGTGCTGGTGTGCGGCGTAATCTACGCGCGTGGGCGAGGGGGAAGTGGTGGGGGCAGCACGGGGGAGGAGGGAGGGCGCGGGGAAATGGGGGAGGGGCAGAGTCTGCGAGGGAGCGCCGGGAGATTACCCAACTTGGCCCGTGGCCATAGCTTTAATCTCAGGTCCATTTTATTCCCCCGGTGCGCTGTCCCTCCGCCCTCTCAATATATTAACACGCCTGTTTACGACGGCGCCGCTCAGAGAGTTGCCGCCTCCTCAGCGTGAAAACCGTGCTGCCGCCAGACGCCAGGTGTGGGCGCACCAGCATCGGCAAAGTGTACCCACTGACCGGTCCGCAGTGGAGCGGGCAGAGGATAGCAAACCTGGGAATACTGGGCGCTGCTAAACAGCTCATTGAACGGACCTGTGACTAAATGGCAACGTGTGTCCAGAACTGTCTGCGTGGTTCGTGTTTATTCGTCTGGGGGTGCCAACAAAGTGGACTTCAGCAGATTTGTCGCGCTCGAGTCAAAGGAAGCGAACGTAAAGACCCTTGAGTGATGCAGTAGAAGAATGGAAAGAACCTTATTTCTGTATCGACGAGGGTTGACTCAAAAGTAATGCCTCCACCTCCGTCACTCTTCAACAGTTGGCAGCATTGGTATGCTGCAGGTGCTGGCTTGTTCCGTAGCCTCTTCTCTATAGTTCCAGTCGGCGGGTTAGCATTGAACGCTTGTGTTGTTACAGTGTAAGGACGGAACTCTGCGAGGACGGTCGGTCAATTCGATTTAAGTAACGTGCAGTCATTGAATTCTTGACAGCGGAAGGTGTCACCCCAAAGGAGATCCATCAGAGAATAAAAGCAGTTTATGGTGATTGTGTTTATGTGAGTACTGTGCGTCGTTGGGCGAGTAATTTGAGGCGGGAACATCTGTCCTGTGTGACAAACAAGGATTTGGACGTCCTGTGTCAACAACCACCGAGTTCCACAAGAATAATGTTGACAAATTGATTCAGGACTATCGTCGTATCACTAAGAGAGAAAGTGCAAGCACCATCGGCATTTCACAAGAACGTGTGAGTAACGTTATTTCTTTGCTTGGCAGTCGGAAGATACATGCACGACGGGTGTCCCGGATGCTGACTCCTGAGATGAACGCGCACAGACTTGAAATTTGGCAGGAACTTCTCTCGCGTTACGAGAATGAAGGTGACGCCTTTCTCCATTCAATTGTGACAGGAGACGAAACGTCGATACACCGTTACGACCCACAGACGGAACATCAGTCTATAGAATATCGACACAAAGACTCGCTCCAGAAAAAGAAATTCAAGTCGCATCCCCCAGCTGGAAAAATCATGGCCACAATCTTCTAGGACGCAGATGGTATTATCCATCTAAGATTTCCTTCAGCGTGGAACAACAATAAATTCAGAGCGTTACATCACAACGCTGCGAAGTCTGAAACGACGGCTAACTAGGGTCCGAAAGGAAAAGGGAAACGTTTTCCTGCAGCATGACAATGCCAAACCACACACTTGACGTGCCACCACAGTAGTACTTCAGAGACTGAATCTCACCACCGTAGGGCATCCTCCGTACTGTCCAGATTTAGCACCGTCTGACTTCCGTCTTTTCCCGATAATGAAAAACGATCTGCGGGGACACCATTATGTTTCTGCTGAAGACGTTGAGAGAGCTGTGATTCTGTGGTTGCGGAAACAGTGTCGACTTCTTCCGTGACGGCTTCAGAAAACCTGTTCATCGTTGCCAGAAATGTATCCAGTTGGCTGGTGATTATATGGAAAAGTGAATATTGGTAATTAAAGATGACATTTAAGGATTATTTCTGCGCTTGATTTATTAAAATATTCCCATCGAAACCCAATTAACGAAGGTGGAGACATTAATTTTCATTCTACGCTCGTACATTAATACGCAGCAAGCCACGTTACGGTGTTTAGTGCAGATTGCTTTATGTACCACTATAACTCAAATGTTTTTTTATTTCAGTCTTTGATCACAATATGAATTCTTTAGACGAGACCGGTTTCAGTCCGTAATGATCATCCTCAGATCTTTTTTAAAAATGGTTCAAATGGCTCTGAGCACTATGGGATTCAACATCTTAGGTCATAAGTCCCCTAGAACTTAGAACTACTTAAACCTAACTAACCTAAGAACATCACACACACCCATGCCCGAGGCAGGATTCGGCCCTGCGACCGTAGCAGTCCCGCGGTTCCGGACTGCAGCGCCAGAACCGCACGGCCACCGCGGCCGGCAGGTCTTTTTTACACCATGTCCTAAAGTGATTAGGCCATAATGGCATCGTCAAAACATATAAATATAATCAGCATAGCATCGTCATAAAGATCTAAAATAAGGTGTAGAATAGGCCGCATCGTCCACACAGTCGTTATTGCAACTGCAGTTGCAATAATGACTGTGTGGACGATGCGGCCTATTCTACATCTTATTTTAGATCTTTATGACGATGCTATGCTGATTGCAAAAAATCTTTACCGAGCGAGGTGATGCAGCGGTTATCAAACTAGACTTGTATTCGGGAGAACGACGGTTCAAATCTGTGCCCGTTCATACAGATTTAGGTTTCCCGTAATTTTCATAAACCGCTCTAGGCAAACGCCCAAATAATTCTTTGAGAGGGCATGGCCGATTTCCTTCCCCATGTTTGACACAATCAGAGCTTGTGATCCGTCTCTAACGACCTCGATATCGACAGGACGTTTAAGCCTCTCTTGCTTCCTTCCTTACAAAAATCTTGATGATTCTCCCAGCACCGGATTCTCGTCAACCAACTACTGTTGACCTTCTAAGTTCTGGCGAATGAAAAAGAACTATATAAGCGATCTCCCTCCTCTTAAGGAATCTGCGGTGATGAGGCGCGAGTTGGGGTAGCAGTAGTTAAAACAATGGTGTTTTTCATTGTGGTATGATCTTGTCACGAAATTTCAATTTACCAACTTTCTCTTCTAAATCTAAAATTAATTTTTTGACGCCCACCTGTACAGGGAGAAATTACCATCGTAATAAAATAAGAGAGATCAGAAATCGCACGAAATAATTTAAATGTGAGTGGAAAGTATGAGAATAAGCTGAAGGGGGTTCGATGAGCACTCTGCCGAGTGCTTAAGTCTGAATTTCAGAGTAGTCATGCAGATGAAAACGCAAACAAAATTTTGAGGTAAAATTTACAGAAAAGCCAGTTTTACAGTTTGTAAGTGCAAGAATACGGTTTGTTTAATTTTAAGGAGAAGCAAGAAAAAGAAATGAGGTTCTTACGACGAAGGTCGACTGAGCCACAGGAGGACAGGTAGCGCCGGTGTGACGTAAACCAATACCACTGTACATGCACCCAAGGAAGGAGTACAGTGTGTGACATCACCGCTCTGTCCTGCTGCTGCAGGTGAAGAGGCGTGCGGGACGCAGCTGTTCAAGAAACACATCTGGTGTGAAAAACACAACTGACGTCTTGGACATAGTAATTTTAATGCTTACGGTTTCAATTACATAATGGCCACAGGTTATAATAATTTTATTTGACCTCTGTGCTACTATAAAATGTGTAAACGTTCTAGTTTAATGTGACGGACAGTCATGTTGAAACTAAAACAGTAAAGACGATACCACCATTTTCGCTACGATTCAGAAGCGAGATGTACAGAACAGTTAAGCGCTCATACCGTCTCTTGAGCTTGCTGAAACTTTTGGAGCACGGTGGACGTTGACGGGTGCCCCGCTACCTTCACACTCATCTGATTACCTTCACTCATCTCGCTAGCGATAGGGAAAACCGATCTTGTAAAACCGATCCTACTACTTTCGTTCTGAATAACCGAAATTTTACGGTATTTGCTTGTACTCGGATAAAACATGGTTTTCTTTTTAATTTTTATTATTAACGAGGTAATCAAGCGGTATAGCAGTGTGCTAAAATTTTTATTTTCTTACTAAAGAGACGAGTAATATCAACACTACAAGCAGAAAAACAGGGTACACAAATTCCATCCTGGAGGGGGAGGGGGGGGGTGATGGGTGGGGAGAGGGATGTGAATAGGAGACTGATAATCTTAGATATTTAGGTTCTTCAAACACTAGATCAGCACCAGCATTATGTAATTGACTCCAATAATGAACCTAGTAGGAGATATGTATCTTCTTCTTGTCAGTGTTTTCCACATATTCCTTTCCTGTCCGATTCTGCGCAGAACCTCCTCGTTAATTACCTTATCAGTCCACCTAATTTTCAACATTCGTTTGTAGTACCACATCTCGAATGCTTCGATTCTCTTCTGTTCCTGTTAACCCACGGTCCATGATTCAATACCATACAATGTTGTGCTCCAAACGTACGTTCTCAGAAATTTCTTCCTTCAATGAAGGCCTAAGTTACCCTGCCCAGGAATGGCCCTTTTTGCCAGTGCTATTCTGCTTCTGATGTCCTTGCTCCGTCCGTCATTGGTTATTTTGCTGTCTAGGCGGTAGAATTCCTTAACATAGTCTACTTGGTGACCATCAATCCTGTTCTCATTTCTGCTACTTCTCATTACTTTCGTCTTGCTTCCATTTACTCTCAGTTCATTTTCTGTACCGATTAGACCTTTCCATTCAACAGATCATACAATTCTTCTGCACTTTCACACAGGATAGCAATGTGATTAGCGAATCGTATCATTGATATCCTTTCACCTTGAATTTTAATCCCACTCCTGAACATTTATTTAATTCCTATCATTGCTTTTTCAATGTAGACATAAAACAATGGGGATGAAAGACTACATCCCTGTCTTATATCCTTTTTAATCCGAGCACTTCGTTCTTGGTCGTCCACTCTTATTATTCCCTCTTGGCTCGTGTACGTATTGTATACAACCCGTCTTGATTTTCCTTCAATTTTGCTTCCATTATCAACCGCAACGTCAGAATTGCGTCTGGTATGTCGCCAGACTCATACATTTTGACAGGGAGAAGGGACGGGATGATAGTACATCTGTTAAGACACCAGGGAATATCTCCCATGGCACTAGAGGAGCTGTAGAGGACAAAAACTGTAGAGGACGAAAGAGATTGGAATACATCGAGCAAATAATTGAGGACGTAGTTCGCAAGTGCTACTCTGAGATGAAGAGTTTGGCACAGGAGAGGAATTCGTGGCGGCAGCATCAGAAGACCGATGATGCAAAAAAAAAGGAGATATGTAATGGCAAAAGTGAGGTAAAGTCAATCTCATTGATTCGGGTAAGCATCATATCACCCAGGATACTGCTGCGCCGACGACGACGGGGTCCGTCACCGACAACCTACAGCGCGTGTCCACAAGTTTATCCACGAGACTGTGTGGACCATTTCCGGCATGTCCGTTACCTGAGCCCTAGATATCCCACTTGACAGCAACAAAAGATTGCGCTCAGCTCAACAGTCCTTTGTCTTACTGAACTCTGGCAACGTGACACTACTGAGCGAACGAAAGCCAAAGTACAGGCTGGAAATGAAGGACTCTATACGATAGGTGGGAAGCCGTCTTTCTGCTCGTGCATGCTAAAAATACGTTCACTTGGATTGGATATGAATATTAAAATATCAAAATGTAACATAATTTTTTGTTGTTGTCGATTCACCCTGACAGAGCAGGAAACTTCCAACATAACCCATACTACTGTTACAAAATCACAGAGAACAGCTAAACGTATGACAAAAAAATCAACGCTATGACATAACACAGTACCATTTGTTGTCCTCTTTTTGGTGGCTTGAACAACACTTCAGAAATTAGCCTGTGGTAGACACCCATAAATTGGCAGTAGTAGATCATGCACTGTGATCAAGGAACCATCAAATATATTTATCCAGTATTCTAGTTTATATCAAGGTCTAATCATTATTTGGGGCCGTAAATACTGAAAAACACGAAAACAGGGATTGAAATTGGACATGTTGTGGATCTTTTTCAGTTATCAGTCTTCTGACTGGTTTGATACGGCTTGCCACTAATTCGTCTCCTATGCCAATCTTTTCAACTCATAGTGGCACTTGCAACCTATGTCCTCAATTTTTTGCTGAATATATTCCAAACTCTCTCTTCCTCTACAGTTTTTACCGTCTACAGCTTCCTCTAGTATAGTGGAAGTTATCCCCTGATGTCTTAACAGATGTTCTATCATTCTGTCCCTTCTTATTGTCGGTGCTTTCCTTATAGTCTTTTCCTTGCCGATTCTACGAAAATCCTCCTCATTATTTACCTTATCAGTCCAACTATTTTTCAACATTATTCCGTAGCACGACATCTCAAATGCGTCTGTTCTCTTCTGTATTGTTTCTCCACGGTCGATGTCTCACTACCATACAATGCTGTGCTCCAAACATACATTCCCAGAAATTTATTTCTAAAATTAAGACCTGTTTTTCATACTAGTAGTCTTCTCTTGGCCAGGCCATAGAAAGTAAACAGCGCCTGTTCTTCCCCACTATTTGCGTGAATCCGCGATTTTAGTCTGTGGTCTGATGACGTCAAGACCCGACTTGGGTACATATAAATAGTTAGGCTAGATGAGTTTAAGTCTAAAACTCTTATCTGAGTCTTTAGAGACCCTGAAAAAGTCTGGGGCGTTAAGAGACGTAACTTTATGCACAGAAACATGCATTGGCCGCGCGGGGTAACCGTCACCTTGCCACGGTCCGAGCGGGTCCCCCCGTTGGAGGTTCGAGTCCTCCCTCTGGTACGGGTGTGTGTGTTGTCCTTAGCGTAAGTTAGTTTAAGTCAGATTAAGTAGTGTGTAAGCTTAGGGACCGATGACCTCAGCAGTTTGCTCCCATAAGATCTTACCACAAATTTCCAAACATGTATTGGACCGACGCCTAATACCCTTAATATAAAAATCACCAGGGAATAAAACAAGTATTTCGTCATGACGTGGCCCAGTCCACCAATTTTATTGAAATTGATAGTCGGCATGGAGGCCGACACGCTTACACCAAGAGGCAAATCTGTTTCTTCCGCCACGTCGTGGAGACGTATGTTATCTGTCAGGACAGCAAGAAGTTTTTATTCTGAAGAGCTTGCTTAAATTTATTATAGGCGCTGTAAGAACATCAGGATCGACGTTAAGGGCAACAGGGTACGTAACAGTGTAACCTAAGACTATCGCTCTGCAAACGAACGTCGAGGATAGTCCCCCTAAGTAGGAGCAGGAGAGGAGAGTACTGAGAGGGAGGAGTCGTCCAGGGCTGGCTGGAGTCCAGGCGGCGAGGCGCCCCCTGCGTTTGACCCCATGCGTCTGCGTTACGGCGCCCAGCGGCTCGTAAAGATGGAATTCCGGCCCTGATCTACGACTGCGCCGTCTAATTTATTTTAACTCGGCCCGTGCTCAGACGGCCTCCTCGGCTCGCCGTGCAGCATCGATCATTTTAACGTCCTCATCGATTCGTGCGTCGCAGAGTACCAACGCAAGTCAGGGCACCGAGGGGCACCACCCACTCCGAGGGAACCCCGGCCTAATCAAGTTATGGGAGCGGAAAAACACAAGGGCTGTCTCGCGTCTGGAACGACGCTATCCACTTGTAGACTAATTCGGTATTTCTTACTACTAGGTCGACGATAATCCCAACTGCTGTGCTTTAAACGGCTTCCTCATTATGAATTCATCGAAGACATAGCTTACATAGACTGTAAACAGTCACCGAATTTCATATGGCACGAGCAGAATCCATTTTCCTATATCTCCGTCTTCTTTTCATCTCTTCCTTAAGCATCTAAGTAGATAATTTGGACTTAGACGGGAAAATAATTACACTCTAACACGAAAATAACGACGCACTGCTAATGAATTATCCAAATTGAACGGAAATTGGTTCGTATAATTGCTGAAAAAACAAATGATTTCAGATATATAGCATGATTTATTGTAGAGAAAAAGCTTCACAAATTGGCAAGACAGTAACGCGTTGATCCACCTCTAGCCCTTATGCAAGAAGTTATTCGGCTTGGCGTTGATTGGTAGATTTGTTGGATGTCCTCCTGAGGGATATCGTGCCAAATAGCGCGTTAGACGGTCAAATTCATTAGGTTATCGGAGGGCCGTGCGCATAATGCTCCAAAGGTTCTCGATTGGGGAGAGATCCGGCGACCTTGCTGGCCAAGGTAGGGTTTGGCATGTACGAAGACGAGCAGTAGAGACTCTCGCCGTGTATGGTCGGCCTTTATCTTGTTGAAACGTAAGTTCAGGATGACTTGCCATGAAGGGTAACAAAACGGCATACAATATCGTGGACGTACCGCTGTGCTACAAGGGTGCTGCGGAAGACAACCAAAGGGTCGTGCTGTAAAAGTAATGGCACTCCGGATCATCATTCCTGGTTGCCGAGTCATAGGTGGGCGACACTCATCCTGGTATCCAGCCGCTGTCAGGGGCGTGTCCAGACACGTATTCGGTCTGGAATTTCATTGACTAGAGTACAACCTGCTTCGAACTGAGCCCCGACATCCAGCGAAGACTTGTCTGGAGACGCTCTGGACAGCGGCCAGTGGTATGGCCACAATGCTACCTCCAATTTCAGAATAACTAAATTCTCTCCATCTTAGGGTAATTCCGCTACGGAAGAGAAGAAACATGGAGAACATCCTTCCTTGGAAGCCATGATTCATAGAAAAGAAGAAAGGTCCTTGAACCATGGTACAACACCCTCATTGGCATTGTAGCGAGAAGGAAGTACTTCTCTGGGCGGTATCACTAACGTGGTGTCTAGCTGCTTCGGTAAGTCCCTCGTAGCACAGTAGTAGCGCTCAGTCGCCAAGTTCCATGTAGGTGGTGATCCTGGTAAAGTGAAGTGTTTAGGGATGCCAGTTGTTAATTGTCAACAACATTTGAACTATACTTGCATTAATACAAAAATTGCTTTGTCACACACGCCACAGAAACAGTATTTGCAATATGGCAGCTCTGGACTACGCCGTTATATTCGACCCTTTACACACTTTAACAGAGTTTTCTGACTTTACATAATGACAGACACTGCCCACGACACATGGCGTTCTTATAACTAATAAATTCACTTTATGTCTTCTTTAACATCTGAAATACGCACTCGAGACCTTTCTTTTAGAGCCGCCCAGGTTACTCGACCGTGCATTTTGCGTTGCTCCTCGCAACTAACTTGCCCTGTCTTACCGAAGGACAAGAAAGACCCCCCCCCCCCCCCTTTCTCCATCTGCCAATAAGGACACTTCTCTCGTTTCCTACACCCTTCTGCCAATGGGCGTCCAGATCGCTGTTACTAGGCGGATCTGACGTCACGTTTGCGGACATTGTGACGGAAGTTTTTCTCGTAACACTGTCTCAGATTGTAAGTCGGATCTTGTCCCTACTAAGGTTGCACAACATTGCCTCCTACGATTTCATCTCTAATGTTCCTTGCTGACGCCTAATTGTTAAATGTACATGTAGCCTGTCTGCTACTAACCATTCCAGATTGCATAAATATGCATAATACTTGGCTTAAACACGTGAAGAGAAGGCACATATGCATTACAACGGGCTTTATCGGAAAACAACACACACACAGCAGCATTTACCAATTTTAGCTGTTACCACACGTGTCAATGCAGCTGCGTGTTACGCACACTCGTTCGTACAGTACATGACACATCTGAAACTGAGACTTTGTTATCAGAGCTTAACCGTCTACGCGTTGTATTTACACGAAATACATTTTCAAAGAAGGAGATTCGCGTTGCATTGCATCATGAATTGCCAGAAGATACAAAACATTCGAGCGCAAAGATTATTTTTTGCCTTTAGTCTGAGGAGTGAAATTAAGATTGGCAACTTTTTGAGAGACACCTAATCATTGTACTTGTCTCTCATCCTCCAAGCTAGTTTTAACAAGCCTGGGTTCCGTAAGAGACGAACTATGACGAAGAAATCCAGGAACATAAAGTGCTAGCGTGGCAATTCATGCACCGCCAAGAGGTATTGCACTGTTAAATACAGGTGTGATGAGCATAGACGTCACTCTAAACTAGGTCAGCAATAACATTAGCAGTGCTAACTACTTCCTAGATACGGAACATGGGATTAAATAAGGAGATACCGCCCGCATCTCGTGGTCGTGCGGTAGTGTTCTCGCTTCCCACGCCCGGGTTCCCGGGTTCGATTCCCGGCGGGGTCAGGGATTTTCTCTGCCTCGTGATGGCTGGGTGTTGTGTGCTGTCCTTAGGCTAGTTAGGTTTAAGTAGTTCTAAGTTCTAGGGGACTTATGGCCACAGCAGTTGAGTCCCATAGTGCTCAGAGCCATTTGAACCATTTTTAAGGAGATACCAAGAATCTCTCGTCTCCATGGCCTTTTGTGCCACGGAATTTCGATTCAGCAAAATTAAGGAAACGGTGATAGCGGCGTTAAGACACCGTCAGTCACAGAGAAATGAATCCAACGAAAGCCGGGAGCCCTAGGGCGGGCTCCAACAACTTTCCCGATAGGCTATGCTGGTGCCGCCGGTTTGGCCTGGACTTTCTTCACCGCCACCTTTCTCTTTACACATATAGTCGTGCAAATTTTCGGTTGGGACATACTATTACAGAATTAAATTAAAAAAACAGTAATTATTGAGGTTTCTCTTCTTTACAGGAGATTCCCTCTGCCTCACTCTTAACTTGTCTCGTATTTGGTCGAAAAGAACCTGACTCTAAAGTGTATCATATTCATAACTGCTCATTCTATCTTTAAGATAAGAGAACAAAATACTAAAAATGTGTTCCCAACAATCTTTCTGACAGCCTCACTGCTATAACAAGAAGCGAGAAAAAAAGTTAAGTGGCTCATGGAGACATACTGGAAGAGAGGCCGAACTTGTAAGCAACATAGAAAGGTAGTCAGAATACATCAAGTGTTAAAAGTCTTATGCAAGGGTTACCAAATATGTTGCGACAAACTTCGATGGACTGTAGAGCATGTTTTGAGGAACAAATCGAGATATGAACCCCTGACCAGAAACGTCATCCAACGACGCTACAGAGCGTCCAAGTTATAGGCACCGTCGCCTGCCACTAGGCTACCCCTTTGGCAGGAAACGTGATTTAGTACGCTGACAGACCGTAAGCAGAGCGCCTCGCAATATTGTATGTTATTTAGTGATTGCGACTATTGCCCCAATCGCTAGTGAAGAAGATGGCGTTTGCTGCTGTGTAGAAATACCTTGTCTCCTACGAATACGATGCTCTTTTGCCTCGGTGGACGAAGGTTTTGGTCACAAGTTTCTGTTTCCAGTCAGTTTTTCTCCTGGAATCTTCTAAATTCCCCAGTTTTTTTTCGTACACAGGAAAAAAATAGACTGCAGATGGAAACCCATGTCGGAAAACGTCGTACATCAAGTCAATAGAGCATCACATTCATAGGACACCTAGCATATCTATGCGCTAGCTAGCTCAATCTTCTTCACTGGCGATCGTGGAAAACAGTCGCGACCACTGAACAACAGACAACAGTGCGAGACGTTCCACTTACGGCCCGTTGCCGTACAAAGTCATGTTTGCGGCCAAAGTCGAAATGGTTCAAATGGCTCTAAGCAATATGGGACTTAACATCTGAGGTCATCAGTCACCTAGACTTAAAACTACTTAAACCCAACTAACCTAAGGACATCACACACATCCATGCCCGAGGCAGGATTCGAACCTGCGACCGTAGCAGCAGCGCGCTTCCGGACTGAAGCACCTAGAACCGCTCGGTCACAGCGGACGGCGCTGCCTAAATGGTGACCTAGAGGCACGCACCGGCGCCTATAATTTCAGCGGTCTGTAGCGCCGTCGGATGACGTTTCTGGACACGGGTTCCTATCCTCGATTTGTTCCTCATAACACGCTCTACAACCTTCGAAGTTTGTTGCAACATTTCTGGGACGCATTGCTTGACATCACTCATGTATGGGGACGATCTAGAGTAATATTAAACATAGAAGGAAAAACTTCAACAGCCAAGAACGCTAATTAGACTTTTATTTTTGATGACTGGTCTTGGAAAATCTAAGTTGCCATAGTAGCGTAAGATCTGATGACAAATTTGCCGAAACTGGTCATGAAAAATAAAATTATAAATAGCGATCTTGACTGTAGACGTTGTTAATTCTATATTTCATGTTATAACTCTGTCAAAACCAGAGGGTGATGGCACCCCTTTCAAGTTCCTGACGACAGCTGCTCTCCACAGTCGAACCTGGAGACGACGAGCAGCTGCATCTCTGACGTATTGGGCAATTTCTACAAGACTGGTTCTTCAAATAACTAATGAAGAGGTACAGAATTGAACTGAAGAGCAAAAGGTTGTGGTCAAATGAAATTAGTAGCATAATCTGATTAAAAGAACGGATATATTATTGATAGGACACGTCCTTCTGCTATCAAGGAATTATCAGATAATGAAATGAAATGTAGCGGTGGGGATAAAAATTGGAGAGTTCGACCGAGGATTGAGTATAATGAGCAACTTTAAATGGATGTGTCGTACCAGTAACTCTGCTGAAATGAAGAGGCTTGCACAGGGCAGACTAGCTTGGAGAGCTGCATAGAACTGGCCTATGGACTGAAGGCACAACAACAGTAACAACGGCGTATGTTTGGGACAGCCTGAAGAGTGGCATCCAGTTCAACCATATCCTTTCTACGTTGACTAAAGATTATTTGAGAAATGCATTGTGTGGTTCCTACATTGTTCCCAGTGCTCATTGCCTGAGTGTAGCATTCAGTTCGATACAGTCTTCAGAGATGAGTGTTCAGTTTCTTTTAATATAAAGTGTGTTTTCATCGGTCCGCAGAAGCAGCTGAATAGTCACAGCAACGGACTGCCGTGCTGAGGGTCCATCTTCAATTCGTAATCTTGCCAACAATTTTTACTTATGGAGAAACTTCAATAACTAGCATCCCAGCCTCGTCAGGATAGCTGCGGACTGGCTTGAAGAAGATGCAGCAGCTCCAGTTTGGAAAAGTCGAATTCCGATTCAGTGCTGGATAACAACATGCTCCTCCACAATATGTCTAAATGACTCAATGTACAGATAATGTAATTTCCTTACCCGCGTACAAATGACGAAAGCAGTAGCTTAAGGCATTATTGCGTGTCAGTAACTGTTTCATTAGTTGAACAAAGCACAGTAGCGTGGCGTGTTGTGCGGTGTTGGGCAGGTGCCTACGTCCCCAGTCTCGGGGAGATCCGTGCCGCGGCCGGTGGCTAATTCTTATTAAGGAGCTCGTGTTGCTGATACCTCCGGGGGCGTGGCCGAGAGCTCTAGACGGATGACGTGCCAACACGCCGGCACCGGCGCGTATTTCCGCTTTACTCAGCCGGCTGTGAATAATACGGCCACATTATCCGCTGCGGTATAATCTATAAAATATTTAGAAAACCCGCGCGTGCACGTCGGGGATGCGGTATTTGCATTTAAACGCGCGGAACAAAATAATGTTTTTTCCCCGTGCAAGTGGAAAGCGAGCTCCCGGTATTCGGAAGGGAGAGAGAGGGAGGGAGGCAGGCAGGGCGAGGGAATTTAAATTTAAAACTAAGCCTCTCTCCAGTTTCTCATATTCGTAATGAGAGGGCGAAAATGAAAAATGAACGCCGGGCGGACGACGGAGTTCTATTTTTCCCCGCCCCGGCTGGCACTGGCGCCGACAGAGTCCAAAATGAGGACGGTGCAGAGGCGGCCCCGAGCCGGGTGCGGCTTCTGGGGGCGGTATCGGTGACTGTGGCGGCGGCAGCGGCGGTGGTGGCGGCGGTGGGACCGCGAGGCACCGCCCCCGGGGAGCCGCCGGCCGCGGAAGCGATAAGCGCCGAGGATCGGACGCCGTAATTAAAACCGAGGCTCCCCGCGGCGCCGTCTCGTGACGTCACGGCGGGACTCCAGGCCCCGCGCTTCATTACGACGGGGGCAGCCGGGAAGACGGTCGTTAGGGGGCGGCGTGGGAGCGCGCAGGTGCGGCCGCACTTCCCGCGGCCGAGTTTAGTCACCGCGGCGACTTGAGGCAGGCGGAGGCGGAGGAGGCGTCGCTAGGCACGCGGTAGGGGCTCAGCTCTGACGTGGGGCTGCGTCCTCGCTAGGCAAATAATCGTCACGCTCATGCTCGTATCGCTAGAGACTTCATCCATCTATTGAACATCGTACGGTACGTCGAAACTGTATTTAGAAAGTCAGAAAGTCGCTTGTGGCACTCTCGATATCTGTTGTTGTTGTTTTTTGGGGAAGGAGACCAGAGAGAGAGGTCATCGGTCTCAACGGATTAGGGAAGGACGGGGAAGGAAGTAGGCCGTGCCCTTTGAAAGGAACCATTCCGGCATTTGCCTGGAGCGATTTAGGGAAATCACGGAAAACCACAATCAGGATGACGAAGCTCAGTTGGTAGAACACTTGCCCGCGAAAGGCAAAGGTCCCGAGTTCGAGTCTCGGTCCGGCACACAGTTTTAATCTTCCAGGAAGTTTAATATCAGCGCACACTCCGCTGCAGAGTGAAAATCTCATTTTGGGCACAATCAGGATTGCCGGACGCGGGATTGAACCGTCGTCCTCCCGAATGCGAGTCCAGTGTCTAACCACTGTGCCACCTCACTCGGTATCGATATCTGTATCGAGTTATTATATAGTGGCTAATTTTACTATGTATGAATATGATGGTGAGGGGGAGGTCTTATCTGGTGACGTGATAAAAGAAGATACAGGGCTCGATAGGGAACGGATCCAGCAGTAGAACTGGAATTTAGAAGAGATTTAGAAGACGTAAAATCGAATAAGGCAGAAGGGATGGACAAAATTCTACCGGAATTACTAAAGTCATGGGTGGAAGTAGCAACAATACAATTATTCTCGTTGATGTGTAGAATGTACGTGTCTGGCGATAGAATAGCAATTCTCAAGATTGCAAGAGCCGACAAGTGCGAGAATTATCGCACAATCAGCTTAACAGCTCATGCATCCAAACTTCTGATAAGAATAATACACAGAAGTACGGAAAAGAAATTTGAGGATGTGTTAGATGACGGCCTGTTTGTCCTTAGGATAGGTAAAGGCACGGGAGAGGCACTTTGACCTTGCGTTTGATAATGGAAGCAGAATTAAACAAAATTCAAGACTCCGACATAGGATTTGTCGACCTACAAAAAGCGCTCGACGATGTCAAATGGTATACGATGTTCGAAATTAGGGGTAAGCTCTAGGAAAATACGGCTAATATGCAATATGTACAGGAGACAAGAGGGAATAATGAGTTGACGACCAAGAACGAAATGTACGGATTGAAAGCGATGTAAGGCAAGAATGTAACATTTCGCCTCTGGTGTTCAATCTATACGTCGAAAAAGCAACAACGGAAATAAAAGCACGATTATAGGATGCAAGTTGATAGGGTATCATTGTTAAGAGTTGCTGACGATACTGCTATTCTCAGTGAAAGTGAAAAAGTATTACAGGATCTGTTGGAAGGGATGAACAGTCAAATGAGTTCAGAATATGCATTGAGTGTAAATCGAAGAAAGACGAGAGTAATGAGAATTAGCAGAAATTAGAACAGCTAGAAGTTTAACATCAGGATTTATGGTAATGAAGTAGATGAAGTTAAGGAATTCTGCTAGCTCGGCAGCAAAATAACCCATGAGGATATAAAAAGCTGACCAGCACTGGCAGAAAGAGAATTTATGGACAAGAGAACTCTACTAGTGTTAAACATATGTTTTAATTCGAGGAAAAAATTTCTGAGAATGTGTATTTGGAGCGCGACATTGTATGGTTGTGAAACATGAACTTTGCGAAAACCGGAACAGAAGAGAATCGAAGCATTTGAGATGTGGTGCTGCAGACTAATGTCGAAAATTAGTTGGACAGATAAGGTAGGGAATGAGGAGTTTCTGCGCAGAATCCGAGATGAAAGGAACATATGAGAACCTGACAAGAAGAAGGGGTAGGATGATGGGACATTTGTCAAGACATCAGAGAATAGCTTCCATCGTACCAGAGGGAGCCGTAGGTTGCAAGTGCTGCATCAAACCAGTCAAAAGACTGATGACTCAGAAAAAACGCTTGTGAAGGCCTCGAGCTGGATGGCTCTATAGCCTATATTCGTAAACCTATAGGATCACAATTCTACCGAAGATAGTTCCTAAGTGCTATGGAATTAAGAACCAAAGGTCGGAATAATTTCTTTGTTATTGGTATTAACAACTTATATCTTACGGCACTTAAATTATCTCTGTGGTAAAATTAACAAAGGGTTCGAGTGTAGTTTAGTCATGTATCTAAATCGTAATTTAAAATGTTTTCCACTGTGAATATTTTGTTAGATAATAACATTCATTAGATCCAAAACCAGTCTGGATTCAATAGCGGATTAAATCTTTATCTTTTATTTGCCGAAGCTTCCCTCTCTATGTTTTTCTTATTTCTTTCTATTACTGTTTTCTTCTTTCCATTACATCGGATAATGTTTACTGTATTATTCCTTTTTGTTCCTCTGACCAGTCAAGTTCTCCACATTGATTTTTCTGTAGTGCTGTCACACATTTCTATTAGATGTAGCTATTCACCTTCGTCAAAGATCGTAATGAGGAAACTGCTTACTGATGTCTCTTGAATTCTGCATATTCATTACTACAAATATGGTCATTATTATTGTTATTGTTATTACTATTATCAGTTATATTGTTCTTGTACCACACAAACTGTAATACTGACTCACTGAGGAAGTCTGGTTAGATGTCAGAGATCGCCTGAAAGTCCTAATCTCGCCAGATGAAATAAATGCATAAATAAATAAACGGCCATAATTATGTGCCACTTCACGTCGACCACTGGATAAAATCTCTTTTGGATATTCTGATACATTCATGCATTACGGTCTTCAGCAATACGCATGCCTGTTGGTCACGGCTATTTTCTAATGCTACCTATATGCTTCCCATTATGCCATCATTTAAATACACTGACGGAAAAAGTCGTAACACCAAGAAGAGTTGTGCAGCATAAACGAAAGTTGCCAGGCCCGTTTATACATCTGAAAGATGATATCTATTCACATTTCGCACCAGTCGCGTAAGTGTAGCGCTAGTATCGACACTGTCAGGATGCAAAACCAGGTCTGCTTTAAATAGGCGCTGCAACGGTCGTCATCGTTACCTTTGAGATTGGACGTGGTGAATTGATGTTTGTCAAGATTGCATTAAAGGCAACGAAGACGCCATTACCAACACCTCACTGTGTTAGAATAAGGTGATGTGATATGGCTACGAGAAGTCCGATGTTCCTTCTGCTATGCCGCAGGAAGATTTGACAGGAATGTGGCCACTGTACGTGATCGCTGACAGCGGCAGTCACGAATCTACTGCTGCAAGAAGACACGTGTTGGCGTATGGCTCTTCCGCATCGTACTGCATCTGCAACGTCAATTTGAGCAGCAGTTGGCACCACAATGATACAGCGAACTGTTACAAGTCGGTTACTTCAAGTATTACTCCGAGTCAGAGGCCCTGTAGCGTGCATTCCACTGACCCAAAACTACCAACATTTTCGACTCCTGTGGTGTCAAGCGAGAGCTCACTGGAGGGTAGGGTGGAGAGCTGTGGTGTTTTTTGATGAGAATTGGTTCTGCCTCGGGGCCAATGATGGCAGCTGGTTAGGCGGATAGAGTTGAGAGCGTGCACCTAACCTGACTACGTGCTAGACTCATATTGTGATGCCATTCTTCAACAGCATTCCGAAGAGTGTTTTCTAACAGGATAACGCGCGCCCACATACCTCTGTTGTAACCCAACATGCTCTACAGATTGTCGACATTTTGAGTTGGCCTGTTCGATCATCATACCTCTCTCCGATCGACCAGATGTGGGACATCATCGTATGATAACTCCAATGTCATCTACAAACAACATTAGCCGTCCCCGTATCGACCGACCAAGTGCAATAGGCATGGAACGCCATACCACAAACTGATATCCGACACCTGTAAAACCATTAAGCAAGTACGTCTGCATTCTTGAATTCAACATTCTAGCGGTTACAGTGGTTTTGAATGCACCAGCATTCCATATTTGCAGTGCTCACCTAGCCCTTACGTTAACCTGTGACCATGCACTGTTAATCACTCAAATATGTTACTTAAACAAATGTACTCCTCAACTGTCGTTTTCATTTTTGGTGTTGTGATCCTTTTGTCATTGCGTTTTCTTATTTCGTTGATTGCAGCAACGAACTACCTGTACGACTGTATTGGAAAATGAGACACGGGCCTTGGTTGATACCTACAGTACGTCTTGCTGGTGGTGGCACACAGCTCGTCAGTAATGCGATACGGTAACATGCCTATAGGCGGTGCACAATGTCTCCCCATCGGCCCAACCAGTGTGGCTATCGGTAACGCCATCATTGCCTGGCAACGCACCCTGTGGACATCAGTTACTGTCAACAGTATTGGTACGAGTGCTGCAATCTTTCTAACTAAAGTATCTCACAGAAGTTCAGTCGGATGTAAGTGCTAGTGGCGCACCGGCTTCTCTAGATGTGTCTGGCTGTACATTGCGATTCATCGGATGGACAAAGCCACTTGTGGCACGAGAAAGAGCACATACTGCTTTAGTATTTCATCTCCACAGCTTGTAGCTCTAGAAAATAGCCCGCATCTCGTGGTCGTGCGGTAGCGTTCTCGCTTCCCACGCCCGGGTTCCCGGGTTCGATTCCCGGCGGGGTCAGGGATTTTCTCTGCCTCGTGATGGCTGGGTGTTGTGTGCTGTCCTTAGGTTAGTTAGGTTTAAGTAGTTCTAAGTTCTAGGGGACTGATGACCATAGATGTTAAGTCCCATAGTGCTCAGAGCCATTTGAACCATTTTTTTTCTAGAAAATACAGTGACTTGTGTGTTCCAAGAGTGTTTTCACGCCCGCATAAGAATGTGACGTTTCCATATCAGACCCTGTCCGTAATACTGGCAAGAGTTAACTTGTTCCAGGGGTGAGTCACGTGAATGGACTGCGAGACTCACGCTCCAAGCTAATCGAAAATCTTCATGAAGCAGCACTGCCACATCATTACTGGGTCCACACATAGTGGTGAAGATATCAATTTCGTTGAAGAACGTGGTGCTTTTGCGTGAAGGCCAGGCATCCAGCAGTTCGCCAAGCATGCCAAACATTCTCTTCAAGCTGAAAATATGCGGGTTGTTTTAGGAGGAATAGTAAACATTTCAGAACCTGGTAATATAGAGCAATTCGAGTAAGACATTCCATATGCCCTCAATTTTATTTGTTAGAATATAACCAAACAAAGACTCACAGAAGGTGCTAAGTCAAATGATAAAGTGGGAAGCTCATTTTCATAAATTCCCCCTCCGACATCAGTGCGCTTTGAATCACGGACTGTGGGAAAACCGAAACGGAGGAGATCTGTTTGGTTATTTATTCATTTCAAAGACCTAAACTCTCTTCTTCGAGATACTGAATACTAAAGAACTCTTTCCTTGAACCAGCCATAACAATAATAATAATTAAATCAAAACAGTAATAATAATAATGATAATAATAAAAACTGTTCATTGGGGTTACTTTTTGTCTCTGAAAGAAAATTTTCAACACAGATCTCCATACAATAACTGGGCTCAGGGTGAAATAATGACGCCTCTCATGAATAATTACAGCTCAGTAAAATTATAACAATCTATACTTCACGTAAGAGGGAGTTACAATGACGCCCTATGTGACAGAACGTCTGGAAGTGGTAGGAGAATTGAATAATTACTGAATTTTGACTTGTAATTTTCTTTTTCTGAGTGACAAGAATTAATCATCACAAAGATAAACTTGAAAGCTAATCAGATTAAATGAAAAAGTATTAATATATGTGTCTTAAGTTAAATTTTTGTCGTTTGTGTACTTTCTACTACACTCCTGGAAATTGAAATAAGAACACCGTGAATTCATTGTCCCAGGAAGGGGAAACTTTATTGACACATTCCTGGGGTCAGATACATCACATGATCACACTGACAGAACCACAGGCACATAGACACAGGCAACAGAGCATGCACAATGTCGGCACTAGTACAGTGTATATCCACCTTTCGCAGCAATGCAGGCTGCTATTCTCCCATGGAGACGATCGTAGAGATGCTGGATGTAGTCCTGTGGAACGGCTTGCCATGCCATTTCCACCTGGCGCCTCAGTTGGACCAGCGTTCGTGCTGGACGTGCAGACCGCGTGAGACGACGCTTCATCCAGTCCCAAACATGCTCAATGGGGGACAGATCCGGAGATCTTGCTGGCCAGGGTAGTTGACTTACACCTTCTAGAGCACGTTGGGTGTCACGGGATACATGCGGACGTGCATTGTCCTGTTGGAACAGCCAGTTCCCTTGCCGGTCTAGGAATGGTAGAACGATGGGTTCGATGACGGTTTGGATGTACCGTGCACTATTCAGTGTCCCCTCGACGATCACCAGTGGTGTACGGCCAGTGTAGGAGATCGCTCCCCACACCATGATGCCGGGTGTTGGCCCTGTGTGCCTCGGTCGTATGCAGTCCTGATTGTGGCGCTCACCTGCACGGCGCCAAACACGCATACGACCATCATTGGCACCAAGGCAGAAGCGACTCTCATCGCTGAAGACGACACGTCTCCATTTGTCCCTCCATTCACGCCTGTCGCGACACCACTGGAGGCGGGCTGCACGATGTTGGGGCGTGAGCGGAAGACGGCCTAACGGTGTGCGGGACCGTAGCCCAGCTTCATGGAGACGGTTGCGAATGGTCCTCGCATCCGTGCGTCGCTGCGGTCCGGTCCCAGGCCGACGGGCGCGTGCACCTTCCGCCGACCACTGGCGACAACATCGATGTACTGTGGAGACCTCACGCCCCACGTGTTGAGCAATTCGGCGGTACGTCCACCCGGCCTCCCGCATGCCCACTATGCGCCCTCGCTCAAAGTCCGTCAACTGCACATACGGTTCACGTCCACGCTGTCGCGGCATGCTACCAGTGTTAAAGACTGCGATGGAGCTCCGTATGCCACGGCAAACAGGCTGACACTGACGGCGGCGGTGCACAAATGCTGCGCAGCTAGCGCCATTCGACGGCCAACACCGCGGTTCCTGGTGTGTCCGCTGTGCCGTGCGTGTGATCATTGCTTGTACAGCCCTCTCGCAGTGTCCGGAGCAAGTATGGTGGGTCTGACACACCGGTGTCAATGTGTTCTTTTTTCCATTTCCAGGAGTGTATTATAACATACTAATGAATGTGTGTTTTATTTCATGTCCTCCCACTACAAATATTTCCAGAGAATCACTTCTCATCGGAAGACAAGATCAAGAATAGACTCTGACAATTCTCTTTCTGTGTCTTATCATACCAATCTCAAACAGTCAGAATTAGTAGAAATGTAGGCTTTCATTGGTTGACGATAGTAACCAAAGTGAATAATTTGGGTGTTAGAGATTATTGCATTGCGTGTGTCTAAAGTTTACCTAAGGTGTCTAGTGCTTTTGTGCAAATATAGAGTGTGTACTTCCTAATTTTTGTTTGTGTGTGTAATGGTTAAAATACGTATCCAATACAAAATGAAATAACAAAAGGATTTAGACGAGGCGGAATCGACTCAGAATGTGGTAGTTGAACATGGTGATGCAAGACCTGCATCATCGGTTCAGCCAGATATATCCATTGTGGACAGACTTCCAAGTGTTCTCGCGAATGAGAAAATGCACCAACGAGGGCAGAAGAAGATACTATCACCCGAATGCTAACAGATTTTCAAAAATTAACGGTGCAAGGTATGAAGAGCATACAAGAAAATAACAAAAAACAACTTAAAGAAGTATCGTCACAAATAAAGAATTTGGAAGAAGCCAATAGGAATAACTTAAAAGAGGTATGTACGAAAATGTTAAGCATGGAAGATAGAGTATCTTCCAAGGTGACAACCAGGGATGATAAAGTATCTTCACAGATTTGGAATTTGGAAGAAGCTAATAGAAAAGAACTGAAACAAGTATCTCCACAGGTGAAGAATATGAAGGAAGAAATAAAGGAAGAATTAAATACCGTAGCAAATGAAGTTCAGATCTTAAAGATTCAACAAGAAAATCTTGTCACACAAACGCAATCTTCATTGTATAGAATGAAACACTTGCCAAGGAAGATCAAGACTTGCACAAACTGTTGCTGAAGGAAGATATTCAACAGATGAGAAAAGAAGTGAATGATGTCACTGAAAAACAACAATCAGTAGATGAAAAATTAAATAATTTGTCAACAGTAGTAACCGAAATTGCTTCAGGGTGAAATAATGACTCCTCTCATGAATCATTACAGCTCAGTAAAATTATAACAATTTATCTTTCAAGTGAGAGGGAGTTACACAACGCGCAGTTCATGTTACAGCAGTTAATATTCATTTATTCCATCACTACGCAGTTCATTCTTACGAAATACTATCACTAACAGTCAATATGCTTACTGAAACGACGCTATTTCCATTCTAAATCATGACAAGATCAGTTTACTAGCAGTTAAATGTTCACATAATAATCAATGAACAGTTATGCATGCGGGTTTCCTCATTTATCAGCCAGCTAATGTCTCTCAGCAAAGTCTGCATCAAATGCCACTCAGTGTTACGAAATGCAGTAAGAAAGGCATTTTTCACTTGAGTTGACAAAGCTCTCACAAAAATAACCCATATCGGGTATTAATGATTATGTCCTATTTATACCGTCCCATTTATCTCAAAACATATTGTTGAACACGTGACTGAAATTTTCAGATGCACTGAAGACACTTCTTTACTCTCTCAGAATTAGTTCCCGACTGCTCGATATTTTAGTCTGTGCAGTCACTTTGCCGGCTCTAGAAAGAAGAACAGAACAAAACCATGGTCAATACGCATTGTGGCTGCTGTCGTGCAGCTAGGTATTTCACCTACTTGAACAATCACAAGCCTTTAATAAAGCTGCGCAATCTGCCAAAAATATTATACAAAATAGGAATGCCAGGCAACCAACAACTTCATTACATGTCTGTAGAACTGCAGTGAAGACATTTCTTTCTCTGTATAAACACCAGCTAAATATATATAATGCCTTTCATACAGTTTGTATCTTCCACCACGTGACTGCACAATCGAGTATACTCTTACACATACTTACCAGTCAAAATTTCAAGATTCTTTTTCCCTGTACACTCCATCACACATTCCAGTGACATGTGAAACCGTATATCTTTAACCAAAACGTCTTGAAATAAGTAAGAATGTTCCGTAAATTTTACAACAGCCTATGTCTTTTGTGGTTAAAGACGGTGTTTGAAATATTTAACGATACGGTGTTACCTAGATTTGTTCTTGGTAGTTCCATAGTATCATTCCACTGCGTCAGCTATTCTTCATACAATACAGAAAATTTTCAAGTTTTAAGTAAACTGGCATGGTGTACTACTAAGACAGCGTTTAAATCACAGGCTGGAGTATCATTTAGAGACCCGCTACTCATACCCACTTTGGTACGTCAGCTGATGCATGCATAGAGTGGAAAACAAATATCTCAGACAAATCAGAACATGACATGTACACAAGCACTCAATAACACCGCTTAAGAGTAATTACATACTGCTACGCGACACTATGCTCCAAGAAGAGACAGAAAACAAATTACTTTCTCCGAATTACACCTGGAGAAATTTCGATGACGGAGAAGTAAGAGAAATTTGGGATTTTACACTCTTGCCTTCCACCATTCGCTAATGGTAAAGGAAAGAAGGTAAAACAGTGCAATTCTAGAAATACATTGGTACACACACTGAAAGTAGGCTTCAGGACTGCAGATACTTATAGATGTTGATACCTATAATTTAAGCACTTTGTCAAAGAAGGATCCTATGTAAACATACGAGGGTAATCCCAAAAGTGGGTTCTCCTTTTTTTTTATAAGTACATAGACCTGTTTATTTCTACAATGGTTTACATCAATTTACAGCTTGAACATTTTGCTATTTTTCGACATAATCACCATTTCTGTCGATGCATTTTTGTAGACGCTGTGGCAGTTTTTGTATGTCCATGTCATACCAGCTCGCCGCCATGCTGTTCGGGAAGTTATGAACCTCTTCTTTCACCTCGCCGTCAGAGCTGAATAACTTTCCGGCCAATGTTCTTTTAACCTAGGGAACAGGTGATGGTCACTGGGCGCCAAGTCAGGACTATAGGGTGGGTGGGTAATTATGTTCCACTGAAACTCTTGCAGGAGATCAACGGTTTGCCGAACGATGTGTGAGCGACCGTTGTCATGGAGACTGTGTACGCCCTTGCTCAACATTCCTCTTCTACGGTTCTGAATTTCCCCTTCGAGTTTTTTCAGAGTCTCACAGTACGTGTCAGCGTTAATTGTGGTCCCAGTGGGCATGAAGTCGACCAACAATACCCCTTTCCGATCCCAAAAAATGTTGTCATGACTTTACCGGCAGACTGTGTTTGTTTGAATTTCCGCGGCTTTGGCGAAGAAGGATGCCGCCACTGGCGTGATTGTTGCTTGGTCTCTGGTTTAAAGTGATATGCCCAGGTTTCGTCACCCGTGACAATTGAGTCCAGAAACTTGTCCTGTTCGGCTGCAAGGCAGTGAAGAAATGCGCGGGAAGCATCATCTCATTGCCGCATGTGGCCCTCAGTCACCATGTGCGGCACCCACCTTGCGCACACCTTCCGGTAGTTCAATGTTTCCGTTAAAATTCTGTGAGCGGTGCTTCGGTAAACCTCAGGAACCAACGCTCAGAGATCATCCAGGGTGATCCGCCGATCTTCACGCTTGCTTTTCCCAACCTTCAACTCTGTCTCCCCTGAAATTGACGGTCTCCCACTTCTTTGTTTGTGTGAATTTCGGTCCAACCAGCTGCAAACTCTCTACACCACTTACGAACATGCACGATTCACCATGCACTCCCGTCAATTGGCGATGGATTTCAATCGGCGCAGTGCCTTTTGCGTTCATAGACCGAATAACTGCCCGCAATTCGCACTCGGCGGTAACATCCAACGGTAGCTCCATTCGCAACGGCCGCAAAGCCAAGACTGAGCGCCTCAGTGCGGCGTGCGCCATGTTTACACACAGCGCGTGGAAGCACTCTTCATAACAGTGTGACCAACTGCCACACAAAAATTAAAAAATTAGGAGACCTTACTTTTTGGATTAGCCTCGTATTTACATATAAAATGTCTGAACTAAGTGTCCCAGTCACATCAACTTAACCACTGCCTATGTTCGACGTTAGCGTGCAATAACCACTCATAGACGGTAGGTGGCAGTACTGCCAGTAGAAGCTGTATAAAGCGTGTAGCGGGGACGCGGAAAACACTGCAGCCGTTATCGAAGTGCGGAAACGAAGAAATTTACGTGACGTCCAAAAAGGCACATGATCACTGGCTTTCAGGTCCAGGGTACAAGCAATCCCGAAACGGCTCAGTTTATACACCATTCACGTGCCGCCGTGGTTAAAGTATATGTGAATGACAAAATGACAGTACCGAAAACCGGCGCTGATGTACCTGTGGTGCACGACTGGTAAAGCAACGACTGTGGTGAAGGACTGCTGCAGTGATGTGTACGGGCAAACAGAAGTGCAGCTACCGAGCAACTGACCACCCTGATGAACCAAAGAAGTGACGTGTAGAAATATTCAACAATGACTGATGTTATCAGACTACGAAATGTACAGCTGTGGATACCAGAGGGACGGGCGTGCGAAGACAGCGACATATCGCCTCTGTAATTTCTACTAAGAGTGGCACATATATCTTTTGCGTTCTGGAAAATTTTACGGTGACGGTAAAGCAGGCCTAGCATCCCTATGGCTGAGGGTTTGGGATGAAAACGCTCGACATAAAAAAATGTTCAAATATGTGTGAGTTCCTAAGGTAGGACTCGAAACCTCAGGCAGGAGAGGCCGCACAATCCGTGACATGGCGCCTCAAACCGTGTGGCCACTCTGCGCGGCTCGACATAAATGCATAACTCTGGAATGCCTAGGAGAATTTCAACCACGTTTGGTATGTACATGACTCGTTATTTGTGTAAAATATTGTGAGAGTAAGATTGCACCACTAGGGGTCGCGGTGACGGTGGGAAGAAGTGACACGTAGAAACATCTGAAAATGTACTGGTGGTATTTCGTTCCTATAACTAGTTGACTTGCAACACTTTAAAGTTGTGAAGCCCAATCTGTGACTCATTTGCGTTGTTCAGTGTTTCAGCCTCATCGTCTTACGGGACAAAGGGTCATGATAATGCCACTTGGCTCAGTACCAAAGACAATTTAAAACACATGTAAAGATACATATAAAACAGTGAACAGTCCCCAGACACAAACCTTTTTCTCAAAATGGATTTCGGTTACTGGTAGAACACCAAGGTTCATCAGAACCCAGTTGAAACTGTGGAGCGAAATTCGCCATAAATACGAATGAAGGATGTGACCAAATATATCTGTAATAATTATCTGACATAGAGTGGCGATGGTGATCTGTAGATTTCACTGTTTCAAATTTTGTTAAAGACCTTTGTTTGGCCAAGATTGCAGTATAGGGAACAGCGAGTATTAGTTTCAACCGCTTAAGAAGCGTGTTAGCAGTGTAAGTGTCTTACTTACTCCGTTGATTTAGACAACACACGTTTGATGCTGATTTGAAGAAGACCGTTTAAGCGGTTGAAGCCATTGATTAGATTTATATATATTGTAACCTTTGTCAAATAAATTATTTTAACAAAATCCGCAACAGTCACGATCGATTATTCGTAATATTTTTGTTTCCGATACCCTTAAGTTCTTCATATCCGCTTCTTCATAGTAAACATTTCTCACCGTATGTAACAACTGGTCGTACAAGGAAATACTCGTACCTTCGTTATTCTTGTAATCAGAGAATTCTTAAATGCTCGTACATTCACATACTGGTCCCTATTTGATGCTTGTATTCTTACTCTAAAATATTGTCTCGTCTTATTATCGCTGGTTAAAAGAACACTTAGATAACTGAAGCAGAAGAAGTCCTTGGCGCATTTGCCACAGTGATATTGAAAGGATACAGTACCGCCCGACATTGAAAATAGGTACAACATACTTCATTATTCTTGTTTGAACAACATATTTTTTCTAATGATAACTCAATTTCAATTAATACAGCGAAGCTGGATACCAGTGTGGGAAAGAATGACAATTTATTTATTTAATTGATCACATTTGCACTCCCACAAAATAAATCCCTACATCCAGTTCGGTGAGATCTGTGAAATGAATGATTGTATGGTCGTCAGCTAACCGCAGATAGTGAATGTGAATATATGATCATCTTTGAGACGATCCTTTGGCCACCTTTGGTGGAACCAAAGAGATGAAACTTACCGGAGCTTTGAGCGCCTGAAATGTGGCTGACCTATACGGTAGCATGGTCTTCCCCCACCTCGACAGAGGTGCGAGATGACCTGAAGAACGGCCATGTTTCAGCACTCTGCCGCTGGATCTTGTGCTGTTAAGACCTGTCTTGGGTGTGCTCCGTAAAGACAAAAGAGTGGAGACATGGTATGCATGTGGAATATTTAAGAGTAGTTTGAAATAATAATTTCTCTATTTCAGGAACTTTTGTGGGGAGAATTAAATGTCAGGCAGGTAATATTAATGGGATCGTAGTAATCTTCGGAAGTGACCAACGGTCACAATGAAACCACCTGTAGCAATAAGTTGAAATTCTTCCGTGTCCTTAAGTTACGCTGAATTACTAGCGTGTGTACTATAAGTTGAAATATTTAAGAAATAGCGTGTGCAGGACTTGAAATTAGAGGCGAGTACTTCCACGTGATGAGTACTGTGTGAGTCTCAATCTGTGTATGAGACAAAGGATAAAGAGAAGTACTCGTCCATGGTATCAGTTGAGGACTCGTGTGTGTGATGAATATGTTCTTAATATTACTTTGCGTGATATGTTTCCGTGTGACGCTTGATTCAAACTATAATACTCTGAGAGAGAAGCAAGGTGAGTCAGCCGTCCATCCAGCAACGCCACTTGGCTTGCATTGCACAGGAAGACGTGCATATATCTCCAGAGCTCATAGTAGGAAAGTAGAATTACGAAGTGAGGCAGTGTCGTGTGAAACTGGGATAAATATTAATTGAAGTGGGAAAGCTGAAAGTGATAATGTTGTGACTATTCCCTATGTTGTATTTCATGGTGTAGTGTGGTGTATGTCATGTAATTTAAGTATGTGTGGTTTGCATGGGAGAGTAGTAAGGTAGTTTCAGAGGTAGTGGGTTATGCGTGTTCCTTTTGTACCGCTCGGTCTGGAGGAAAGTTTCGAGATGAGGATTGTGAGAGTCCAAGTGTGAGATATAATAAAAGATCCACCATCCTATCCAGAAAGTGCACTGTAGCGTTAAATAATTACGAGACCATAAGATAGAGAATCACCAATGTAAAGCCATGCCCACTGGGCGGAATTTCTCATGTGTTATTGTTGTAGATTATAGAATTTGTGTGTTTAGGTTATAGAATTTATCGGAATAAATAAGATAGTGAAAAGAAAAAGATTGGTGGCCTTTTCCTTCGAATTGTATGTTGTCATGATATCCAGAATTTATAATGTGTGCGCCATTCATACTCAGTGCGATGGCCACGTGTTGATAAAAGCCGTTAAATAAAAAAAGAAAATGTGGTATTGCCAGTGCGTAGTGAACAGTCAGAGTTCTGTAAATTACTGATAGTCAGATTAGCGTTTCCGTTGCGTATTATTCATACAGGAGGATAACTGGTAACTTAATTGTGAGTACGAGAGTTCATGTTACTCAATAAATAAGAATGAATCCACTCGCTTGGCAGACCACTCATCTTGCAGGCCTGACTGCTTGATGCCACAGTATGAGCAAGGCATGTGGGTGCCTCTCATAATTTCGACCCTGCCAGGATATTTTGCCAGTATATTTTGCTGTTAGGGTTTGCTGTTAAGATTTTTTTATTTTTTTGATGGAATATATTGTGATAGCGCTAAGAAGTAAAATTTTTTTGTTGGCAATTTCTTTCTGGATTGGTGAGGATCTTTTATTTTTTTATGTAATTAATTACTATATCGCCCATGGCTGGAAGATCGTTGTATAATTTTTTTTGCGTAATGTCCGTAGTAACTAGGTTGCAGTCGAAAAGTGTAGTCACCATGGAGGAGAGTGATTCTGGGGTAAACGTAGCAGTACAGCAGGAAGTAGGCGTCGACCTTGGGTTAATGAGCGAGAATGGCAAACACTCAGAAGGGGCTGAATTGTTCAGCGGACCGCGGCTAGGTGATCCTTTAAGCGGTGGGCTTTGTCCACAATCGGGGGCTTTTCCCGACGACGCGGGTGAGCTGGGACTAGGTCAGGTATGCAGTGAAAGTGCAGCTACCCTTAGCGAAGCTATGGTTTCTCAGGCGAACGAGGTGAGCGCGTCGAAAGTAGCAAATGACAATGTGCTACTGCAGTTTTTACAGAGGATGGATAGAGATAATAAGGAAAGATTGGAAGCGATGGATAGAGATAATAAGAAAAGATTGGAAGCGATGGATAAAGATAGTAAGGAAAGATTGGAAGCGATGGATAAAGATAATAAGGAAAGAGATAGGGAGATTAAGGAAAGATTGGAAGCAATGGATAAAGATAGTATGGAAAGATTGCAGGCAGTGGATAAGGGAAATAAAGAGGCAATGAGGAAGCTACACACAGTTATCGATGATCGTCTGTCCACAGTTAATAATCGGTTAGATGAGGGAGAAAAAAATCTGGATGCGTTGAAGCAAGTATGTGATGCCGTGAAAGAAAAAGTCAATAATTTGGAGGTATGAATAAGTGAAATAGAGAGTGATATTACAGAACGTAGGGACGCGTTGCCGGATGAGAGAATCAAAGAGGTAGTGGAGGACTTACTTGCAGATAAACAAGGGGCATTAGAAAGCGTGGAAGCTCAAGTCACCCGGCAGGAAGTGGCGCTAAATAAACACAGGGATGAGGTTGCGGAGGTAGTGGTCAGAATGAATACGATTAGCGCAGGTGTAGAAAAGATCAGTATAAGAGGCGAAACAGGCTCTGGCAGTACGCAGCGCGAGGTTTATAACAACCAGGAGGAGATACAATCACTATTACAGTTTAAAGAGGCACAATTAGAAACAAATAGGAAACATAGGGAAGAACTAGCACAGTTGCAATTAGCGTGCAGAAGCGAAGGTGAAACACCACCAGGTAGACTGCAGAGGGAGAGTGAGATAAATTCAAAAAACGAAAATAGGCAGAAAGAGGAAGACGAAATCGGAGAGTTAGAAGAACGGTTGTGTCGGATAAAACAGGTGGCAAACCCAACTGGGTGTAGTCCAAGCTTGGAAAACATAAATGCGGAAGAAGAATGTAGGAGGCACTTCGTTTCGGTACAAACGTACACTTGTTTTCCGTATCCTGATAATTACGAACATCCATGCCTGTGGCTGTCTCAATTTCAAGATTCATTACCTTCATCGTGGGGACCGCTCCTCAAAGTGACGTTTGTGTGTAACCATTTGAAGCACGAGGCTAGAGCGAAAATGCAGGAAGTTATTAAAGACTGTAGTAGCTACGAGATATTTTGTGACAAGTTTTTAAATGAATTCTGGTCGAAAAGTAAGCAGGACCAGGTTAAGCAAAGCATATTGATGATGCCAAATTGTAACGAAGGTGGTATAAGAGATCCAGTGTCGTCCCATCAGGAAATGCTGAGACGAAATAGGTATTTGGATGTGCCATACGAAACTGGGGAGCTCATTAGGATCTGTATAACGAAGTTGCCAGTGAGATTGCGCAGAGATATAGAGATAGCAGGCAGAGGATTCCGCGTCATTTCAACACTTGTTACAGGAACTTGGTAATGAGAGCAACATCGTAAACGGAGATACGACTCATAGGTCAGACAGAGTCGAGGATAGGAACATCAGAAACTATCAGAATGACAGGCGAGCATGGAATCCTGGTATTTCTTTCTTTTCGTAATAGATTGAAGGATAGGAGAAACTAATCCAACATATCAGCCCTTAGCATGTTGCCTTAAAAACACATGCCGCTGGCACTGAAAATTGTCTATGTAGGAGACATACTCTACTGATATGTAGGAATGCAAATACCATACTTCTGATCAGAGAATAAAACACCAGTAATGGCATCTGTTAGGTTGGTCTCTCAGAGAAAAATTTGCAAATTTTTATTTCGAACACTAAAGTAAAAGGACTGTTTCCTCAAAACAAATCAGTTGCTAAGAAAAATGTTATGTAATAGTGCCAATGAGTCCAGTTTAATTAGTGCGATTTGACTATTGCAGGTACTTAACACGTAATGTAAAAAGTCAACATTGTGATCGAAGTTTTTAAATTAGATGCCATCTGATCTATAGTATGTCATTGTCATAGTGACAGTTATAATGAGGTGCTGCATATGGTTGTTCGGAATCTGGTGTTAGGGAAAGAGACCACTAGCACCAAAGTTTCTAACACTTGGGCTGTCCCATCTCTCCCAGCTTTTATACTCTCTGCACACATTTAATTTTCATGTAAGCTCAGATTCCTAACTAGCAAATTCTTTACTGTGTATAGTGGACCATTCAGAGTGAGGCGGATTGTCCAGGAAAATGCTGTACTGATTGAGACGATCAAGGGAAAACAATCGCGTGGGCTTCATCACGTTTCTAACATCAAATTATGGAAAATTGAAGGATAGATCGAAAGTAGGCAAGTTATGGTGGATAGTCAGTGTATTTATTTGTGGTGCGTAACGTTGTGCGGGTTCAAATCGAACATAAGAATTTTCAGGCGGGATGTCAGGAAGTATGACGGAATAGACTGGTAGAATGAGTCATGAACAGGAGTCGACAGAGTGGTGTATGTACGTATTTTTTGTCATATGAATAACAATCAAGCAGAAACGACGTGATTATTAAAGAGTGGATAAGGATGGTAGATAGAGAAGCGACGTGATAAATAGTAGTGGATAAAGGTGATATTTAAGGAGAGAAGCGACGTGAAGCAGTGTGATAAATAAAGAGAGATTCGACGTGATGAAACAGTGGTAAATAAAGGTGAGTAGAACTAATAATGTGGAGATGTCTTAGAGGTATGTTACAGAGAGGCCTGTGTATGCTGCAATCGAGATTGATGCGAATGGCGAAGGAAGACCAGGAAATGATGGAGTAATCGACGGACGGAGAGCCGAAATACGAATGAAGAGATGAGGACAACTGCACAACGTGAAGGGACGTAAAGGGAGTATGAGATCCAGATGGTGAACGTTGTGGAATACTGACGTAAGATGTAATATAAGTGTATATCTAATTCTTACCATAAGATTTGCAATATGAAAAAAATAACTTTTGTTGTTGTTGTTGTTGAAGCCTGGTACCAGTATAACTAATCAAAACGGTACCAAGAATGTGTACAGTTATTTTGCAGGATGAATAATTTGTGAATTTTTTGTTCTTAGATGAAATGTCACAATTCTAAGTTGATGTTTAGCAGGATGAATAATCGGTAAAGTGAATGCAGAGGTAAGCCGATGGAGAGAGGTGCCAGAGTGAAAGGACGAATTCGGAAACTGGAATGCTATCTCCGAAACAGCTTCATGTGTTATGTGGTTGAGTATAAGGGAGCAAAGGTATGGTATGTTGTCGTGAGTGTGGTGGTGTTAAGGTTAGCTGACTTCTAGACCTATTCTGTTAGTGTATTAATGGATTGAATGAGAAGGAAAATGTGATGCCTGGTGAGTGAGAGTCGTAGAGTAGTGTGATCAATGCGCACACTCCTGTAAAGGGTATGCTACCGATCCATAACTAAAACATTATTGTGTTTTATTGTTTGATTTGGATGAACCTCGATGGCAGGTCAGGATCTGACATCATGTGGATGGTACATACATGTCCTAGAAATGTTGTTATATATAATAAAAAGGTAAAATATATAAAGAGATACTAATTTCAGTCTGTCACAAGCACAAAGGTGCATTGTATGTTGTAGATTTAGAGTCATCAGTTTCTAAAATGTTTATTGTGTTAGGATGTTAAAGTAGTTTACTATTTAATAACATGTGGTAGGTAATTGTGAGCTGTGTAGATTATTTCTTATTTTTTTGTTAGAACACTTTCAAGGGGTATTAATTTCAGTATGTCACAAGCACAAAGCTTCACTGTATATTGTAGTTTTAGAATCAACAGTTTCTAATATTTTCACTGTGATAGGATGTTAGAGTAGTCTACTATTTGATATTGTAATTATGAGCTGTATAGATTGTTTCTTATTCCCTTTGTTTTTTTTTTGTTTTTTTTACACTTTCATGTTTTGTATGAGGGACGACAGGTACAATCAATAGCACAAGTGTGGGCTGTATATAGAAAAGGGATAAATGTTGATGTTGTATGTGTAGAAAACTAGGGTGTATGATTTTACGTTTTTTGGAACAAAGATTCTTCTATTACCAATGTATCTAATATATCATACATCTAATCAATGAGTATTTAAATACTGTAAGAATATCCTTGTGTCTGTAATGTTGCGAGATGCACAGAAGGGTCTGACTGGTTGGGTGTCGTAGCACTGAGGTGCTCATGCAGAACAAGCCCATACCACGTAAGCCAAGCTGACATCGGCATGGGAGAGGCAACAGAGCTGGTGCGCTCCCCACTCCACTGCCGGTCGAGGTACACTCCACGCGCCCACTACAGCAGGTCAACGGCCTGGTGTGAAATGAAATGTCGTGTGGCTAGGGCCTCCCGTCGGGTAGACCGTTCGCCTGGTGCATGTCTTTCGAGTTGACGCCATTTCGGCGACCTGCGCATCGATGGAGATGAAATGATGATGATTAGGACAACACAACACCCAGTCCCTGAGCGGAGAAAATCTCCGACTCAGCCGGGAATCGAACCCGGGACCTTAGGATTGACATTCCGTAGCGCTGACCATTCAGCTACCGGGGCCGGACGGCCTGGGGTGACACGCACGTACCACTGGCCATTCATAAGTTCCGCCACCCTTACGACTGGAGACAGTATCCCACAGAGGCAACAGCGGGTGGTTTCTTCTGCTCAACGGCTCGTGCGGCGGCGCCACGGCAGAATGAACGACGCGGGGTAGAGTCCGACGGGCATTTTTTACCAGCAACTATTAACTAGTACGGGACTGTGGAGCCGTGAAACAAGATGACTGCTCGTATGTCTCCATAAGGTGGAAAGTGAGGGACTGGTGTTTCCACGTTGTGAGTGGTGGAAAAGATTTTGTCTTTAGCAGACAGGACGATTGTTTTGTTTTGTCTTGACCACTGAACGGTGGGATTCATAAACTTTTGGCAGTCACTTGTTAAGTGTGCTTTGTGAATTGCATGTGGGACGCTTGGTATACTTAAAGAGGACAGTTGTCGTTTGGTGACTAATTATTGTATCAACGCAAGAAACTAAAGTGGGACATTGACATTTACGTTTTTTAGTAGGAGACATTTCTTTAATTGGTGCGGGAATAAGTGCTGTTTGTTGGAACTTACGACTTTTAATTACACCATGAACTGAAAGGACAGAACCGTGGGTAATAGTAGTTGTAGGGCCATTTCTGGACGACCAGATTCGTGTGGATGGTACTCTGAGAGTGACTATGACATTTGTGTTTAATGTGTTCAAAATGCCGATTTGAGTGACTTAAAGACTTTCGTCCGGGTAACCATGGGAGAGCTTTGACACCGAGACAGTGTTTCTATGGAACCTGTCAGCAACTTTTTAGACCCCAAGAAAATCACAGAATGAAATGATTCCGTGTGACTCGCAAGATAGGGAATAATGTATTTGTACTTGTAATTGTGTAAATTTTTTTATATGTTTCAATCCTGAAGGGACAGCAAGTGTAATTGTATTTCATTAACATTTGTGTTTAGAATAGTTAGTGTTTGTTTTTTTGTTTGTTCTGGGTTATCAAGTTCACGTAGCATGTTTATTAGAATATTTGGTACAATGATACTTTAATTATTAGCCAGTGGCGTAATACTAACGTAGCAGCTCTTGTTGCATTGGTCAGTAAGGTTGTCACAGGGGACAAGAGTTTGCATTGCACAACAAATATCGGAATTAACTGATGCATTTTGATGTCGTGGACAGTAATGATCTTGTTGGTGCGTTGACTGAAGCCACTTATTTTCATTATCACAGTGGTGATATTTTACATTAAAGTGTAACGAAGGCTAGTCGAAATGCAAGTTCTTGTCGTCTAAATGTGTAACAACAGAGAAATGAGCAGTAGAGTAAGATGCGAGAGCTACTGGTGGATTCAAGTACTTATTGCTAACTATTTATTGCGTGTATTGATCAAAGTTGATGGACTGACTAGCTCAGCAGCAGGTATTTGTACTGGTGGACAAGGATAAGGTTAAACTCACAGTCGAGTAGTGGTGGCAATTGCTTAAGTGATGATAGTTAATGAGGTATGACCTGATGTCTTAGACTGACTATATTACGTAACCAGTATGTAACTTATGGTATATATCATTGTTTTTCTTCTCAGTTTTATTTCTCTGTACGTTGGATGTATATTTTAGAGTAATGATATGGAGCCTGACATTATACATGGAACTAGTGTACACAATTTTTTCCTTTGTTGATTTTGTTTTGTATTTAGACATTGCCGTGTAAAAGATTATTACAACGCAATTTATGAATGTCGGATTACTTGTTCTATGTTTGAATGGTGAGCTATTTAAAATTTCATGAGTACAATTAGTATTTTTTTTAATTGTCATAGAATTAGTGAAGTTTGGATTACTCATAAAAATAACGAAGATCCCAGTAACTAAGATAATTTTTATCTCAACATTATTTTTTTTATTTGTGTGATGTAATGTTTTATTTGTTAAGTGGACTGTTGTAATTTTGTATGTGTACGCTACTCCGGATTGTGGAGAGTACAATAATGCAACAACTGTGTCAATAATTTGGTAAAGTAACAGCAATTGGTCGTCTATTTGAGGTCACCAGGGGCTAAGGTCTCCTCCTGGTTATTTTGATGATGTGCTACGTTTGTTCTAATACAGATTTCTTAAAAAAATGTTCGGAACTATCCTTGCATTGCAAGGATAGTACCGTGCCATTTTTTTCTGCATGGGTAGCAGGTGGTGAAAGGGTACAGTACCGCCCGACATTGAAAATAGGTACAACATACTTCATTATTCTTGTCTGAACAGCATATTTTTTCTAATAATAACTCAATTTCAATTAATACAGCGAAGCTGGATACCAGTGTGGGAAAGAATGACAATTTATTTATTTAATTGATCACATATGCACTCCCACAAAATAAATCCCTACATCCAGTTTGGTGAGATCTGTGAAATGAATGATTGTATGGTCGTCTGCTAACCGCAGGTAGTGAATGCGAATATATGATCATCTTTGAGACGATCCTTTGGCCACCTTTGGTGGAACCAAAGAGATGAAACTTACCGGAGCTTTGAGCACCTGAAATGTGGCTGACCAATACGGTAGCATGGTCTTCCCCCACCTCGACAGAGGTGCGAGATGACCTGAAGAACGGCCATGTTTCACCACTCTGCCGCTGGATCTTGTGCTGTTAAGACCTGTCTTGGGTGTGCTCCGTAAAGACAAAAGAGTGGAGACATGGTATGCATGTGGAATATTTAAGAGTAGTTTGAAATAATAATTTCTCTATTTCAGGAACTTTTGTGGGGAGAATTAAATGTCAGGCAGGTAATATTAATGGGATCGTAGTAATCTTCGGAAGTGACCAACGGTCACAATGAAACCACCTGTAGCAATAAGTTGAAATTCTTCCGTGTCCTTAAGTTAAGCTGAATTACTAGCGTGTGTACTATAAGTTGAAATATTTAAGAAATAGCGTGTGCAGGACTTGAAATTAGAGGCGAGTACTTCCACGTGATGAGTACTGTGTGAGTCTCAATCTGTGTATGAGACAAAGGATAAAGAGAAGTACTCGTCCATGGTATCAGTTGAGGACTCGTGTGTGTGATGAATATTTTCTTAATATTACTTTGCGTGATATGTTTCCGTGTGATGCTTGATTCAAACTATAATACTCTGAGAGAGAAGCAAGGTGAGAGCATAAGATAGAGAATCAGCAATGTAAAGCCATGCCCACTGGGCGGAATTCCTCATGTGTTATTGTTGTAGGTTATAGAATTTGTGTGTTTAGGTTATAGAATTTATCGGAATAAATAAGATAGTGAAAAGAAAAAGATTGGTGGCCTTTTCCTTCGAATTGTATGTTGTCATGATATCCAGAATTTATAATGTGTGCGCCATTCATATTCAGTGCGATGGCCACGTGTTGATAAAAGCTGTTAAATACAAAAAGAAAACGTGGTATTGCCAGTGCGTAGTGAACAGTCAGAGTTCTGTAAATTACTGATAGTCAGATGTACGTTTCCGTTGCGTATTATTCATATAGGAGGATAATTGGTAACTTAATTGTGAGTACGAGAGTTCATGTTACTCGATAAATAAGAATGAATCCACTCGCTTGGCAGACCACTCATCTTGCAGGCCTGACTGCTTGATGCCACAGTATGAGCAAGGCATGTGGGTGCCTCTCAATATAAACAGTGTCATACTTAAAGCGCTGTATAAGAAGTCTTCGTAGTGGTTACATCTCGCAAAGTGTCTCAAATTGTCAATGTGACAACTGCATGGCGCAGGTCTGTTTCCGTCTTCTCTATTCGTACTGTTCTCGCTACCACAGGAAAACAACTAGTTGAACAGTTTTTAAAATTGAGACTTCATGCCGTGCCCAGAAGACGAGCGCTCTCCCGAAATGAATACACCAGCTTTTCCAGTAGTAGACCCAGAGAAGGGCCGCTGTAATGGTATCCAAAAAGGAGCCGGCCGGAGCGGCCGAGCGGTTTTAGGCGCTACAGTCTGGAACTGCGCGACTGGTACGGTCGCAGGTTCGAATCCTGCCTCGGGAACGGATGTGTGTGATGTCCTTAGGTTAGTTAGGTTTAAGTAGTTCTAAGTTCTAAGGGACTGATGACAACAGCAGCTAAGTCCCATAGTGCTCAGAGCCATTCGTATCCGAAAAGGAGATTTTACGCCATTAGTGTGAGATATTTTATTTTACAACGCGCCCCGATTCTCGACCAAGAATTTCTTATGTGAAGTAACTCTCTCGGTGGAAGTCTACACAATTACAGATCATTGACGTAGTTAAATCTGAATAAAGTATTATTTACTGTCCAAAATTACGTTAGACTGGCTGGTTACAACCAAATGGGAAGTGTATTATTTGTGAGAAGAGTACAACAGTTTGGAACTCCTAGTTTTTGTTTTGACTACAGCTGAGCCGTGGTAAAATTTGCTTTTGAAGAATGCGCCGCAGCGCGTAGTGTGAAGCAGTCGCCTTCCGTTTCTGGCGGTGACACCGCTGTGGCAATCGCAGCTTTGGTGTCTCCCTCTGGTAGGAAAGGGGAAAGGTTGCCTGTGCAAGTGCCTTTAAGGGATGCTATGAGCTCGGCAGTTGGTCAGTCTGAGTCTGGTCAGTTGCTCAGCCGGGTCAGTGTGCGGCAGTTAGTGTCTGTCTGTCGTCGGAGTGCTAGTATGTCTGTCGTTTGGATCAAACTTTAAAGCCAGAAAATGAGTCTTGCCACTCCGCCAGTAATCGAACTCAGCTAGTGGTCACCCGGTCGGGGCTGAGTTCCTGCATCTGAGTCTGCGCGTTAGGCCGCCAGTCTGCACCAGTTGAACGGGCAACGGTCATTGGCGGTTGGATCGATCGGTTGGTCGGTCGCGCACTGAGATGTAAGATGACTTGTCCGCCTTGAGCGTCGGCACATGTGAGGTCCCCATGTGAGTCCAATGGGCCGCGCCGTATAGAAAGGGGTAGTGGCTTCGCGGCCGACACGAGAACAGCAGGAGTCAACCCACGACATCGGTCTGGCCGGCGCGAGCTACGAAGCCGTGAGACGAGAGATCGGCGCGCCTTCCTGCGTCCGTTGAAGCGGCTGGCAGCGGACGGTTCGGGAGAGCGTTTTGGGGGTGCTGCGCCAGGTCTTCGCCAGACATCGCAGTTTATTAGAAGTTAAGTGATTCGTGATATGTTGTTTCATTTACTTGTTAAATTCTGCTTGTTTTCTTAGTTTGTCTCTCGTCCCCAGCTTGCTCGTCTGTCTCCCGTCCGCATTTGTTGGTCAGTTAGTGTCTGTGTGTCGGTCTGCTGCCTCTGTCGTGTTTGTCGGATTCGGTGTTAACGAATTTATTGCTTAAGGTGCAAAGGCCGAATTCCTGAAATATGTTTATATCTTGCCTATCATCTTGAGAGGCGATATATGTGTAATGTAGAGCATGTTTGTACATTTTATGTAAGACTGCATTTCATGGATTTTATTTAAATGGTCATTTTAGTGTATAAAGTTGCCACCCTTCTACCGTGAGAGTGCTTTAAAAACAACTTGCACTTTCGGTGGCAAATAATTTTTCAAGTGAGTGTTTCGTACCATTTCCATCCCTCTTACGGGGTGCATAGTTTATGTGTTTGTGCGAGTTGTTAAAATTTTTAGTTTAAAGTAATCTGGTGTGTTGCACCAGTGTAGTCTTTCAGAGACTGTTGTGAGCGGTCGTGACTACGGCCGTGTTAAAAGGGAGAGGCAAGGTTCTCAGCCCGAAAGCTGATACTATCAACAACGACAAAAAATTGTTATTTCTGCCTCTGAATAAATTGTAACTTGGTATTTACAGGGTGCATTCTGATTATAATTTTAAATCTGTTAAAAAAAAGGGCTTTTAGGAATAAAATTTCCTTTTATTAAAAAATAATTTTTTTTTATTTCGTTTCATCAGTTGCCTTTGGCAACTACTTCCATGCTCACATAGTGTGATTAAGTGTGTTAATGTTCTGGATGAATCGCTAGTAAATAAAGTAGATTCTTAAGAAAAGTAATTTCACGGTTCAACAGCTGTACCATTTTTCAACTTACGGACTCCGGTTTCGTTGAAACTGTGTCTGAACAGTTAAAATCTACACGCGCTGAGATAACGAGTAAAGTCTCAATCTTCTCTGGGACCACACCTGAGCAGTGACGTCCGATTCCGGGAGAGAAATGGAAAGGAGACACGGAGAGAAGAACGAATTTGCTGGAGGGAGACGGCGCTGATGGGGAGGAGTGAAGTTTGCGCGGGGACGAGGGAGGGGCGCGTGGAAATTGGAATTGTCGCGCGTGGCAGCTGCGTGCCGCGTGGGTGGCGTCTCGTGCACGGTCGCCAGCCGCCGCACCGGGGGGATGCGGCCGCCGGCTGAGCGTACCGCGCTCGCCTTCGCGGTAGTCAGCGCTCTGCCGACAAGAGGACGCGGCGTAATGGCGAGCCACACACCTGTCCACAGAGACGCCCGTTGCGACTTAGGGGGTTACCAATAAAAGATAACACGGCGAGAGCAACATCATCCAGGTCTCTCAGTGACTACCGGCAGCCAGATGTGTAGATGTTCCATAAACGTCGGCGACGAATTCATCAAAATCAGACCAAAATCAGGGAAAGTAACAGGAAGGCAACGGACGCGCATTTTTCTTTTCTTTTTTTTCTTCTTCCCAGAAACAATAAAAATGATATGACAGATCAGATGAACGGAATTTGTACTGTCTGGAAAATAGGTTCTAAGGTGAACTTTAAAAAAACTAAAACAACAATAATGGTATGTAGTAAAGTTAAGTAAGATGATGCTGAACAAAGTAGATTACGATATGAGGCACAAAAAGTTGTAGAAGAGTTTTGCTATTATAGCAGCAAGATAACAGACGACAGCCAAAGTAGGTAGAGCACAAACTGCAGGGCGCTAATAGCAAGAAATGTGTCTCTGAAAAAGGGAAATAGGTCAACACCGAGCATAAATAGGTAGTCCTCTCTGAAAGTATTCTCTGTAGCCTTGTATGCCCCCCCCCCCACTCCCCTCCTTCCTCCCCCTGACCCCATTAGCCTTAGACCTTGGGTGGGGAGGTTTGAGTGCCTCAGCGATACAAATAGCCGTACCGTAGGTGTAAACACAGAAGATAGGTATCTGTTGAGAGGCCAGACAATCGTGTTGTTCCGGAAGAGTGGCGGCAGCTTTTTCAGTAATTGCAGGAGAAACAATCTCGATAACTAACCGATCTGGCGTTGAAACATCGACCAGAACGGCCTTGCTGTGATGGCACTGTGAAAGGCTGAAAGCAAGGGGAAACTATACGCGTAGTTCTTCCCGAAGGCATTCAACTCTACTGTATGGTTAAATGATGATGGCATCCTCTTGGGTAAAGTATTTTGGAGGTAAAATAGTCCCAGTTTCGGATAACCGGGCGAGGTCTGCTCACAAGGATAACGTTATGAGAATAAACATAACTGGTGTTCTAGGAATCAGAGAGTGGAATGTCAGCGCCCTTACCTGGGCAGGGTAGGTTAGAAAATTTTAAAACGAAAATAGTTAGGTTAAAGTTATGCATAGCGGCAATTAGTGATGTTCGATGGCAGGAGGAACAGGACTTCTCATCAGTCGAATACAGGGCTACAAATACAATACCAGATAGGAGAGATGAAGGAGCAGGTTTAATAATGAATAACAAAATGGGAACGTGGGTAAGCTAGTAAGCTACTACGAACAGCATAGTGAACGCGTCATTATAGCCAAGATAGACAGGAAGCCCATAGTCATTAACGTCGTACTGCTTCATACACCAACTAGCTCTGCAGGTGATGAAGAGATTGAAAAAATGTATGATGAAATAAAAGAAATTATTCAGGTAGTTTCAGGGAGACGAAAATTTAGGGGGATTTAAGTTCAATAGCAGGAAAAGGAAGAAAAGCAACAACAGTAGATGTATATGAACGGGGGGAAAGGAATGAAAGAGGAAGCCGCCTGGTAAAACTTTGCGTAGAGCATAATTTAATCATCACTAACACTTAGTTTAAGAATCATCAAAGAAGATTGTATGCATGGAAGAGACCTCGAGACAATGGAAGCTTTCGGATTGATCATATAATAGTAAGATAGAGATTTCGGAATCAGATTTTATATTTTAAGACATTTCCAGGAGCAGATGTGGACTCTGACCACAAGAGAAGAAATTAAGAAGATGGGACCTGAACAAACTGAAAGAAGCAGAAGTTGTTGAGAGTTTCAGAGGGAGCATTGGGGAACGAGTAATCTTACCTGGGGAAACTAATACAGTAGAAGAAGAATGAGTGGTTTTGAGAGATGAAATAAATAGTAAAGGCAGCAGACGACGAAATAGGTAAAAAGAGAAGGGCTAGTTGAAAGCATTGGATAACAGGGGAAAAATTGTATTTAATTGATGAAAAGAGAAAATATAAAAATGGAGCAAATGAACCCAGGCGTCTAAAAAATGTGACTGACAGGAAGGGAAAAATGGCTAAACATGAATGGCTAGACGACAAATGTAAAATTTAGAAGCATATCTCCCTAGGGAAAATGTTTTATCACCACCCTACGTTGCGGGAAAAGAAAGTGTCCTAAGAGCAAATATTATTTGAAAAGCCCAGTGAGACAATCTTGCATACCCATTGGCACTGTCATGAGAAGTCTTCGATAGAACTGACAAGTGCAGAACAAACGTATAGTCCCACTGGCACCAACATGAGGAGTATTTGGCATTACTGACCAGTGAAGGACAATCTTGTACTCCCACTGGCACCAATAGAGAAGTGTTTGATATCACTGACCAGTGCAGGACAATCTTGAAATCCCACTGGCACCAACACCAGAAGTATTTGATATTGGCTACAATGAGGAGGTAGCAAGCTCAGAATGTGCTAAAAAATAGTCCAACCACAGTGTAGCAAGAACCTAAGCACTCATTACAAACATGTCTCCACGAGACATCCACAGCATGTATAGTCTTAAGTGCAGTACAGGCTGTTCTCAACCCAGTAAGACCTGTTAAAATGGATTAGTACAAACTTTCAAAATTTATCAATGCAAAACCACGGTACATGCCAGGTTATAATCAAATAGAATATGAGAGCTGACAGCGGCTCCCATCGAAAATATTTCAATATCTGTACAGGGTGCAAGTAAGGTACAAATGCTTCATATAAAACAAGAGGATATGCCCAGGAAATGAAGTACAATAGTGAACTAGTATACATATTACATCGACAAACAAAATGACAAAGGTAATTACCCTACACAGCAAAAAAAAAAGAAAAAGAACAGGATACAGTACATTTTGATACTGACGAAATGGCTTAAAACTAAGCAAATAATCGATTTTCAAAAGTATTTACAAAGTCCACGTGTCAGAGTAATGTGCAAACTAAGTTGCTGCGTGAGAAGTATTTTTGACCTTAAAGAGCAAAAATATCAGAATACAGTACATCTTAACACTAAAGAAGTGGCTTAAAACTAATCAAACAATCAGGGTAGCAATATCAACAAGAAAAGAGCATACATAAAGTCCAATATGTCATAGCATATTCAAATAGCATGGGAACACCCCGTTACATTCAGTGTAATATGCAAACGTAGTTGCAGTATGACCAGAATCGTTGCATGCAAAGCTGTAGTGGAGGCACGGGAAAATAGTTAACAAGAGCAAAGTATGTCACATTCGCTAATATGAGTAACACAGTTCTATAAAATAGTTGTTGTATGCATTCAGAGAAGTGTGCAAATGTAGTTGCTTTATAATAAGACACTTTCTATATAATTGCAAGAACTTCTCTCTATTAACATAAAAAAGCATTTATACTATATCTAGTCTTTCTCTGCAGAGCAAACACTCACAAGGGAAAAAACAGGAGATCCACTAACAACGGGAACAAATAGGACATGAGAAGAAAAAGGAATGTTTGTATAGTGCATTACGCCTATTGTACCTGTGGAAACAAGTAATTTGAAGTTATTCGTCATGCGTCAGTCAACGTAGCAAAAAGAATAATTTGGCTAAAATAATGAATATATGTCAGACTTGACAAGATAAATATTATCACATAGCAGGAAGAGAGTAATCATCAGGCAACAAGAATTTAAGTATCCAACGACAAATCACCGTAGAGAAAAAGACACCAAGACTAGCAAAGCAGCAAATGACTTAAAACGTAACCCTAATCTCATACCTTCTAGACCAGGAAAGAATATCATCATGAAATCCCAAAAAAGTATCATCATCGTCTACACAAAGCCTCTCCTTGAAATATCTTCAAGAAATACATTATAAAGACTCATTGTAATACTAGAAATACGTATAGAATATCATAAAGATCACACCATTAGCCGACAAAGGCAGATTTTGACCTGTTCTCAACCCAGTAAGACCTGTTAAAAATGGATTAGTACAAACTTTCAGAATTCATCAGTGCAAAACCACGATACATGGTCTGCCAAGGCGTCCGCCTCATGACCATTACCTGAACGCTTACCATTTACTTCCGTATGTACCAAGCTGACTGTACCAAGCTGCTGAAGTATGTAGATCTTTCATTCCTTATCATTCCTTACCAAAACTATGGTAAGACGATGGCAAAAGTAGGAAACACTTAAAAGCACAAGGTGGGTCTGTAACAGTTAAGTACATATGATTAAAATGTGGTAGTGGTAAAAACAAGTTGTAAGACTAAGGTTCACGATAAACATCAAAGAAAATATATGCCATAGTCTATAATGTAACTGCCTATAGATAATAAACCAATGGGCAACGCTCTCTACAATCTATCGAAAATACAAGACAAATAAAGCATAGCATGACCTGCATACAACATCCTTGAAAAGACAAAGCATGAGTATAGAAAAGGAAAAGAGAGAAGTAAGGTTTAGTAGTAGTATCAGTGGTGCGAGTATGTTGTCTGTCAAGCTGTGTACGTGTTTCCTAATTTATTCAGTACACATGAGAAAATAATAGCTTCCACAAGAACAAATAGCCCAGATAATGCAATAGGCAAGAAAAAAATGTCATAGTATATAGTAGTAATTAGACCAGAAATTTACATTGCTATAAGATGTAGCACGGCTGTAGCCTGTTGTGTTGCTCTCATAGAGAAAAAAAGAATTACCAAGTATATCCAGGGTTGCACAAAAATATCAAGAAAGTGACAACTGTATATCATACAAAGAAACATAAGTGCAGTAGAAAATAGTTGCAGAACAGTTACTATTGCCAACCGGCCACGACTAATTCATACTCGTCTTTTATACTTATGAGCAAGAAATATCATCACGTGAAATAATATCGACTTTGACGAAAACAAGATCACTAAGCCCTAACCATTAGTTCAATAATCATCATCATCTCACCAGTAACTTCACATAACACATTATATACGTAAGCCACATAAATCATAATCATATACCTTATTAAAAATCATCAGCAATCATCATCATCATCAAATACAGAAATATGCAGTAAACTTCATTATACAACTCATGTGAAATACATAAAAATAAACTCCCTGTTCTGTCTACATCAACTGTCTTTCACAAGAAAAACACCTCATAGCCATAAGCATAAAACATCGAAATACTGTATACAAAACACTTGCAATGACAATAGATCCTGAGAAAAAGAAATTGTAGCTCTCAGCAAATATTCTTTCTGACAATGGACAAAAAATGTACGAAAGCAACAGGGTGTGCTCACAGTACGGGTCAGCAGAATTAAATTGGGTAGTGTTCCAGTCGATATTTCTATTTGAAGAAAGATAATGCAGGCAGCTGATATCTTGTTCCTCGCTAGAGAGGCTCTGATCAAAATTAAACAAATTTATTGTCGTCGTTTTGTGATGTAAAACAAGATTTGTTAAAATCTAGCACTGCTTTATGTCTGTTTAAGAAATCGATGCCCAGAATTACCTCAGTTGTAATAATGGAACGATAAGAAAGTTCGCGAAAAATGTGTGACCTTGTGTAGAAAATTGTAAATGAGCTCTTATCAGGTACAGAACCATTTATTTTGATTTTATTAATAAGTAACATCGATCAAGCATCATCAGAATTGCACCGGTTGAATGCATCGTCACTCATGACAGTAGCGGAAGAACCCGAATCCAGAACTGCTTTTAATACTTGTTTGCCAACTTCAATGATAATAATATATTCAGAAAAATGTTACAGAGGTTGTCCCGTTTCACGTAACAGTAAATCCCTGATGTTCTCTAAGCGGGTCATGTGCTCTGTAATGTGTGCAGAATGCGATGTAGCTTGAATAATTGAGATTACCTTGTCGCGGGTGAAAATATGAATCTGAATTATTTAGTGAGCGAAAAGCTATTTACAATTTGTACAGAAACCAGATGGCAGTTGTAAGAGTCGAGGGACATCAAAGGGAAGCAGTGGTTGGGAAGGGAGTGAGACAGGGTTGTAGCCTATCCCCGATGTTGTTCAATCTGTATATTGAGCAAGCAATAAAGGAAACAGAAGAAAAATTCGGAGTAGGTATTAAAATCCATGGAGAAGAAATAAAAACTTTAAGGTTCGCCGATGACATTGTAATTGTGTCAGAAACAGCAAAGGACTTGGAAGAGCCGTTGAACGGAATGGATAGTGTCTTGAAAGGAAGATATAAGATGAAGATCAACAAAAGCAAAACAAGGATAATGGAATGTAGTCGAATTAAGTCGGGTGATGCTGAGGGAATTAGATTAGTAAATGAGACACTTAAAGTAGTAAAGGAGTTTTGCTATTTGGGGAGCAAAATAACTGATGATGGTCGAAGTAGAGAGGATATAGAATGTAGACTGGCAATGGCAAGGAAAGCATTTCTGAAGAAGAGAAATTTGTTAACATCGAGTATAGGTTTAAGTGTCAGGAAGTTGTTTCTGAAAGTATTTGTATGGAGTGTAGCCATGTATGGAAGTGAAACGTGGACGATAACTAGTTTGGACAAGAAGAGAATAGAAGCTTTCGAAATGTGGTGCTACAGAAGAATGCTGAAGATTAGATGGGTAGATCACATAACTAATGAGGAAGTATTGAATAGGATTGGGGAGAAGAGAAGTTGTGGCACAACTTGACTAGAAGAAGGGATCGGTTGGTAGGACATGTTCTGAGGCATCAAGGGATCACAAGTTTAGTATTGGAGAGCAGCGTGGAGGGTAAAAATCGTAGAGGGAGACCAAGACATGAATACACTAAGCAGATTCAGAAGTATGTAGGTTGCAGTAGGTACTGGGAGATGAAGCAGCTTGCACAGGATAGATTAGCATGGAGAGCTGCATCAAACCAGTCTCAGGACCGAAGACCACAACAACAACAACCACAAAGACTGGTTGTTATTACAGTGCCCTATATTCCTGTAATAATGATTAAAATTTCTATTTTACTGCTTATTTCTGTAGTGATCTTGAAAATTCTGGACACCGCCATAAGAGTTTTGCTGGTACAGCTGTTGTCTGTGGTTACGGAAAGTGTTCCTGTGTACAGAATTATTACCAGAATCATTTTACGAGAATGACTGCTGCTGTGACAGCTGTTCCGGCAAAGGTTGATATATGTCTGGTTCGGAATTAACATAATGCTGACTAGACTGGTTTGAATATTGTGATTCCGCTGTTAGTAGTTATTAGGAAGACTTTGGTTCTGCTGAAAATAGCGTCGCTGGTTCATCTTCATCTTCTCTTCAGGTATTAGGCAGGAATTGCCTGTTACGGTATCCATCTCTGTCGTAGTCTTCCTCTGTCTGTTTCCCATGGCACTTACAATTTCTTCTGTAATCCTGGATTTTATCATTGAGGCTAAGGATTTGCAGTTCTTCCATAATATCTTGATTTCGTAGCCTGTCTTCTCTTGTGCAACCGTTAACACCTCTAAGGAATTTCATTTCTTGTGCCTGAATCCGGCTCTCTTGCTTCTTGGTAATCCCCCATGTCTCACATCCATAGAGCAGTGTGGGAACTGGAACCGTTTTGTAAAATTTAATTTCAGTGTCTTTCCTGGTTTTGTTTTTTAGGTTTCTGTTAATTGTTCCACATACCCGACTGAATTTACTAAGCTTAATTTCAATATCTCTGTTGTAGCCATATGTCATTTCTCATCCGAGGTAACTGAAATGGTTTACTTGCGCTAAAAATCTTCTGGTCTATCACTGTTTTGGTTCTGATTGTTTCTTTCCCCATGAAGGTCATTGTCTTAGTTTTTCTTCTGAAATTTCCATATTGAGTTTCGCACTTACTCGTTTTAGCAAGTAGATTCATTTCTGAAGGTCATCTTCCTTATCTGCTATATAGTAAATTATTTAAAGAATGTTGCTGTCTAGGTAGATGCCTTTCTGAAATTCTGATTTCCGTATATGTCTTACTTCATTAATGTAAATGTTGAACAAAGTTGGAGAGATGGAGCAGTCTTGTCGTAGCCCTTTGTTAGTTGGTATCTCATTAGTTGTTTTACCAGTGAGATCCAGAGTGATATTTGTGTCTTGATATAAACTTTTTATCGCATTTACTAGATGTTTTGGATATCGTCGATTTGTCATTATTTCCCAAAGCTTCTGTCTATTGACATTGTCAAAAGCTTTTTAAAAGTCAATAAAAGCAATGTGTGTTTCTGTATTACACTCTCTCCGTTTCTCTATTATTTGCTGTAGAATAAAAATTGCATCTATTGTGGAGCGTCCTTTCCTAAAACCCATTTGTTCCTCATGCAGTACTGCTTCAGCTATGTTTTTAAGACTTGTATTTCATATCTTAGCATACACATCGTATGCTGAGTCCAGTATACTTATTCCTCTGTAATTACTGAATAGGCTTTCATCTCCTTTTTCATAATTGATTCCACTCTAGCTGTTTTCCAGTCTTTGGGAATACTCTTCTTCTTCCACCATTAGTTGAAGAGATGTAGCAGTCGTTACTGTAGCATCATTCTTCCATATTTTAATAATTCAGCATTAATGCCGTCTTTTCCTGTGGCTTTTCTGTTCTTAAGTGATGTTAGTGTAGATATTAATTCGTCAGACTGTGTTTCATCTAATCCTATTTCGTCTAGTTGTTCAATTTCAGGTTTTTGTGCTGTATAATCATGCCACAATTTGCTGTAATGATTTATCCACTGTTCTTCTTTAATACTATTTATTGGTATCTTCTCTCTTTCTGTTGTGTTTAAGGTTTATAAAACCTTATATGCCATTTGTTGTCTTCCGCGGATATCACGTTGGATATTAGAGATAAACCTATCCCAGTGTTCCTGATGTGCTTTCCTTGCGTTTGTAACTTTGCTTGTTCTTCATTTAATCTCCTTTGGTACAGGTGTCTGATACTGTCCTCTTCCAGCAAGTATACCTTATAATCGCTTTGATCTTGTTAGTTTATTATTTGTTTAGTTATTTTCTTCCATTTTGTAAAAAGATCTATTCTGGAATTAAGTAAGGAATGGTCTGGTCGTATATCTTGTCCTCCATAAAAACTTGTATATCTTACTTGGCCCGCTAGCTTATCATTTACTAAGACTTTGGTTCTGCTGAAAATAGCATCGCTGATTACGATTAAAATTCTAGTTGTTAAAATTCCTGTCACATCTTTCATTCCCAAATTAGTTACTCTTATTGTGACTGAAAAATGTACCAGAATGACCACCGTTGTGTCTGTAGTGAAAATTTCGGTTGTTGTTAGAAAGGTTATTATTATTCTTCTGTTGAGAAAACGACTGATCAATCTCAAGTAATTGTAAAACGTCATGACAAGCTTGTATGTCATATGTTTATTGACCTGCTCTTAACGCACATTTCAGAGTTCCTGGAAGTTTTGAAATACAAACGTGGATCAAACTTGACGGGCTGAATGGCTGGTTTTGTTGTACCATGTATTCAAAGTATTGTGTTAACTTTTCAAGATTCGCGTTGTTGAAGTTCGGTAAATTTATCAATTTGTCTTTTACAGCACGCTGTGTCGTCTCAGACTAGTACGTCGCGAGGAAAGCGCTTTGAAATTCTTCAAGTGAAAAACATTGGCGTGCAATAGGTCGCATTCTCCTTGACACTTCCCCTTCCAAAAGCTATAAATAAATTCTAATTTATGAGAGACAGGCCAGTTTGGCGGCAAAGAAAAGGTAAATTGCTGAATCCAGTCCACGGGATGTAGACAATTAGGACCATTAAGAAATACTTTGAATTTTATGACAGATAAAAAATACATGTAGCCGAAACCATCAGTTCTAAAATTATCAGACGAATGATGTCGGTTGAAAAAGGTGCGAGAGTTGTCATGTGATTGTAAGCGTCTCTTTCTCTGACCAATTTAGTAAGCTGAGATTGCCGAGAATGTTCTATATTCTGTTCGATACAATGCGCGGCAAAGTTGTGTGAGCAGTCCTGAGAAATGGTATCTTCTTATTGTCAGACAAGCGAACATTAAGTTTATTACGTTCCTGGTTCGTTTGACGATTAATTTGCATCTGTCCCTGCCGAAAGTTTTCAAGTGACTGAAATTCTTCAGTGTCAGTGAAGTGTACCGGTTGTGTACCTTCAGAGTGATTGTCATGATTTAATTTTAATTGTGCTACAGTGTCGGCGAGTTCATCATATTCGGGTTTCAGATTGTGGTATTGGTCGTGAATTTTCGTAGTATCATTTGTCGTTGTCATGTGCTGTAGTTAGCTCGCTTAAACGATATGTGACATTGGTAACCTCTGTTGAAATATCATTTAAGCGATTTGTTAAATCTTTGTAACTGTCTTTTAATTCGTCAGAGTACCTTCTGATTATCACGGAGTGCATCTAAAGATTTTTTTGCTCTTTGAGTTTGTGATTAAGCTCTTCCAGATGAGTGGCCTGTGCATCTAAACGTTCTGTAAGAGAGTCATGATTTTTAGTACATTCATCACTAAGTTCTTGAAATTGCTTTGTAGGGGACTCATTAGTGTTTTTAAGGTCGTCAAACGGAGTCAATTGTTCATCAAAACAGTGGATTGTTCGTCAAAACGTTCATTATTCTGTTTTTGCATTTCACCTACGAACTAAAACAAATGATCGAACTGAGCTTGCGGCGAGAAATACATATTGTGTGTAGTCAAATGAAGCTGTTGCGTAACAGCTCTGTCGGAAAAATTCAGTAAAGGCTGGGTGTCGGATTTTGGCAAAGATAATGAATCTTCCTTATTTATGTGTGTGATATTAGTATTCTCTGAAAATAAAATATCAGAACACAAACATTATTATCTGAATGCGTAGTCATGTCAGTATCAAGAGTGTCTACAACGTTCGTGGCTTGACTATCCGGTTGTAAAGACACAACGTCTTGCATTATTACGTCAGAAATATGGTTAGTAGTAGTAGCTACAGACTGATCAGCAAAGGTATTGTCGCTGTTGGCTGCATTTTGCAAATCAGATTTTTGCGAATTCATCGGAGTGCGTGAATTGCTGACAAACGTTCTACGCGGCATGATAATAGAGAAATATAAAAACAAATCACAAAATCACAGATGTAAAAGACAACGTCGAAAAAAATTTCAAAGCTGAAAACCAAAACACAGTGTTGACAAAACATGCATTGTGCTAAAGTACAACAATAGTTAAAGTGAGAGATAGCAGTATGCAATTTCTGACTGTTTCTCAAATAATCCCTACGTCGCCCGTACCGTACAAGAACATCGCTAAATGAAAGTCATCTAAATAAATAAAAATATGGACCGAAGTACTCTGTGATTGTTAGCCTGAGCTGTAATAATAAATGAACTGTCGTAATCTGAAGCCGAATCTACTCTGTAAAAGTAGTTATTTGTCATAATGAAAAGGGAAGTATTTCATACTGTAGAAGTTAGCAGTCTGACTGCAAGAATTACGAACAGTATAAACTGCCTGATTAACTTGGACATGAAGCCTAGAGTAATTGGCTACGTAAAATTGGATCTCCGAATAACGTAAGTTGGCCCTGATTGAATAAATAAAAAAATCATAATCTTTTCTCCTTGCCTCTATTCTGCGCAAATCTGAATAACGCGTTGCAATACTGCTCTGTCTTGAGCGCCGCTATGCTAAAGCAGCAAATTACTGTATCTACACAGAGACACTCGAGAGGTGCAATGAGTTCTGTGTTAATTGCAAATCGAACAATTTATCGAACATATTTGGTTGGATGAGCCATTAAAAATAATTGTAAGAGGAAGGGTGGTAAGAAAATGAAATATGCACAAAAATGACAACACTATGTGTGTGCTTTCTTTTTCTACTGAGAAAAAGTGCTCATCAAGGCAGATTTAAAATTTAATGAACTCTTCAACATCCAAACAACACATTTTCCTACCTCTCAAATCTAACAATTTTTAGTACAATAACCAAGTTAGTTCGATGTCACAACAAAAGTGAAAAAAAGTAGCATCATTATTGTATTTACCTGACAGTCAATTAGATTTCTTCCTCCACAAATCAGTTTCATAGTTATGTTTACTGAATAAAATGATAAACTGAGACATTAAATTTGAATCATAATATTGCCATAGCTTCCTAACTAACACTAAGGTAAAGAACAAGAAAAACCATAGGATGTTGTAATGAGATATTTTTACAAGACTTTACCTGTCTTTTCAAATTTGTAAATAATTGCTTAAAACTGGCATTTATATGCGTACAAACAGTAGAGTGCGTTTCTCCTTCTCCATAACAGAAAGCTCATCGATGATTCTCAAACTTCAACGAAACACGTCTGCACAGTAGAAGAAAAGATTGTGTTATGCTCAAGACGGACCCCTTCCAAAAACAAACTTAGGACAAGGTTTGATTACAGAAAACAGATTCAGTTGGATCTAGGTTGCAAAGGTTCTACAGAGATGAAGATATTTAAACAAGATAGACCAGCATGGGGAGTTGCAGCAAACATGTCTTCGGACTGAAGGCCACAACTAAATCATCGAATACGCAACTACTGAAAACACGCGGGCCTAAACAGATGGGCTCGAAGCTGCATAGAAGACCTCTGGTCCCGTGTTACCGATTGCAAGCTGCTCAGTGCCCGGGCAGTTAGCGTAAAGAGGGACACTTCAGTAACAGGCATATGTAACTTTTGCAACTGCAACATTAAAACGAAATTGTTTTGGCACACATAAATCATGTCTGTCTGACTAGTCTGGGATGTGTTGAAGCAGCGAATTGTCGACTTGTCAACCGTCATACTGTTGGTCTCTGCTGTTAGTCCACTTCTGCTCTACCATCATTCCGATAAGATCGCCTGCCAACAGGATACAGTCACGGCCTCTTGGGCCATGGGTGTAACTGAGGTACTCTTAACCACTGAGGCACTAGGGCTCCTGTCAGCGCTCATATCGCCAGCCAAATTCTGGTCCGGGGTTCGGTATCCGGTCGTCTGCACACGTCACGTGTCACTTTTTTTTTTTTTTGAGTCATCGGTATTCTGACTGTTTCATGCGGCCCGCCGCCGATTCCTCTGTCTTTCTCTACAGTTTTTACCCTCTACAGCTCCCTCAGTACCGCGAAAGCTGTTTTATGATGTTTTAACAGATGGCCTATGATCCTGTCCCTTCTTCTTGTGAGCCGGCCACGGTGGCCGTGCTGTTCTAGGCGCTGCAGTCCAGAACCGCGGGACAGCTACGGTCGCAGGTTCGAATCCTTAGGTTAGTTAGGTTTAAGTAGTTCTAAGTTCTAGGGGACTGATGACCTAAGATGTTAAGTCCCATAGTGCTCAGAGCCTTTTGAACCATTTTTCTTCTTGTGAGTGTTTTCCATATGTTCCTTTCTTCCCCGATTTTACTCCCTCATTCATTATATTATCAGTCCACCTAATTTTCTATAAAACTTCTGTGCTCCTCACCTCAAAGGTTTCAGTTCTCATCAGTTCCGGTTTTTCCACGGTCGTTGTTCCACTATCGCACAATGCTGTGATCCAAACGTTCATTCTCAGAAATTTCTTTCTCAAATTAAGGCCTATGTTTCCTCTCCGGGAGACACCACCTTGACGAAGCACTGTCCGTGCGGGTGGAGAGGCTTGCATATCAGTGTGAAGCTGAGGGCAATGCCCCAGCCAACGGATCAGGCTAAAAGTGTCCCACAACGTCCTGTATTCCCTATACACTCCTTGTCCTATCCAATTCCCTTTCCCAACCCAAGATGTGATGCAATCAGTGCAGAGGGGTGTGTCGCACATGGGAAGACGTGTTGCAAACGGAGCCTCAGGGATACCGGGCGACCTCCCTGAGTAAATAGCCATGCACCATGCAGGGTATTTGTGGTGTGGGCCGTGTAGACCCCCAAATCTCGTGGGACCAATAAGAACACGATTAAAGAAAATAAAGAAAAAACAAACTGAAGGACAAACTGAGACCTCAGACTCGCAAACATCAGGATCAGGACCGATGGAAGGCATTCACACTACTGAATCAGGGTCTAGACCTGAGCCAGTAGTGGAAACTGTAACCGAGAAATTGGACCAGATCAAGATTAAAGTTTTGTCTGGGGCCCAGACGAGGAAACTACTCAGAGAACAGAGGAAAAACGAAGAGAAAGAATGCCTTCCTAAAGACAAGTTTCTCAGGTTCAAGGGGATATGCAGACCCCACAATGTCGAAGACAGGCAGCAAGAGGATAAGGGAGGAATCTAAGACTGCCTCCTCCTTGGATAAGCGAGCCCAGAAAAAGCTGAGACAAGAAATAGGAAAACAGACCTATAGTACTGCAGTCTCGGTTTTTAAGATGGCAGTTATCCAGGGACCCTATTTACTGGTGGCCATCACTTCGCAGCAGGAGGAACCTGTGCAGATTCCCTTTGAAAAGATTGGGGGGGGGGGGGGGGGAGGGGGGTGCTGGTCCAGGACCAAGGGTCTGTCTAGATCGTGGTGCCCTAATTTTTTTCTGTGAGGGGGCTTAAGTTGCCCATGATATACCCGTGAGAAGTTGCGAAGCTGCTGGTCAAGACGGCAGCAGAACTTCTTAAGACCGCAAAGGTATCAATATGGGTATCAAAGATCCTTAAGGACGTCTCTCCATGCATCTATGTAAGAAATGGAATTTCTTTCATGCCAATGATGGATTTCTGCTCCAGGGACCTAGTGACCATTAAAATGCAGCAATGTGAGGAAGATATCAGGAGGGAAATTATTTTGGCCTCAGCATACCTTCCTTATGAAGACAGCTCTCCTCCTTCTTCGGAGGTGAGGAGACTGGTAGAGGCTTGCCATCGGCAAGGTGACCAACTGCTAGTGGGATGCGATGCCAATGCCCACAACCTAGTGTGGGGCAGCAGGGACACCAAAAGTAGAGGTGGGTACCTTCTTGAATTTCTTTTAGCTAACAACTTGGAGGTTCTAAACAAGGGCAATGAACCTACATTCGGGAATAGCAGAAGGGAAGAAGTAATTGACATAACTTTTGGTTCCATGATGATGGGCAGCTATGTCAAACAATGGTATGTGGTGTTAGGGCCATCGTCATCGTCCCACATGTACATTAAATTCAAAGTTGAATTGGGAATCAGACAGACAATGTATAGGAATCCCAGGAAAACAGACTGTGAGACATATAGGAGGGACCTTGACTTAGGCTTATCGGAAATTAAAACCTCGATAAGGAATGCAGTAGAGTTTGAGGAAGTAGCAGAGGCTTCTACCTCTGCCATAGTGACTTCACATCAGGACAACTGCTCAACCACCAAGAAGTGTACAAATTGGAATGTGCCATGGTGCAATAATAAGTTAGAAATTCAAAGAAAACGGGTACAAACACTGTTTAACATTGCGAGACGTAAATGACAATGGGCAAAATATCGTGAGGCCCTTGTCAACTACAACCTTGCAATCAGACAAGCAAAGTAGACATCCTGAAAGGCATTCTGTGAGGAAGTTGAGAGCACGGCTGCTCAAACCAGACTTCACAGAATCCTCACTAGAGTACCAATCAATTCAGGAGGTACGTTGAGGAAGGAGGATAGGGAATATTCAAAGACAACACATGATATGCTGGAACTGTTCCACAAAGCCGGCCGCGGTGGTCTCGCGCTTAAGGCGCTCAGTCCGGAACCGCGCGACTGCTACGGTCGCAGGTTCGAATCCTGCCTCGGGCATGGATGTGTGTGATGTCCTTAGGTTAGTTAGGTTTAAGTAGTTCTAAGTTCTAGGGGACTGATGACCACAGATGTTAAGTCCCATAGTGCTCAGAGCCATTTGAACCATTTTTTGTTCCACAAAACTCAATTTCCTCAATATGCTCTGCCGGACAGCTCAGACCAGAATGTGATCCCGGAGAGACAATGGTTCTCAGGCACTCGAAGAGAAGTGGGAGGACTTCAATAAAACCCAATGGGCGCTTGGTACATTCCAACCGTTCTAGTCACTGGCCCTGATGGAATTTTTCCAGCTCTCATGTAACAGGCAGGAGAGAATCTCATAAGAGTCCTATGCAGGTTATTCAGGGTTAGCCTAGCAGTAGGAATCATTCCCAATGTTTGGAGGGCAGTGAAGGTTGTCTTCATTCCAAAGCCAGTGATAATTGATCATACCAAGGCCAAGGATATGAGACCAATCAGTCTGTCCTCCATCATTCTCAAAACATTGGAAAACTGGTTAATGTATACGTTGGGAAGAGGAGGCTAATTAGGGCCCCTCTATATTCAAACCAACACGCATATCAACCAGGTAAATCTTGTGAGACAGCTCTCCACCAACTCGTTGGAAGGGTGGAGAAAGCACTTCACTTCCAAGAAGTATCCGGAATAAGGGGAACCAGCCCGCATTCGCTGTGGCAGATGGAAAACCACCCAAAAACCATCCACAGACTGGCCAGCTCACTGGACCTCGACACAAGTCTGCCGGACGGATTCGTCGCGGGGACCAGGCACTCCTTCCCAATCTGAAAAGCCGTGCATTACACCACACTGCTGAGTGGGCGGGCTACCACTGTGGTTAGACCCAGGATTTTCTGCGGGGCCGTAGTGTGGTGGAAGAAGGTAGAACAGCGGGTTGCAGCTAAGGAGCTTGCTAAGGTGCATAGACTGGCCTGCTTAGCCATAGTAGGCGGAATTAGCAGCACACCGCTGGGATGGATCTCCACTACACCTTTCAGTCAAGATGGAGGTAGCAGCTGTGGCATACAGACTTAAAACTGGCAAAAACTGGATCTCATCGGGATATCCAGAATCACACACTAACATAGTGAGGTAAACATAGGAAAGGCTGGGGAAATGGCTGCCGACTGTATAATGACTCTCATCTGCTTCAACAAGCCTTACAATATAATATCTGGAAGCAGGGAGCAGTGGGAAAAAAACAGTTCGACACTGTATGGGGGACATTGTTTGGTTCACCGATGGGTCGAAAACAGGCCAAGGCGTTGCGGAGGGGATGTACGGGGTTCAGCCAAGACTGGAGGGTATCATCTCTCTAGGAAAACTGGCCTTGGTATTCAAAGCTGAAATTATTGCAATTAGGCCATGTGTGGAGGAGAATATGCATAGTTGATACAATGACCGTAACATCTACATCTATTCAGACAGCCAGGCAGCCCTGAAATTACTGGCAGCTCCTGCAAAAAAGATCTAAGGTTGCTGCAGAATGCCACAGGACTCTCGAGGAGGTAGGGGAAAACAATACGGTAAACCTAGTGTGGGTCCCTGGCCACTCAGGGATCTGTGGTAATGAACAATCCGACAGATTGGCCAGGATGGGGGCAACGACTCCATTTATTGGACCACAACCTGTCCTAAATACGGAACTGTCTCAGAAAATAGCATGTAGAATATTGGACCAAATTCCATAAACAAAAACACGGTAAGGTAATGATGCCCAAGCCATGTTTTAAAAGAAGCTCTGCAATCCTGAGATTGAACAGGAAAGAGACCAAACTTATGACTGGACTGGTGACCGGCCACGGGAATTTCAAAAAACACCTACACTCAATGGGTACAACCGAAGAAGACCCTAAATGTAGGATCTGTCATGAGGGTGAAGAAACTGCATCAAACCTAATCTTCGAATGTGTGGCATTGGAGAGCAAAAGACACAGAATCTTCGGAACAATTAGACCTGAAGAAATTTTGTCTAACAAAAAACGGGTTAAGGGACTCCTTGCACTATTTGAGAGCATTGGTTGGCTTTACTAGATACACAAGGAGCGATACCGCACAACAAACTCGGTTCCGGTGCGGTAAGTGATGGGTTGGACTTAAGCTGTTTTAGCTTCCCTGTCAAAGTCAAATCAAATCAAATCAAGGCCTACGTTTGGTACTAGTAGACCTCTCTTGGCCAGGAATGCCTTTTTTGCCAGTGTTAGTCTGCTTCTTATGTCCTCCATGCTCCATCCATCATGGTCAATTTTGCTGCCTAGGTATCCTTAACTTCACCTACTTCGTGATCCCCAATTCTGATGTTTTCTCGCTGTTCGAATTTCTGCTATTTCTCATTACTGTCTTCTTTGATTTAGCCTTAATCCATTATCTGTATTCATTAGACTGTTCAACCCATTCAGCAGATGCTGTAATTCTTATTCACTTTCACTGAGGATAGCAATATCATCAGCGAATTCTTTCATCCTGAATTTAATTCCACTCTTGAACCATTCTTTCACTTCCGTCATATCCTCCTCTATATGTGAGCAGTCAGCGCAGCAGAATGCCATGCGAAGGGCCCGGGCTCGATTCCCGGCTGATTCGAAGAACTTTTCCGCTCGGGGAGTGGGTGTTGTGTTGTCTTCCTCATCATATTGAAACAACCCGTTCGAAAAATTAAGAATGACAGTGCTGGTAAAACTATTACGTTTTTTGATTTTCAAATAGCTGAGCAAAACTGAACGTACTCAGACATTTCACTCTTTACTTATTCTGATCAACAGTAAACTGACACACATTTTTTTTTTTAGCGCAACGCAATCTGACTTTCAATAATCCTTACAAAAGAATGGCCCTGACTAACAACAACCTATACCTTTCATGAATCACTTACCTCACAAAAATCTTCGTTACTCGAACTACTGCAATACAGTGAGCACCAATACTGCCAGCTAAATAAAAGATTCTAACTACTGAAGGCACTAACTACTGATAGGCATATAGTTAGCAAAAGAAAGATTTTGATGGAGAACAAACAATGTATTTACTTTAATTGTGTTCAAAAGTCATTATATATATATATATATATATATATATATATATATATATATATATATATATATATATATATCAATTCATGACATCCGGTCTTACAAATTTCGTTTTTCTGACGAACACACGTCCAGACCGTCCGCTCTCAAAACTCTGCCATCTCTCTCCCCACATCCAGCACTGCTGGCGGCTCACCTCCAACCGCGCAACGCTACGCTGTTCACATCCAACTGCCCAACACTACAATAGTAAATAATCCAACAATGCACACCAACCACAGACTGCACACAGCACAGTCAGTGATTTTCATACAGAGCGCTACGTGGCGTTACCAACATAAAAACCTAAACTGCCTACTTACAATATCATCCTCATAGGCACGCAAGTCGCAGAAGAGTCGTCACCTAAAATGACTTGCCGGTTTACCCGGTGGGAGGCCCTAGCCATATGACATTTAATTTCACTTCCATCATTGCTTCTTCGATGTATAGAATGAACAGCAGGGGCAAAAGACTGCATCCTTTCCCTGTAGCTTATCCCTATTTTTCTCATAATTTCGTACATCTTCCACAATTTTACGTTGTCGAACGCTTGTTCCAGGCAAACAGATACAATGAACGTGTCTCGATTTTTCTTCAGTCTTGCTTCCATTATCAAGTACAACGTGAGACCTCTCCGGGCCTTTACCTTTCCTGAAGTCAAACTATCATCTAATAGATCCTCAATTTTCTTCTCCGTTCTTCTGTATGTTATTTTTCTCAGCAGCTTGGGTGCATGAGCTGTTAAGCTGATTGTGAGATAATTCTCGCACTTTGCGGCTGTTGCTATCTTCGTAATTGTGTGGATGATGTTTTTCCGAGAGTCTGATGGTATGTCGCCAACATTCTACACACCAGTGTGAGCAGTCGTGTTGTTGCCACTTCCCTAATGGTTTTAGAAATTCCGATGAATGTTACCCATCCCTTCTGCCTTATTTGATTTTAAGTCATCCGATGCTCTTTTAAATTCTGGTTCTAGTACTGGATACGCGTTTCTTTCTATCATGTCATCAGACTCTCCTTCCCCCTTTTCTGTCACAGCCAGGTGGCTCAGCGTGCAGTGACAACGTGCTGCATCAGACACTGGCCGAGATTGTCTGCTGCAAAGGGTGGCGCCACAGCTGGAGTGCACTGGAAATAGCAGTGCCCGGTATCCAACTACAACGCTTCGATGCCACGGGGTCCATGGGTCGGTGCCCACCGACCAGTCATTGCCAGATGAGGGCTCGAGACTGTAATAAATTAATGAAGGGGTTCTGCTACCTTCGGGCGGCTTCTGTCTCAACCCGATGCACATCCTCCGCCCCCAGAGCATACTCAGCCCCCCCCCCCCCCCCCCCACATACGGATAATGGGAGTAGGTCTGAATTCATCGCCTTCTCAGTGCGAGCTGGTGCGCTCTCTTGTTCGGTAAAGCTGTTGCTTTTTGCTGAAGTGACCATTGCAAGTATTCACTACAGAATCACTAAGGAAATGAATCCGTTTGTGCTTTTGTACTTCCCTGGGATGCTGTCAAAATACGCTGTCCAGTCACATAAATGTGATTCTCTGTGTAAAGCCTGAGAGACTTGCAGAAAGTTAAAATAAGGTTTTGGAAGAAGGTGGCAGGGATGTGGAGCCACGCTGACTCCAGTGCCGCAACCAGCTGCGCTTCATTTCTCGGCTGAGTATCCATGGCGTCTATAGCCCGATAGATGTGGTCCAACATATTCTCGATTAGTTTCAAATCTGGGAAGTTTCTTGGGCAGGAGAGCACGATAAATTTATCCTGGTGCTCTTCGAACAACGCAACACTGCGAGCTTTAGATTCGTACCGAGGAAAAACAAACTGTATGTAATGGTGGATACGGCTCCCAGGGATAGATGCACACTTCTGTTGGTTCACTGCTTATTGTAATATGACGAGCTCACCCAGCGAAAGCCACGAAAACATTCCCCAGACGGTAACGCTCTCTCCAGCTGCCTGGACCCTTCTGACCATTGTTGCAGCCGGCCGCGGTGGTCTAGCGGTTCTGGCGCTGCAGTCTGGAACCGCGGGACTGCTACGGTCGCAGGTTCGAATCCTGCCTCGGGCATGGGTGTGTGTGATGTCCTTAGGTTAGTTAGGTTTAAGTAGTTCTAAGTTCTAGGGGACTTATGACCTAAGATGTTGAGTCCCATAGTGCTCAGAGCCATTTTGAACCATTGTTGCAGGGTGTCTGCTTCCAGACATTTCGCGGCGATGTGGCGTGACGCGTGATTCATCTGAATAGGCCACTTGTTTACACTCAGTGAACGTCCAGTTGTGGCATTGGCGGGCAAATTACAGCCTTCATCGACGATGAACAGCTGTCAGCATGGGTGCATGAAACAGGCGACTGCTATGGAGGCCTGTACACTGCGACGCTCGCTGAACAGTCGTCGAGGAGATGCTATTGGCAGCAGAGGTGATATGTTGCTGTCTTGCTCGCCCGGCCCTCTCCTATCCACAACTACACATTTCGTAGGCCACTAACATCGACCGTCGTTGAATATTTCTACATGTCACTTCTCACTCCCCAAATATTTTTATACAAATAGCTATGCAAATAACGAGCCATGTAAACACAAAATTTGAATGAAAATGCTCCAAATGCTTCTGTCACTTTCCTTTACCCTCACTCCTATAGATTTTATGTGGTTCTTACCCCCACAGAAATCTTCACGGCTGTGAGCACAACTCACAAGTTTCATCTAATCGGATGAATGGTATAGGAACACAAAGAAGACTAACAAAGAAATATTCATTTTTACACATTTGACCAGAGAGCACGCTAGTTGGGGTATGTGAACAGCAGTTCCAAAAATAGTAATGAAGTGAATATTGTATTCTTCTAGAAGGAACGGCCAACCAAGAAAAAGATGGCTGGATAATGTGTTCGCTGACTCTACCAAAATAGAGAGACAAACATAGAACAGAGAGTAACGAGGCAAAATGAGTAGGAAGCCAAAGCCGATCAATGGCTGTAGTGCCAAACAAGAAGAAGAAGACTTGAAAATGACAGCTATCGCCAAAGAACTTTGTGTATCCGGTATGTGCCCTCACACAAACGTCTGATGGAGGGGTGGATGCATTCCAATAGTCCTTGGCAGTCATAAAATAAACTCCGCTGTGAAGCGGAATCCATTTGAATAGCAGAAGTCCCAAACACTGTTCCACAGCAACATATTGGCAAGCAGTGAGACTGGTATGGCGCGAGACGATTAGCTTCCTACGATAACAGCAGCGCAGACGAGGGACTTATAGCGAACTGCGTGTAATTATCGAGGACGCGGTGCGTGCTTTTGGAATTGTTCCCATTTCTCCAGAGACTGCGTTTGATCGACAACATGCTAGTCTCCCTCTAGATGATCAGCTGCCATACTAAATCATCCATAAAGTAGATTATTATTATCCCAAAATGAGGGAATTTTCAATATATGGGAGCTGTGCGGCATTCTCTCTGCAGCGAAGTGTGGACTCATACGAAACTTACTGGCGGTTTAAATTGTGTGCCGAACCGTGACTCGAACCCGCGAGCTTTGTCTTTCTGAAGCAAGCGCTCTGCCATTTTTTTTTTTTTTTTTTTTTTTTTGTTATTATTACTGTTTGTGGCATTTGGTCCGGTGGACAGACGTAAGTTAATTCCGTCACTAAGTTCCTTCCTTTTTTTAGCTCCCTAAGGGAGGAACTTGCTGAGCTACTGGGCCGGCAGTCAACTCAACTACCCGTGCACGACTCGTGATTCGTCCTCACAGCTTTACTTACGCCAGAACCTCATCTCCTGCTTTCCAAACTTCTGATACTGCCAGAACACAGTTTTAATCTTCCAGTAGGTTTCAATGTGCTGGTTTTCAAATAAACTAAATACTCAATTATTCAAAAACAGGCCTAATCGCATTTATTAAATTTATACCGCCAACCGGTTTCAACCCGACGTAGGGGACATCTGGACGTTTACACCATTGGTCGACTGCTGGTGGTGTCAGTCCTGTCTACATAACGGCAGGAAACCAATGGTGTAAACGCCCAGATGTCCCCTACGTCGGGTTGAAACCGGTTGGCAGTATAATAATAATAAATGCGATTATGACTGTTTTTGAATAATTGATTAATCATACTAATCGCTGCTTCATCTCCACAACCATGCTGTCTAAAACCGAAATAATAACTGTAAAGAGAATAATCAAATAAAACGAGGTGAAACTCGGTTTTTCGGATTAAAAGAACCAGACACAATAAGTACAATTCGGAACAAAAACTGAGTAAGAACTCGGTGGCAGTATTAATAATTATGTCAGAGAATGTACGCCAAATGACAGCTAACAGCGAACTACTGGCTGGCGACACAAGTAAACAGGCTGAGGAACAAATGAAGGAATGTACAGAACGCGAGGGGATATCACTGTATGCCTGTTCATGTTTTGCACTCTGTAGAGGTCAGGGTTCCTAGACATGTCCTGTGCTCCCTTGTTGTAGATACCTATGGCACCTTAAATTCTCGCGTAAGTTGTGACGATCTGTTTGCGATACAGTTGGTGAGGATCCTGCATTTTCCCACGACGACATATTTGATATTCTTTGTGGCATTTGTCGTCAAGTTTATAGAATAGCTTCATCGAAGATTATGTATTATGTTGCTGCAGCTAACGCTGGTTTAGCGGAGACTAGCATACGCCCGCTGACAATGAGTTCTGGGGCAACAATTGTTGTTGCTGAGCGCGTGCGCTTGACGGGACAGACTGGCAGTCAGCGTTCCCAACTTTACGGATTTTTCGTCAGATCTAATGGATCATGATCATGGAAAACGGGAAACATTTTTTCAACGGCTGACTGATTTTTAATAGAAATTCTTACGACCTTCCTTACTGTAGAATCGCCTTCAGTTGCACATTTATTGTAAAATACTATCAAATTTTAAGATTTTTCGTTATTCTGCAGTGTTCAGGTTTGCAGCAAACACAAGAATATTGTTAATTTGTTCAAGTTGCAGTAATTCTTAATGCAAACAGATTGTAACCAAATTCACGATCGGAGCAACAATCGTGCTGTGAGACTATAAAGTGGAACATACTGTTGTGGGTAATAATAACAAATATTCAGATTTGAAAATCATACCAGTGAAGCACACTAAGAACTGCAAATTGATAGCTCCAAAGCGCCAAAAAGATATTGCTTTCCCAGAAATAAACAAGTAAAACTGAAATCATGCGACCCATATACTCGTAGATCTCTTTTTGTTGCTGAGCATTCCAGTCAATTAATCGTGGAGCATTTACAACAGCTCTAGGTGTTTGGTGATTTTGAAGGGATTAAAGATACGCAACTGAATTGCACAACATGCTCCATGAATATTCATTAGCTATCCTAAGGACGATCTAAAGCTTGGTGCCAAGCGGTCTAAGGCGCTGCAGTCATGGACTGTGCAGCTGGTCCAGGCGGAGATTCGAGTCCTTCCTCGGGCATGGGTGTGTGTGTTTGTCCTTAGGATAATTTAGGTTAACTATTGTGTAAGCTTAGGGACTGATGACCTTAGCAGTTAAGTCCCATAAGATATCACACACATTTTTTAAAGCTTGGTATCGGAGACGGAAAATTCAGTCTAGCATTGGACGAGTCTACTGATATTAGCGCATCAAAATACATTGGCACTGTGACACCGTGACTTCCATGTCGTGCTGTCCAGGTGGGCGCTTTGGTTGTTGGTCCTACGCTCCCACGCCTCTGTTTGGCGTGGGGTTGAGCCCCTATGGCTGACTGGCCTGACCGCCAAACACTCATGTTGCCATAGTTATTTGGTGGCACCTGACGATGAAGCTTTAAGCATTTGAAGAATGGGCAACGAAGAGATCTCCGCGAAATTCAGGAGTGACTGGTTCACTATGGCATGATGAAAAGACCCCCAGACAAACTTGTTAACTCAGAGATGGAGCTTTCACCCTAAAATACGTTTATGTCAATAAAACGCCGAAATACAGACAATTTTCGGAATTTCATTCATAAAGTACTCAGATTAAATACGGAATGCACTGACAACATTTCGGAGCTTGTTCGATGATACGAGGGTTATTCGGACAGTAAGGAACGATCGGTCGCGAAATGGAAAATGCAGTGAAAATCTGATAAAGCTTTGCACAGATGCGTTGGGCACTGTGTGTAGCACGCCTGTCGATCGCATCATGTCGCTCTTTTCAGTTCTGAGCTCACAGTGAGAACGTAAATATGGCTAGAAATTAGCGTCTCCCGCCAAGTATGAGAGCCTGGCGAAAGATTTCGCCTGAAGCTATGCAATGCACATAACTGTCACGCGGTTTGTTCTACACGACAATTCTCGGCCGCACTCTGCAGGGGAAATGAAGGTGCTGCTGCAGCGTTATCGGTGGGAAGTGTGTGATCACCCACAATACAAATGGTTCAAATGGCTCTAAGCACAATGGGACTTAACATCTGAAGTCAGCAGCGCGGTTCCCGACTGAAGCGCCTAGAACCGTTCGGTCGCAGCAGCCGGCCTCACCCTCAATGCAGCCCGTAACTGGCTACCCCTGAGGTTCGTCTCTGCTCAAATGAACCGCTGGCTATGAAGACAATATTTTGACACAGACAATGAGCTGCAGGGCCGGCCGCTGTGACCGAGCGATTCTAGGCGCTTCAGTCCGGAACCACGCGGCTGCTGCGGTAGCAGGTTCGAATCCTGCCTCGGGCACGGATGTGTGTGATGTCCTTAGGTTAGTTAGGTTTGTTCGAAGCCTAGGGGACTGATGACCTCAGACGTTAAGTCCCATAGTGCTTACAGCCATTTGAACCATTTTGAACGAGCTGCAGTCCAGAGTAGAAAATTGCCGAAAAGCTCTGGCGGCTGTCTTCTATAACGAGGGAATTGAAAAGTTGGTACAGCGCTACGACAGATGTCTAGATCTGAGCGGTGACTGTATAGAGAAGTATCTGTTAGGTCGAACTAACCGTTGCAAATAAAACAGTTTTGATTTTCACTGTGGTTTCCATTTCGCGACCTATCTCTCCTTACTTTCCGAATAGCCCTCGTATTTTCTGAATATCTTGGCGTATGGGACCCGTTGTCTCCTGTGGCTCGTTACACAGTAGCCTAATTGCATTTCGCAAGATATCTTACCCCCGCCCCCATTACCTTCGTATCATTGCACTGAAAACGCCTGCACAACATTGGAAGCGTCGACAGTACGCATTTCCTGTACCACTTTGAAACAATCTTCTTCCGCTCTGTCACGTTACTTCCTGCTGAGAATAATAATGCACACTTCACACTTCGTCCTCTTTATTGCATTCAATACTGCTCGGTTGCGTCTCGGGTTTGTTTTTCCGGCAATGTTCGTTGCATGTTAACAGTGATGCACCGCAGAGGTGATAGGCTTACTAGTGAAGAGTTGGCTGATATGTACCTCGCGTACGGGTTGACTGAATGAAATGGAAGAGCAGTTCAACATAATAGAATTTCCTTTTTTGTGTTGTACGTTTAGATGATTGCATATTAGAGACTTTGTCATTGCTTTGAGGGTATTTTCTAAAAAAAGTAATTGAGGCATGTAATCTTACCCTCCAGCACATCACGATTAAATTTCTCTTAGTCTCTTCATTATTTTCAAAAGCTTCGAGATGCGTAAGATATACAAAAAAACTTTTTACTTATCTTAATTTTCTCTTCTTGTTGTTCGCTCCAAGTCTTGCGCCGAGGGGTACATTCTTGCGCATGAAATTTTGACTTAACGTCGTGGGTTCATGATGACTAAATAACTGATGAAGATTTGCCTGTATATTTCTTGAATTTTATTCTTTGCCACGTTACTAAATATCGCAATGTTTTTACAATTTCCACTTAATATCCCAAATTACATTGTTAGTGTCGATCATGCACACTACTTCTTACATTCTGCGGTACTCATCATATGCCAAAGAGTTTGCAAAGCAACAGCGTTTTCATACTTTTTTGACAATAGAAGAAGATTACTAAGCCACACCATTATAAATGAATCCAGAAATAAGTTTAATAATTTGCATTATATTGTGCAGTTAATAATATGAATATTAAATATGCCAGATATTTCTAAAAGAAAAATAATTTTAGCTGTATCGATTGTAACAACTTAATTTCTTTTTATACAACTTAGTCTGAAATATAATACATCGTATACAAAATCAATTGAAACTCTTTCAGTGACACAGCCAATAATGTTCACCTACACAAGAATCGATAGTATTCATGGTATCGGTTATTTCAATAAAAAAAAGGTGGTGTTAGAGGAGGGTGTCGCATTACAATCAACAGCCTGAGTAAATCATAATTACATTATTACTCATTAGCGATTCATCTGAGACCAAGGGTCTCCAAAACTCTCAGAAAATATCCCTGAGAATTCTCCAGAATTTTCTCGATCTAGTTCGAGTTCACCTTGTATATCTAAAACACTAGACAACAGCCTGACAGCCAATCGACCTGTGAGGATCGTATAAATTTAGGCAACATACGAATGTACTAAGTAACGCAAGTAACGCACTAAGCACGTGCTAAAATTCCATTACTGACTTAAAAGTTTTTGTAATCACTACAGAGAAAAGCTTTCTGCCTGTGGCATAAAGTAGAAGTGAGACATTTGAATCGCCGAGCAGTTCAAGCAGAAAAAAATAAAAACCTCTGAGTTTTTTACCTGAAAGAAGAAAATATTAGAAATGAAAATCACGCAAGCAGCAGCAAGGGTAGTAAGAACTAAAACGTTAATATGAGAGAAACAAAAGAAGGCGAAACAAAAGAGACAGAGAAAGTAGACATCACATGAGAGATAAGCGAGTATATGTCACTGGCTGACATATCTCTCGACGAAGAGAACACTATGTGTTATCTGCGGAAAAGCGTTGTTCATCACAAATGCAGGCAACGTACTGCCCAACCGCACGGAGGAGTGATAACACTTTTGTTGCTCGAGGCGAACATAAATAATTCATCGCACAGCGTGAAATTTATCTTAGGAATAGTCTCTGACCTATATCTTGTAGACATACAAATATTTTCAGCGGTAAATATTACATATCTAACATTAAATGGAAAGAAGCATAGAGTATTCACGTACGGGAGAAAAAAAGTCCACTACTATTTATTTCCAGTGTGAGATTCAAAAACATAACTATATCTGCGGAAAGTCACGACCTATAATTAAATGGAAATATTTAAATGTGAAAAAAAAACAGATGAGCTGAGAGAAGTGCAATTCGAAGTTGGTATAAAACACCTCTAACGTAGAACACATAACGTAAATCCAAAGTTTCTGGAAACAGCCTACACCTTTGATTGTACGGCCCTGAAAGCGTAGCACATGTAACCGGATTCCCTGTAAACATTCCGAACGTTACCCGTGATCTGGACGGGACAGCCTCCATGTCTTGTGCCATCGATGTATTCGGGTATCATGACAGACCGAGGTGGAAATGGCACCGATGGCAGCTGACTTCGAACTTGTACCAATCGGGAATATCAGTTGATGCAGTTTCATTATGCATGGTCTACAGCTTAACAGAACTGGAAAAGAAAGGTTGATACTGCTAGTTAGTTAAAGAAAAAGGGTGGGTCACCCACCACGCTCGCTAAAATATCTGTAGGCTTAAGGAGGAGAAAATAGTCTTTTTTAGGATATTATCAAGATAGCAGGTTCCTCTGCTTAAAACATGTCTACATTATTTGAACTTTCCATTGCTGATGGAATGTGGGAGCTCAGTCGAATGATAAGTTGATTTTAGAAATAAATTTGCCTCTGACTGCAAATATGATGGCAGCCCGGAGTGGCCGCGCGGTTCGAGGCGGCATGTCACGGACTGCGTGGCCCCTCCCGCCGGAGGTTTGAGTCCTCCCTCGGGCATGGGTGTATGTGTTGGTCTTAGCATAAGTTAGTTTAAGTTAGTATAAGTTAGTATAAGTAGTGTGCAAATCTAGGGACCGATGACCTAATCAGTTTGGTCCCTTAGGAATTAACATAAATTTGAACACATGCATTCGCAATTATGATAATCAGGTTCTTCTTATTGTGCCTTGATTCATTTCGGGGCTAGCGGGTATAATAAACACGAATCAAAATATGTAGCCAATAAAAAATACAGCAATCTGAGGATGAGCTTCAATCTCTGAACTGAGCAGTAGCATGTGTCGCACAATACTCGTGCAGATACAGATATCTCGTATATATTATTTTCGTTCCATGAAAGAGTCGATTCTTACAGCAAACCTTCACAGGGTACATATAATGCATTTACGTCAGAAAAGGAAGATTGTTTAAACTGAAACATGATCTTAGTACAGTTAGCGGAGACTACTTGATCGATGGATAAATTAAACAGCTACTGCTACTAATAATAGTTGCAACTTCAGTGTTTCTCTGACTGACACTACATAATAAAAAGTTACCAAAATGAACCCTAATGTTAGGTTATTATACTTCCCCAACATGTTATATAGGATGATGTAAAAACCATTCTTTTTTTTTTCTCAAACGAATCTTACTCATTCTCAGTTGCACACGCATTAGAAAGAATTCGACGCCACGTAGATATTAAAGCTTTCACAATGGTAAGATAATGCTTCGTGTACCACAAGAATTTTCATTTAACGTAATCTACTCTGAGGTGCCAAATGTCATGGGATACCTCCAAATATCGTGTCGGACCTTCTTTTTCCCTGCGTAGTGCAGCAACTCGACGCGGCATGCACTAAACGGTCATTGGTGGAAGTCCCCTGCAAAAATATTCTTTCCTTCTTTTTTTCCTTACTTTTCGTCGTCGGTCTTCTGACTGGTTTGATGTGGCAACTGCAACCTACAAATGTGTGTGAAATCTTATGGGACTTAACTGCTAAGGTCATCAGCCCCTAAGCTTACACACTACTTAACCTAAATTATCCTAAGGACAAACACACACACCGATGCCCGAGGGAGGACTCGAACGTCCGCCGCACAGACCGTGACTGCAGCGCCTTAGACCGTGCAGTTCCCTGTAGTACTATGGAAGTTATTCCCTGATGTCTTCACAGATGCCCTATTATCCTCGCCCGTCTTCTTGTCATCGTTTTCCATCTATTCCTTTCCTCTCCTAGTCTGCGCAGAAACTTCTCATTCTCCACCTTATAAGTTCACCTAGTTTTCAATATCCGCCTGAACAACATCTGAAATGCTTCGATTCTCTTCTATTCAGGTTTTCCCACAGTCCATGTTTCACTACCTTACTATATTGCCCTCCAAACGTACAGTCGTGCTCAAAAGTATCCGAACGACCAGAATTGCATTTCGCCTGATTCGCATGCAACCCACATTACGCAGCTGTCTAGCAGGTCCTCTAATCGCCCCTTGGTACAGTCGTGAAAATAGATCCAACAAGTCACCACTAGAAAACACTGCTCTGTATCGCAATAACTCAAGATGTAAAGTAATACCACGATACTAGAAATATCAGGGAACACCTTATCACAGCTAAGACTCTACTTAAGGCTTGTAAGCTCACATTTATTGCAATATATGACATACCTGAAATGTTACCACTCTCATTATTACGTCAGATAGGCAATGCACGTAGTAAGTTCGTCGTATTCATGATTTCCTCTTCAAAGTAACATACCGTACTTCTTATTTAACACAAAAGACATTAAAAATTTAAGCTAGTTGAGAATATGTATGAACTTCAAATGACACGACGAACCGTCTCGTTCTGCATATGGATTCAAACCCAGGTCAAGCAGACTAAGATTTTGTGACTGACGGAAACTAACAGTCATTCCTGACTAGGCATACAGAGAGTGATATACCTCGATTTTAGACAGTATGAGTTAGCAAATATCAACTTTAAATTACATAACATAAACATTTTTAACGGACGCGAATTCCTACCCAGCATCTACTGTCCCTGTTGACCAACTACGAGAGATGTTAAATATTGCTTCTTCACAAGTAACTTACTTGAAATGCCGAGAGGTAGAGCTTTGTGTTGGACAGGGATTCGAACCCAAAATCTAATCGGATTGTTATCGAAGCACAATCAACTGTGACATATCGGATTTTCTCGGCAGGATCTAGATGTTCTAACTGAAATGACGAGACGAAACATTAATTCTTTTCCTTTCCAGGAATCTAACCCGCAACCTATCGCTGTTATATGCTAGAGAAAACGAACGTTAAATATGGGTTTGTTACACCAGCAGCGAAATGTGAGCATATTTGAATTATAAATAATATGATAAAGAGTTCAGTGCTGACTGGGAATCGAACCCCACACATATCGTTGTTGCTATACACAGACAGACGTCAGCTACCGAATTTTTCTCCACCAGGGACTCGGAATAACATCCATAAACTTACAGTGATCTCGCAAATAGTTGTATGTCTCACTGGTAGTCAAAAACGTCGGATATCGTTAGTGTTGACAACGAATGAAAATGTGTTAAAAATCATTATTTTTATCCACCAGCAGATAGGTATTCTCATGCTAGAGGTTGATAAATCACAATTAAAACCTTAGTGCAGGGCCAGGATTCGAACCCATTCAAGCGCAATATGTGAAGATGTTGAGAAATATGCAGTTTCGAACAAACAACAAATTGTAGTCGAGCTGTATTGTCACGAAGGGATCAAATTCCGCATTAAAGGCGGTCTGAGTTGCATTCCCTGTTCAGAACCCATTTTATCAACATACAAAAACTCAAATAAGAGATGACATAAGTGTCCTGTGACCCTACATAGCGTTTGTTTCGTCACTAGAAATAAGTAACTAGTATAAGAAAGGATACTAGTGACAGAGTTTCTACATGTCGCCGCTCCTGACTTTACTGTGGTTGAACCTAACGTCTACTTGGTAGAGAAGGAATATTGTGTATAATGTGAATTTCAGACCACAATGCCATTTACCTTCTTCACTTGGCGTAGCCAGAAGCGAATAGAATCTGTCTCTCCCTATCAAAAAGCATTGGTAGAAGTGGCCATCTTCTGATTTCGTTGCAGAATTTTTTCTGGAAATTCGCAGCTCCATAAAATAAACCACAAAAAAAAGCTCGCATACGCTGGCCTCTACCACAGTTAGAACTGACGACTCCTTGAACCGTTGCAACAAAAGACACGAGTGGTACTACGGCGCTACGGCCACACTGCTGCCAGGACGCCACTCTCATCATGGTATTGGTCGCTCAGCCTCATAACGCACCGTGAAAGATAATAAAACTTGTCACTCATGTGAAGAATAGCATTTCTTTACCCAAAAATTGAATTTTCTGTCTCAGTGTCTTAGTTTACATGAGGATTATATAGCACCAGTCATTCAAATGGAGTGGGAATATCAAGTGATTTTAGCGAGTCAATTCAGTACCATACGCGGAAGTGATTGCGCTGTCACAGTGTTGCCAAATGTTTTTGACGATGTTGCCAATTTTCAGCTGTGCTAGGAACAGCTCTGTAGCGTTATATGAGGAGAATCCCGTGCTCGTGTCAGCAGGATACGGAGAGGAGGCGCGGGGTTTGGTTAATATGCAGCGTTTTCTCCTACCAGTTCTGTCAAACATTCAGGTGTGTAATCTTCCATCACGATTACAGTTTCCCACAAAATATATACGAATAAAACACTTACCTCGTTACTTTTTGACAAAAGATTATTTCAGAACAGTAAAAATTCTTTGGAAATCAACTTTGCCCACCTGTCACGAAAAGTAAAATAACAAGCACTTGGCACCTCGAAATCGATTGCATCTATGTGCAGTCTTGTGATCGTACAAGTAGAATTTCATGAACTGCACGAGAATGTAGAAAAATGTTGGTGCAAATAGAAGCTGTAGGAAACACAGTTAACTAATTATTCTGTACCACGCAATAATCAATTCATTTGAAAATTCAGAAGAGAAGAAACTAAAAATTATGTCCATTAAGACAGAAACTAAAGTGCAGTTGCGGGCACTGTGCAGATCTGCGCTTTTTCATCTTCATATCTATACAAATAATGTATACTAACCAGCGTATTCATTGCTTTCGTTATGCTTCCCTCTTGTTTAGTCTTCTAATGATGAACTGGATCCACACCCATGAGTCTGATTGCTTCTTTGCATCCTTCCATCTACTATATTTGTGTGTTATTGTTCGGCGTTCAAAAAGCAAGAGGTATTAAAACGAGGTCGCAAGAAGGCTAACGAAATGTAATCAAAATACAGTGAGACGCCAATTTATCTGTCGTCATGGTGTTAAGTCGACAGAAATAGTTCGGTGTTATTGCCTGCATCACCGGCATCCCGTTGTCGTCTTCTCTTATTGAGATTTTCATATTACCCTGAACACAAGACGCTGAGATAAATGTGCATATTCTCCGTGAGGAAACATCCCACATTCCATTCATCCTGATCCATTCGTTACGTGCATCGGCGGCAATGAGTGATAGGAAAGCTGTTGTGAGGTGACGAATAACAATAACAATGGTAGTAATAACAAATCAATAATCAAGGATGTTTACTGCACTACAGACGATTATTAAAATAACCAAGAAAGGTTGAGTGTTCAATTGGCGCAATGCGTAGGTGTTCTTGCCACTTTGTTACTGAATTCTGTTCTGGTTGTTTGCAGAGAGAAAAGAAAGATCCCTGTAGCCATACATATGGCTAGTACAACGAGATATTACCTATCAACTATCCTTGCTTTACATCACGAGACGAACATGGCGTCACTGAGCTGATATTTGAAATACATTTCTGTTTTCTTTCTTTCTCTCTCTCTCTCTTTTTTATTTTTATTTTTTTGAGGAAAGCATCGAGAAGTGCGAATAATATGTAAGTAGGCATATAACCTGTTTGCAATTATTTTGTTCGGGATACGTAATGCAAAAATACAACTTTTAATAATATTAATGCGTAATTCTAGTTATTGACAGTCTATTCGTGAGCTTGCTCGCATTCAGTGGGGTGAAACTTATCACAGAAGCAAGCAAAACACAAATATTTCTTGCACCATGCGCAACACACAAACTAAATCTCGCTGCACTGACGTGTTGTCCGATATATCGCATGGAAAACATATTTGATTCATGTTGCTAAATACAACTCTATCAGATATCCATTTCGATGCGTACCAAGTGTATAAAAGTATGTCCTGAAATACGCAGAAAGGCACGTAGAGGTATTCGGCTGAAACAGAGCCATGACCAAGATTGTAACTGGGATCGTCAGCATCGTCTTCTATCACCTTGACAACTCGAACGGTGACAGTGCTCGGCCGGTTACTTGCGTTTACTGGTATCAAAGCTACAGCATGAAAACACAACAATGTTAATAACCCGAAGATAATTAATTTTGAAACCCATAAAAAGTAAAGCAGTTATCAGTGGGAAAAGTGGTTGGAACACCACAGTGCTTTAGTAGGCAAGGCCTTGTTGGAGGTGGTATGCCGTTGCTTTCCTCCGACCTTTGAGTTGACTTACCTAGCCAGGTAATAGGGGAACCTACAGTTTAACGTGGCTTTCGGACCACAGTGCAACTCGGCATTTTTAACATCTACAAACACTGTCCGAGGGGAAATAAGTGTAAAATGGCACATAAAAATCGCGGTAATGACGAGGGATCGAACCTGAGACCTTCGTATCCGTAGTCTTGCTCTTTAGCACCTTGCCACCATGCAGTCAACAGAATGGTTTCTGCTTGACATTAAAATTAGGATCTCTCGTTTGTGCCTGCGTTGGCACTTGTGTGTCCCTTTGGAGACCTTACATTTGGGATTACCCTCGTATACGTGTGTGTAAACGCCTAACAATGCCCACTCAAGGAAGACAACGATAAACAGTCTAGCTTCAACATTACAAATACTCCTCAGTTTGTGGATGAACGCAGACTTAGGTTGATAATCATTTTGAATATTTAGCAGTACTGTACCCATTGGTATTAAACTCGTTTTCAACCAATGATTCCCACAGCTACAGGAACACAACTTGTGATTCCTCTTAGACAAAATACAGGGTGTTTCAAAATGAACATACCAGTTTAAAGGCGTTGTAGCATTTATTATGTTCAACTTACAGTTGTAAATAATACACCAAATGAAAGAGCAACTCAAAGAGTTTTGTTTGTATACCTGTGCGCATTGGGAAGAGTATGGAATGACAAAGAGTGACTGAAAAACGTGTTGAACAAGTGCTAGTCTTTCACGCTTATTCCCAAGAAATATCCCTGCGAAAAGTTTATGGGCCTTTCTTTTTCTGTGAGTCAATTGTAACTGATCTTTCTTATCTTGATGTGCTACAGCTATGGCCCATGCATCAACGGGAAGAAGCTGAACAACACATATTTATTTGGGAGCAAGATGGTGTGCCGCCTCACTGGCATAACTCAGTACGCGATTGGTTAATCCAACTGGTGGATTGGGCGCAAGGGGCCGGTTGACACAGCATTTTATCCATGACCTCCACGTTCACACTCGATCTGATGCGATAATGTGTATGTGACTCCGATACCAGCTGATCTGTCCGACTTTAGGAACAGTGTTATTGCAACAGTTACTCGTGACACATTGATCAAGGTTTCGGAACAACTTGCCTATCGACTCGATGCGTGATGAGTGTTCACACTGAATAATTGCAAGAAAAACTGTTTGTTTTTCTCTTTCATGTAGTGTATTATTTATAATTGTAAGGTGAATGTAATATGTGTTACAAAGCCTTAAAACCCGTATATTCATTTTGAAACACCCTGTACTTACGCACTGCTATCAGACGAAAAGATCAACCTGACACAAACTGCGGCAAGTTTGTTTTACAGCCTTCGTACCTGTATAAAGAGCTTTTCCTATTTGAGATATCTGTGAACGTAAAGAAGAAACTAAATTCCTTCAGTTACGCCAATGTTTAAAGAAATCGTTTTAACGGCACTAAATCGAGGTTTGTGAATCGTTTACCGGCAGTACTCTGCCGCATTTCGCTGGTTGGAAGGCAAAAAGCTTACTGACAAATTTCGCAGAAGGAAAAGGTGGACGAAATGTCTTCCACTGAAAGGTCATGTTGTTTTATTTAAATGATTGCAAAATCAGGTAAAACGAACAGTGGGGTTTTCAGTATAAGCACATTACTGTTGTCAATATGCTGTTGCACCGCGCAGGGCCTGTAATGATAAAGGCCCCGTTTAGGTCAGGCATATTGTATACAGAAGTGGAAGAAAGAGCACCCCTAAATTCTACAATACGTATGCATTGCATAGCCGGCCGGAGTGGCCGAGCGGTTCTAAGCGCTGCAGTCTGGAACCGCGCGACCGCTACGGTCGCAGGTTCGAATCCTGCCTCGGGCATGGATGTGTGTGATGTCCTTAGGTTAGTTAGGTTTAAGTAGTTCTAAGTTCTAGGGGACTGATGACCTTAGCAGTTAAGTCCCATAGTGCTCAGAGCCATTTGAACCATTTTTTTTTTTTAATTGCATACACACAGAAATTACTGTTACAGTGTACTTATGAAGCCCAAAGAGTGAATTGCATATTTTCCGGTGAGAAAGAGCACTGGCAAACAGTCTTCGCTACATTAAGTTAATTAAACTGGTGTCACTCTGAGCTAGAATTTATGGTCAGCGACTGAGTGTAAGGACAATGAGTCATATGCGGGTTTTGTAACTGTGAAATACTTTCCTGCATTATAGAAGCGAATATTAAATTTGAACTAATATTGCGAAAATTTTGGACTTGGATAGCTTAGAGTGAAAATCTTTCTGTTTATTGCAAAGGAGAACAATTTATTTTCTAAAACATTCTGTCACACACAACTTGAAACAGGTCATGTCGACCAAATCATATGGAAGAACTGACAGCGACGTGTATTGGAAGGCAGTAAGATCCCTTGGCTTTTGGTTAAGAAGTATTCAGCAGCCATTTCTAGGTGCAAGTAAATGAAGAAAGGCAGCGCGTTTTTGTTATCAAGTAATGTCTTCATCAATTACTTTAGTTGTAATGTAATCTATGAGTAATTGCTGATGTTTGATATTAACATGAAAAGGATTCCGTAGACAGGGAAAGAACCTGTTCTTGGGCAACTACTTCTATAATGACCATAAGGCCTTAAATCATCTTCAGGCACATGTGTTCCAACAGCGGTATGAAGCAATATTTAACATCTCTCGTAATTCTTTAAAAGGGACAATAGATGCTAGGTAGGAATTCGCGTCCATTAAAAATGTTTATGTTATGTAATTTAAAGTTGATATTTGGTAACTGATACTGTCTAAAATCGAGGTATATCACTCTCTGTATGCCTAGTCAGGAATGACAAGGATCTCTGATCAAGTGAGTATAGGGTAATATCAACAGCAACAGAAGGCCAACTTCTGCAGAATTTCGTAAGATAGTTCATACTTCAGCGCGAGATGCTCATAATAATTTCCACAATAAAACTCTGTCTCGGAATCTGGCAGAAAACACAAAGAGATTCTGGTCATACATAAACCACACCAGTGGTTAGACGCAATCACTACCTTCACTGCGCGATAACAACGGTGAAGTCACTAATGACAGTGCCACTAATGCAGAGTTATTAAACACAGTTTTCCGAAGCTGCTTCACCAAAGAAGACGGAGTAAAATTCCTGAATGCCAATCAAGAACAACTGCCAAGATGAGAAACATAGAAGTAGATATCCTCGGTGTAGCAAAGCAACTTAATTCACTTAATAAACACAAGGCCTCCGATCCATATTGTATACCAGTCAGGTTCCTTTCAGAGTATGCTGATGCAATAGCACCATATTTAGCAATTAGATACAACAGCTCTGTCACAGAAAGATCCGCACCTAAAGACTCAAAAATACCAAAAATGGTAATAGGGGTAATACGCTGAATTACAGACCCATATCACTAACCTTACTATGCATGTTTCAGGGTAAACATCATTATAAAGCAAAAGGTACAGTGGCGGGAGAACGCTTATCTAGTTCCATGTGGCGGTAAAGTTACGCGAATGTTAACGATAGCAGAATTATCCATTAAAAAAAATCGGAAATCTCTCTAATAAGCTGTATCGTTCACTGAAGGTTGCGTGGCAGCCACCATTATTCTAAATCAAAGTGGTTGGAGGAGCTCAATAACGTTTACCTCGTAACACGTGGCGGGGAGAGTTATGCAAGTCTTAATAGCAGCACAAATTATACCGAAAAACGGAAATTTCTCTAATAAACTGTATCGCGCACTGAACTTTTCGCGGCAAGCTCCATTATTCTAAAGCAAATTGATTAAAGGAACTCAAGAACATATACCTATTACCACGTGGTGCCAAAATCACACGAGTATTAATGCCGGCAAAATCGGAGCTCATTACCTGGTAAACAGTACTGTGCTCCGCAAGTTACACAGTAAACTTCATTCTTAGCAAGGCAAAATGTTTAAAGAGGAGGATACACGCACATCTACCAACTAACATTGCTCCCAGCACGCACACGTGGCTAAGTTGGAGTAACTCAAAGCATCGAAAATTCACGAAATCTTGACACACCAGATTAATTCGACCGTTCATTGCAGTCGTGCGCTACTGTTTAATTATTCATTTGGGTATCATATTGATAAATCTGACCTGTTTTCTTATAAATGGCCGTTGATCCCGTTTCGCGCCAAAATGAGCCCTCGCATATTTCCTAACATCAAATTTAATTTTAGGCTCGTACTTATAATCATGGAACTCATTTACTGGCGAAACTGTACTGAAGCTAATTGAACATCTAAGCGATAACCGATCTATACTTTAATGCCATGGCCGTTACTCCAACTGGCCACATGGCGGAAACTGTGTACACAAAGAAAACATCGAAAAAATCATAAAAGTCCCCCAAAACTTTACTGTACAGAAGAGAGCACACAAAAAGGCATGAAATGAAATAAATATCTTCACACTTAGACCCAAAATACGACCGTGAGCTTAGGGCCCATGGTCCATGCTTGTGCAAGGCACAAACCCAGGAAGTTCTTACGCAAATTTAAATCAAATAGCGAAAATAAATTCCCTCATGGGGGTTTGCCGCTAATGTTACACCTGCTTCCACCATCCTGACCTTAACCAGCAGCAGTTTTGAAACATTCCAATACCTTACATCATACTACTATAAAGTGCAGAACTCCAACTTCTGCGTCTGTACCGCGCCGCTGCCCAGGAACATGTCCCTTCCAACCGAATTCGCCTAACCGTTCCGCTTACAAACGTGGTGGGGGTGGCGCGCCAACTTGACAGAGCCAAGTCGCGCGCCTACGTGTCATCTTTGCCCTGACCTGCAAACTTGGTCTCTGCTAAACTTGTTCACGCATGGGGGTTGGTACTACCCTACCACAGAACGACCATTCATGCAGTGTTCCAATCTCTGCCTAAAGCTTGCTGCTAGTTTGCACATTCCCTCATTTATACCGTCCAGGCCGCACAAAGAAAAGGAAAATGGGAAACGTGGTACACATCAGAAAAAAATTCAATAAATAACACTGTTTAGTCCATTCTCTTCTTTTGGGCACCAGCTACACTCCTGGAAATGGAAAAAAGAACACATTGACTCCGGTGTGTCAGACCCACCATACTTGCTCCGGACACTGCGAGAGGGCTGTACAAGCAATGATCGCACGCACGGCACAGCGGACACACCAGGAACCGCGGTGTTGGCCGTCGAATGGCGCTAGCTGCGCAGCATTTGTGCACCGCCGCCGTCAGTGTCAGCCAGTTTGCCGTGGCATACGGAGCTCCATCGCAGTCTTTAACACTGGTAGCATGCCGCGACAGCGTGGACGTGAACCGTATGTGCAGTTGACGGACTTTGAGCGAGGGCGTATAGTGGGCATGCGGGAGGCCGGGTGGACGTACCGCCGAATTGCTCAACACGTGGAGCGTGAGGTCTCTACAGTACATCGATGTTGTCGCCAGTGGTCGGCGGAAGGTGCACGTGCCCGTCGACCTGGGACCGGACCGCAGCGACGCACGGATGCACGCCAAGACCGTAGGATCCTACGCAGTGCCGTAGGGGACCGCACCGCCACTTCCCAGCAAATTAGGGACACTGTTGCTCCTGGGGTATCGGCGAGGACCATTCGCAACCGTCTCCATGAAGCTGGGCTACGGTCCCGCACACCGTTAGGCCGTCTTCCGCTCACGCCCCAACATCGTGCAGCCCGCCTCCAGTGGTGTCGCGACAGGCGTGAATGGAGGGACGAATGGAGACGTGTCGTCTTCAGCGATGAGAGTCGTTTCTGCCTTGGTGCCAATGATGGTCGTATGCGTGTTTGGCGCCGTGCAGGTGAGCGCCACAATCAGGACTGCATACGACCGAGGCACACAGGGCCAACACCCGGCATCATGGTGTGGGGAGCGATCTCCTACACTGGCCGTACACCACTGGTGATCGTCGAGGGGACACTGAATAGTGCACGGTACATCCAAACCGTCATCGAACCCATCGTTCTACCATTCCTAGACCGGCAAGGGAACTTGCTGTTCCAACAGGACAATGCACGTCCGCATGTATCCCGTGCCACCCAACGTGCTCTAGAAGGTGTAAGTCAACTACCCTGGCCAGCAAGATCTCCGGATCTGTCCCCCATTGAGCATGTTTGGGACTGGATGAAGCGTCGTCTCACGCGGTCTGCACGTCCAGCACGAACGCTGGTCCAACTGAGGCGCCAGGTGGAAATGGCATGGCAAGCCGTTCCACAGGACTACATCCAGCATCTCTACGATCGTCTCCATGGGAGAATAGCAGCCTGCATTGCTGCGAAAGGTGGATATACACTGTACTAGTGCCGACATTGTGCATGCTCTGTTGCCTGTGTCTATGTGCCTGTGGTTCTGTCAGTGTGATCATGTGATGTATCTGACCCGAGGAATGTGTCAAGAAAGTTTCCTCTTCCTGGGACAATGAATTCAGGGTGTTCTTATTTCAATTTCCAGGAGTGTATTACCTGCAAGAGAAGAAACTCTTGCTAATAATTTCTGCGTGCTAGAAATTTAATAAAACATTGGAACGGTACAACAAGTTCCGTTTCAACATGTTTTCGCAGTAGCAATCGTAGTCGAGTTTTAATTCGTAGCCATGACAGATGTGAGCGGCCATAGTTATGCTATTGAGGAGCGCTTAGTAACAAGTGTGTGGGTCACGAACCACAACAGTCCGGACAGACAATGAGATTATGGAAGCATTCCCGGGAAGATTTAATAAGACTCGACCATGAAAGGCAACACTTCAGGACTGGGAAAGACGTGCTTTTGCTTAGACTGAACAATCTCTGTTTCGATTGAACAATTTCCTAGGAAGGTGAGACGAAACATGCTTCGAAAGTCGGTATACCGAGGACTATAGTGCGTGATCACGTCAAAATAAGGTGAGATCTTTTCGACCAACGTTCATGGACGAGTAAGCGGAAACAGGACGGAATGAGTGCATTTTAGCAAACCGTGCTTTGTTTACTCAGTTTCCAAATGCAGTGAATCGTGCCAAGGTTATGTTTTATCGAAGCTAGAAATACTGTCGTTTGGGCCAAAGAGAGTCGTCATTGCACAGTTAAGTTAGGAAGGAACCCGCCTCATGTAATGACATGGACACAGATGGCAGCACAACATATGATTCGACCGTACTTTTTTGAAGGGACGGGGAATGATAAAGATTATTTACACATGTTACAAACATGATTAATACCTGAGCTTCAGCAAAGGGGTTGCAGCAAGAGGGAGCGCCTCCCTACTTCGCTTTTGCAATGCACAAGTTCTTAAATGAACACTTTTCAGGACGGTGGATTGGTCGTAGTTCAACACCTGCTCAAGTGGCCACCAAGAAGGCCTGAGGTCACCACACCTGATAACTCGTTATGGGATGTCATTAAGGTTCATTCATCTACACGTCGTTATGCTAGAAAACAAAGAATTTCTCAGTTCTGTTGAGGATGTATTTCGCATTACAACGCCAGACATGCTCAAAAATATCTCAAGAAGAACATGGAGGTCTATGGAAATGTGTTTACATTATGATGGGGAAAATACCGATACATGATACTGGCCACTTTATACGTAAGTAAGTACTTGCCTTAAAAACAAATCCAATCAATTAGCATTCGAAAATAGGACTTCTCGCCCACCCTGTAGGTAGACCACATGAAGCTAATCGTAGAATCTAGTGTTGAGTATACACTGATTTCTGACGCTTTTGATTCAACCACCACACAGTGCGCTATGTTTCTCCTCGTGACGAATTCCGTCGCGCCCTCACAACCGACTGCTCCGAATCCAACAGCCTGGCCCGTTCTCGGGCATTTCTCGCAGAACGACGCTGTAGGCCAGGCGCTGGAATATTTCCAATATTGCGCAACCTCACACTCGCCAAAGAAAAAAAAAATACTCGAGAGATGAATGCTGCGGGGCCTCAGGATTTTCAATACGTTAAATGGCTTAGAAGGAACAAGATAAAGCCAAGAGCGCTCGTTAAAACGCAGAGTTGTGTTTAATTATATATTCGAAAATGTCGGGGAGGGAAGGCCGTTAAGACTGGAGACTGTAAATTTGGAATACAGCGTGGTGCGGCGTCGCGCGGCGCTCTCCTTGATTAAACAGAAGCAGGCGGCTCATATCTGGCGCCTCTCTCTCTCTGGGCGGATTCCTCCACCCGCCCCCAGTTGCCAGCAGCGGCAGCTGGGATGTACCGTAGCGCCGTCACAACCGAGCAGTGTCACAGGCGAACGAGCATCTGCCGACTGCCGCAGGGAACGTAGAAGCCGCCGGCTCTGGTAACACCAGGATTGCCGGTGACAGTGTGTGTGTGTGTGTGTGTGTGTGTGTGTGTGTGTGTGTGTGTTGGAAGACTGAGAGAGTACCAGTCTCATTTCCCGTCCTTCCTAACCCAGTTGTGAATGGTGCGTGGAAAGAACATAGGTGGTCCTTCCGTATAAGACCCAATTTCTGCCATTTCACCAGCGCATTTACTTCAAGGTATTTATGTGGCAGGAGATAACGAGTTTCTTGATCAACCTGCAACTCTCGTCCTTGGAAGTCCTAGAATTAGACCTTCCGCGCAGCATAATCATTTCTTGTAGAGTTTCCACAAGAGTAATTTGAATATTTGTTTAGCAGTCCCACTCTGCAGTCCCACACTCACATAAAGATCTTTTGCTAATAGCACATATCTGCCCTATAGATTATGTCATTAAACTTGTTTGGGATCCCAGATTAAAGAACAATGCTCAGATCAGTCAGGACGAGGATCTCATTAACGACTTTCGCAGACGAATTAATCCCCACGAATTTTCCACCCACACCCGTAATAAAATCATCATTGCAACACAAACTGAGCTGGCAGACTTTTAAAGATAGAAGCACCCTTCCCGTGAAAGTCTGCTTACAAATTTTCAAGAATTAACTTCCCTGCACGCCCGGGTTCCCGGGTTCGATTCCCGGCGGGGTCAGGGATTTTCTCTGCCTCGTGATGACTGGGTGTTGTGTGATGTCCTTAGGTTAGTTAGGTTTAAGTAGTTCTAAGTCCTAGGGGACTGATGACCATAGATGTTAAGTCTCATAGTGCTCAGAGCCATTTATTTTTAACTTCCCTGTTACACACGCAAGTGGCTCGTGGGTAGAAAAATTGTCGGCAAGCCTCTGTATTAGCTCTAATTTCTCGAATTTTCTCGTCGTGGTCATTTCGTGAGATGTATGCCGGAGGAAAAAATGCTCTCTCGTAATTTCGATTGTAAACCTTTCCGTGATGCACTACGCCTCTTTTGTAGCGTCTGCCACTGTGCATCTCTGTAACGCACTTGCGCGGACTAAACGATCCCGTGACGAAACATGCCGCTCTTCGTTGGATTTTCTCAATCTCTTCTATCAGTCCCGCCAGGTAAAAAACAAAGATTGATAAACAATACTGAAGAATCGGTCAAACAAGCGCCTTTCTGCATGTGTGGGTTACATTTTCTTTCGATTTTTCCTGTGAATCTGTCTGGCATCTGTTTTTCCTACTATGTTTTATATGAAGATTCCACTTAAGCTCATTCTAGATAGTTACTGTCAGATATTTTATGGTAAATACCGTTTCCAATTCAATAGTGTAATTATACAGTAGTGGACTTCTTTACCTCTGTAGGCGCTATATGTTACATTTATTTACATATAGGGCAACTGCCAGACATCGCACCATTCATCAACCATCCGCATGCTATTCTGCAAATCGATGCTGTTTCTGGTGGTGCTAGTTTCTCGTAGACAGCTGTATCATCTGCGAACATTCTTCTAGAGCTTCCGACGCTTCTTAGTAAGTTGTTCATACACATTGTAAACAGTAATTATCGTATCACACTCCCCTGAGGTACTTCGGAAATTATATCTCTCGATTTTGTTCCGTTAAGAGCGATCATTTGTATAGATTGTAAACAATAACGATCCTGTTACACTTCCTTGGGGTACTCCGGAAATTATCTTTACATGCGTCGATTTTTTTCTGTTAAGAGCGAAGTGTTGACTTGTGTCTTTAAGGAAGTGTTGCATCCAGTCGCAAATCTGGACCGATACTCGGTACGCCCGTATTTTCCTCATTAAACGCCAATCCGAGACAGTGTCAAATGCCTTCCCGAAGTCAAGGAACATGGCATCAACATGTGCGCCGTTGTTTAAGGCGATATGGATCTGATGAATTAACAGAGCAAGCTGAGTTTCGCAAGATCTCTGTTTGCGGAATCCAGGTTGATTTTTATAGATCACATTTTCGTTCCGCAAAAACACCACAACACGTGAGCGCGAAGCGTGTTCCATAATCCTACAACATACTGACGTCAACGATATAGGACTATAATTATATGCATCTGTCCTACGACCCTTCTTGAAAATGGAAATGATCTGCGCTTCTTTCCAGTCGCTAGGTAGCCTTCGTCGCTCCAGCGAACTACGATAAACTGCTGCTAGAAGGGGAGTAAGTTCTTTCGCATAATCTTTGTAGAATCTTATAGGTATCTCATCTGGTCGTGATGCCTGTCCACTACTAAGCGATTGTAGATGCTTTTTCCGTTCCGCAATCGGTTACCTCAATATCTGCGATTTTGAAGCTCGTACGGTGATTGAAAGGAGGGACCGTGTTACGACCTTCGGCGGTGAAACAGTTTCGGAAGCTCGGATTCAGTATTTCGGCCTTCTCTCTCTTATCTTCTGTTTCCATGTCAGGATGGCCACACATTGAATGACTAGAGGATTTCGAACCGCTTACCGATTTTACCTCTTAGCGTTTTTAATCAGATCAGCTGACAAAATTTTATTTAAAGTCAACGAACGCTTCTCTCATTGCTCTCCTTTCACTCATTTTCGCTTCGTTGAGCTTTTGTTTGTCGGCTATGTTTTTGTGTCTCTGGAATCTGTGACTTAGTTCTCTTTATACACGTAGCAGCTCTTAAACCAAGGTTAGTGTCTCACATCCCTGAATATCTCACTCGGAACGTATTTGTCTAAGGTATACTGAACGCTGTTTTTGAATTTTTCCCATGACTCATCGGCAGAGGAGAGGTTACGTACGTGGTGATCGTGAGTAGGTGAGAACTTTCAAGGTCTAAAGAGAAAAGACACACAAAAAAGCCTCATGTCTCAAGTTTCCACGGAAGCAGACCCGTCTAGCAGTTAAACACAAGCTAATCGCTTCCAGTACAGCAATGATAATTCTTCCTAACGATGACATACTACAAATGAAAACTAAACTCTGTCAGGCCCGGAGTTCTGCTCGAAACCGACCGGCCGCCGTGTCAACCTCAGGCATACGGCGTCATTAGGACGCGATGTGGAGGAACATGAGGTCAGCTCAACTCTTGAAACTTCTTTGTGTCTGACCACTAAAATAACTAAGTAGGTGAAACTTCTTATTGTTTACTTAAACTGCTGAGTGAAACTGAACCTACTGTCTCGTTATTTTTTACCATTTCAACCCTGCCCTACGGAATTTCCCCTGACAAAGACGACACAAACTTAACCTGCTACTTATTACTCACAATACACAAGCCCGACGCAATCTGACTGCTCTACAATGACAACATGACTTCAAATAATTAACACGAAAGAATGGCCCTGAATTGGAAGAAATCCTAACAATAGCCCATACTTTTTCATAAGTCACTTACCTCATAGAACATCTTCATAACACGAACTACAGCACTTACAGCAAGCAACAGCGAAACAAAAAGATTCTAGCTACTATAGCCTCTAACAACTAGGAGGCATATGGTTAGCAAAAGAAAGGATTTTGCTGAAGAGAGAACAATGTATTTAGCAGATTTTCCCTTATTCATGTGACATCCAGTTCCAAAAATTATATGTTGTTGTTGTTGTGGTCTTCAGTACAGAGACTGGTTTGATGCAGCTCTCCATGCTACTCTATCCTGTGCAAGCTTCTTCATCTCCCAGTACCTACTGCAACCTACATCCTTCTGAATCTGCTTAGTGTATTCATCTCTTGGTCTCCCTCTACGATTTTTACCCTCCACGCTGCCCTCCAATACTAAATTGATGATCCCTTGATGCCTCATAACATGTCCTACCAACCGATCCCTTCTTCTGGTCAAGTTGTGCCACAAACTTCTCTTCTCCCCAATCCTATTCAATACTTCCTCATTAGTTATGTGATCTACCCATCTAATCTTCAGCATTCTTCTGTAGCACCACATTTCGAAGGCTTCTATTCTCTTCTTGTCCAAACTATTTATCGTCCATGTTTCACTTCCATACATGGCTACACTCCATACAAATACTTTCAGAAACGACTTCCTGACACTTAAACCTATACTCGATGTTAACAAATTTCTCTTCTTCAGAAATGCTTTCCTTGCCATTGCCAGTCTACATTCTATATCCTCTCTACTTCGACCATCATCAGTTATTTTGCTCCCCAAATAGCAAAACTCCTTTACTACTTTAAGTGTCTCATTTACTAATCTAATTCCCTCAGCATCACCCGACTTAACTCGACTACATTCCATTATCCTCGTTTTGCTCTTGTTGATGTTCATCTTATATCCATTCCATTCAACTGCTCTTCCAAGTCCTTTGCTGTCTCTGACAGAATTACAATGTCATCGGCGAACCTTAAAGTTTTTATTTCTTCTCCATGGATTTTAATACCTACTCCGAATTTTTCTTTTGTTTCCTTTACTGCTTGCTGAATGTACAGATTGAATAATATCGGGGAGAGGCTACAACCCTGTCTTACTCCCTTCCCAACCACTGCTTCCCTTTCATGTCACTCGACTCTTATAACTGCCATATGGTTTCCGTACAAATTGTAAATAGCCTTTCGCTCCCTGTATTTTACCCCTGCCACCTTTAGAATTTGAAAGAGAGTATTCCAGTCAACATTGTCAAAAGCTTTCTCTATGTCTACAAATGCTAGAAACGTGGGTTTGCCATTCCTTAATCTTTCTTCTAAGATAAGTCGTAAGGTCAGTATTGCCTCACGTGTTCCAGTGTTTCTACGGAATCCAGACTGATCTTCCCCAAGGTCGGCTTCTACCAGTTTTTCCATTCGTCTGTAAAGAATTCGTGTTATTATTTTGCATCTGTGGCTTATTAAACTGATTGTTCGCTAATTTTCACATCGGCCAACACCTGATTTCTTTGGGATTGGAATTATTATATTCTTCTTGAAGTCTGAGGGTATTTCGCCTGTTTCATACATCTTGCTCACCAGATGGTAGAGTTTTGTCAGGACTGGCTCTCCCAAGGCCGTCAGTAGTTCCAATGGAATGTTGTCTACTCCGGGGGCCTTGTTTCGACTTAGGTCTTTCAGTGCTCTGTCAAACTCTTCACGCAGTATCGTATCTCCCATTTCATCTTCATCTACATCCTCTTCCATTTCCATAATATTGTCCTCAAGTACATCGCTCTTGTATAGACCCTCTATATACTCCTTCCACCTTTCTGCTTAGAACTGGGTTTCCATCTGAGCTCTTGATGTTCATACAAGTGGTGCTCTTATCTCCAAAGGTCTCTTTAATTTTCCTGTAGGCAGTATCTATCTTACCCCTAGTGAGATAAGCCTCTACATCCTTACATTTGTCCTCTAGCCATCCCTGCTTAGCCATTTTGCACTTCCTGTCGATCTCATTTTTGAGACGTTAGTATTCCTTTTTGCATGCTTCATTTACTGCATTTTTATATTTTCTCCTTTCATCAATTAAATTCAGTATTTCTTCTGTTACCCAAGGATTTCTACTAGCCCTTTTTACCTACTTGATCCTCTGCTGCCTTCACTACTTCATCCCTCAAAGCTACCCATTCTTCTTCTACTGTATTTCTTTCCCCCATCCCTGTCAATTGTTCCCTTATGCTCTCCCTGAAACTGTTTACAACCTCTGGTTCTTTCAGTTTATCCAGGTCGAATCTCCTTAAATTCCCACCTTTTTGTACTTTCTTCAGTTTTAATCTACAGTTCGTAACCAATAGATTGTGATCAGAGTCCACATCTGCCCCTGGAAATGTCTTACAATTTAAAACCTGGTTCCTAAATCTCTGTCTTACCATTAGATAATCTATCTGATACCTTTTAGTATCTCCAGGGTTCTTCCATGTATACAACCTTCTTTCATGATTCTTGAACCAAGTGTTAGCTATGATTAAGTTGTGCTCTGTGCAAAATTCTACCAGGTGGCTTCCTCTTTCATTTTTTAGTCCCAATCCGTATTCACCTACTACGTTTCCTTCTCTCCATTTTCCTACACTCGAATTCCAGTCACCCATGACAATTAAATTTTCGTCTCCCTTCTCTATCTGAATAATTTCTTTTATTTCATCATACATTTCTTCAATTTCTTCGTCATCTGCAGAGCTAGTTGGTATAAATTATATAGTCGTCAATAATTCCACTACCCAAACATTACCAACTATATCCATCTTCATTCTACACTGCATGTCCTACCAACACTGAATCTCCATGAAGAACACATGTCCAAGACGTCCGCTCGCTAACTGCTAACTGCTAGTCCGTCCACCACAGAGTCTCTTACCGAGGGCGCAGAGCTCTGTCAGCGATATTAATTAGAGTCTATAGCGCTGCCAACATACAAACATATAAACAGGCTACTTACACGCTCTCCCAGCCGTCGTCATTCCCAGACGTTGGAGCCGCTACCTCGCTTTCGATTAGCTCCTCAAATGTCATCCCGTGGCTAAGTGGAACCAATTCCAGTACTAAACACTGGGAATCACGGCAGTCAGGCACGCTGGCAATTCATCTTCAATGGCGCATGATCGATCGTGTCCAAAGTCACTAAACTACAGCGACGACCGAGAAAAGCTGAAGATTCAACAGAACGGCACACTGATTACGAAGCAGTTAAAAGCGGCGCACTAGCTGATTTAGTGATGTAACTGCGCACAGGATTAATCGAGGCTTTCTTCCGAGAAAAGCTGTGGAGCAATACGTAGCACAATTTGTGTCACGTGTCGCTGATCGCTAAGAGCGATCAGATTGCTACGACCGTGAGTGGGACTCCGAGCTAAACCATGGAAGCTTGAAAATGAGACGAAAGGAACATTTTCAACTGGATAACATAAAATTATTTTTTTATCGACAGCAGAAATTTATCCATTCTGTATGAAACCTTATTTTATTTGCTTTCTTCATTTTAAATAATGAACAAGATAGAGAAGATCCAAAGAAGAGCGGCGCGTTTCGTCACTGGGTTATTTGGTAACCGTGATAGCGTTACGGAGATGTTTAATAAGCTCAAGTGGCAGACTCTGCAAGAGAGGCGCTCTGCATCGCGGTGTAGCTTGCTCGCCAGGTTTCGAGAGGGTGCGTTTCTGGATGAGGTATCGAATATATTGCTTCCCCCTACTTATACTTCCCGAGGAGATCACGAATGTAAAATTAGAGTGATTAGAGCGCGCACGGAGGCTTTCAGACAGTCGTTCTTCCCGCGAACCATACGCGACTGGAACAGGAAAGGGAGGTAATGACAGTGGCACGTAAAGTGCCCTCCGCCAGACACCGTTGGGTGGCTTGCGGAGTATCAATGTAGATGTAGATGTAGAAATTATAATGATGGATGACGTATTGTCAAGAGAGACTCCGCAAACGTTGAAATTTTTTTAAAAAATATCTGTTATAACAGTCTAAGTTGCAAACCGTCACAGTTAATAACTAATTTCTTTATGTTGTGATGATCTTTTTGAGAACTCATTAATCACGATTCCTTCTTAAAGAATTATGGCTTCTCACAACTCGTAATTAATCAGATCTGAAGATGATCATTACATGTGATCGAAATTATTCGTCAAGTGTGAATACATGAACTGAGACTGGTACAATAAATATTTTAAAAATTACTTTGTGAAATTAAACAGAGACATATTTCTCTTGTAGATATTTCACGTGAGGGATGTGAGGGATCTCCAAAAATTGCAACTACATGAACAGCTGCTGGAACATCGGTGCTTAAAGGAGATCGACCGCCATTATCTACCACAATTCCAGTTTTCTGATACTTTTCGAACAGGCGCTTGATGGTGACTTGTTTGGTGTATCTTTACCAGACTGTTCCGTGAAAGTATTCTTATTCGCGGCATAACTGACACATCTAATGAGCTGTAATGTTTAACGTGTTTCATCGCCAACGAAACAAAGATCATACCTGCAACAAAAAAAATCTTCCATAAGGTTTGGTCATTTATTCAGCACCTTAAATTTCGAGGTACCTAGGAACTGTACGCTAGCAAACAGGATCCTAAAGCCGTTAGATTAAATTGTCCATTTCTCGAAGAGGGTACATACTGCTTACAACGAAATTAAAACCGCGACTGAGACTTCATAGCCTGTGCGGAACACTTTTTGATATAACTGAGTAATATGTCCGTTGTGAGCAATGAGTGCTGCTTTAATACTGCACCAGAACCAATCACTTTCTTGCTGTTAATTTACATTGGTTCTTCAATTCATTCATTTCGTTTTACCCTTTTCCTAATTATGGTTGACACTAAACAGTGTATTCAACTCCTGATGCACTGAACAGAACATCACACAATTATATATATATATATATATATATATATATATATATATATATATATATGTCCGCAGATCGTTGTCTTGCGGTAGCGCTCTCGCTCTCGCACGGGGTCCCGGGTTCGATTCCCGGCGGGGTCAGGGATTTTTCCTGCCTCGAGATGACTGGGTGTTGTTGTGTCGTCTTCATCATCATCATTCACCCCCATTACGGTCGGAGGAAAGCAGTAGCAAACTATCTCCGTTAGGACCTTGCCTAGTCGGCGGTGCGGGTCTCCCGCATCGTTCCCTACACCTCTTGGAGTATGGTACCACATCATCATCTTGCTTGTACTCCAGTCTGTGTTGTCATCGGTTCAGACACACACACACACACACACACACACAGAAAACACAAACGGGAATACAAACGCGGAATAGAACTCGGGGTATTTCATAGGCACCATGCCTCGGAGCTGACAACTATTTTTCATTAAGCTATGTTTATTATTTTTAAGGTGCATTTATGATTTTATTGTTCACACATTGATTAATTTTACGCTGAGGTGACAAAGTTATGCGATAGCGATATATACATACACAAAGGGTGGTAGTATCGCGTACACAAGATATAAAAGGGCAGCGGACTGTCGAAGCTGCCATTTGTACTCAGCTGATTGACGTGACAAGGTCACCGACTTGATTATGGTCTCACGACGGGAATTAACAGACTTTGAACGCGGAATGGTAGCTTGAGCTAGATGCATGGAAAATTCCGTTTCCGAAATCGTCAGGTAATTCAAGATTTCGAGATCCGTAGTGTCAAGTATGTACCGAGAAAACCAAATTTCAACATTACCTCTCAATAAGAATAACGCTTAACGACCGAGAGCACCGTCGTATGCGTAAAGTTGTCGGTGCAAACAAACAAGCAACGCTGCTCGGAATAACCTCATATATTGATGTGGAACGTACTACGAACGTATACGTGCAGGACAGTGCACCCAAATCAGGCGTTAATAGGATATGTCACGTCAACAGACGACCGACGCGAGTGCCTTTGCTGATAGCACGACATCGCCTCCAGCGCTTGTCTCGCAACAATATCTGTTGGGCCGGCCACGGTGGCCGTACAGTTCTAGGCGCTCCAGTCCGGAGCCGCGCTGCTGCTACGGTCGCAGGTTCGAATCCTGCCTCGGGCATGGGTGTGTGTGATGTCCTTAGGTTAGTTAGGTTTAAATAGTTCTAAGTTCTAGGGGACTGATGACCACAGCAGTTGAGTCCCATAGTGCTTAGAGCCATTTGAACCATTTGAATATCTGTTGGACCCTAAACGGCTGAAAAATCGTAGCCCGGTCAAATATTCTCGATTTCAGTTGTCCAGAAGGCACTGTGCAAGCTGGTGTTGCTTCCATAACGGTCTTCTTTGTTTACATCGAACGAATTGGGTTCTTTGGTTCAACAGAACCGATCATTGACTTGAAATAGTTATGTTCGGCTACTTGAAAGCCACTGGTAGCCATTCTTCAACTTCATGTTCTCAAACAACGATCCAGTTTTAATGCTGCCAATGTCCCATATCACCGGGCCGCAATTGTTCGCGGTTCGTTTGAAGAACTCGACTGAATGATCTGGCCACCCCGACGGCACGACATGAATCCCATCGAATGTTTATGGGACATAATGGAGAGGTCAGTTCGTGCACAAAATCCTGCACCAGCAACACTTCCACAATTACGGTCGGCTACAGAGGTAGCACGGCTCGATATTTCCGCAGGGGTCTTCCAGGGACTCGTTGAACCGATACAAGGTTGAGTTGCTGGACTACGCGGGGTGAAAGGAGATCAGACACGGTATTAGGAGGTATCTAATGACTTATGTCACCTCATAGTAGGAACAATTCCATGATCACTTAATTCCCGATGAATGTGTACAATGGTATATTCCCGGAATGTTTCGGTCTATATAGCACAAAGGTAATACATGTCATACACGGAAAATGTATCGAAAAAACGTAGTACTTTAAAGAAGCCAATTTTCTCTGACTATGCATATGCGGATTGTAGGGAGCGTAGCGTGCCCAGGATTCGTCAGCGCGGCGGTAGAGGCAGTGGGTGCAGCAGTGCTGACTGAGAGGCGTCTAGTCAGTCAGCGGGAGATGAAAGCGTCCCACACGGCCTGACGTGCGTGGGGGAGGCTGAAATGTGCGAGGGGGAAGTCCCGGGCAAGACAAGCGCCGCGTCGGCCCGGCCGGCAATGGCATGCAAATATTTGCAGATGAAATCAAGCTGCGCGCCGCCGTACCGCGCCGCGCACATGTTGCTGCGGGGGCATTTATTCGCTCCGTCACCTGCCGCTGGAGGGTGGGAGGGAGGGAGCAACGGGCCCAGAAGGGGGTGAGGGTGGGTACAGTGAACACGCCCCGTCCTGGGTGGCTGTTCGACCGGCGTGGGTAGACGACGGAATGACGCACTCTCGCAGCGCCATCAGGAAGGGGGGGGGGGGGGGGGAGGGGGACACGAGGCGTAGCGATGAAACGGCAATAACACACGCCCGAAGACGGATGATGTCTCTAAAGCTCCACAGTCAGGCGGATATCGCAAGCAGTGTGAGAGCAAGGGGAAAATTTCGTGACCTGACAGACAGATGGCGTTGGTAACGGCGAAATTTTATTTTATTTGTTTTTATACACGTCGAGCAAATAATGCACGTCAAGTCTCAAACCCATCTGTAGAATAATTTGGTTTCTCCGGCATTTTTTGGAGTGGTTATATATTTTTAAAAAAAAGCCATCAAATGAATGAACTGGAATACCGAGTAGTCATTATTTTCGAACGGTTTATTAGCCCGCGGGAATTCATCCAAAGGCTTAGGAGTAAGGATAGCCATTATCGGTAAAACAACCGGTTTCCAGTTATATCGATTTTTTCCAATCGTTTAAACTGAGTGTTTAAACCGCTAAAAATTACCGGTTTCGGAAATAACCGAGTTCCGATATATTATTCCTATTACTTCCTGTAATAAACATAGCAATCGAACAAAAACCGAAAAATTTTGACTCACTCAGTTTCAAGATACACAGAATCAAAATAGCCATTAAACAGGCAAATAGAAGAAATATATGAAGATAGTAACTGTTCTCGAAAGAACAGATATCATTGATGACCGTGCAGCTTCTCTAGAACAAATGATAATTAATCGAAAGCCTCTGCTGCCGACAGGTGTTGTTGGTATACCTCGATGGGGACAGCTGAAAATGTGTGCTCCGATCGTGACTCGAACCCGGGATCTCCTGCTTACATGGCAGACGCTCGATTCATCTGAGCCACCGAGGACACAGATGAACTGCGAGACTGCAGGGACTTACCTCTTGCGCGATTCTCGTGAGACCCACACTTCCAACTGTCCACAATCTACATACGTAATGTTCCTAATAGATGTTTGCCCATCCACTCATTTCTCGCGCCAACTAAGGTGACGATTCCCGTAAGAGTTCGAGCAACCTGTGCTCATTCGCACAGACGAAGGTCTGTGGCCAGGTAGCCATTAAACTATATATGAAGATAGTAACTGTTCTCGAAAGAACAGATACCACTTCTCTGACCGGAGCCTCTACTATTCGGTCAAGTAGCTTCTCCATTGGCATCACGAGGCTGAGTTCATCCCGAAAAATTGCAACAGTGCATGGCGGCTCGGATGGTCACCCATCCAACAACACCTGTCGGCAGCAGAGGCTTTCGATTAATTATCATTTGTTCTAGAGAAGCTGCACGGTCATCAATGATAGCTGTTCTTTCGAGAACAGTTACTATCTTCATAGAGAAGATCCAAAGAAGAGCGGCGCGTTTCGTCACAGGGTTATTTGGTAACCGTGATAGCGTTACGGAGATGTTTAACAAACTCAAGTGGCAGACTCTGCAAGAGAGGCGCTCTGCATCGCGGTGTAGCTTGCTCGCCAGGTTTCGAGAGGGTGCTTTTCTGGATGAGGAGTCGAATATATTGCTTCCCCCTACTTATACCTCCCGAGGAGATCACGAATGTAAAATTAGAGAGATTAGAGCGCGCACGGAGGCTTTCAGACAGTCGTTCTTCCCGCGAACCATACGCGACTGGAACAGGAAAGGGAGGTAATGACAGTGGCACGTAAAGTGCTCTCCGCCACACACCGTTGGGTGGCTTGTGGAGTATAAATGTAGATAGATGTAGATCCAAGTGCCGACCACGTCCGACAGGGCTTAATCTCGGTGATCAGACGGGAAGCGGTGTATCCACTGTGGCACGGCCGTTGCTTAGCTTTATCAATAGTCAGTGCTAAAGTATAAAAGGTTGAAAAAGGCTGTTTTTCGTACTAATTTGTCCGTTTTCACGGGCTACAAGCGGATGAAAGAGTATTATGTAGACACAGGCAGCAGTTAAGCTACTTTCTATTTTTGTATTCTATCAATGAATTGATGTTAAGTTTTTTTTTTTTATTTATTACTCTTGACACAATTTCCTTCCCATTTTTTGCCAGCCGGCGTGGCCGTGCTGTTCTAGGCGCTTCAGTCTGGAACTGCGTGACCGCTACGGTCGCAGGTTCGAATCCTGCCTCGGGCATGGATGTGTGTGATGTCCTTAGGTTAGTTAGGTTTAATTAGTTCTAAGTTCTAGTCGACTGATGACCTCAGAAGTTAAGTCGCATAGTGCTGAGAGCCAGCCTTCCCATTTTAATATTTTACAGAAATGGCAGACAAATATTTAATCTTCCAAAGTAAAGAAAGCATTGTAATTCATTGCTACGTCATTTCGTAAAAATATTTCCAGACTAGGGTTGCTGCCATTCTGCAGTATATATGTCCGGCGACAACAGCGGGAAACTACCGCAAAGACCAAGTGAGGAGTAAGTCTAGCATACTGCACGTACACACGAAGCTTAAGCCACGACTCATGGCGACGGGGAGATTATCGTCTCAAAAGTCCTGCACCAATTCTTATGCCAAGTGATTGTTGCTCGTTTCTTTTGGCATTGTTATTTAAACAGCATTGATCGCTTTTCCCTTTTTCTATAATAACGCATTATTTAAAACTAATGCAAGTTTTACAAACAAAAATTACTCTTTTTTACAACCGTTCATTTAAAGACGAAAAATTTTAGCATTGCTGTTATGGCTATTTGATACTTCGATTTTCAGTCTGGTAGTAATAAAAAATAAGAAAAACATCATTTATAACAGAGATAAAGCAAATACCGAAAGATACCGATTATTGAGAAGTAAACCGGTCAGTTTCTGCCATCCCTGCATGTTCCTACAACAGAAATGGATTGCCGAATACAGGATGAATGCTCCTCAAGAAAGCGAAACAAATAACAAGTACAGGTGTCGGACGATCAGGAATGAAAGGTTTTTTGGAACAACTGGCACTATACCTACATCAGCGGAAAGGGTAACGTTCATATGACATCGATAGTTCATATCAAATAGATTTGTGCAAGACAAATGCTACATTTGTTGAAGGCTGACCAAAAATCGCTGTGTACCCGAATTTCGCATCAAGTGTCTACATCTACATGGTTACTTTGCTGTTCACACGTAAGTGCTTGGCAGAGGGTTCATCGAACTGCTGTCACACTATTTCTCTGCCGTTCCACTCACGAAAAGGACACGGGAAAAATGAAAACTTAAATCTCTTTGTGCGAGCACTGATTTCTATTATTTTATTAAGGTGACCATTACTCCCGACGTCGGCGGACATCAACAGGATAGTTGAACGTTCGGAGGAGCAAGTTGGAGATTGAAATTTCGTGAAAAGATCTCGCCACATCGAAAAACGGCTCTTTTTCAATGATTGCTAACCGATCTCGCTTATCACATCCGAGACACTCTCGCCCCTTTTACGCCACAGTAGAGAATGAGCTGCCATTCTTTAAACTTTTTCTGTGTCCTCCGTCACTCCAATCTGGTAAGCATACCATACCGCACCGCAGTACTCTAGCAGAGCACGGACAACAGAAGTGTAGGCAATCTCTTTAGTAGATTTGTTGCATCTTCTTCCTACTAATAAAACACACTCTTTGGTTCACTTTCACTACTACTTTATCTATGTGATTGTTCCAGTTTAAGTTTTACGTAATTGTTATCCCTAGATGTTTAGTTGAACTGACACTCTTGAGATTTGTGTGATTTATCATGTAAGGTATATTTGACGGATTTCTGTTCGTACTCATGAGGATGAGCTCATACTTTTCATTCTTTAAAGTCAATTTCCACTTTTCGCACCATATAGATATCTTGCTTACATCATTTTGTAACTTGTTTTGATCTTCTGATGGCTCCACTAGATGGTAAACGACATCATCTGCAAACAATACAAGAGGACTGCTCAGATTGTCTCGTACATCATTCATCTAGGTTAGGAACAGCAGAGGCCTATAGAAGTTCCTTGTTGAGCGCCAGATATCACTTGTGTTTCACTCAATAAATTCCCGTTAATTACTATGAACTGTGACCTTTCTGAGAGCCAATCATAAATTCAGTCGCATAACTGAGACAATACTCCACAGGCACGCAATTTGATTAGAAGCCGCTTGTGAGGAACGGCACCAAAAGCTTTCGTGTAGTCCAGAAATATGGAATTAGTTTGAGATCCCGTCTCCATAACACTCATTGCTTAATGAGAATTGAAAACTACTTGTGTTTCACAAGAATGATGTCTTCTGAATTCGTGCTACGCGTCAATAAATCGGTTCCCAACACCCCACCCCCAACCCCTGAGGTAATTCTTAATGTTCGAACTCAGTATATGTACCAAAATCATACTCCAAATCGACGTCAGTGATATGGGTCTGTAATTCAGGGGATTACTCATATTTCCTTTCTTGAGTATTGGTGTGACCTGTGCAACTTTCCAGTCTTTAGGTATGGATCGTTTGTCGAGCCAGCGATTGTACTGAACAAGATTGCTAGGTGTGGAGCTGATTCAGCTGCCCCTATCTATGGGTTTTACGCAATCTGCAACGCCTTCAGAAACCACATGAGAAATTTTCATATTCTCTATCTCACTAATCGCAAACTATTAGTGTAGGGCATTTTGTGGTAAATTTAATGAAGTTCAATTTTGTACGAATATACTTTTTCGTTGGAAGCCACAGTCTTCGAGTTATTCAAAAAACCGAATTTGAAGGTCAGTTTTGTACGGATTTTTTGAATAATTCGAAAACTACTAACTCTAGCGGAAACCTAAAAACATAAAATTTCCTACAAAAAGGTCTTGTTCATTTTTTCTGTAGGAATAATAGTTTTCACCTAGTAAGCGAGAGTGATATATGAAGTGATATATGGAGTGGTATATGAAAGACGTGCGGAGTGCACAAAAAGCATAGGTAGGGCAGATGAATCACGCTGTATAAGCGTACCATGAAAACAATATGATTGGCGTACAATGTGGACCGGAAGACGGCCTTTATTAAGCGATTTAAACTTCTTCGCTACACCGAGAATTTCTGTTTCCAAGTGACGACCGTTTTCAAAGTAATGCATCTAACTGCGGTTGTATATTAGAATGCCTTTCCAGAAATATTTGGTTATAACAGTAGCCTGATCCGGAACTGAAACGTCGGCGATAAACAATAATAAGTAGTGAGAAGCTTCCATGGAGCGTTGCGTTAGAGCAGCTAATGTGGCGACATGTGGGTCATAACAACAGGTAAGTCAGTGGACAGAGAAGAGAGCATAGCCGAGAGCAGCAGTAAACGTGTAGCGAGCGGGACAATGTCACCACATCAGAGCAAGTCTCTTATTATGGGTGACGTGACTAGGTGCTAGATTTAAGTGAAACAAATGCGCGTCAGAGGCACGTAAATAAGTCTGAATTTTGAGGCAGGGAGCGCTTCACATCGCTGGAGACCAGCAGCACCACTACGATACCAGAGCTACGCGGGACAGCGAGATGTCTGGGCGTCACCAGCAGCACCCTTGGGTTCGAGACCCGGTCCGTATTCTCTTCATTCGGTGCATTTTTCCGTTTTTTCGTTTCATCAGTTACATTCGGTACCTCCTGTTATCCAAAGATTTCCTTTCGGGCCTGAGTTTTCGCCTATTTGATGCTCTGGTTCCTTTACTGTTTCATCTTTCAATGCTATCCACTCATTGTCTATTGTATTCCTTTTCTCTTTTTCAGTCAAACGTTACTGAAAGCTCTTTGAAAGTCGCAATAGTTACCGGTTGTTTCAGTCTATCGAAGTCCTATCTACTTAGTTTTTTTTTTTTTTTTTTTTTTTTTTTTTTTTTTTTGCTGTTCCTTCGGTTTCAATGTGCAGCTCATAACCATTAAATTATGTTCAGAATCCACATCTGCACCTAGAAATATTCTGCACCTTAAAAATGTGATATCGAAGTCTTTGTCTTACCATTACATAATCTACCTGGAATCTCTCGGTGTCTCCATGTACATAACTTTTTATCATCATTAGTGAAACAAGTATTTGCAATACTAGATTGTGATCCGCTCAAAATTCTGCCAGGTGGCTTCCCCTTTCATTCCTTTAGCCTAGTCCATGTTCTCCTCCTATTTTTCCTTACATTCATTCCCTTACTATTAAATTCCGTTCTTCCTACGAAATTTCAATTTCCATCTCCCTTTACTACATAAATTACGTATGTCGTCATCTATTCATTCAATGTCTTCGTCAGTTGTGGAGCTAGCTGTCATATAAATTTGTACTACTGTGCTAGATGTTGTATTCGTGTCTATCTTGGCTACTATAATGAGTGCAGTATGCAGTTTATTGTAGCATAATAACATTCATATTTTCTTATTCTTTCGTAGACTTTTTCCTGCATTACCACTGTTTGTTTGCATGAGTGATTTTAAAAGAAAATAAATACTTACATAACTGTCGAGTTCTGTTCGCAGTATGTTACTGCTTGTAACGTTATTTTATAACAAAATTTGCTACTTACCACGTAGCTAACAAAACTTTTCAATTTTGAAGCTATATATTTGTAGGAAGAGTGACTAATGAGGTGTTTTTATTTTTTTTTAAATTGGTTGGGATTCAGAATTTCTTGTTTTATTTTAGCTTCTTGAATACCTTTCCTTCAGAGGACATGAGCCAACTCTGACCCCTAGACAAGGAGGCAATATCTAAAAGGAATTTTTTTGTGTCCTGTATTACGATGTTGTAGAGCGCAGTTATTACTTTGAGCAGCAAGTAAATATACTGGGAAGTGAATTCTTCAAAAGGCTTGTACAAGATGTACTCTCATCTACTTTGCGCAACAGTTTTATTAGTCCTTTTGCTGAATAAACATTTTCTTTAGCTAGGTGCCCCGCCCCTTTTGTAAACTCTCGTCACCAGTTTTGTGAAGGCCTCATCGCTATTGCTGTGGAGGCTAAGTTGTTACTGTAGCTGCGGTAGGCCGACTCTGTGAGTTCGTGGAATTGTTTCTAGTGCAATACACCGCTAGGGCAATTTCTTCCTGACACTACTACATAGCATGCCCCAGGGTCAGGTAACAGGATAGGAGACCGAAGGTTCTACAAAACTCCAACAAATTAGTAATAAAGCCACACAAATGAGTGAAAAGGTTTACTTATTTTTGTGACTAGTTGAATAGTGAAGCTTGCAACACTGCTTATAAAATAACACAAAAAGGTCCTCAATGGCTAAGTACAATAATCGTAAGGCAACTTCACAGTACATAGGAAATGCAATTCACAGCAGCTGTCTGTTCACTTCTAAGAGTTCACTAAACGACGTTCCCTATCTGAGTCATCCCTGGACAATGATCTATAACCAAGTGGGCGAGAGCGGCTCTCTGTCTTCCGAGTTGGCTTCTGTCCGTTGTCGTCCGGTCAATGGAGGATTGTATTCGGCCGGCAGCTGGCCGATGCGAAGTCGATATCGGCAATTGGCCGTGGCGCTGGTGGAACTTGCGCAAGTACCGAGTCTCTATGGCACTGATATCAGGTCCCATCTCTGCGCCTGTAGTGCATTTGCCCTGCCTCTGTCTTGTTCGGACGACGCAGCACCCCGGAAGACAATTCAGCAAGACGAAAATCTGTAAAAATATATGCAAAATGAACCGACACTCTTGTTTACAGGACAACAATTGGAAATTTGTGGTAAGGACTATGGGACCAAACTGTGGAGGTCATCGGTCCCTAGCCTTACGCACTACTTAATCTAACTTAAACTAACTTACGCTTAGGACAACACACACACACACCCATGCCCGAGGGAGGATTCGAACCTCCAACGGGGAGAGCCGCGCGAACCGTGACAAGACCCATCAGACAGCACGGCTACGCCGCGCGGCACGGGACAAGACAATAAGAGAAGCTTCGAAGGGTGATGATGCTCAACTGAGCTTCTTGATTAGTTTATTCTTTGTTGATTCTGTTTTAACGTGTTGTCTAGTTTTACTCATAGATATCTTACAGAGTGTATTCGCTTTAGTTTATAACCATTAATGTCTATTTCTGATGTTATCAGTCTTATGTACTTGTCTGAAATTGCATAATACGAGTCTTCGAGACATCAGATGAAATTTCCTTACTTTATACACAGCCATATAGCCAGCGAAATTGAACGGAACATATGATCAAAATAAAAACTTAATTGTAGGTCAGCTGACATATATTAATATTGCGTCGATCTCGTGCGTTTTTAATGAATACCACATACACGAAAACGTTGTCTGGTGAACGAAAAATGTCTTAGTGTTTGTGTATTAAAACAGTCGTTCAATAAAACGGAGTTCCACTCTTTTTTACTCTTCTGGAGGCACGGCAAAGTATTCATATATCCAGTATAATTACGTTTTTTTTTCGTTATGTATTCATGGTACTGTGATTGAATCTAAACGCCTATACGTACCACAACAATTTACAAGTGGAATCTGCAACTCTCCTGAAAGTTATCTTTCGTTTTCCGGTAGTGTAGTTGCACCTTCTGATCGCAAGTTCTGCTCGCGTGGAGCGCACCGTAGACCAGTCGAGGAGAAAATTCCTTGTGCAGCCGATCACGGCCGTCCTGCAGGAGGGTGTGCTGGGAGATTATTCAGGGCGGACGGTTGGCACGGCAGAACGCAGCCCGCTCCTCGGCACCCGCTGCCGTCGAATGCTTATCAAATTATGATTTATCTCCGCCATTAACGGCCGCTACGAAACGGCGCGTAAGAGCTCCTAATTTAAAGTCGTAACTCATTCTGCTAATTGTGTCGGTCGGGGAGGTGTCCGCCAAGACTACTGCTGAAAAATTGCCTCCATAATTTTGTCTGTTCTGAATGTATTGTCCCCACTCTGGCTTTTAATTCTACTCCGCCAGGAAATACGAATATCATGCTCTGTATTACTCTAGAATTTTAGACGTAAGCATTGCCGTCTCAGTGCCTTCGACAGACGATCTTCTCGCTTTCATTCTTTCGTCTTTCTTAGCAACTGTAGTTTCTAGTATTTCCGTCTCAGTGTAATCAGCCCATTCAAGAAGGAGTATAATGAAACACTACAAACTCAATAATATGTTGCTCGACACAATGAATGCGCCCGATATTTCAACCTCTCCGCGATGCACAACACCTCTCTTGTATCGTCTACCACCGCAGTTTGTCGAGCATCTCCGTAGCGCTCTCACGCCGAGCTAACGATTCCGTGACGAAACGCTTGGATGATGTCGTCCATGACACCGAGCAGCATACATAGCACACGCCCGTTGGGCATTTTGATCACAGTAGCCATACATCAACACGATATCGACCTTTCCCGCAATTGGTAAACGGTCCATTTTAACACGGGTAATGTATCACGAAGCAAATACCGTCCGCACTGGGGGAATGTTACGTGATACCACGTACGTATACGTTTGTGACTATTACAGCGCCATCTATCACTAAGCCAAAAAAGTGGTCCAACTAAAACATTCTATTTCTTTACATACTACACTAATATGTAATAAAAATGGGGATTCCTATTTTTAAAAAAAACGCGGTTGATATCCGTTTTACCTATGGCAGCGCCATCTAGCGGGCCAACCATAGCGCCATCTGGTTTCCCCCTTCAAGCTAGACGAGTTTCGTTCTTTGTAGATTTTTCGTTTGATGCATATTGTTTAAACCTCACTGGGCAAACCGCAGTTCAGAAGTCCGTACAGAAAACAACTGACAAGGTCAAAAGTGTTGTCATGTCTTTAAGAAAAGACCCTTTGCTTTAAGCAAACTTGCTGCAAAGCAAGAAATTAAAAAAAAAAAAAAAACGACTGAAACTGAAACTAGAAATCCCAACCAGATCGAACTCTACTTACGAAAAGTTACAAAGACATACTTTAAATAAAGATCCTATAATTTCTTGCCTCGCTATTTAAGGTGGAAAATCGATCACCTTAAACTTAAAAGATACAGACTGGGAGATAATAAAACAGACTTTATGGATTCTGAAAGTTTTCGATGAGGTAGCCAAAGAGGTGTCCTCAGAGAAAACAGTCTCATTTCAAAAATAAAAATCTTGGCAACATTAGTAGAACAGCAACTAAAATCTCTTAAGGACAAAAAACGGTTTTGGGTTATCTCCAGCAACGAATTGATTAGTCAGGCAGCGTTACCGTATCCTGAGCCAAAAGCAAGAATTTTCAGACGACAAAACATTTCAGGACTGCTATACGAAGGCTACTGAAGAAATGAAAGCGTTGGTTGTTCAACAAGAAAATTGAGTTCATTTCTCGAACAGTTACTACCGTGACACATGAGACTTCTTCAATCTGTGAGGAGTTCAATGAAACTATTAATCACCTTCAAGCAAATCACGATAAAAAATGCAGTAGTTGTAGAATTGGACAACTCTTGAGCTGCGTCATATTTACCTAGAAACAGAGATCCCTTAAATGGGGGTTAACAAGAAAATTGCTGTGGGAAATGTTGTGTCAGTTGGTTCTAAAAGATTATGTATCACAGCGACATCAGTGCCTTGTGAACGAATATTTTCAAAAGCCGGACATACATGCACTAAGAAGGGAAAAGGAATCACATCGACTACCATGGGTCAAATTTTACTTATGAATGAGAATACTGAACAATTTTTCCTTTTTGGGTACATACATGGCAATACGGACTGTAAATGACGATTGCAGCTGCACTTTAATTACCGTTATGTTGTAATTCTTATATTGTATCTTTTCCAATAAAAGTATTCCAGTGTAGCAAAATCAGTCTTCATTGTTAAAATTTTTCCATTTCTAAAAAAAATATTTATGGTTTTGTTACAATATTTATCATTTTTACAATAGATGACATTTAAAACTTTTGTACCTCAAAATTACTGGGGACATAACACAACATTATAACTCCTTTTTTTATGTTCTATCAAAATACGACGACATCAGATAAAAAAAACAGGTTTAGTGATCTGAATTAAAAAGGCAGCGTGCCTACCTTCTATTTTTTTGTGAGGGTGAAACACGTATGTATTCATTACCAGCGATGGCGATGCATGACAGAATCTCTGACCAGAGAGTTATTTATCGTTGCTAGTCTGCGCTTGACCGCGCGAGTGTTCAGTTGTACTCTGTGTGTAGGAGTAGTCAGTCGACACTAGTAGCGAGTGGACGGTTGTACTGAGCAGGCGTCGGCATGCGTCGACGGCGTGTTCTTCTTGCTACTCTCGTCAGGATTGTGGTGGACGATGAGTATTGTTGTATAAGGTAATGAAGCAGCATTGCGCAAATCTAATAATGTATGTTAATTGTAATTAATTTGTTCAAAAAATGCCCCAATAGTAATTTTTTTATAAAGTCACTTTTTTAAAGAAAAACATTCATTTCAATTTAAAGAATATTTCCTATGCATTTCCTCCAAGAATCAAAATTTAATATACGCCAGCATTGCACGAAGCTGTGTCGATAAATAAGAGCAGATATAGATGCAGTTTTTATTGAGGTAAGAATTTTTGCTTTGTTATTCAGAATACAGGGCCAAAGGTCAGGGCTGCTGTCCTTATAAAATTTATCAGGGTTAATTATTTCATAGGGCCGAAGGTCAGCGCTGCTGTCCTTATAAAATTTACCAGATATTATTATTTCTGCTGATGGGTTCCATTTGGGTCATGGTTCATTATTTAATTAATATTATTGTGTGGTTTATGGTCAATTTTCATTCTTTGATTTCTGTGAGGAGATTACACATGGATTCATTTCAATTTAACGATATTTTGTAAGGACTCAACATTTGGCTCATTTTTATTATCGTTGACCTTTTTTTTTATTCGTGCGGGGAAGTTACAAGGGAACGATGAGTGGTGAGTCATGAAAAGAACTAGTTCATTCCGGAGAGTGACCAGTACTGATCTGATCTCTGAAGAGAATAGTTTTGCCCGCTTCTACCGGTATGACAGAAGGGCAACCCAGCTACGGGCACAGTAAAAAGTGGCCCGCACCACGAACGACTAGGAGAGATTAGCTGGCTGGCTGGCAGAACGGAAGCTGTGTGTGGGCAGTGTGATTTCATATACTCATGACTAGAAGAGCTGGATCGCTACCTTTACATGCAAAAATAATACAGAATTTATTTCCGTACAAATATCTAATCGTATAAACAGTCATCATTAGCCAGAATACTTTGGCATTTGAATTCTAATTGCCTATTCAGTGTATTTTCTTTTTTATGTTTAAAGATTTCTATGAGTAATTTGTCTAATACATTCAAAGTATAGCTTTTCCTCTTTTATGAACTATTTTTCGGTTGAGGAAGGAAAGTGTGGTAAATAAATAAAATTAAGCTGGTGTATAATGCATTGCATGGAATGATTGCCCTAAGAAATATGTAGGGCAGATCGGTAGCTCATTTCCAATAAGATTTCAGTGACACCTTAACTTAAATAATCCCTGATCTGCATTAACAGCTCACTCGTGCGAAGAGGAGCACAACGTCATGAACCCTACCGAAGATTAGGCCGCGAAACCGGTTGTGTTATAATAAACCAAAATTTGACCTGGTGTTAGCTCAACATTTTGCCTCCAACAGCTGCGGATGCCCAGAATATAAAATAGTTTGAGACTGACCCAGAATCTTTTAGAAAACGAAAGACGAAAAAATTGGAAGGTGTTGGACGCGAGCCTGTAACCTCCTACTTCACAAGTCACGACGCTATCAATTACGTTTTTTTATAAATGTCGGACCAGATTCGAACTCGGGGCTTCTACCTTTCGCAGGCAAGTACTCAACCACCTTTTTTAATATTAATCTCCCCTGGACAATGGTCAGGAAAGGGAACTACAAGAAAAACATCTACTTACCAATCCCACTTGTGTCCTAAGAAAAAAATTAACTGCACCTCTTCAGGCGTCGCGCCTACCACTGCGCACCCCAAAATAACTAACCTGTTATTAAAAGGGGGGATAGAGAAGGAAAAAAGTATGAGAAGAAACCACACAGGAATGTGATGAAATGATAGGAGATGTGTAGGGGCCTTTTTTTCTTTGTTTACCGAAATTCCGGGAGTCGCTCGGGCATTCTGGCGTTAGAATATCCAAACATGTCTTCTCTAAATTTTCTGGAGATTCGGTCTGTAGTTCGTTCAGGGCACCATCTCGGCAAAATAAACATCAGCACATCTCATGGCTTGGACGTTCCAACTGGAAGGCGGGTCCTGAAAGATGCTCCATAGGATATTTGGAAAGGACTGCTTGTATCTGGGGTTGAGAACAAGTGTGAAGTGTCTGTCATTAAAGTACGTCCAACAACCCAGTTCCGATTTCTCGTCGGGTCCAAAATAGTTGCAGACTATAAGGCCGCGTATCCAGTTCACAGCGCTAACGTTTGTTGAGGATAATGAATCACGTCCGGGAATAAAAGCGTCTGGAACATGATCTGAGCAGCTACCTGTCGGGTAAGGAAAGACAAGATACCCTGCGCAAGCCTCCAGACGTCAGACGAGGATATCATGAGAATTGGAGAGCTTCTGTGTCGTCCACACCACAGTGAATACATACACTATGTTATCAAAAGTATCCGGACACCCCCAAAAGCATACGTTTTTCATATTAGGATCATTCTGCTGGCACCTACTGCCAGGTTCTCCATATCAGCGACCTCAGTAGTCATTAGACGTCGTGAGAGGGGAGAATGGGGCACTCAAGGAACTCACAGACTTCGAACGTGGTCAGGTGATTTGGTGTCACTTGTGTCATTCGTCTGTACGTGAGACTTCCACACTCCTAAACACCCCTAGGTCCACTGTTTCCGATGTGATAGTGAAGTGAAACGTGAAGGGTCTCGTACAGCACAAAAGCTTCAGGCCGACCTCGTCTGTTGACTGCCAGAGACCGCCGACAGTTGAAGATGGTCATAATGTGTAATAGGCAGACATCTATCCAGACCATCACACAGGAATTCCAGACTGCATCAGGATCCATTACAAATACTATGACAGTTAGGCGGAAGGTGAGAAAACTCAGACTTCATGGTCGAGCGTTGTGTGAAGTGAAGAATTATTGTACACAATGTGGCGATCCGATGGCAGGGTGTGTGTGTGGCGAATGCCCGGTGAACGTCTTCTGCCAACGTGTGTAGTGCCAACAGTAAAATTCGGAGGTGGTAGTGTTACGGTGTGATCGTGTTTTTCTTGGAGAGGCTCGCATCCCTTGTTGTTTTGCGTGGCACTATCAAGCACAGGCCTACATTGATGTTTTAAGCATCTTCTTGCTTCCCACTGTTGAAGAACAAATCGGGGAGAGCGATTGTATCTTTCAACACGATCGAGCACCTGTTCACATAGAACAGCATCTGGCCGAGTGGTTACATGTCAATAACATCCCAGTAATCTACTGGACTGCACAGAGTCCTGACCTAAATCCTATAGAACACATTTGGGATGTTTTGTACCCCCGACTTTAAGACAGGCCGCACTGACGGACATCGATTCCTCTCCTCAGTTCAGCAGTCCGTAAAGAATGGGCCGCCATTCTCCAAGAAAACTTACAGGACCTGATTGAACGTATACCTATAAGAGTGGAAGCTGTCATCAAGGCTAAGGGTGGGCCAACACCGTCTTGAATTCCAGCATTACCAATGGAGGGTGTCACGAGCTTGTAAGTCATTTCCAGCTAGGTGTCCGGATACTTTTGATCACGTAGTGTAGGTGTATGTCAGCGAGACGAATGCGGTTCAAACGAAATTGGTTGACCTGTTTGACGTTAACGGAGATGTACCAGGTGGACTGATGCTGGTGTCTGGAAAGCCTACATACACAGCTTTCCATATGCGATGCCAATATGATCCGGGGAAACTTGTATTCGATGGGATTGGTGGTGAGGAGGGGCAATGTATTTGTAATGTATCATTTCCAGTCTTTGTCCGAGTATTTGTGAGACTGGTAAGGACTGGAGGATGTAACTTAAATCCAGAAAGAGATGCCGAAAGTGATAAAGGGGGGGGGGGGGTAGAAGCTCTGATAACACGGCTGAGGCTGACATGGAGACTGGCACTTACTCATGTAAAACATTCTGGTGAGGCTCGTCAGGCAGTGGCAGCGAACTTTTAATTGGGAGTTAATAAAAAGTACTGTAAATCTATCTGCCACGTTAAGTTAGCCAACTCCACCACATTCCCATAGGAGGGCAATTGAGACATATTGAACTCTGAATAACATTCCGGTACAGACATAGGATCTCATTGCCATAAACGCACGACAGGCAGGGTAATCAGGACCATGAACACTTGTGTCACGTCAAGGATACAAGAGGCATGGTAGACATTCACGTATCGAACACGTTGTATAATGTCGAGGGATTTAAGCTGTGATCAACGAGGACAGCCCTGATGGTTTGGAGGAGACGCCTACTGTCTTTTGCCTCCGAATGACAAAGATCATTCGTAAAATCACTGCCCAGGAATCGGGGTTGGTTGGGTTGTTTGGGGAAGGAGACCAGACAGCGACGTCATCGGTCTCATCGGATTAGGGAAGGGTGGGGAAGGAAGTCGGCCGTGCCCTTTCAGAGGAACCATCCCGGCATTTGGCTCGAGTGATTTAGGGAAATCACGGAAAACCTAAATCAGGATGGCCGGACGCGGCATAGAACCGTCGTCCTCCCGAATGCGAGTCCAGTGTCTAACCACTGCGCCACCTCGCTCGGTCAGGAATCGGACGGTGGCGTCCATGCTTAGGGGAGTCCCTCTCCAATGAGCAGAACCTGCGATATGGAAACGTTAAGCGAGCTTCCCGATGTCTCATCATACACTCCTGGAAATTGAAATAAGAACACCGTGAATTCATTGTCCCAGGAAGGGGAAACTTTATTGACACATTCCTGGGGTCAGATACATCACATGATCACACTGACAGAACCACAGGCACATAGACACAGGCAACAGAGCATGCACAATGTCGGCACTAGTACAGTGTATATCCACCTTTCGCAGCAATGCAGGCTGCTATTCTCCCATGGAGACGATCGTAGAGATGCTGGATGTAGTCCTGTGGAACGGCTTGCCATGCCATTTCCACCTGGCGCCTCAGTTGGACCAGCGTTCGTGCTGGACGTGCAGACCGCGTGAGACGCCGCTTCATCCAGTCCCAAACATGCTCAATGGGGGACAGATCCGGAGATCTTGCTGGCCAGGGTAGTTGACTTACACCTTCTAGAGCACGTTGGGTGGCACGGGATACATGCGGACGTGCATTGTCCTGTTGGAACAGCAAGTTCCCTTGCCGGTCTAGGAATGGTAGAACGATGGGTTCGATGACGGTTTGGATGTACCGTGCACTATTCAGTGTCCCCTCGACGATCACCAGTGGTGTACGGCCAGTGTAGGAGATCGCTCCCCACACCATGATGCCGGGTGTTGGCCCTGTGTGCCTCGGTCGAAATGCAGTCCTGATTGTGGCGCTCACCTGCACGGCGCCAAACACTCATACGACCATCATTGGCACAAAGGCAGAAGCAACTCTCATCGCTGAAGACGACACGTCTCCATTCGTCCCTCCATTCACGCCTGTCGCGACACCACTGGAGGCGGGCTGCACGATGTTGGGGCGTGAGCGGAAGAGGGCCTAACGGTGTGCGGGACCGTAGCCCAGCCTCATGGAGACGGTTGCGAATGGTCCTCACCGATACCCCAGGAGCAACAGCGTCCCTAATTTGCTGGGAAGTGGCCGTGCGGTCCCCTACGGCACTGCGTAGGATCCTACGGTCTTGGCGTGCATCCGTGCGTCGCTGCGGTCCGGTCCCAGGTCGACGGGCACGTGCACCTTCCGCCGTCCACTGGCGACAACATCGATGTACTGTGGAGACCTCACGCCCCACGTGTTGAGCAATTCGGCGGTACGTCCACCCGGCCTCCCGCATGCCCACTATACGCCCTCGCTCAAAGTCTGTCAACTGCACATACGGTTCACGTCCACGCTGTCGCGGCATGCTACCAGTGTTAAAGACTGCGATGGAGCTCCGTATGCCACGGCAAACTGGCTGACACTGACGGCGGCGGTGCACAAATGCTGCGCAGCTAGCGCCATTCGACGGCCAACACCGCGGTTCCTGGTGTGTCCGCTGTGCCGTGCGTGTGATCATTGCTTGTACAGCCCTCTCGCAGTGTCCGGAGCAAGTATGGTGGGTCTGACACACCGGTGTCAATGTGTTCTTTTTTCCATTTCCAGGAGTGTATTTCGCTACCCATGCCAGGGCAGCATGGACATCATCTCCACTGCGTAGCCTGCACAGCAGAAGTAGTGTCCGTGCAGTGACAAGCCCACCACGCGTTGGCGAAGTCGCTGGAGGTTCTAACGCCAAAGCATACAGTATGTGGAATGTGGCAATCTTGTAGGACAGAATGCGCGGTCGCTAGAGGCGTGGTGAGGCGTCCATTATAGAGGATTCTTGAAGATGCGCCGCTGAAGAGGCGCATTACCACTGCTAACATAGAGCTGGAAAACCCATGAACTGGAGGTCCGTCTTGAAAAAGGTATAATCGAGGCCGTCGAATGCCTGACGTAAGTCAATTGATACCAATACCCCAGGCAGATGTCGCGACCTGATCAAGTCCCTGTAACATCAACAGGCTGTATGAATGTTATTGTCAGCATCTAGGGAAGTCTGATCAAGGGACGTGATGTATAGTGCTGCCTTATTCAGTCGTGATGCCAACAAATGGGTGAAATTTTTTATGTCGCTGTAGAGTATAGTGATGGGCCAGTAATCACAGATTGGCGAATGCCCTTGCAGATCAGGGACCAGGATAATAACTCCTTTATGGAAGATGACTGGGATAGTCGTTGTTGGGGACATCAGCTCACAACAGATGGACGTCCAAATAGGTACTAACAGATAGATGAGACACGTAGAATTCGAGTGGGAGGCCGTCAGATCCTGGGGACTTATTGGCAGCGCCCACCATGATATCATCTAGGACTTTATCCATGGTCATGTCTTCTTGAAGTTCTAGAACCACGTCCACAGATACGGTGTTTATGGTAAGTACCCCTGCATAATTAAAGTTGCGTTATGGGGGATGGCAGCGTGAAATGGGAAATTGAAAGAATGACCAATGGCACATTGTGTAACATTTCGTCGTCCTCAGCATCGGAGAGATTGTGTATGAGAGCTCGACGACGACGCTGGCGTTCTGTCAGAAGGTGGTACATCGACAGCGTTCTGTGGGCATACGGTCAGTGATGCGGGACCTAACAATGGTCCCTTCCGTCTTATGAGTGATTTGATCTGCACTTTAGCTTGATACACTATCATCATTCCATCAAAATGCAGTCACACAGGAACAGGTAATAAAAGTCCTTGGTGCTCATATGCCAAGTCTGGATGTCTTTGCCATAACCCATCCATGCTGTGCATAGTGCCAGTTTCGCGCAGGGCAGCCACCAGGACAGAGTGGTTGTGTAGGTGGAGCGACATCAATGACATGCCTCCTCAACCATCTGTCGGCAGTGTGGTGGCAACGTTTAATTTCCACATTCCACAACTGCGCCACACACGTTGGTGGGTGAGGGTGAAATTGCAGAGGAAGCCTGAGACTAAACTATGATATGTCGAGTATCACCAGCGAGAGAGCATATGAAGTAGATATGGTCGAGGCCAACAGACAATTGCGTCATATAGTATGTGAAACCCGAACTCGTGCCATGAACCTTCGTTCATGTGTTGATAAGTTGGTTGATGATGACAGAGAGGGCTGCACGTGGAGGAATGCCATAGGAGTTGATCAGTGGGTCCTTCTGTGAATTTGACATCCTCACCAAGGACCATATCATCCATGGGACTCTCAAAAAGTGGCGTTATCTTGTCAGTAAAGAAGGTGCGTCGTTTACGATGTCGACTGGAGCCACTAGGTCATATACGTTGAGGAGACAGACGCCGAACAGCGTGAGTGCCATACCCCAAGCGTTAGGAAGGTATAGGCCTACCACATCTTCAGTGAGGAGTCCTATACGAAGGAGCATCGTCACTCTGCTATCAATTTCAGAGGCGTGAGAGATGTGGTCCGTGTAGCCAGTGGCAGCGTAGAAATTAGTGACGAACACTTCTTGCAATGTCGAGTCAGCAGTGTAAATGCCAATTTATGTGAAGCCCTAATGGTGGTCAAGTTTATCGTCACAATGCGGTAGTTTCGTGGATGTGCTCCCCCTGTTTGCAGGCAGGGTCCTGCAGACATGTCCAGATGGTATGAAATATCCGGAGCAGCCACTGTGGCCGCAATCACTGGGTGGAAGGTGTGTTGGGCGCCACTGTGGGGCACTTCCCGACAGTTGGGCCAGCATCCTGATCTGTTAAGTAGTCTACATCGTCAACCCAGGACATCGAAACAGGTGGCGGGTGGCTAGGGATGACATCCAGGGGAAACATCGGCCAAGGGATCTGTGAAGTGGGCTGCAGGAGGTGGTAAGGATTCTCCATAGATGGGACATCAGGAGTCTCCACTTCTATCATCAGGGCTCTCGAAGGGAGATCACTGTCTGGTATCCAGTCCATCACTTGTGATTCCATATGAAGGAGTGAGTCGCCAGGGGGAGTTCGCTTCTTCCTTTTCCTGGGCGACCGCTGCTTTTGGAGTAGTTTTTTTCGCGTCGGAATGCGTCTATTCGTTGTCGAATGTCATGCCAATCTGGAGGAAAGCAGAGATAGGTACCACACTCCGTTTGGGCCGCCTATCGAGCTCTGGTAAGGTGTTTGTCTCGTCGCCGTCGTAGGAGATGGTGCCAGTGAGTTCCTGGTAGGTGTCTGGTAGAAAAGCGACCATTGCTTTTGGAGCTAAGTCACCGGTCTGGATCTGAATCAAATGGCGAAGGGAACAATCGGACCTAACAAGGCCCTCTTGTCCACATTCTGCACGTATCCATGGCTGACCATTATGCATGACGATGGCTCACACGCCTCCTATCAGCACATAGGATGGTACAGCTCAACCATGATGCGTCGGACACGATTTGACATGTGGCATGTCGTGAACATCTGCAATTTTTCCGCGATATGGCCCACAACATTGCTGCAAGGTCACTTCTTGGGGCAATTCAAAAGAGAGCTCAAACACCCAAACTGTTCCGAGACCGAGGCTACAGTGGTCTACCGTCACCTCCTCAAAGTGCCGATTAGAATGCTTGAACTTCAGTCCGTGTGCGTGTTGTCGAGCTTCGTCGACGCATGCTGCCTCTGTGGTCAGTTTAATGCAGACGACGCTGCTAGTGACAGAAAAATGAATACCTATCACTTCTTGTGGGTCCAGGTGGAGATCGTCGCGAATGAATTGCTCGATTTCATAAGCGTGTGGTCGTGGATGTTCGGCTTGGAACGTAATTATAAGTGTTGTTCACCGGTAAGAGTGCGGCATGGTGTACAATATTAACGGACTCTATGCAACACAAATACCGCGACGTGGAAGTAAACAACTTCGTTAACGGATCGCTGCCTGGCGCGTGGAGCTTGTCCGCACGCAATCACGGCCGAAATCCGACTACGACGGCTTCTACAGAGCAGCTGAGTCTCAGTATCGTTACACACTGTGTAAAGACCGTGTCTACAAACATTATTATTCGATAATTAACTATTATAAATTCTATCACAACGACGCACTCTTAACAGATCATCTTTGTGCCGTAGCATTGAAAAAATTCGCTGTACCAGTGATTCCAGAAAATCCATCCAGTATGCTGAAACCATACCTCACAGAGTATAATTCTGTTCGAGGAGGAAACTTTTTGTGTTGTGGAGACATTGCTGGTATGAGACCCAATACATCACTGATTATACTTTGTGCTGTTGTGCTACGTTCATTACCACTGTTATGAAAAACTATAGTAGTTGCATCAGTTCCATACGCCGTTAATGTAATTATAAATTTGTTCACGGGCGAGATAAGGTTATTCTGATAAATGGAAAATTTCTACCTCTCGTTGATTTGACATTGTAACCACCACACACTTTCTTTTGAACGAGGAAATCTCTCTTCAAATGTCCTGTCCCCATAACCTTCGAAAGGCTTTCCCTTTCCAACAAGTATACTGATATGCTTGTGGCGACGATTTAATGGTCAAGATATAACATTTTTCATCTTTTATGCCATCTAAAACATCAAAACGCGCCGCCTTCTTAATATGGTATGTGTTTATTTTGTTGTAATCGGATTCAGTACAAGATAAGCGAGCCTCTGACCTTGGTCAACGTTAACCATGATCAACTCCCTTCTTAAATTTAACCAAAGTTGGGGAAGAATTATGCATTGACCAGGGTTAAATTCCGACTTAACAGTGGTTAACTTTTAATCGACATTGGTACAAACAACCCTACGCACTAGCGGGTGGGCGTACAGAAGGAAAATCTCAATTACTTCCCCTTGATGGTGGAGTGGTCTGGATGCACATATTTACAGGATGTAATGTAGGAACAGCAATATTTCAGAAATAGATACCATTAGTGTCTTTTCTTTTAGAAGAAAACAACAATTTAGCATGTAGAGTTCCATTATGAGCAACATACTGTTACATGGCACCTTTTTCGAAACACTGTAATGTAAACCGTTCAATAACACTGGGCAACAAAATAATAATTTTTGAATGTTACGAGCACTTCATGAGCCAATTCCTACTAATTTTGGGTTGAGGAAAACAAATATGACAATGAAAAATTTTTATTAGCTCTAGTTTCTATGATATACACAAGGTGGCAGTATTACATATTAACGGATTGAGAGAAAGGATACATTTTAATTACATACATGCTAACAACAATGAAAGTGCATTTGATTTTTTTAAACTGGTAATTACATGCTGAGAGTTCTAAATTGCTGGAAAAGTACTTTGCAGATGGTCATGTCTGAAGAGAATCATGTGGTAGCGTATTGACTTCGTCGTCTTTTAGCTTGCCTCTTGTAATGGAGTTCCGCAGAACCCTTACACAAAGACCAACAGTAATTCGCAAGCATTACTTCATTCCAACAGCCCTGATATCTTCGTTCCATAACAGAAATATCGTGATGGAATCTTTCACCATGTTCATCACTAACAGCTCCACAACTAGGAGGGAAAAAGTCTAGGTGGGAGTGGAGAAAATGGATCTTAAGGGACATGTTGCATCCAAGGTTACGGTATTTTTGCAGGAGCACTGTCACCAAATGCTTGTAGTTGTCATCTCTTTTGTTGCCTAAAAATCCATGAACAACACCCTTGAAGGCTTCCCAAGCTTCATTTTGTTTCCCCTCCAAAACTTGGTCAAATTCAGGATCCTTTACAAGTTCTCTTATGTGTGGACCGACAAAAATGCCTTCCTTAACTTTTGCATCACTTAATTTAGAAAATTTCTCTCTTATGTACTTAAAGGTTCATAGCTTCAACAAAGTTTTTCATCAAACCCAGCTTGATATGCAGGGGTGGAAGAAGAACGTCTTTTGGGTCCACAAGAGGCTTGGCAACGACATTTTCTCGCTAGGGTGAAGATTTCTTGAAGGCTAGTCTTCTTTAATATAATGCAATGCAATTTCTTATCTCTACTGTCCCACATACATAAGAAGCAGCAATGCTTTGTGCAACCTAGTTGCATTCCTAAGAGTGTGGCAATGACTTTTAGATCACCACAGATTTTCCATTTGTGTTCATGATATTTAATTGAGTCCAAGAGAGCTGTCATATTTGCATATGTCTCCTTCATGTGAACAGCATGACCAACAGGAATAGATGAAAGAAGGTTTGCGGTGTGAAGTAACACAGCTTTCTAACTAAGCTTAGAGGAGTCTACGAATAGCCTCCATTCAGTTGGATCATGGTTCAAATTCAAAGATTTCATCGACCCATAAATGTCGCAGCAAACAACAAGATTTTTTTTTCTTCTCAAAAAAGGGAAGCAGTTCCATGTGACGTTTCCTCTACTGTGAGATTCTCACATCACTTTGGAGAAGATTCCATTGCTGTAGTCAAGGATTTCTGCGTTCTCCTTTGACAGGCCAAGGTCTCTAATGAGATCACTCAATTCCGCTTGATTCAGTCTGTGCAGTTTATCATCTTTTCCCTCAAAATCAGGGTCATGGGATGTGGAAGGCTTGTTTGGTTCTTCTTGTTCCACACTGTCTTCATTTTCTACTTCAAACACACAATTTTCGGGTGGAGCAGGAACTGGTAAACTATCCGAATGTGGAATGGGTCGAATAGCAGATGGAAGATTCGGGTACTGAAATGTTCTTTTCTTCGTAGACAATCCTGAATTTATAGGTGGAGTCAGGCAGAAATAGCAGTTATCTGTATGGTTTGTAGGCTACCGCCTAATCATAGGCACAGCGAAAGCCATAGATCGTTTCTTCTTTTTCCGCCATTGTCGCAGTGTAACTGAACATGCGTTGCTACATATATGTGGAGCCCAAGACTTATCCTGGTCCCCTACTTTCATGCCGAAATAATACTGATAGGCAGTCTTTACAAGAGGCGTCAGATTGCGTTTCTGTGAGGAAGATGTTATTTCACCACAAATATAACAAAAGTTATTCACCATATTTACACATTTTTCGTGGCATTTTTACAAATTTTACACTAAAAAAGCACTCGCGAACCAGAAATTTTGCATTAATTTGAGTAGAAACTACATGTAATTCACAGTCACAGCAACAGTATCTATGTTTACGAATTACAAACAGCTGAAGAGCATTTGTGTTTCGTTATTTGACAGGTGTGCCAACTCCCCAAAAAAATTTCTCCAAATTAAAAATTTTCACTCTAAAAAATGAAATGTTACTTTATCTTCAAAACAAGAGCTAATCTGTCATTTTTATGGTGATTTTTGAATTTAGCAGATGTAAATAAATGTAAATTTACTATTTTAAGCCCAAAACATTTTCATTGTTGCCCAGTATAATCCAGTATGCATATCTGACTAGCAAATCAAATCAAATCACTAATTCTGCATGTAATCTACATGCAATAATAACAATTTCCAATGATTGTAGTTGTAATTAAATCTCTCTTTCCCTTTTGATAGGGTGAAGGAGCTTTTTGCTGGTTGGCAAACTGGAATACTCACTTGGTGGAACTGCACAGGTTGTAAAGATGTTTCTGTTGAAAGCCAGACATTGTGCAGATAACCACAGCAAAGAGACCTCCACCGACAGAGCCCAGCATGAGTGCCAGTGAGGGCGGGGAGCATGTCATAAAGCTTCAATGCGCACGAAGCAAAAACATAAATAAATAAATAAAACCTTGTAGTAAAAATGAAGATCTACGTTCCAAGTGAGGGAGTAGCTGTTAGGCCCAGAGGAGGCTAGCTGCAATGTTTGTTCAAAATTCGATAAGGAGATCCTTGATTGGCTCGCAGTAATTATTTTGGTAGTAGGGGAGAATTCCGACGCTTGTGTACATCGATACCTTCTCATTTGGTGAAACTAAAAATGTATCACTTAGTGGAGGGATTTTCTACCCTCTTTTTTGCACCAAGGGGGAAACATATTTCTTCGGTTAACCACAGCAAAATCCATAAGAGCAGGAAATTCATTAGCATGTTTATTAAATTATAATTGGTCATAGCTCGCAAGGTACGTTGCAATTGGCCAGCGAGATTCAGACGTTGATAGAACCAGCTGATTTCTGGAGGACAGTAAGAAAACCCTTCTCCTCAGAGCATTACAGCAGACATTCCTCCAAAAGTCATCGCAGAGAGCTGCAGAGTGAGATGTTTACAACTTAGAGCAGAGCTCAGATGTCGGTTCTAAACTTACATTCTCAGCCACTTCGGCAGCCATCTTCTTCTCTCATACATCGTTAGAGAGGTAAGCATGGTCCGTTTTTGCATCCACCGAAATGAGGCGACTGCGAAGTCATTTTTCATGCATCAGGGATTCATTTTTCTGATCTAACTTTAACAGCCAGCTAACTGCACCCACCACCTGCTTAGGCGAGAGTGCTGCTATTCTGTCATACTTTTCAGAGACCTCTCTTTAATTTATTACCTTCTTCCGCTATCACTGGTCATATTCATGACACAGTTTTATATCTTTTCTGTCTCTGTGCCCGCCTACCTTTGATAGGATTTACTAGTTAATTCCTTGTCCACTTAATAATTGAGTGCATTCTAGATTCAATGGATAAAACAGTTTTGATGTCTTTTGTCAATAAATCAGATTCTTATAGTGACCCTTAGTTTCCTTTCATACTTCTATGGATCCCATTATCAAGATCCCATTATCACTACATCTGTGTGAGGTGGAGTACCCATACCTTCGTGCTTAATTTGCCCACCATGGTAATTTCCTTAGATAATCCGTTATCCATTGTGCAACCTTTGGTACTTTTATCTCGCATGATCTTATGGGTAGTTTTCTATCACTGTAGGTCACTAGCAATAGAATCTGCAGCATGTAAGGGGTATGCTAAATTCCTAAACCGACACCTCACAAGGCCATCAGAATTTATGTAGCCAAAAGATATTGCTACGTTTTCATAAGTCAACACCAGCTGGTCGTGTACTGGATACTTGTTCTAATTAACTGTGTACAATTGATAGGATAAAATATACATCTTCCGTGAGAATATCGCAAATCTCTTGCAACGAATATGGGACGAAGACAAAGACATCAGTATTAACACCCTGAAATTCACAATTCAAACGCCATCTTCACAAATGTTGCAGTTGTACCATTCTTCTTTTTATTTCGCCTTTTTTCCGTTTCGTGAATGGGGTCGGTACTGTTAAACGGGTTGCGGAAATATACCTCTCCTGACGTCACTACTCGCCGTGCGAAGGAATCTGCGTACTCCATCTATTTGCGTCTAGAGAAAGTCAACGTTCAGGTGTGGGATAGCGTTTCTAAAAGTTTGCGTCGCGTGTATCTGAGAAGGGACGTACCAGCCAGGTAGTCACCTAGTTGGATGTGAGAAACCACCTAAAAACTACGTCTGGGCTGGCCAGTACACCGGTCGTCATCGTTAATTTGGTGAAGGATCGCCACCTCATGTCCACCCCATGTCACTCGGCTGTATGGGTGGGTGTACCATCCGAACATTAGTCGGACAATTATCTAAACTGAACGAGGAGGGGGCGAGGAGAAGAAAACTCTGCCGCCTTTCCTGCCTAGTCACGAGTTAATTTGAAGTAACCACAGGTGACTAGTCCAAACTTGTGGCATCAGAATTTGAAACCAGCTCTTTCGTAAATCGGGTGTAGTTTTTCTTTCAGCAGTTCTGCTTTTCTCGATCAACTGAAATCATCTTAGAGCAGTGGTAAAATGAAATTTTCTGAGAGGTAAAAACAAAAGGGGTCAAATATGTCCTGCTCACAAAACTAGTAAATTGCTTTCTAAAGGTCATTACTACTATCACAATGTCGTCAGATGTCAACCTGATTGCGTAAGTCATCAATAATTTCAAAATACAAGGATTAATGCATGACACGATGTGGTGGAGGTAGAATTTGTAAAAAGAATGTGTGAATGACATCTTGCTTACTTAAGGGGGGACGTTGATGAAAAACACACACTATTTCAAAAATGCACCAAATCCACAATTTTGGAGATATGGAAATGAAATTTTGTACCACGCTTTACATGAAAGTAGCACATTTACATATAAAATCCTTTGATTGTATACATGCAACCTTTTTTAATGAAATTTGAAGTTTATTTTCAAAACGTAATGTATGTTCCTTTTTCTCAGAAAGTATTCAAGAGATTTCTACAAAAATTTCTCTGTTTCATCTCTTTAAATGTTGTAAGCTTCTCTCATGAGGTTTGGAATAGGTCAAATAGGAGAATTTTCATAATTTTTTAATTATATTTCCACATGTTCAATTTTACATTCCTGCAAAATTCCGAGCATTTTGTCCCATATCTCAGCTTGCAATCAGAATTTCAAAATTTGCTCTTGAGACAACGTTTATTAGGTTTACAGAAATGTGTGTACAAAATTTCATAATCTGAGGCAAAGGTACATAAACTTTAAAAAACAAACTTTTCAGGAAACGCAGTTTAAAGTTCAACCTAACATTTTTCCTTTTGTCATTTCTTCAGAAGGCACCACATTTGTACTCTGGGTCGTCTTTCCCTTTAAGGCTTCTCTTCTGGTTTCTTGTTGTCTGTCTTCTTTCCTTTACCAGGTCTTCAACTGACTTTTCAGCTGTAAAGACGCTCTGTAAATCTATTTTACTCAGGAGGCCTTGAGTAAAATTTCCTATCTGAAACACCATTCTTTCTAATACCTTCATACTCCCGAAGTTCCCATCATTAAATATAATAACTGCATCGTAAGTTGCTATTCTGACAACTGTAGAAGATACAAATGTGTTTTTAGGGCATCGTTTCCATATGAGGGAACTTAGAGACTCATTTGGATTTTGGGTTTTGCCATGAACACACTTCTTGAGAAGTGCAGGATCGGCCAGAAACCTATAAGTGGGCTTGACAAGATAATGGATACAATTTGGAAGTCTCTCCTTTTGAATGTAGGAGTTGTTATCCCTCTGAGCTTGCCGTGGCAGTGAGGCCGCGTGACACTTTTACTTAATTTTCAAGAATTTTGGATGCGATTTCAACATTGAAACTTTGGGAACTTATTGAACATGAGTTGTACTAACAAATAAAAACTACACACACACACTCTTTACCATGCTTCTATGACAGTAAAAATGTAACACTTACGTCACATAAGCATAAATACACTGCCTGACAAAGAAAAGTGAAGGACTCAGCAATAAGTGCGCATGTACACAGGGAGAAGGGGGCAGGCCGAGGCACCCCTCACCCCCCACCCCCTCCCCTCAATCTGTCAGGAAAAGGAAAAAATATAGTCAGGTGTTTTTCTTTAAAGGAAATGAGTGCATTACGCAGGTTTTAGGCCACTTACAAGCCGCTATGCGTTCCAAAATCTTGAAAATGTTCCATACCCCCATGGTCAGCCCGCCACACCCCTACAAAGTAATGTATGGGTACCCTTACCCAAAAGACATGTACGAGTGTCAGATGTGTGTTTGTGTGGTGGTGGTGGTGGTGGCGGGGGGAGGGGGTTAGGTGTGCTCAAGGACGAGGTTATCTTTGGCGTAAGAATGTCATTGTAGCTTCATACCTGTGCACGCCATCACCAGGTATGTAAGCGATCAGGGTTGCGGGTCTCTGTGACAGAAAGAACTAGTACCAGAGTGCATTAGTACTGTTTATAATTAGAGTTGTTATCGTATGCTAAGGTGGGGAAGTCATGGAATAGCTATATTCACACATACAGATGGCTGTAGTATCGCATAGACAACGTATAAAAGGGCAGTGCATTAGCGGAGCAGTAATTTGGACTGAGGTGATTCATGTGCAAGTGTTTCCTACGTGATTATGGCCACACAGTGGGAATTAACAAACTTTGAACACAGAATGGTAATTGGTGCTAGATCTATGGTACATTCCATTCCGGAAAACGTTAGGGAATTCAGTATTCCGAGATACATAGTATGAAGAGTGTGCCAAATTTTAGGGATTATCTCTCATCACGGACAACATAATGGTCGACTGTCTTCACTTAAGGGCCAAACCAGAACCGTTTGTGTAGATTTTGAAACGTCCCCTTTGAAATATTATACAAGACTGTGCTTAAACTGACACACAATATTTTTAGCGCAACGCAATCTGATTTTCAATAATCCCTACAAAAGAAATGGCCCTGACTAACATTAACTAATGCGTTTCACAAATCGCTTACCTCACAAAAATCTTGGTTACTCGAACTACTGCAATACAGCGAGCGCCACTACTGCCAGCTAAATAAAAGATTCAAACTACGGAAGGCACTAACTACTGATAGGCATAGTTAGCAAATTAAAGATTTTGATAGGGAAGAAACAATGTATTTACCTTAATAGTGTTCAAAGGTCATAATATATATAGCAGTTCAGGACATCCAGTCTTACAAATTTCAAAACTCCGCCATCTCTCTCCCCACATCCACCACTGCTGGCGGCTCACCTCCAACTGCCGAACGCTACGCGCTGTTCACATTCAGCTGCCCAACACTACAATGGCAGACAACAATGCAAACTAGCCACAGACTGCACACAGCACAGCCAGTGATTTTCATACAGAGCGCTACGTAACGTTGCCAATAAGAAAACGTAAACAGCCTACTTACAATTTGTCAGTGCTAGTAGACAAGCAACACTGCGTCAAAAAACCGTAGAAATCTATGTGGGACGTACTACAAACATATCCGTTAGGACAATACGGCGAAATCTGGCGTTAATGGGCTATGGCCGGAGACGATTCAAGCGAGTATCTTTGCTAATAGTACGACATCGCTTGCTGTTCCTCTCCTGGGCTTGTCACCATGTCGGTTTCACAACTGGAAAACCATGGCCTGGTCACATGAGTAGCGATTTCAGTTGGTCCACATGTCCAAATGTGTGTGAAATCTTATGGGACTTTACTGATAAGGTCATCAGTCCCTAAGCTTACGCACTACTTAACCTAAATTATCCTCAGAACAAACACACACACACATACCCGAGGGAGGATTCGAACCTCGGCCGGAACTAGCCTTTCAGTTGGTAAGACCTGGTCGTAGGGTTCGAATGCGGCGCAGACACCACGAAGCCATGGTCCCAAGTTGTCAACAAGGCACTGTGCAAGCTGGTAGTGGCTGCATAATGTGTTTACATGGAATGGATTGGATCTTCGGGTCCAATAGAACTGATCATTGCCTGTAAATGTCTTCGTCTACTTTGGGACTACTTGTAGCCATTCGTAGACTTCATGTTCCCAAACAACGATGTCTTGTACCTGGCCACAATTATTCGTGATTGGATTGGAGAACAGTCTGGACAATTCGAGAGAATAATTTGGCCACCCAAATAGCTAAACATGAATCCCACCGAACACTTATGGGACATAACTGAGAGGTCGACTCGTGCTCAACATCCTGCAATGACAACATTTTCGTAATACTGGACGGCTATGTTGACAGCATGGCTCAATATTTCTGCAGGGCCTTCCAACGACTTGCTTGATCTGTATGTGTGAATTCCTAATGGACCAAACTGCTGAGGTCATCGGTCCCTAGACTTACACACTACTTAAACTAACTTATGCTAAGAAAAACACACACACACATGCCAGAGGGAGGACTCGAACATCCGGCGTGAGGGGCCGCGCTTGCTGGATCTACGCCGCGTCTATTTGCTGCACTAAGCCGGGCAAAATAAGTCCGACACGATATTATGAGGTATCCCCTGACATTTGGCACCTCAGTGTACTAAGTGTGTGGACAGCGTCAGACGTTCAGTGATCACTGTGATGGACACAGGGGTGCCACGTACTCGAGTGAGACAGCGTTCTCAGCACCAGACACAGTTTGAAAGAGGCCTCACTGTGTGTCTCCATTTGGCCGACTTGTCGAATCATACAGTTGCCGGATTTGTGCGGCATTATGTCTGACCACCGCTAAGAGGATCGCCGTACTGAACCTCAAACCTGTTGTAACCCACCACATCTAGGACTGCCACCAGGGAACATACACCTTGCAGTATTCTGTCTCAGACTAGCATCAGCCAGACGAGATTTGCTGTCTCAAGCAGAGGGTTCTTTGATTTTATCCATACTGGATGAGAGGTCCTGGTTGTGAATGTCAATGTTAAAAGGGGCTAAAATTTAATGTACAGCCGGCTTTCAATAAAAAAAGTAATAAACTATTTGGTTGTAGCAACAAAAATCGCAGCAGATGTTGCTAAACTAAATACAAATGAAAAAGGGCATGCGGGGCATAGCAAAAGCAATTAAAGGTGAACAAAATAAAATTTCGAATAAAGCTTACAGTCATAGTAAAGATTACAAAATTGTTACTTCTATTAACGAAAAGCTTGATTCAAATAACGCAATCGTTACCAAAGCGGACAAATCAAATTCTATTGTTATTGTTAGTGAAGAGCAGTACATTAATAAAACATTGCAGTTCTTTTCGGAAAACGATATTACAGAAATCGGCATGGATTTAACAAAAAAGGTACAAGTCGAGTTAAAAAAGCTATTGAAGAGGACTTTCTTCCTCTCCACAGAAAAATAAAAAATACGCTGCTCCGTCATGAATGCGAAAGCTCCACGACTTAGATCCCAGTTTAAGGTACATAAGGAAAATTGTCCTGCTAGAGTAATTGTGAATTCTAGAAACCGTCCTTCATGCAAAATTACTAAAATGCTAGATAAAATTTTAAAAGAATCTTTCGTGTTCGAGGCTAAGTTTTCAATTATTAATAATTCAGCTTTGATAAATGAAATTAAGGATAAGCCTATCGCTGACAGCGCCCGCCTAGTATGTCTAGACATGAAAAACCTTTATGCGAATGTACTGGTAAATGGGGCCGTTAAGGTCATGAAAGAAAATTTGCTTAAGTACAAAACACTGTCTCAGCAAGAAATAGTCGAATTCATCGAACTGTTAGAATTCGTTCTGAAATATAATTATTTTTCTTTTAACAATAAATTTTATATGCAAAAAGATGGACTGGCTATGGGTTCCTGTATATCTGGACCATAGTAGACATCTTTATAAATCATTTGGAAAAAAGACTCCTCGTTAACCCGCAACATCCCTTGGATAAAGTTGTATATCACAAACGCTATGTAGATGATACGCTGCTTCTTATTGATGGACAAGAAAAAGAAGTTGCAGAAATAGTAAATAAATTTAACGAGTTACACGGTGAACTGCAATTTCTCGACCTAAGTATTAGGAAACAAAATGGTAGGCATGTTTTTTAAATATTTAGGAAACCAACCACAACTGATGTGTTGATACAAAATAATTCCTGCCATCCTAATAGCCTGAAACTTTCTGCTTTTAGATCTTTGATAGATAGAGCCTTTAGAGTCCCTATGAATGAAGAAGACAGAATGACCGAGCTGAACATCGTGAAGCAATTAGCCAGAGCTAACGGATATCACCAAAACGTTGTCAATAAATTAATACGACAGAAACAGCGCGCGAATGCAAGGAAGAATACCGCAAATAATATTACGAGAGTCACAATACCATATTTCGGTGATATTTCGCAAAAAGTGGCTAACATTTTCAAACCTTTTAAAGCTGATACCCCTTTAAAAGACCAATAATACGCTGCGGTTTAAACTAAGAAATAATTTGTAGCAGGAAAGCGATAAATATGAGTGAGTTAGGTTTAAGTAGTTCTAAGTTCTAGGGGACTGATGACCTCAGACGTTAAGTCCCATAGTGTTCAGAGCCATTTGAACCATTTGAACAGCTATAGTACGTTACAAAGAACATAGTGATGCTTTCCGGATCAATAATTTCGAAAAGTCAGCTGCAGCCACGCATATTTGGGAAACGGGACACCCCATGTTGGGAATAGATCAGGATCTCGTTATTTTACATAGACAGGACAAAGGCAAAAAGCTGGATCTACTAGAACCGCTGGAAATTACGATACATAGCGTGGATAATCAGAACACACTGAATGAACAGTTAACTGGTGATACAAATAACTTTTTCAAACATTTCACTGGTTTCTTTTAGTAACTACATTTTTAGCAATTGGCAGGATACCATCATTTCATGAGGTCCTTGGAACATGTATACGTTATCTGTTTGTATAGACATCTCTGTGACTTCCTTGTTTACTTGCGCGTGAGCTCACTCGCGTTTCAGTGTCGTGTTTGGCTACATGGTGTATGGGATCAACGAAGACGCACGGGCGGTTTACGACGAAGTGGAGAGAGCCATGTGGTTAGATGTTGAACACCATAGGCGACACCATTTTAGAGTATTTTATATTTTGACGACTATGTGGAGATGTACCTTGGAAGACACGGCTGCAACAAGGGAAGTAGCCACGATGTTTTAATTTTATTATCAATTTTATTGTGCCTGGTGCATGTTCCATTTTAGCGAGTTTTAACAGGTTATTTTACCTTTTATTATTCTGATGATGGAAGCTTGACTTCCGAAACGCGTCAATATTAGTGTTTTACACTATAAACAAGTGGTTGAGCTGATATATTTTTTAACAGAGGGTTCTGTTGACAACGCAGCTACGGCTGGTGCACGGGTGGTGCTGTGACCGGGAAGCAGGATCTCCTGGCGAATGACGTCGCATTTTGTGCAACGATGAGTCGTTGTTCTGCACTATCCTGGATATAACCTTGGCTAATATAGCGGCGACCGTGGAAGAGATTCCACTCTTCCAACGATCTGCAGAGACACAGCGGCGTGACACCAGATGATGGCGAGGGGAGTGAGGGTCCTAGCTAACAACTGATTGTATTCAAGGGTAGTGGCCTCAGAAAGGTTGGCAACCACTGTTCTAGAGTATACAAGCCGCACCTTGTTCCAGTCGCCAGTTGCTTCAGACATTGATCTTCCCAGACGTATTTGTGAATGTCGTAATTTACACTTCATATGACGTCACGTTTCAAACTCATCTAGATGTTTAAGTTTGAAGCAATACACTTGTCAAAAGATGATTCAGATATAAAAGTCCGCCAAAGCTGAAGATGTGACGCACGGCTATTCAACAAATTCACGAGCGATTGGCGCCAGTGGCGGTGGAGGAATGGGGCTGGGCGGCGCGGCGCGGCGCGGCGCGGCAGGATCTGATGACGAATGGGAGCTCTTATCGGCGGCCGGCGCACAATACTTACCGATCGGTGATTTAGGGAGCCATTAGGAGACCTTGTAGACGGCACAGCCGTCACGCCGGGCCGCCAATTTAACGCCGTTACTCACGCCGAGCAGAGCCGGGCTGCACCGGCAAGTCGGGGAATTAGCATTCCCAAAATATTTGCAGGGCGCCAGCAGAACGGCCAGTTATTCCCGATCGTATTTATAGGCGTTAAACTGATGAAGTTTTCATGAGACAACAAATTGTAGACGACTCAAATTATTCCTAAAAACTCCAAAATCATCACCATAATGCTGTCCAAATGACTTGTTAATCGACTAATTAGAATCTTTCTCGTTAGACGGGATGCTCTGGTTTTCACAAACTATATATACTGGAGAAAAACGACTCGATAATAAGGTCATAACAGGATAGGAGACTTATAATAGAGCAAATTTTCCAAACAGACATCGGCTGGAAAAGTAGCCCTTTGGAGTTACGGCTAGAAAACGACATCCAATGAGCCTCAAGGAGCTCAGAGTTTTGCCCGCTAAACGAACCTGTTTAAGTGTCTAGCAGTGCAGCTTTTCGACTGAGAACTTATTGTTGTCACAATTAAACAGCACTTTGTCACTTTTAGAGTACTTCTGTTAATAGTTAAGCTTTATTCAACAAACAACGACTAGCGTAACCAGCCATACATAAGAATTTGGATTTTCCTATCTTTCCTCACCTGAAGCTGTTAGCATCAGCTGCTTGAAATAATATCTGCGCTCTTTAAAATAACAGATATTAGCTGGTGTAAGTTAGTTCAAATGTACACAACTTCGCCCACTAAGTGCACAATAAATGTGCATTTCTGACGTATTATTAACTGGAAAATTTGTACTATTCGACGTCCCTTTTTCGGTTGTTTTTCTCCACCTTGTACTTACGGCGTGTATATAAATGTGTGTATGCGTGTGTGTGTGTGTGTGTGTGTGTGTGTGTGTGTGTGTGTACAAGTTTGTGTTTTTTCTAGAATTGCTTTGCAAAACCTGGAGCAATTTGAACCAAATGTGGTACATATTTCACTTACAATGTGTAAAATTATAATGTTGGGGTGAGGTACTCTTAGCATCCTTAAGAGTGTGGTAGAGGTGTGATGGGGATGATACATAATCGAAAACTGTAGTTTTCCACCTTTCAGGGCTAACTGGTGACAATCTGGGCGACATTTTAACCCTAGAGGTGAGAGTGGCAGTAACAAGGAGTAACATAGAAAGAATAACTGCGGAACACTGGGAGTAATTTCAATCAAGTCTGTTACATATATGTTTCCTATGTGCAAAAAATACTATTGGACAGACCTTTTTGTACCACCGCTAGTTGTGTGGGTGAAGAGGTAAATAGGATGAGGAGGGAGTGACATATAAGCGTAAACACAGACTGCATGGAGAAACTTCAATCAAAGTTGGTACAAATATGAATCAATAACAGAAATAAACTCGGGAAAACGGTGATACGGCACGCCTACAAGTGTGGCTGGCATGTTAACGCAGGTTTTGGTATTACTATGCTGACCGGTGACAGTTCTCATGATATTTCACCCGTACCGAGCTTGGAGTTTGGAACAGAGAGTTTTATGGAGTATTCGGAGTTCCATGAATCTGGTGGGGCTCGAGGGTGACCACACGAATGGAGGAAGGATCGACAGTTCGAAGATCAGGAGGAAGCACCGCTTCCTTCGACTGCTTGTGAGTTGATAGTGGTCGTGGCTGGAATCGACTGGTAGACCTCTAGCAAGACACTCCTCAATGAATCAGTTCTTCATTCATGATAGGTACAGAGGTGACTTCGCCACTGGATTGGACGCCGTTACTCCGGGGCAACGTAGTGGGACACAGCGTGGACACCAGGGATGAGCGTCGCTCGCTGATGGCAGCAGGGCTGTACAAGCCGACGGAGTTGCGCGCCGTGGCAGTGAGTGGCAGCCATGCTCAGGTTGCTTGTCTGCCTTGGGGTCGCAGAATACACCACCATGAGGGACGGCACTCATATCATAGCCACCAGCATGATCGACGTCGGAGATGCGTGCCTATACTGGCCTGTGATCGGCGACATCCATGAGGCTGGAGTGCATTGACAGGGCAGACAGGTCTGGACTCTACGCCCTCAGGAGGTAACGACCAACAGGTGACACGTCCGTACGAAGATGCCAAGTAGTCTGCGTAGAAACGTCTGCTCAGGCAGTTGCCCGTAGTTTCTGCAACCGGCCTCCAGAATAGATGACTGGTTGCATTGTGTACTGCGAACAATCTTTGCCTCACGTTGACGGCATCGTGTACACGCCTGGGTACTGATTGTGAGCATCTAGACACATCTAAGCTCACGGTTCGAGTAGTATTTACACTAATGAGCCAATACGTTTTGACCATCCGCTTAAAGCTTGTTGGTCCATCTTTGGAACACATTACAGCGACGATTCTGCGTACTATCAATTCTACAACTAGTTGCTAGGTCTGTGGGTGTATGTGGCATCAGATGTCTACACACAAGTCTTGTTGTTCCCGTAAATAATGGGCCGCTGATTTGCATACGTAGTGACAGCGCCCTATAGCGACCTGGAAGAGTTCCACCGGATTCAGATCAGGCGAATTTGGTGGCCAAGACATCAACGTGATTTCACTGTCATGCTCTTCAAACCACTGCAGCACGATTCTGGCTTCGAGACAAGGATAGTTATAATGCTGGAAGATGACATCGCCATCAGGGAAGACACGAAGCAATAAAGGATGCAGGAGGTCCATAGCTGAAACCACGTCTTCGATTACTACCACAGGTCCCATGCAAGCGCTGAAGAATGTTTTCCTTAGCATAATACTGTTTCCACCAGTCTGCGCCCGTGGCGCGGGGCATATTTGGAGCCGCCGATGACTACCTAGTGTAGCAAGAAACATGTTTCATCCGAAGAGCCGATACGTTTCCCATGATTCATGGTCGAATCCCAATGGTCCCCTGCCCATTGCAGTCGTAATTGTCGCTGTCGTTGGGTCAACATGAGAACACATAGGGATCGCTGCTGCTGCTGCTACGATGAATAATGCGCTCCGGAACACCTGCGCGTGCCACAGCATTGCGCTCTTTTTACAGAGATATGACAGATCACCATCTATCCTGATTTACGGAGTAGGAAAGCCAGCGAAACCCACGTTCTGTGGAGAATTCTGGACGTCTAACCACTTAGCGCCTAGAGGTAGTTCCACTGTCCTCCTGTCACTTTCCGCGGATGCTCACGAGAGTAGCATGTGAACATCTGACCAGCTTCGCCGCTTTCGAGATACTCGTTAACAGGTTCTGCGTAATAATAATCCAGCCTTTGTCACAGACGCGTATCTCGATGGATATCCCCACTTGCAGCCCATATCCTCGCTAGGGTGATCCCCCATCCGGGTCTACTCAAATCACATACTTTCCTTACCGCTCACGTGCCAGCAACGCTCCCTGGCGGCATCCAACGTCGCGGTGAGCAGTGGTCATAATGTTTTTCTGTTTAGTGTATGTGTGCTGAGCTGGATAACTTCTTCCTTTTTACAGCACTTTGTTCCAGAAAGCAAAACAAGTCGACGTGCTCAGGTACCACCGTTCAGCAATAGTGACTCCATACAACCTGGTTTTCCGTCAGCTTTTCCGGACATATTTTCGTAGCTGAAAGATGTCTGTTTTTCAGAAGCGATAGCGGGAGTATTTTGCTGCGTCAGAATACTGAATAAGTACTCTTTGAATATATCTTCGTACTGCACATTTCTCTGCCAAAACTATCACAGCCCTTGTCTCACTATGACCTCGTTTTACTGTATTGACGCCAGGCAGTTCATTAGTCCACACTAAATTGTGGTGCAACATTTCCTTCCCTATCCAAAGAAATTTCGCCTCTGAATTTGTTTCTGTTTACGTCTTGAGATATGTTTTATAGGTTGACATAATAATATAAAATGAATACAATTTCGTCTCTTCTCCTTAGTCTGTGCCATTAACTAACATCCGTTGACAATAATGCTTAGTTACCCTCCCCCTTGGAAGTTAGTAACACCACCTGCGTTTGCGTTTTCACCTATACAAATTTGCCCACGGTTCCCCACTTTACTGGGTAGGGGTTAACTATAAAACACTGGATATGTGCAGCAACACTTGCTAGGGTAATCGAACTAATACATAAAGCTTGGCTCTATCGGTGTTACCTTCAGCTGTTGCCATACGATAAAACAATAACAACCTCTGTCGCTTTCGTTTCAGTATATGCTATAGCCCTGCCATTAATTGTTATTGCAACTTCCACAGGCCAACTAGGAACTGCTGGGGTGTGTAGCATGTACGACTCAGTTGACGGTGCACTGCATGGAGTACTGCCTCCTGCAGTGCTCTCATTTCCACTCTTACATTTCCTAGGGTATCTGTTAGGGATCGTAAAAGTCTCCCCACGGCAATTCTTACTTCTAGTAAGTTCAGTCGTGCTCGTACCACGTCCAAATCATGTGTTTAATTCAGTGTTTAATTCTCGTATTTCCCGGGTATTATTAGGTACACCTTGCTCTAGGTTTGACTACGCTGCATGCCACCACACAGCCGCTTTGTTGCTATCTGCTATTCCTTGCACTTTTCAATTATTGAATATAATATCTATCTCCTGTACCAAACACTGTCTTCAATCATTTTGCACCTGCCTCTGGCTACTCCCTCTTCCATCGTAGCAATGCACGTGATGTCAAACCCATCACTTGACATAGCTGATGCCGTAACCGTTTATATGAGAGACACAACGCTCTTTACTCTCCCAGTATCTCTCGTAATACTACATTCCTTTTGGCTTCGAAATCCAACCTTGCGAGCCTTTGTGTTTCATTTGTTACTTCCCAAGCATTGTAGGCTAGCCTTAGCGTCCACTGGTGGCTAGTTAACATGGCGTCCTCCTGTTTAGAAGTCAGATTCCGCAGTGTGGCCTCTGCTTCTTCCCCGAAGAGGTGTAGTATCATTTGGATAATCGCACACATCCTGATGGTTCTCGGCGGTAACACCACTATGGGGGAAAGGATTTCCCAACATCCTTCCCCTCTCGCAAGGATGCACGTATATGATAAATACCTTCAGAATGGCATGGTCCTATTCACATAGGATTAACTTCCACGCGAATAGAATCAAATACGAGGGACGTTCAATAAGTATAGCCTGGAATGAACAGTCTAATGGGAACAGAACAAAGATTGAGAGTAAACCGAAGAAAGACGAAAGTAATGAGAAACAACAGAAACGGTAATAACAAGAAGTTTAACAGTAAAATTGCTGATTACGATGTAGTCGACGCTGAAATTTTGCTATTTTGGAAGCAAAATAACCCATGAAGAACGAAGACAGGGGGTCGACGTAAAAAGTAGATTGGCACAGCAGACAGCACTCCTGTCCAAAAGTAGTCTACTAACATCAAACAGATGCCTTGATTTGAGGAAATAATTTCTGAAATTGTACGTTTTGAGCGCAGCTTTGTATGGATTTTGGGGAAACGGGAAAAGCAGAGAATAGAAGCATTCGAGACTTGGTGCTACTTTAGAGTTTAAAAATTAGGTTGAGTGATAAAGTAAGGAATTGAGGTGGTTTTCCAGCAGAATCGGGGAAGAAAGAAACACACGAAAAACACTGACAAGAACAAGGAACAGAATGATAGCACAAGTGTTGACCATTTCAGAACCTTTCGCTGCAATTGTGTACATTAACTTTTCTTTTCTATGTCTTAGCGGCAAAGAAGCATGTTTTTCCAATGGAAACTGAGGTACACGTTTGTGAATGTTCAACCTTTTCATCATGCGCAAGTGTTGTCAACCCTTAGGCGTCACTATGAGAGTACCAGCAAGTCAGTGCAGCGGTGAGCAACGGCTCGTGACCACCGGAGTACACGGATGTGGTTGGTTCTCTATATTCCGCTGCATAATTCAATATTGTTACTGTTATTCTGCATGGCAGATATTGAACGATCATTTTGCTATTTATTATAATAAAGAATATTTCGTGATTAGTTATTTTAGTCCATAAAATGAAGTCAAGTGTTAAAGTATGTTTTGAAAACGGGTACACATTTTTGGTATAAATCCTGCATCTAAAATCATTAAACAATCACCTAACAGCGTTACCACATAAAAAATTTTTTTCCTCCAGAAAAAATTCCGGTCTGGAAGGGCTAAGGCATCAGAGAATAACTTCCATGGTACTTGGGGAGCTGTAGACAAAACTGTAGAGGAAGACATAGATTGAAAAAAAAGAAAAACTTACACCCGTTACTTTACATTAAGGACCTCACATTATGTCTTTATCTCACTGCTCGGTTACACAACTTCATTCACGCATTTCCAGATGTGCTATAAAACTAGCACATTTAGACATATCACAAATAAACAACACAGAATGCCTCAACTCAGTGATTCATGTCTCAACACTGTATTGTATGCAAACCAATGTAAAAAGTATTTGACAATCACTCATTTTACAAATATTTTGTACCAAAAGTTTCTTTAAATGTTAACATGTTACAACTTTGCAGAAGGAAAATACACAAATAAACCATTGAAAAAACACAAAGTGCTGAGATATGTGTGGGTGAAAACAAAACTACAAAGGTGTTTTCCATAAGGTGGAATTCCTCTCCAATTTTCTTAGCAAGCACGGAAATGAGATAACAAGACAGTTATTGATTCACACAATCATTCATCATATAAGATCCATACAACACACACATCCTACAATTAACCCCTTACTCACTCTGACAGCCGCTCGGAGTGGCCGCGCGGTTCGAGGCGCCATGTCACTAACCGTGCGGTCCCTCCCGCCGGAGGTTCGAGTCCTCCCTCGGGCATGGGTGTGAGTGTTGTCCTTAGAGTTAAGTTAGTTTAAGTAGTGTGTAAGTCAAACAGCAGTTTGGTACCTTAGGAATTCACACACATTTTAAACATTTTTTTTTTTACTCACGCTGACAGCATAATCGACAGAAATAATAATGTCAAACATATTGAAAAAGTAATTACTTTTTGGGAAACTTTTTGGAACCCGTCAACATTACGCAGTTCATATCACCGAACAACGTATTGTTTACTCTAACATTTTAATGACTAATTGAAGTTGTCGGGATGTTGATTGTAATGGGAAGTTATAAATTTTGCTTTACAAGTAGTTTACGTGCTTACGAAATTAATTCAAATACGAAACCGAAATTTGTGCAATAGTTAACTATTGTTGTGACTTCGTAGGCTTTCCAGGCGAAATAAGTCGTGAAAGTCTCTTAGGTTTAGCTGCCGGATCCAAAATCAACTCGATTCAATATTTCGGCGATCCAGCTGTTTGCCATCTTCAGGAGAACGCTGCTTCTGCTGATGAGTCCCGCTAAGATTATTAGCTATTGTTATTCTGAAAGGATCTATAAACTTTCATATCGATTGGTTTATGCCAAGTGGCTTTCTTAATTCACGGGGTCCTCTGTAATTTAGACGAGCAGTAAAGCGTACGTGAGGGACTGGGACTGTAACAGCAGGCAAGTACAGAAAGCGTGGGAATACCTTCCTAATCGCCCATGCATGTCGGTACACGACGCTCGGGCTACCTACGAATGGCTAAATGTTTAGGAAAAGCCGTAATTGTATCTTTTTAAGAAATAACTGTCCTTTCAATAGCTGGTAGTAGCGAGTATTATCTCCCTAAGTGCTTACTACATCTGCTGCATGGCTTATTGAAATTTTCTGACACTCCAAACTTTATCAATTTGCTATTGACGGTGGAAACGCCTGTACAGACAGTCAACAGTGACTAATTCGAGTGTAGCCGCGCAACAGCCATGTGTTGCTGGTAGCGGTGGGGTTAGGGGCAGGGGACGGGCCGCGCCATGCAAATCAGTGCAGCGGCGGGCAGGCCTGCGCTCGGAGTGTTTACTCAGCGGCGCAGCCATTGTCCGGCGCCGGCGTACAATCATAACAATGAGGCGGCCGCTCGCTGCACCTTGCATATTTCACGACCAATTACAAAGTTTGCTCTCGCTCAGACCGCCAACCAACCGGCTGGACGGGTCCTGTCCTCTGCCACACTCATTTTTTCGTGTTTTCCTTTTTTTTACGTCAGCAGACTTGGGAATCTGCGCAGCTATACAAACGAGCTTGCTTCAATAAATCTGGATGGGTGTATATGGCTCAGTAACTCGTGTGCAGCCGTTAGGATCATTTCTATGGTAGCACTTCTGTGGATGCATTCACACTGCGTATTTAGCTTGTCTTACATGCTCAAGTTATACAGCACCCCTGCAACTTCCACGTCATCGTTTCCACAAGATCAAACGTGATGATATTACTCCGTCATTCATGAAAATACCTTACAAAAGAAATGAAACAATCGGACTAATAAAACACGCGAAAAGACACCGTGAAAATCTACATACATACATTTTCTTTTCTGTTCCACTCGCAAATAGAGCGAGGGAAAAACGACTGTCTATATGCCTCTATACGAGCCTTCATGATCCTTACGAGAAATGTACGTTGGTGGCAGCTACAATCGTTCTGCAATTAGCCTCAAAAACCGGTTCTTTAAATTTTCTCAGTGGTGCTCGTAGAAAAGAATGTCGCCTTCCCCCCGTGATCCCCATTTTAGTTCTCGTAGCATCTCCGTAATACCAGTGTGTTGTTCGAACCCACCGCTAACAAATCTAGCAGCCCACCTCTGAACTGCTTCGATATCTTTATGTAATCCGACATGGTACGGATCCCAACCACTCGAACAGTACTCATCAGTTCGTTGAAATATTGTCCTACGTGCGGTATCCTTTACAGGTGAACTATACTTTCTCAAAATTCTGCCAATAAACCGACGTCAACCATTAGCATTCCCACTAGAGTTCTTTTCGTTCATTCCATTTCACATTGCTCTGAAACGTTAAGCCTAGATATTTAATCGGCATGAATGTATCAAGCAGCAAGCTACTAATACTGTATTGACTAACATTTCCTCACATTTAAAGCTAGCTGCCATTCATGACACCAACCAGAAATTTTATCTGAGTCACCTTGTACCCCCATACAGTCACTCAACGACGGCGTCTTCCCATACACGTCAGCATCATCAGCAGAGGTCTGCCACATATTGTCCGCCAGGTCATTTATGTATACAGAGTGAATCACCTAAAATTTGCTGCACAGATACTACGGAAATAGAAAGTCCTATTGATGCGCGGCTTTCACAGAATGGATTGGAAGTCTGGGGCTCGTATCGTTAACCAAAAAGAGTCTGTGATAAAACTTATAAAGTGTACTTTTTGCATACATACACTTTTTTGAAATGGAACAATGCCTGTTGACGTTAATAAACTGAAAGTAATGTAAATCGGAAGTCAGTGATGTTCGTTGCAGTATTCCAATGCGAGTCGTTTATGAGATATCGTACTTTGAAAAGCTCACACACAGACACTTCTACAACACCTATGGTAGTACACACTAGAGAACAACGTAACTGCATACGCCTGTTGTGTGGATTCAGACGAGTAACGAGACAAGTGATCATCGCAGGTTGTGTTCAAAACGACTACCGGCAGCGGCAAGCCGGCCATGGTGGCCGAGCGGTTCTAGGCGCTTCAGCCCGGAACCGCGCGACTGCTACGGTCGCAGGTTTAAATCCTGCCTCGGGCATGGATGTGTGTGATGTCCTTAGGTTAGTTAGGTTTAAGTAGTTCTAAGTTCTAGGGGACTGATGACCTCAGATGTTAAGTCCCATAGTGCTCAGAGCCATTTGAACCATTTTTTTGGCAGCGGCAATACACGCTTCCAGTCTGGTATGGAACAACTACACTCTCCATACAGCATGAGCACGTCGTTTTTTTCTGCATTGGTAAATCTCTTCGTCCACTCACGATCTACTGCTTGGACTACCGTACACTAACTGACTAGCAAGTCGCAAAGCACTCAAGGAACACACAAAGCGCACTGTAAAGAAACATAACAACATCCTACCTAGCAACCATCAGATTGCTGGTACAAACAAATGTCGGTGTGGAAACTTTTCAAAATACGATATTTCGAGAGCGAGTTGCACCAGAATCTTGCAACAAACACCACTGACATTCTAATTTACACTACTATTAATTTGTTAAGGTGAATAGGACTTTTCCATTTAAAAAAGTATATGTTTGGACAAGAAATACACTTTCTATGTATGATTACAATCTGTTTATTGGCTAAGAAATGGTTCAAATGGCTCTGAGCACTATGGGACTTAACATCTGAGGTCATCAGTCCCCTAGCACTTAGAACTACTTAAACCTAACCAACCTAACGACATCACACACATCCATGCCTGTGGCAGGATTCGAACCTGCGACCGTAGCTGTCGCGCAGTTCCAGACTGAAGCGCCTAGAACCGCTCGACCACTGCGACCGGCTATTGCTTACGAGAACGAGCCTCTTACGATTAATTCATCCTTTGAAATTCGCATATCAGTAGCACTTTCGACTTCCGCAATATCTGCGGTGTAAGTTGTAGCTGGTTCATACTGTTTAGAAAATAATACACTACTGCCCATTAAAACTGCCACACCACGAACATGACGTGCTACAGACGCAAAATTTAACCTGTGATATGCAAATGATTAGCTTTTCAGAGCATTTACACAAGGTTGGCGCCGGTGGTGACACCTACAACGTGCTGCCATGAGGAAAGTTTCCAACCGATTTCTCATATACAAACAGCAGTTGACCGGCGTTGCCTGGTGAAACGATGTTGTGGTGCCTCGTGTAAGGAGGAGAAGTGCGTACCATCACGTTCCCGACTTTGATAAAGTTCGGATTGTAGCCTATCACGGTTGCGGTTTATCGTATCACGACATTGCAGCTCGCGTTGGTCGAGATCCAATGATTGTTAGCAGAATATGGAATCGGTGGGCTCAGGAGGGTAATACGGAATGCCGTACTGGATCCCAACGGCCTCGTATCACTAGCAGTCGAGATGACAGTCATATTATCCGCGTGGCTGTAACGGATCGTGCAGCCACGTCTCGATCCCTGAGTCAACAGATGGGGACGTTTGCAAGACAACAACCATCTTCACGAACAGTTCGACGACGTTTGCAGCAGCATGGACTATCAGCTCGGAGACCATGACTGCGGCTATCTTTGACGCTGCATCACAGACAGGAGCGCCTGCCTTGGTGTACTCAACGACGAACTTGGGTGCAAAACGTCATTTTTTCGAATGAATCCAGATTCTGTTTACAGCATCATGATGGTCCGTGTTTGGCGACATCGCGGTGAACGCACATTGGAAGCGTGTATTCGTCATCGCCATACTGGCGTATCACCCGGCATGATGGTATGGGGTGCCATTGATTACACGTCTCGGTCACCTCTTGTTCCCATTGACGGCACTTTGAACAGTGGACCCTACGTTTCAGATTTGTTACGACCCGTGGCTCTATTCTTCATTCGATCCCTGCGAAACCCTACATTTCAGCAGGATAATGCACGACCGCATGTTGCAGGTCCTGTACGGGCGTTTCTGGATACTGAAAATGTTCGACTGCTGCCCTGGCCAGCATATTCTCCAGATCTCTCTCCAATTGAAAACCTCTGGTCAATGGTGGCCGAGCATCTAGCTCGTCACTATACGCCACTCACCACTTTTGATGAACTGTGATATCGTGTTGAAGCTGCGTGGGCAGCTGTACCTGTACACGCCACCCAAGCTCTGTTTGACTCAATGCCCAGGTGTATCAAGGCCGTTATTACGGCCAGAGGGCCGGCCGGAGTGGCCGAGCGGTTAAAGGCGCTACAGTCTGGAACCGCACGACCGCTACGGTCGCAGGTTCGAATCCTGCCTCGGGCATGGCTGTGTGTGATGTCCTTAGGTTAGTTAGGTTTAAGTAGTTCTAAGTTCTAGGGGACTTATGACCACAGCAGTTGAGTCCCATAGTGCTCAGAGCCATTTGAACCATTTTGAACGGCCAGAGGTGGTTGTTCTGCGTACTGATTTCTCGGAATCTATGCACCCAAATTGCGTGAAAATGTAATCACATGTCAGTTCTCGTATAATATATTTTTCCAATGAATACCCGTTTATCATCTGCATTTCTTCTCGGTGTAACAATTTTAATGGCCAGTAGTGTAATTGTCCTGTCACACTTCTCTGGGGCACCCCTGATGATAGCCGCGCGGGATTAGCCGAGCGGTCTGGGGCGCTGCAGTCATGGACTGCGCAGCTGGTGTAAGTTTTAGCTAGTTCATACTGTTTAGAAAATAATACCCTACTGCCCATTAAAACTGCTATACCACGAACACGACGTGCTACAGACGCAAAATTTAACCTACAGGTCGGGCATGGGTGAGTGTGTTTGTCCTTAGGATAATTTATGTTAAATAGTGTGTAGCGTTAGGGACTGATGACAGCAGTCCCATAGGATTTCACACACATTTTTTGAACCCCTGATGATAACCGTATCTCTGACGAACACTCGCCGCTGAGGACAACATACTGAATTTTGTTAAGTAAGAAGTCTTTGAGCCACTCATAGACCTGGGAACCGATAGATTCGCTTGTACTTTCGTAAGCAATCGGCCCTGTGACACTGTCTCAAATGCTTTACGGGAATCTAGGAATATGGAATCCGCCTGTTGCCCTTCATCCATGGTTCGCACGATCCCATGTGAGGAGACGAGAGGCTGAGTTCCACACGAGTGATGCTTTCTAAAACTGTGTCGATTTGTAGACAAACGTTTCCCTTTCCAGGGAATTTACTAAATTCGAATTGAGAATATGTTTAAGAATTCTGCAGCAAACCATTGCTAAAGATATTGGTCTGTAATTTCGCTGCGGAGAAATTGTATTTCTCGCATATGCAACTAGATGTTTAATATGAATAGTATCTATTCCGGAATAGCGCGGCATAGAACAGAAAGTGATTGCAGTAATGGGAAAAATTTGGAAATTTATGATAAGGTCTTATGGGACCAAACTGCTGAGGTCATCGGTCCCTAAGCTTACACACTATTTAATCTAACTTTAATTAACTTACGCTAAGGACGACACACACACCCATGCCCGAGGGGGGACTCGAACCTCCGGCCGAGGGAGCTGCGCGGACCGTGACAAGACTCCTGAGACCACGGGCTATCCCGCGCGGCAGTAATGGGACAGACAATGGGAAAAGAATGCCTGAAACAATGCTGATGCTAAGCCGCGTGCAGGACAAGAGTGTCCACATTGGAACAGATGTGAGAAGAGTAGATCTACTAAGCAAATTGTACATCAATACAGAACACCTGGAATCGTTATCAGTTTTTGCTTACAAGCAATTAAGAATGTAGAATTATCCAATGGTGTAGATGCCTTCTCAGTTCATACGAACTGTGCAAGTGTGTGTTGTGGTGATTTAAACTGATATTATTTTCAATACAAACTTTCCTATTGCAGCCGTTTGTTTCTCCCTGAGTAAGCACCTTACAAGCATTGTAGGTCGCACTTCGTCTGACTGAACGTACGGTCCATACTGTCAACACTTCGACATGAAAACGTTACTTCTAACTCATGAACCTGTAACCAGAGTGTGAACCGAAACAAGTAATACCACACGAGGCCACCTGAAACACCAGCCGTAGCTGAACTATCTTAGATAAGTGGCTATCTGCATCAAATTTATGGCGTCAACCAGTGGCTACGGTCCCGTCCTGATTGTCCATGTCTTGCACAGCAAACAAGAACTGAAATATATTCCCTTCTCCTTTGCTGCCTCTGCCGTTCCTTCCATTGTCTGCACAAATACCATTCTTAGGACAAGTATCACAGACTGTAGCGAAACCAATGAAATCTTTGAACTATAGGATTTCCTACTATGTGAAGAATACTTCATCCCAGGGTATTTCCAATAGCAAAGAAAAGACCCACTTAATAGCCAACAGTGTGGTATACAAAGTTACTTGTCCCGATTGCAGCATGTTTTATACTTGACAACCAGACCGAAACACAGCAACTAGGCTCGCTGAAAATGAATGCAGATGGAGGCTGCAGAATTATGAGTCCACGTTTGCAGAGTGTCTACTGAGTGACGGCCACAGCTACCAGCCACATTGCCATGTACTTTACGTAGCAAACAAAGGCCAAAAACGCAGCCTGTTGAAAATCCTGGGTATCAGCAAACATCTGGTCCAAAGTCCTGATTTAATATTAAATGACCAAACACAGCTCAGTACTTCCCCACTTCTAAACTTCACATAATCGTCTCAATTTTTCCATTACTTCCCGCAGTGTCTGCTCGTATCGTTCCTCCGTTTTCCTGTATTTACGTATTCCTATTTTAATGTGATCGCCTATTTACTTCATATATTCTGTTATTAAACTTGTCAGTGCTATCTTTTTCCACATGTAATACGTCTTCAAGGGATTATTTAATAGTATTGTCAAGTGATAATTTATTTTATTCCGATTGTTGATTTAATATGAATCGCTATATAGGCATTGCTTTTCGAATTTAGTGTTAACGCTTTTGCTAGTTTGCTATATTTATTTATTGTCCAGGTTTTTTACCTTCTTAACAGCATTTACATAGTTAAAGATGACATTTACTGTGTGTTTGTGACTCAGTCTAGATGAGTAACATCATTTCCAAATTTTGTTTACGAATATTGTAACTTCTTTAACAACATTATTCAGCTAAAGCCAGATGATAGCCTTGTAAGCCGAAAACCGATTCACTCAATAAATTAATCCTGTAGAATATAAAAAATACTGTGCTTTTCATTTATTATTATTCTGTTCTACCGAGAAGCGATGGAAGGGTCAGCTAGTAAGATATCCATTATGTTCGGTCAGGAAAATAATTGTAATCCAAACATGTCATATTTGTCACTGTTCTACGAGGGTCGCCGCGCGCGATTGGCCGAGCGGTCTAAGGCGCTGCAGTCATGGACTGTGCGGCTGGTCCCGACGGAGGTTCGAGTCCTCCCTCGGTCATGGGTGTGTGTGTGTTTGTCCTTAGGATAATTTAGGTTAAGTAGTGTGTAAGCTTAGGAACTAATGACGTTAGCAGTTAAGTCCCATAAGATTTCACACACACACTCTAAGAGGATCGTTCAGTAAGTATGCCCCACGTTTTTTTCTCAGAACATATTTTTTATTAAGAGTCAGAACTAAGCAACCCAAAGAGATGGAAGTCCGAGGGTTCCAGGTTTGGACTGTAGGGTGGATGAGGCAATGATGTCCAACCACACTTGCTTATGTGTTCATGGGCTCTCAGACTTGTATGTGGGCGTGCATTATCGTTCTGGAGCAAGATTTCTCCTCGAATCTTGACCGACCGAACACGTCGGAAACGGTTCTTGAGTTTATTCAGTGTCTTCACGTATACCTCTGAATTGATGGTTAACACTCTTGGCACCACATCATGAGAATGACGCCATCACAATCCCAAAAGACTTTCACCACGACTTTTCTGGTAGAGGGGGTTGTCTTGAATTCCTTCTTTTGTGTTGAATGAGGATGATGCCACTCCATGGACTGCCTTTTTGTTTCCGGCGCAAAGTGGTGTACCCAGCTTTCGACCCCCGTAACGATCCGTGACAGATAGGCCTCTCCGTCAGTCTCAAAACGCTCCAACAATTCAGATGAAATGGCCTTTCTTTGATTCTTGTGGTCCGCTGTGAGCATTCGTGGAATCCATTGTCAGCACTTCTTTGAACGTCCTAGAGTCTCGATCATTACAGACGCACTTCCAATGCTGACCGACAACTGTAGAGCCAATTGTAGGGTTGTGATGCGCCGGTCGCTTCTGCACGTCTGGAGCAGTGGCCGTGACTGGACGTCCCGAGCGTGGCTCTATTTCTGTATTTCCTGAGGCTGTAACTTTCTTTACCCATCGCCCAATGTAATCCTATCAACTGCATCATCGCCACATACAGCATACCAAAGTTTGTACAAGAATTCAATAACAGCACGCTGCTTGTAACGCGAGTGGTAGCAGACGTCATTTTGACGCTGCACCACGGCTCTGCCATCTGTCAGAATGGCTCGAAACTTCACCAGCGCGCAGATAAACATCAAACGTGAAGCACCAACGAGGTAGGATTCTTTATAATCATTAAATTATTCACGATTGCTGACGCGCTGCAATGTTAAAAGTTCTCATCAACAAGGGCGTTTGTCTATACATATTAATGGCTTTTTTAAAAAATGTGGAGCATTACTTATTTAACAGTCCTCTTACTTACGCATAATAGGTATATTGCTTTGCTTGTCGATCGCAGTTTTTATTTAAAAATGGTCGATTTCGGGCAATGTCTCTAATCTTCAGATATGTTAAACAATAAAAATAAATTACAATTGGGATCTAATCCTGTGTTTACAGCATTAGAAAGATAAAAAAATTTCCGTCTAGCTACAAAAATGAATTGTGTAAAGCACCCTTTCTCATAGTTACAGAGCAGCCAGTATTAACGGAACTACCAATTCACTGTCATACAGGGTAAATTATCTAAAACTTACACCGCTAATATTGCGGAAATTGAAAGTGCTATCGATGTGCGGTTTTCACAGAACGGATTGCTTGTCAAGAACCCGTACTCTTAGCCAATAAACAGACTGTAATTTTACTTAGAAAGTGTATCATAGGACGGACCTCGTGCTACACAGCCCAACGTAAGAGAGCATACTATACAATATGCAACAGAACACTACAACTACCGCTCACGAAAGATGAACTACAAAGAGAATTAGGCGTTATTAAACAAGTAGCAGCAACAAATGGATGTAGCATACAAGATGGCACGTGTACGTTTCAGAAAAATCAAATCGTCCAGTGCAAAGAAGAAAGTACACATTGTAAAAGTTTTTTTCGTTTTTCTTCATCATATTAAAAATGCACGCACTGTTCCCATACTTGTACAAAAACTATAACGATTTAAGGAGGGTGTGCCTTTATGCAAGTACACACTTATTGCTTTGCTTTAATGGCCTAAAGTAGAGTTCTCTTGAAAATTTTTAGTAGGCAGAAAGGAAGCTGATAGATAAAATGCTTGGAGTAGTTACTAAGCATATATTTAAGTACATTCCAAAAATTTTTTTGTCAGAAAATATCACAAAATGGTGACACCGCAACAATTCTCCGGAGGCATTTCGAATTTGAGGCGATCTGCGGCAGGCGCTATAACTGACGTCAATTTGAATCTGGAAGAAAGAAAAAAGGTCTATGTAATCTACATAAAGTGTAGCTAGTGATTCATAGTGGATTTTTAGAAATATTGATTTTTGTGTAATTGGCGAATGTTTGAATAAAGTCGTTCGATTTTTCACCAAGAAAGTACAGTCATTTGTTAGTAACTATTGTTTAATTAACTAATCGAAAATCCCGTACGTGATGCACTTTGAAATATTTTTTAAATGTTGAGGTGAAATTTTCGAACACAAAAACTGAAAATTGTAGGAATTGTGCTGCATGCCATTTTGAAGAATCATATTCATAGAAAAAAGGGTTTGAAGTTTTGAAATATGTTACAGAAATGAACACATGAAAAAAATCTACTTTTAGAAAACTCTTGTTATTGATCTGCTATCCCAGGACTGCCTGCTGTAATGTTGCCATTTCGATCGAAATGATTCGTGGCGATTCCATGAACGCACATAACTAAAACATTTCTTTAGTCCTACGCCAAGACGCGCATTGCTAGGACGATTTCACAATTGATTTCATATGCGTTTGGTATAAACTTACTACATGGTACAACAACTTCTGGGCAGTTGGGACAAGCAATAATAATATACGTGATGTATGAATTACACGTTTTATATTTCGAGTGTTGAGAAAAAACAGAAAAAAGGAAAATATATAATCCTATCGCTGAACCCGTAACTCACATTCTTTGGTGACATACTGCTTCGACGCTTCGTTGATCTGCTATCCCAGGACTGGCTGTTGTACTGTTGCCATTTCGATCGGAATCATATCCACTAGTTTATCATAGAACGATTGAAACATGGTTCGTGGCAATTCCATGAACGCACAAAACTTTAACAGTTCCTTTGATTCATATTTTAAAAGCCTCAAAGCATCTTTTAAGCCACTAAAATATGACTTTTTTGAAAATTCTACGATAGTGTTTCGATTACAACAATTCTTTGGAATGTTATGTACAAATCATTTCAGTGCTGTATTCTAAATCTGTTAGTACTTTTAGAGAGTCTCTTTAACGCTACAGGCGTTCTAAGCCAATTAACTTTCTTTTAAAATTTTAATATAAAGCAACAGAATGCAAATATGACTTTAATATGAGATGCTTTGACAGTTCCATGAAAACTTGTTTCTCCATAATTCCGACATATGGCTCGTCATACAATTTTCTCCTCCGATGATCCAAGAACCTTGCAGTTGGTGGGGAGGCTTGCGTCCGATACAGATAGGCGTACCGTAGGTGCAACCACAACGGATGGGTATCTGTTGAGAGGCCAGACAAACGTGTGGTTCCTGAAGAGGGGCAGTAGCAGGGGCAGCAGTCTGGATGATTGACTGATCTGGCCTTGTAACACTAACCAAAACGGCCTTGCTGTGCTGGTACTGCGAACGGCTGAAAGCAAGAGGAAACTACAGCAATAATTTTTCCCGAAGGCATGCAGCTTTACTGCATAGTTTAAGGATGATGGCGTCCTCTTGGGTAAAATATTCCGGAGGTAAAATAGTCCCCCATTCGGATCTCCGGGCGGGAACTACTCAGGAGGACGTCTTTATCAGGAGAAAGACAACTGACGTTCTATGGATCGGAGCATGGAATGTCAGATCCTTTAATCGGACAGATAGAAAATTTAAAAAGGAAAATGGATAGGTTTAAGTTAGATATAGTGGGAATTAGTGAATTTCGGTGGCAGGAGCAACACGACTTCTGGTCAGGTGAATATAGGGTTATAAGTACAAAATCAAATAGGTAAAATGCAGGAGTAGATTTAATAATGAATAAAAAAATAGGAGCGCCGATAAGCTACTACAATCAGCATAGTGAACGCATTATTATAGCAGTGATAGACACGAAGCCCACGCCTACCACAGTAGTACAAGTTTATACGCCACCTAGTTCCACAGATGAATAGATGAAGAAATATATGGAGAGATGAAAGAAATTATTCAGATAGTGAAGGGAGACAAAAATTCAGTAGTCCAGGGGGACTTAAATTCGATAATAGGAAAAGGAAGAGAAGGAAAAGTAATAGGTGAATATGGAATGGGGTAAGGAATGCAAGATAAGGTCGCCTGTTAGAGTTTTGCACAGAGCGTAACTTAATCATAGCTAACACCTGGTTTAAGAATCATGAAAGATATATACATGGAATACGTATAAGATTGTACACGTGGAAGAGACCTGGAGACACTGAAGGGTTTCAAACAGATTATACAATAGTAATAAACAGATTTAGGAACCGTTTTAAATTGTAAGACATTTCTAGGGGCAGATATGATCTCTAACCGCAGTCTATTGGTTATGAACTGTAGATTGAAACTGAAGAAACTGCAAAAAGGTGGGAATTTAAGGAGATGGGACCTGGATGAATCGAAAGAAATAGAGGTTGTAGAGAGTTTCAGAGAGAGCGTTAGAGAACGATCGACAAGAACGGGGGAAAGAAACAGAGTAGAAGAAGAATGGGTAGCTTTGTGAGATGAAGTAGTGAAGGCAGCAGATGACAAGGTAGGTAAAAAAGACGAGGGCTAGTGGAGATCGTTGGATAACACAAGAGATACTGAATTTAATTGATGAAAGAAGAAAATATAAAAATGCAGTAAATGAAGGAGGCAAAAAGGAGTACAAATGTCTCAAAAATGGGATCGACAGGAAGTGCAAAACGGCTAAGCAGGGATGGCTACAGGACAAATGTAAGGATGTAAAGGCGTATATCACAAGGGGTAAGATAGATTCTGCCTATAGGAAAGTTAAAGAGGCCTTTGGAGAGAAGAGAACCACTTGTACGAATATCAAGTGCTCAGATGGAAAACCAGTTCTAAACAAAGAAGGGAAGACAGAGAGGTGGAAGGAATATACAAGGGCAATGTACTTGAGGCAATTTTATGGAAATGAAAGAGGACGTAGATGAAGATGAAATGGGAGATATGATACTGCGTGAAGAAATTTAAAGTGTACCGGAAGATCTAAGTCGAAAAAAGGCCCCGGGAGTAGACAACATTCCATTAGAATAATATTCTACCATCTGGTGAGTAAGATATATAAGACAGACGAAATACCCTAAGACTTCAAAAAGAATATTCACACCCCCGCTATTCGCGCTGGGAAGAACAGGTGATTAGGATTGTGGAAAGGTCCAAATAAGGTGTCGGTCAGGTTCACTCAAAATTGTAATTTATTGTAATTTAATAACACCTTTAAACCAAAACGGCACATAGCCGAACCTTTAGAACTACAAGTTTCAAAAAGGCAATTATTTCACGGCTGAAGGCCTCCAAACAAGAAATCTCAAAGCAACAAGATCAATCTCAAGTGGTAGAAACATACAGTTAAAATTGCAAGTAAAATAATTAACATACATACACACAGCGAGGCTGAGAGCGTTAAGGCAAGCATAAAGAAGATGCAATACAAACGGCTGAAGGCCCACAATTAAATTTTCAAGATTTAAAAAAAAATTACCATAACCTTTGAAAGGCAAAATGCCGCAATCTTTTTTTTTTTTTTTATTAGGGTAAGGATTTAAGTGGCTGAAGGCCCACAATTGATTTTCCAAAATTCAAAAAATACATAAAATCCAGTAAAGCAACGAATTTTTAAAATCGTTCTCTGTCGTAGATTATAAACAGACGAATAAACACCGGTGAGAAGGACAATATAAAATAGAGCAATCAGAAGCCTCCAGGGAGGTCATTCTGCCCTCGTTCACTTAGGTGAGACAGGTGGTGAGCCCAACTACACTTTATCCGTCGGAACCCAACCAGGGGACAGCCACGGACCGAACGACCAACGACTTGCTTGCCACCAATCGGTACATGAGAACGCAAACACAAATGTTGTGGGCGTGATTGTCCACAATCAAATATGTATATGTATTAAGCTGTCAAAACTACACACCGTGTTGGACAGCGACAGCAGGTGAGGAAAGGACGCTGCCTGAAATTACGTTAGTGGCCAGGGCAGGTAACTGGAACACTAACGGCAACAAGGCAGAAAATTCCGCTGGTGCACTTGAATTGCAACCAACCATTATAGTTAATTCCACCGCATGGCGGCTCAATTTCAGCAACAAAAACACCCAGTGTTGCTCACAGGAAAACCTCCCCAACAGCGAATCACCGAAACGAACCACACAACGTGAATGGACGTGGCTTGGGTAGTTGAAACCACTACTCAACTTTGACGTCCTGAGTCGGTGAACCACAAAGCTCGTAGCGATCGGACACCTCCACACATGCGCAGGGACCGCCAGAGGACCCAGCCGACTGCACCGTGCAGAGATAACTTCCCTGGTCCACAGCAACCGACCGACAGCCCGCAGAATGCCGACAACGTCTAAAATAGTCGTCAGTGGAAATAACGCCAACTACACACACAACCTCACAAACACTTGCATGGAAACACGAACGAATGAACGAAACCCAACACTAACTAAGCATGCTCGAAGACAAATCGGGAGTCGGTGCACACACACACACACACACACACACACACACACACACACACACACACACACACAGCCGACTCAGGAACGATCGGCGAGCCAAAACGCGTCGTCCGGTAGGACGACCGACCGACGATCCACCAAGACCGTAGCCCGGCTCAAGTGATGCGTGGCGGCAATGGTCGGGCGAGCCATGTCGACGCGGACATCACTGCTGCTCCAACCCTACTGCACTAGTGCCGCATTGCAACCCCCCGACTGGCTGGTTCGGACTGCGCTCCAGACGCGTTCCAACTGACTGGTAGACCCTAACTCGCCTTACGACAGACAACGACAGGGAAGTAATAGCAGTCAATCAAACCTACTACGAGAGGGGATATATCGATACGCGCTGCTAACGCCGCTCACGGCCAGGCAAAGCAGCAACAGCAGTAATTTAAATTAAGGCAGTGAGGTGGAAATACGTTAAAAAACAGGGTGTAAAATACATGATGGTGGAAACACGAGTCACGCACGGCTCAAATATAATAATTGCGATCCCAAAGTAAGTAGGTGTTGACAGATGTGAAAATTACCGAACTATCTGTATAATAAGTCACGGCTGGAAAATAATAACACGAATTCCTTACAGACGAATGGAAAAACTGGTAGAAGTCGACCTCGGGTAAGAACTGTTTGGATTCCGTAGAAATGTTGGTGGAACACGTGAGACAATACTGACCTTACGACTTATCTTAGAAGAGACTGGTAGGCCGCTGACCCGCCACCTTAGTTTGCGCTTCATTTTCTCTACAGCGACGATCGCATCATCTAACGATTGTAACATGTCAACATATCTTCTTGAGCCTATGTGATTGTAGAATGGAATTAAGTCACAGAATGCTCTCGCTTACGTGCGTGAATGTCAGCAATTTTCTAAACTTATACACTGCGGCCAGCTATCGATGTAGGACGCTGTTGCTGTAGTCAACTGTAGAAGGAGATCTGCAGTGGTACGCCAGTTACTACACTACCACTTTAATGATGGAGAAAAAAGTAATCTGAGGCATTACTTTCTGAGTGTCCCCTGCAATGTTAGATACACGCACTACCCGGCGTTCGTCGCTGTTTGTGGAGTCAAGTTCGTTGGTCCTAAGTGGTGCATTTGGTATCCACTGCTTCCGGGTAAATTTTGGTCGATTCTGTGCTTTAACTGGTCTGGCAGACGCAATGCTACACGCCGACTGAACCACACCTCCAGTGGTTCTGGACTACAAGCGCCCTCCGTTGCGGCATTTTAGATCAGCGGGCGGCTACACAGTCCATTCGCACTTGGACCCTATTTACTTCGAATTGCTATACAGACACTGCCTAACTGTGGCTCCAACATCATCATTTCTTCTCTAGGTCAGAGAGCCCCATCCTTGTTGGCACTGAGAGCTGTACTTACTTCTTGCTGCATTCTTTGTAATGAGTCTTCGTTCGCTTGGAGAAATACAGGTTAAATAAATCTTCTGTTTGCTGTGTTCACTTGTAGACTAATCGTTTCTGTCCAGTCCCGCTTTCCTACGATAACCGTCGCCCCGTCTTCTCACCGGTGTGAATGAAGTCGTACACAATAGATTTTCGCCCCAAATCCTTCTCTTATTATTATTATTATTATTATTATTATTGGGATTCACTACATCTAATATATTCGCTTGCTCAATGTGGAACGAATGTCAGTAACTTCGTTGTGTAGGCTACAATTAACATCCTAAACACAAAATTTACTTGGTGGTACATACCACGTCGGAGGCGGCGCTGAACTGCTTGTGCACGAGACTCTCTATTGCGAGCCACTTGATAGGACGGTTCTCGTTGTCTCCGAGGCAGTAGTAGTCCGTGGAGAACAAGTCCCGCGACAGCGCGTTGTCTGTGAGGCGCACGCGCAGCTTCTCGTCCAGTCTGCAAGCAGAAAAAGCAGAGGGCGGCTCAGCACAAGCAGTGGCGCACAAGGACTCGGGAAGGTTTAGGTTTTCGACATCAGGTTGTGTCTATTTCCACTTTACTTCTATTTTGTTTGCTACGGCGTATCGGCTGTGTAAACATTCTCAGGTAAAACACTCAACTCGTTAAGCACTTAGGTTAAGTGTTTTCATGGGCCACAGCTGACGAATTAAACATTTTACTTTATCCTGGAGATACTAAAAGGTATCAGATAGATTATATAATGGTAAGACAGAGATTTAGGAACCAGGTTTTAAATTGTAGGACATTTCCAGGGGCAGATGTGGACTCTGACCACAATCTATTGGTTATGAACTGTAGATTAAAACTGAAGAAATTGCAAAAAGGTGGGAATTTAAGGAGATGGGACCTGGATAAACTAACTAAACCAGAGGTTGTACAGAGTTTCAGGGAGAGCATAATGGAACAATTGATACGAATGGGAGAAAGAAATACAGTAGAAGAAGAATGCGTAGCTCTGAGGAATGAAGTAGTGAAGGCAGCAGAGGATTAAGTAGGTAAAAAGACGTGGGCTAGTAGAAATCCTTGCGTAACCGAAGAAATATTGAATTTAATTGATGAAAGGAGAAAATATAAAAACGCAGTAAATGAAGCAGGCAAAAAGGAATACTAACGTCTCAAAAATGAGATCGACAGGAAGTGCAAAATGGCTAAGCAGGGATGGCTAGAGACATATGTAAGAATGTAGAGGCTTATCTCACTAGGGGTAAGATAGATACTGCCTACAGGAAAATTAAATAGACCTTTGGAGAAAAGAGAGCCACTTGTATAAATATCAAGAGCTCAGATGGAAACCTAGTTCTAAGCAAAGAAGGGAAAGCAGAAAGGTGGAAGGAGTATATAGAAAGTCTATACAAGGGCGATGTACTTGTGGACAATATTATGGAAATGGATGAGGATGTAGATGAAGATGAAATGAGAGATACGATACTGCGTGAAGAGTTTGACAGAGCACTGAAAGAGTCGAAACAAGGCCCCGGAAGTAGACAACATTCCATTGGAACTACTGACGGCCTTCAGAGAGCCAGTCCTGAGAAAACTCTACCATCTGGTGAGCAAGATGTATGAGACAGGCGAAATGCTCTCAGACATCAAGAAGAATATAATAATTCCAATCCCAAAGAAAGCAGGTGTTGACATGTGAAAATTACCGAACTATCAGTTTAATAAGTCACAACTGCAAAATACTAACGCGAATTCTTTACAGACGAATGGAAAAACTGGTAGAAGCCGATCTTGGGGAAGATCAGTTGGGATTCCGTAGAAATGTTGGAACACGTGAGACAATACTGACCCTACGACTTATCTTAGAAAATAGATTAAAGAAAGGTAAACTTACGTTTCTAGCATTTGTAGACTTAGAGAAAGCTTTGGATAATGTTGACTGGAATACTCTCTTTCAAATTCTGAAGGTGGCAGGGGTAAAATACAGGGAGCTAAAGGCTATTTACAATTTGCACAGAAACCAGACGGGCAGAGTCGAGGGGCACGAAAGGGAAACTGTTTGAGAAGGGAGTGAGACATAGTCGTAGTCTATCTCCGATGTTATTCAATCTATATACTGAGCAAGCAGTAAAGGAAATAAAAGAAAAATTTGGAGTAGGAATTAAAATCCATGGAGAAGAAATAAAATCTCTGAGGTTTGTTGACGACACTGTAATTCTGTCAGAGACAGCAAAGGACCTGGAAGAGCAGTTGAACGGAATGGACAGTGTATTCAAAGGAGGATATAAAGTGAATATCAATAAAAGCAAAACGAGGATAATGGAATGTAGTCGAATTAAATCAGGTGATGCTGAGAGAATTACATTAGGAAATGAGACGCTTAAAGTAGTAGATAAGATTTGCTATTTGGGGAACAAAGTATAGAGGATATAAAATGTAGACCGACAATGGCAAGGAAAGCGTTTCTGAAGAAGAGAAATTTGTTAACATCGAGTATAGATTTAAGTGTCGGGAAGTCTTTTCTGAAAGTATTAGTATGGAGTGTGGGCATATAAGGAAGTGAAACATGCTTGATAAATAGTTTGGACAAGAAGAGAATAGAAGTTTTCGAAATGTGGCGCTACAGAAGATGGGTAGATCACGTAACTTAAGAGAAGGTACTGAATAGAATTGGAGAGAAGAGGAATTTGTGGCACAACTTGACTATATTAAGGGATCGGTTGTTAGGACATATTCTAAGGCATCAAGGGACCATCAATTTAGTAACTAATGAGGAGGTACTGAATAGAATTGGAAAGAAGAGGAATTTGTGGCACAACTTGACTAGAAGAAGGGATCGGCTGGTAAGAAATGTTCTGAGGCATCAAGGGACCTTCAGTTTAGTATTTGAGGGAAGTGTGGAGTGTAACAATCGTAGAGGGAGACCAAGGCATGAATACGCTAAACAGATTCATAAGAATGTAGGTTGCAGTAGTTACTCGGAGACGAAGAAGCTTGCAGAGGATGGAGTAGCATTGAGAGCTGCATCAAACCAGTCTCTGGACTGAAGGCCCAACAACAACATACCATTTTTTAATGTAATTCAACTTAAAAATTTTTAGCTTTGTACTAGACCCTGCTGTAAATGCACGATCAGATCCCAATTGTAGTATATTTTTATTGTTTAACAGATCTGAACAAGGACGACATTGTCCGAAACCGGTTACGTTCTGACAGTACACAGCTGTATAAGCATTTTCTTCTTCTTTGGAAGTGGCATCTTTCAACTTCAGTAGCAAAAAATTAAACTTAATTAATTACTATTCCACATTTCACACTGGAGGAAAAGCATCGATTTTAGAACAGGAAATTACTCACTGGAAGGGAAAGAAGGCTGCTGGCCAAAGCCACATACACGAACGTACAGTAACTGAGATTTATTTTATGTTGCTGGGATATAGCGTATAAGATACGCTGGCCGTATCTGAGTAGCGCAGTCAGTAAGAGCGTTGTCCGCGAAAGGCTCTGTTGCGTTCCGGTTCACAGTTTTAACCTGCATGCAGGTCTCGGTCATTGGTTTACTCAGGTGAGTCGTGGAGTCACAAACATACGAATTATCAAATTTTAAAATAAATAAAACCTTGACACTGAACTACGAGTATTGTCAAACAAAAGAGCCTACTAACGTTCTGTTATTGGAAGACATTTAAGTTGGCCAGCGCTCCAGAATACCGTGATACATGTGATGTTACATATATTCAAGCGTCAACACGACAGCACTGCCGAAGTAGGCTGCACATCAATTTGTCTGTTCGGATAATATTTTAATGTTCATAATTCAGTTTGCACTATACACAAATAAGTGACATTGTTCGCGTCAGCCCTTAATCACGTACCTCTGCCCATTAGAAAAGCAAGATGCTATGCTACTGGTTGCTTCAAATGTCTTATTACTTCCCACTTGTTGTCGGGCGCTGTATCAGGTTGTAAATGCTGTTAAAGCGGTTTCTAATCAATCAACGAGTTATCTGTTTTTCATAGGCGGTTCGACACCTCAGTCCCAGAAGGCGGTTCCCATTCAGAGGCAAGCCACTGTCCACAGACATAATTCTGCCTAATTCCCCAGACAGGACCACAGGTGGCAATAAGTCTCTCAGGTCTTTCTCGGCGTTCCAGCTCCTTAGAGAGCTCCCTCTCTGGTCCCCTTGCTTCCTCAGAGTGGCTCTCATGGCATGATGGTTGCACTTATAACTGCTTTTGAAAAAGTTTTTGAGCCAGCGCAGTTCTGTTGTTGGTTATATTATTAGCCAACAGTGACTCCAGAGAAAAGACGAAATCGTTCCAAGTTAGTTTTGTGTGTAATATTATACCAAGTCACAGTTTTAACACAGCTCTTAGCTGATGTCATTAACGCAGATTGACCACACACAGTGATGCATGATTATACTTCTTGGCAGTCAATCGACACGAAAAACTCCTATGCAAGTAATTTACAGCATCATATTTGATTCACTAATCGCCGCCGGTTTCTTTGACATGCCGTCAACCAAAGCTCTTGTCATATCTTCTTCTTGACCCAAGGGGGAACGGAAACTGGGTGGGATAACAGCAAACCAACAAATTATGGTGAATTAGAGGAGGAGATTTCAATGGTGAAGTTCTTATGAGTTCGATGGCCACACAGAATCGTAAAACGAACACTAATTCTGCTGTTACCAAGTTGATGAACACAAAATCCCTGCAAAACACCGGTAAATAACATTGGCAAATATCGAGAGTATCCCTAAATAACTTACCGATTACACCACAAGCAACAGTGCGTGTACATATTTTACTATCTCAGAGCTACAGGCTCCTACTAGGTTCCTCTTGCGCGAGCAGAGCAGCAAAAAGCTGATGGATTTGTTCCGATTACGTTCGAAAAGCTCAGTGGGGTACCTACCAAGAAAACGTATCAAACGGAGAGTGGCATGCTTATGCCACTAGAACCAGAAACGAAACATTGCCACAAGGCTGAGGAACAAATGGCTACATTTAATAAGTAATAACAAGCACAATGCAGGAATAACTGTGGTAATGAAAAAGTGTACTTACAAGATGTAAATTTCAAATTACTAATAATGTGCGGAGCACGGAGAAGATGGCAGCCACGTCCTATTGTCAGCAGAGTGCCGGGATTTGTCTGTAACGAAACATGGAACTCACGGAAATTCATAAACAAATGTCTAGACTGAGTGAACGGTCTCGAGATTAATATTTCGTAAATTCCATTCGCTACGTTAAATTACAATATAAACAGTAATTGTTAAATGGACCGTAGGTTCTCCTGTGGAGGAACTGGGGAGTCTCCCCAAGGCAGTAACTTGCATCTTGATCTTGAAAATTTGTGGTAAAACATTTCTTGAGGGAGCCTCATTAAAATGCTTTCTACAGACTGAAGCACTCTTTTTCTGTACGGCAGAGAACACAGATTCACATTGAGAGACAACTGCCCGTGACGCTCTGTCTACTAAATCAAGGGTATGAAATCCAAATATACACTGACATGACAAAAGTCATGGAATACCTTCCCATATTGTACGGACCTTCTTTTGCCCGATAATGCAGCAGTTTGACATGGTATGAACTCAACAAGGCATTGGAAGTGCGCTGCAGACACATTAAGCCATGCTGTCCCTATAGCTGTCCATAATAGTGACAGTGTTGCCGATGCAAGATTTTTTGCGAGACCTGACCTCTCGATTACGACACACAAATTCGATGGGATTCATGTCGGGCGGTCTGTGTGGCCAAGTCATAATCTCGAGCTGTCCAGAAATGTTATTCAAACCAGATGCGAACAATTGTGCCCCAGTGATATGGCGCTTTGTCATCTATATCCTTTCTTACAGGAGTGCTAGTTATGCAAGGTTCGCAGGAAAGCTTCTGTGAAGTTTGGAAGGTAGGAGACGAGGTACTGGCGGATTTAAAGCTGTGAGGACTGGCCATGAGTCGTGCTTGGGTAGCTCAGTTGATAGAGCACTTGCCCGCGAAAGGCAAAGGTCCCGAGTTCTAGTCTCGGTCCGGCACACAGTTTTAATCTGCCAGGAAGTTTCATATCGGCGCACACTCCGCTGTAGAGTGAAAATTTCATTCTATAAAGTCCGTAGTTGTTCGGGAACGAGAATTCCATGAAAGGCTGCAAATTGTGTCCAAGTAGCCGAAGATAACCATTTCCACTCAATGACCGGTTCCGTTCGACCAGAGGACCCAGTCCACTCCATATAAACAAAGACCACATCATTATGGAGCCGCCATCAGCTTGCACAGTGCCTTCTTGACAACTTGAGTCCATGGGTTCGTGTAGTCTGCGACGCATTCGAACCTCACCATGAGCTCTTATCAACTGAAATTGGAATTCGTCCGACCAGGCTACGTTTTCCAATAGTCACTAGACTACCGATACGGTCACGAGCCCAGGAGAGGCGCTGCAGGCGTTGTCGTGCTGTTAGCAAGGTACTCGCGTCGGTCGTCTGCTGACATAGCCGATCAACGCCAAATTTCGCCGCACTATCCTAACGGATATATTTATCGTATGTCCCACACTGATTTTTGCTGTGATTTCCAGAAGTGTTGCTTGTCTGTTAGCACTGACAACTCTACACAGACGCCGCTGCTCTCGGTCGATAAGTAAACGCCGTCGGCTACTGCGTTGTCCGTGGTGAGAGGTAATGCCTGAAATTTGGTATTCGCGCCATACTCTTGGCAGTGTGGATCTCAGAATATTTAATTTCCTAACGATTCCCGAAATCGAATGTCACATGCGTCCTGCCCGAACTACCATTCCGGGTTCAAAGTCTGTTAATTCCCATCGTGCGGCCATAATCACAACGGAAATCTTTTCACGTGAATCACTCGAGCACATTTGACAGCTCCACCAATGCACTGCGCTTTTGCACTTTGTGTACGCGACTCTGTCACCATCTATATATGTAGATGCTTTTTTCTTATGTCCCACATTGATTTTTGTGGTTATTTCCAGTTCTGTTGCTTGTCTGTTAGCACTGACAACTATACACTATACTTTTGTCAGCTCATTGTAAGTCCGCGATAGTAGAGACAGAATTTAATACACCTCTGACCATAATAATTGCAACATCGGTAAGAATGTCAAATAACGAAATTTTCTTATTGCGCATACATGGTATAGTTGCAAGAATGTATTATTAATATTACTGGTCTTTACAGGGTATATAGGCTGCGAAATTTAGTATCCATAGCTAGCACCTATAGGCGCAATAGGCCGAACCTGCCTGCGTGTCGTTTCAAAATAGGCTTCAACGACGAAAATAGGTACATCATTCCTTGCTGTTTCAAATCTGTGTCAGAGTCAATAATTCGTAGTGGCTGCAGAATGATAGCGTGCCAAACTCTCCCATTAAGTGAGGGACGCCGAACACGTGATGGTCAGGGTAACAATCAAATGTCCCTTTTTGGGGTAGGTCAGGGCGGCACGAGAAATATGCAGTGTTGTGTTATCTTGTTGAAAAATAACGTTACGAAGACCGACCTCAGCGCGTCAGAAATGTAACGGCTGTTGTCCAAACTACTGTCTTTTCAAATATGAGGCAGTCGTGCTGTGTACTCAGCGGTGCCCCATAACATGCTGTCCGCAGAACCAAGACTCTTTCGAGAAGACGATGTAGTCGACTCATTTGGATACAGAATCGTGGAATATTTTCCTTTGTATTCCAGTGACACCTCGATATCAGCATTTTGTAGCTAAGCAAGAAACGATTGCAAAAGTCTGTAGCATATGAAGACAGCGGAAATTCGGCATCCAGAATAGCTACTGATCACATGGCTTAATTATGTATTGTTGGCTAGAACAAAGATGGATACCGTATTAGTGACGGAATTATTGTTTCATAAGGAATCTGTTCTCGTATATCAAACAGCCATAAGTATGTAACTGTCTTCCCTACAAAGGTTAGAACATTTTAGAAAGATAACCGCCTTGTCCAGAGGCAAAAAGTCTTCAAACCGGTAAACATGATACTCAAAAGGTCCAAGAAAGCTCACCAGGTAAAATGGTAGTCACCCACTTATAAGATCGCACTGTACATAGAGCTCTTAGTAGGCGATCGTACAACTGCAAAGCTGACGTAAATCACGGCAGTGTAGTGGCGCATATATGCCACTCGCTCGTATGGAATAAACACAGTAAGATGGGTTGACGGGAAACGTGCAGCACATCAGAGAAGAGCTATCTTATTACGACGTGGCCATGACGAAACCGCAAATTGAGTTTTGCGATTTAATAGCATATCAGTGCGGACTGTCCAGTGCGTACTACGAATAGTCGGCCACTTGCAGCCATGTAATATGGCGTAAAAACAGTGATCGTAAAAAGATCCTCAACGACAGGGGAGGGATCAAAGACGAGTGTCTTCCCCTGTTAGTGACAATCGATTCAAACCCCACCGGATTAGATGCTACGTCTGCATGGCTACTCCGCAAATCATACTTCGGTGCCTGGAAGAGTGTTTATCGACCACACTGATTCTTTGTTACTTCAGTCTCTAAAAGCGCATGGAAAAAACGAACACTTAAAACTTTCCATGCGAACTCTGATTTCCCTCATTTTATTATGATGATTGTTTCTCCATATGAAGGTCGGCGTCAACAAAATAATTTCGTGTAAGAAGAGAAAATTGATATTTCGTAAGCAACGAAAACGGTTTTGTTTTAATTATGTCCATCCCAAATCCTATATCACGTCAGTGACTCTCTCTCCACTATTTCTTGCTAATACAATACGCACTGCTCTTCTTTGAACTTTCTCGATGAGGTTCGTTAATCCTATCTGACAAGAATCCCACACCGCGCAGCAGTACTCCAAAAGAGAACAGACAATCGTAATGTAGGGAGTCCCTCTAGTAGGTCTGTTGTATTTTCTAAATGTGTTCTTTACAATTTAAGTTTTGGTAATTGTAATTCTTAGGTATTTAGTTGAGTTTACGGCCTTCATATTTGATTGATTTATTGTTTAACAGAAGTTCAACGGATTCATTTTAACACTCATGTAGATAACCTCACACTTTTTATTATTTAGAGCCAATTGCCAATTTTCACACTATACAGATGTCTTATCTAAACCACTTTGCAGTTGGTTTTGATCTCCTGGTGACTTACTAGACGATAACCGACGTGTCATCTGTAGACAACCTGAGACGGCTGCTCGAATCGTCTTCTAAATGGTTTACGTAGATAAGGAACAGCAGAGGGCCTATAACGTTATCTTGGGGAATGAGAGAAATCACTTTGTAAGTAGGGTGTTTAGATTTTTATATTGGTAACGCCACATAGCACTCTGTAGGAAAATCACTGGCTGTGCTGTGTGCAAGTCTGTGGCTAGTTTGCATTGTTGTCTGCCATTGTAGTATTGGGCAGCTGCATGGTAACAGCGCGTAGCGTTGCGCAGTTGGAGATGAGCCGCCAGCAGTGGTGGATGTGGGGAAGTGAGATGGCACATTTTTGAGAGCGGATGATCTGGACGTGTGTCCATAAGAAACAGTACATTTGTAAGAATGGATGTCATGATCTGCTATATATATTATGACCTTTGAACACTATTAAGGTAAATACATTGTTTGTTCTCTATCAAAATCTTTCATTTGCTAACTATGCCTATCAGTAGTTAGTGCCTTCAGTAGTTTGAATCTTTTATTTAGCTGGCAGTTGTGGCGCTCGCTGTATTTCAGTAGTTCGGGAAGATTTTTGTGAGGTAAGTGATTTGTGAAACGTATAGGTTAATGTTAGTCAGGGCCATTCTTTTGTAGGGATTTTTGAAAGTCAGATTGCGTTGCGTTGTGTGTCAGTTTAGTGTTGATCAGAGTAGGTAAAGAGCGAAATGTCTGAGTACGTTCAGTTTTGCTCAGCTGTTTGAAAATCAAATAAGGTAAGAGATTTATCAGCACAGTAATTCAATAATTTTTCAAAGGGGACGTTTCACCTTCAATGACAGAAATCACTTCTATTTTATTCGATGGCTTTCCGCCAGTTACTAAGAACTGTGATCTCTCTGACAGGAAATTACGACCCCCAGTCGCATAACTCAAACGATATTCCATAAGCACGTAATTTGATTACAAGCCACCTGCGAAGTACGGTGTCAAAAACCTTCTGGAATTCTAGAAATACGTAATCAGTTTGAAATCCATTATCGATAGCAGTCAACACTTCGTGTGAGTAAAGAGCTAGCTGTATTTCACAAGAACGATGTTTTCTAAAACCGTGTTGACTGGGTGTGTCAATAGACCGTTTTATTCGAGATAATTCGTAATGTTCGACAATATATGTATGCGAAATCCTACTGCATATGGACGTTAATGAAACAGGCATTCAATTTAGTGCATTACTCCTATTGATTTTCTTGAATATTGGTGTGACCTGTGGAGCTTTCCAGTCTTTGGGTGCCGATCTTTCGTCGAACGAGCGGTTGTATATGGTTGTTATTGCAACAGCATACTCTCAAAGGAACGTAACTGGTGTGCGGTCAGGACTGGAAGACTTGCTTTTATTAAGTGGTTTACGTCGCTTCACTACTCCGAGGATATTTACTTCTACGTTCTTCGTGTTGGCAGTTGTTCTTGATTCGAATTCTGGAATGTTTACTTCGTCTTCTTTTGTGAAGGCATTTCGGAAGGCTGTGTTTAGTAACTCTGCTTTAGCAGCGCTGTCATCGGTAGTATTTCCATTTCCATCATGCAGAACGGCACTGTTCGTATCTTGCCGTTAGCATACTTCATGTACGACTAGAATCTCTTTGGATTTTCTTCCAGGTTTTGAGACAAAGTTTCGTTGTGGAAACTATTATGAGCATCTCGCATTGATGTCCACGCTAAATGTCCAGCTTCTGCAAAAGATCCCCAATCTTGGCGATTTTGCTTTCGTTTAAATTTGGTGTGCTGTTTTCGTTGTTTCTGCAACAGTGTTCTGACCTGTTTTGTGTACCATGAGGAATCAGCTCCGTCGTTTCTTAATATCTTTGACATAAATTTCTCAATGTCTGTCGATACAATGTCTTTGAATTCCAGCCACATCTCGTCTACACCCAGATTGTTAATTTGTAAGGAGTGGAAATTGTCTCTCAGGAAGGCGTCAGACGAATTTTTATCTGCTTTTCCTTTACTTTTGGTGGATTTGGGAGGTACAGTATTTCTTCTCTCTACGTCAACAGTTCGTTCGCTAGTACCTGTATCCCTTTTGATGCTCGTTTTTAGCTGAGGATTATTTGTTGCTAAGACGTCAAGTTTGTTTTGACAGTCGTTCACTACTCTAATTGGCTCATGAATTAATTGCTAAAAATAGTTTTGGGAGAATGCTGTTAGTGAATCGAACTGACTCAGTTTCCACCCGAGTATTTTTAAGGGATGGACGGTGGGAAAACAGGAGCAGAAGAGGACAGAACATTTGAGATGTAATGCTACAAAAGCATGTCGAAAAATTTGGTGGATTGATAGGTAAGGAATGAGGAGGTTCTCTGCAGAATCGGTGGGGAAAGGAGTGTATGGCATACGCTGATAATACGAAGGACAGTATGATAAGACTTCTGTTTAAAACGTCAGGAAATAACTTGCATGATACCAGAGGGAGCTGTAGAGGGTAAAAACTGCAGAGGATGACAGAGATTGGGATACATCTAGCAAATACCGTAACTGAGGACGTTGGCTGCATGTGCTACTCTTAAATGAAAGGGTTGGCACAGGAGAGGAAATCGTGGGCCACATCAAACCAATCAGAAGATTTAAGATATGAAGGGAACTGCATGCAATAGAATTTTGGAGTTGGGTACCTCACAAATGTCTATTGCTCACAGCGGCACAAAATAGCTGCATATCTTCAGTGGTCCGCACAAAATAGAAATTGGACAGTACGTGACGGAGGCATTTAGTGTCATGAGACGAGTCGCTACTTTTGCCTGTTTTCAAATGATGAAAGGTGCCCAGACCATTGACGGCCCAATTAGGCGCTTAACCCACGTTCTGTGCCAGACGTAGTTTGGTCGAAGGTGGTTGTTTGATGTTCAGCGGGTGTTTTCCGACCGTGACTCGGCAGCAAGTAGTTCTGTTACCGTGAACATGAGCCAGGATGTTTATTTCAAGATTCTCTGTTGTTCAAATGTGTCTGAATTCATAAGGGACCAAACTGCTGCGGTCATCGGTCCCTAGACTTACACACTACTTAAACTAACTTATGCTGAGAACAACACACCACACGCCCATGCCCGAGGGAGGACTCGAACCTCCGGCGTGAATGGCCGTGCAATCAGTGACATGGCGCCTCTAACCGCGCGGCCAAGATTCTTTGTAAAGAAGTGTTTGCAGTTCTTCTGTATGGTCTTCCAAGCCCACAACAGCTGCAAGCATACAATCCTGGTTTGGCGAACATTTAGGGATGTTGCAGCACCGACTGGTCTGCTATGTCACCTAATCCAATCCATTCGACCAGCGGGTGAAACACAGTAACCAACGCACCATCAGTTCAGCAGCTCTGCGGAATCTTATCATGAATCAGTGGCTTCAGTCGGATATGGCATACCTGAAGAAACTTATGATCCCTCTTCCTCCCCGATTTGATGTTATTATCAAGACTTAACGCAGTCAAACATCAGTAACGTAGTATAGAGCTTCCCGCATGGGACCTTCCTGATACGTCTCAGTTACGGACATCATGGAAACCTACCAGGAACCGTCTGAATCACGACTGGCTCTTCCGCGCGTTGCGCATGTTACAAACGGTTATTATTCTGGATATTCGCAGATGGTCGATGGAGTAGTCAACATTGCTCATGTATTCACGGATGGCCATTGCACTGCAAGTTCTGGGAAGTAGCTGTCGGTGGGTAGTTAGTGCCGCAGGTGTGCGCCAACTGGTGTAGGTTAGGATGGCCGGGAACGCGTGTCTGGCACGGCGCGTATGACGCGGCGCGCCGGTCCTAGGCGGCGGGCTGGCACAGCCCCCTCCCCCTCCATTTCGGCCCCCGCCCCTTCCTCTTTCTCTTCCTCTTCCGCCGAGTTGCGTGTTGCGCCGCGTAATTCCACCCCAGACAGCAGCCCCCAGCCCCAGCCTTCAGCCCTCGTCAGCCCGCTGCGCTGGCTCACGCTCCACGCCGGGCCATCTCTTCGCAGCCGGCACTTGCCGCTCTTTTCCCAGATTCCGTGACGCTGCACTTTGCGGCACGCCCCATCTAGCAGCAGCGCCCAGTTCACTACTTCATTTTTTGCTGAGCTCGTTCTTCGTCATAACTGAGAGTGTTTCATTATGTCCATTACATTTTGCATATTTTGTTCAGCTGGGATGTCATAATTTCTCGTTTCATTCGTAGTAGTACATCCAGCTCCGTAGCTAATTTTACATGCTTTTATTCTCTTTTCATCTCTCTTCATAAGGATCCAATTTTCGCATCCAGAGGCTACTGTTGGTATTGTGCTAACCTTATGGAACGTCAACACAGAGAGAGACTACTACAGTTCCATAAGGTTGTGACTATACCAGCACTCCGTTATTGATGCGAAAAAAGAGAGATGAAAAGAGAATAGAAGCATGTGTAATGAATTTCCTCTGACACGCGGCTGGATATACATTAATGGATAAAAAGAGAAATGATGGCATCAGAGCTGAAATGAATATGCAAAACATAACTGATACAATAAAACAATATTATTTAAGATGGAAAGAACATATATACTGCAAGCCAGATGAAAGAAGCACTAACGCCTAAAACAATATAAACGAAGAGTCAAAAGATCTTCAGGAAGCCCAGTGTAGAAATAGCTTGATCAAATTTGAAGCAGACTGAGCGGACCAAAAGGCCGAATCCTTGATGTAGATGACAATGATACACCATAATTTTTCTAGTGTTATATCGAGAATTATGCAACTGACTGATAAAGTGTTCCTTGTGAAACCTCCCCTTATAAAAATTAATGAATTAGACTGCTGGAAAACCTCTTGCGTTATTTGATTTTCAAATAGCTGAGCAGAACTGAAGGTACTCAGACATTTCTCTCTTTACTTATTCTGATCAACACTAAACTGACACACAATAATTTTAGCACAACGCAATCTAAATTTCAATAATCCCTACAAAAGAATGGCCCTGACTAACAATAACCTATACTCTTCATTAATCACTTACCTCACAAAAATCTTCGTTACTCGAAGTACTGCATTACAGCGAGCCCCAATACTGCCAGCTAAATGAATGATTCTAACTACTGAAGGCACTAATTACTGATAGGCATAGGTAGCAAATGAAAGATTTTGATAGAGAACAAACAATGTATTTGCCTTAATAATGTTCAAAAGTCATCATATATATATATATATATATATATATATATATATATATATATATATATATATATATATGTTCATGATATCCAGTATTACAAATTTACTCTTTCTGATGGACACACGTCCAGATCGTCTGCTCTCAAAATTCTGCCATCTCTCTCCCCACATCGACCACTGCTGGCGGCTCACCTCCAACTGCGCAATGCTACGCGCTGTTAACAGCCAACTGCCCAACACTACAATATCAAATATTCCAACAATGCTAACCAGCCACATACTGCACACAGCACAGTCAGTGATTTTCATACAGAGCGCTACGTGGCGTTACCAACATAAAAACCTAAACAGCCTACTTACACTTGTATGGTTATTTTTTTATTGTTGTTCTTGGTGGTGGTGGTGGTGGTGGTAGTGTCACTGGTTTGATTTGGCTGTCCACACTGGTCTATCTTAGGTAAGTCTTTTAATATCCGCGTAACTGCTGTACTTCCAGTGAACCGGTGAAGAAAAATGCGCTGTTCTTGAGCCACCGCCATATACTGTGAGCCAATAGGTAACGATCGTCCGTCATGCGTGCATTTAAACTGACTTCCTCAAGCTAATATCTGTTACCTTAAACAGTACAGTTACTATTTGAAGGGCGTCAGATGAGTGGTCAAAGTTAGGCAAACTTTAATTTCCTGTGCATGGTTGGTACGACAGAGGTGAATTTCCTTTGATGTCTACCGTGTAAAACTTCACTATTAAATCTAGTGCGCTATGAGTACCGTGACGCCACTAATTTTTTTATATAGTATGCTGTTTTGCGGAAACAGCTCTAAGATTGACACCTACTGTTGCATGATGCGAAATTATTGGAATCTAAGGCACAAGTGATTTAATTATTTCTAACGCAGCGAGAGCACGAATGAACTTTTGTTCTAACAGTGATAGTGCATCAGTAAGTGTGAATTAAAGCAGTCGTGAAAAATAAAACACATCATATATTTTATATTTATTTTACTTAAATCACATTTTTTCCCATTCATCTACATTCCTGCACAGCATGAGATAACACCAGTTTACCCAGACAAAACGGCAGCACCATTTACACTCAAACACGCCCCCTTGTCTGCGATACTTGCACACGATTGGCTGTCGTGTTGTGGCCGCAGCTCCACAACCTCGTATCAACGGCTTACGCGTATTTAGAAAATTTTGGCCGTTTTCACGCCCCCTACCCGCTGTGATCGATCAGCTTGTTCTTCTCCACCCCGTGTGTTTGAGTCTTGGTATAAATGGTAGAGATCTGAAAAGGTAGGGACTATGAAGCTGAGACTGGTAAGGCGCTGAACAGCAGCATTTAAACAACACTGATAGAAAGAACATTCCAAAACTGGTGTTACGAAAGCTACCGCATAGTTTTCCACGAAGTTTCGGGACTTCAGCTGGATTACGACGACTTCTTGTCGCGGTATTTCGGCTTACAACCATTCAGCCATTTTCAGGTGAGTGTTTCGCGCAGGAAACTGTTAGTTCACATGGTTAATCGTATATACCAAAACTTGGCACTGAGACGCATGAGCAAAGGCATTCGCACTCTTCGAAAGTGTTCCAATCAACGGGGCGCAGGTACACGCGTAACGGTAATAATAAATGCGCCCTCTCTAGAGGAATGCGAGGTTGCTGAGTTCAAATTCAGCTGTCAAAATTGCTAAAAATAACTGTCGCTAGATGTGTCGTTAGTCAGAAAAGTTTTCTTTTTGAATAAATTAAGGAAATCATCAGATCCCACGCCTTCTCCAGATGAATGCTGCCATCACGATTAATAATATCTTCCACAAAACGTATTTTCATGGATTCATTAACAATTGAATCCCAGAAGGATCTCTTCGAGTCCAAGATTTCTGTCGCAGAACAATCAATGGAATGTCCTCTGAAAATACAATGCTCTGCTATGGCTGATTTACTGGACTGTGAAAGACAAGTGTGGCGATCATGTTCACCGCATGCGCACTCTGCGCGTTGTCGGTTTTGCGACTGGCGAGATATTCTGTAGTCCGTCCGCTCGAAATTTCAGATCGTCCTTTGCCGAACTGAGATCAGCTCAAGTCTTTGCATGTGGGTGGAAGATTGCTTTGAAATCATGTTTCCTTAAGATTCTGCCTTATTTAGACGAAACATTAGCGACAATCGGCACCCGTGGTCTAGAAGCAGCGTCTTTGATTACTAATCAAATCTGTAATAAATTTCAGCTACTAACAGCGAATACACTGTTCAAGGATCGCAAGAGGAAGAGGTATACTTGGTAAAGGCCGGGTGATACTGGAAGATTCCAGTTAGACTACATCATGGTCAGACAGAGATTTCGAAATCAGATACTGGATTGTAAGGCGTACCCAAGACCAGATATAGACTCAGATCACAATGGGGTACTGATGAAGAGTAGCCTGAGGTTTCAGAGATCAGTCAGGAACAATCAATATGCAAAGGCGTATGATGCAAAAGAACTAAGGAATGACAAGGTACACTTGAAGTTCTATAAGGTTATAGACACAGCAATAAAGAATAGCTCAGTAGGCAGTACAGATGAAAAAGAATGGACATCTCTAAAAAGGGCAATCACAGAAGTTGGAAATAAAAACGTAGGTACAAAGAAGATAACTGCGAAGAAACCATGGGTAACAGAATAAATACTTCAGTTGATCGACGAAAAACGGAAGTACAGAAATGTTCGGTGACTGTAGTGATTACAACCATCAATGAAAGATAAGCGCCGGCCGGTGTGGCCGAGCGGTTCTAGGCGCTTCAGTCTGGAACCGCACGATCGCTACGGTCGCAGGTTCGAATCCTGCCTCGGGCATGGATGTGTGTGATGTCCCTAGGTTGGTTAGGTTTAAGTAGCTCTAAGTTCTAGGGGACTCATGACCTCAGATGTTAAGTCCCATAGTGCTCAGAGTCATTTGAACCAACCAAAGGTAAGTCAAGTGTAAGATGTGTGCACATGAAACACCTATTTCAAGCCAACATGACGACTAAAATGAACACCTTCAGATTACATGTGAAGAGGATTGACCATAGGTATGTATACTGCATTATAACCATAATTACTCATACGCAGGTTATGTATAAGCTAAGAAAAACATATTTACTGAATACTAACCACCTAAGCCCAGCATATAGATAAGTAGCATACAATTAATGTACAAAAGCACATTAATTCTAATCACCAAAAAAGGGAGGGCACATAACAGTATTGATTATGCTGTCATTTACTACCTTGTAATGTCATCGGATCATCAAAACCAAATGAAAAATGGTTTAGGCAAGATATCTGTGTGGTGTAAACAGTGGCAGTTGACATATATGAAGTCATTCACATCAGTAGTGAAAGAAATCTGCTAAATTCCGGTTACACAGGAAATCACGCAAATCCAAAGGCTGCAAACTCAGTTAAACATTTAGGGATTAAAATTACAAAAAATTTCAATTGGAACAATCGCATAGATAATATTTTGGGGAAAGCAAATTAAAGACTGCGATGTATTAGCAGAACACTTACAAAATGTAACGAAAAAAATGTAAAGAAACTGCATACACTAAGTTTGTCCACCCTTATGTGGAGCACTGTTGTGCAATGTTCGATCAGCATCAGAATGGAATTGACGGAGGACATCGAAAAAGTTCAAAGAATGGCAGCTCATTCTGTATTACCACAGATATGATACACGAATTGGGGTGGCAGCCATTAAAGGCGTTTCTCGCTGTGACAGGTCCTTCTCATGAAATTTCAATCTCTAACTTTCTCCTCAGAGTGTGACTATATTTTTTTGGCGCCCATCTTCATAGGGAGAAATAATAAAATAAGATAAATCGGAGCTCGCACGGACGGATTTAAGTGTCCAATTTTCCCGCTCGCAGTTCGAGAGTGGATCGGTACAGAAGTATTTAGAAGGTGGTTCGATGAACTGATTGCCAGGTACTTAATTTTGAACTGTAGAATAATCATGTAGATGTAGATGTAGAGCCGAAACGTTCGCTGACGCTTCCCGACAACGTACGTGTCAGTTTGTGACACCTGTAATCCAGTCGTTTGTCCCGTATGAAATGGGGCGGGCCCAGCTAAATTAAAATTACTGATTCGCTTATAAATATATCTTTCTCAGATTATGGACATTCGTTATTAAGTCTTTTTTATTCACCATCATTCTATCAATATACTGGGGTAGGTGGTATGCACACACGTATTTAGTAGACCCTACCAGTTCTATGAAATCTCGTCGTCCCAGGGCCGGCGAATACTAAAGGACGCCTAGCATCGCCGGGAAGCGTCAAGAAACATTTTGACTCTAACAAAATTTCTAGTCAACTTATCTTAGGTTAACTTCTTAAGTAACAGAATTCACTCCGATGTCCTCGACGGTGAGTGTTCATCAGTGACAAGGGTATCGTCAGGAGTGCCCCACTGTGGTGTGATAGGACGTTCTTATGCTCTGTTTACGTAAATGATCTGACGGACAATGTGAGCGGCAGACTACACCTGTTTCCTGTTGATGCTACCGATTACGGGAAGCTGTCGTCGTTGAGTTACTGGAGGAGGAGCAAGATGACTTAGACAAAATTTATACTACGTGTTATGAATAGCAGCTAGCTCTAAATGTAGAAAAATGTCTGTTTATGTGGATTACTAGGAAAACCAAACCCGTAATTTTCGAATACAGCGTCAGTAGTGCGCTATCATGTCGATTAAATATCCAGGCGTAGCATTGCAAAGCGGTGAGGAATGGAACGAGCATGTATGGAGTGTAACGGGCAAGATGGATGGTCGACTTCGGGTAATTGGTAGATGTTTAGAACAGTGTAGGAAAGCGCACAACAGGACACTAGTGAAACCCATTCTTGAGTGCTGCTAGAGTATGTAGGATTTCCACCCGGTCTTATAAAGAAAGACATGGAAGCAATTCAGAGATGCGCTGCTAGATTTGTTGCCGGTGGGCAACACGCAGGCATTGCGGAGATGCTTCGCGAACTCACATAGGAATCGCTGGAGGGAAGGGGACGTTCATTTCGAGGTACAATTTTTTTTGTCTTCCGTCTTCTGACTAGTACCATGGAAGTCATTCCCTGATGCCGTAACAGATGTGCTATCATACTGTTCATTCTCCTTGTCATTGTTTTCCAGATAGTCCTTTCCTCTCAGATTCTGCATACAACCTCCTCATTCTTCACCTTACTTGTCCACCTAATTTTCAACATTTGTCTGTAGCACCATATCTCAAATGCCTCGATTCGCTTCTGTTCCGGTTCTCCCACAGATCATGTTTCACTACCACACAATGCTGTGCTCCAAACGTACATTCTTAGAAATTTCTTCCTCAAACTACGGCTACTGTTTGATACTAGTAGACTTGTCTTGGCCAGGAGTGCCCTTTTTACCAGTGCTAGTCTGCTTTTGCTATCTTCCTTGCTCCGTCCGTCATTGGTTGCCTAGGCAGCAGAATTTCTTAACTTCATCTAATTCGTGACTTTCAATCCTGATGTTAAGTTTCTCGTTGTTCTCGTTTCTGCTACTTGTCATTACTTTCGTCTTTCTTCAAATTACTCTCAGTTCATATTTCGTACTCATTAGACCGTTCGTTCCATTCAGAATATTATGGTATTCTTCTTCACTTTCACTCAGGATAGTAACGTCAACAGCGAATCGTATCATTGATATCCTTTCACCTTGGATTTTAATTCCACTCCTGAACCTTTTTTTTAATTTCCATCATTGCTTCTTAGAAGTACAGATTGAATAGCTGAAAGGCTGCAACCCTGTCTTACACGCTTTTTATTCCGGGTACTTCGTTTTTGCTCATACACTCTCATTATTCCCTCTTGGCTCTGTTGCATATTGTTTATTACCCGTCTCTCCCTGTAGCTTAACCCAATTTTTCTCAGAATTTTGAACATCTTGTACCAGTTTACGTTGTCGAGCGCTTTTTCCAGGTCCAAAACCTATGAATGTGTCTTGATTTTTCTTTATTCTTGCTTCCATTATCAACAGCAACGTGAGAATTGTCTATCTGGTGCCTTTACCTTTCCCAAAGCCAAACTGATCGACATCCATCACAACCTCAATTTTCTTTTCCATTCTTCTGTATATTATTCTTGTCGGCAACTTGGATGCATGAGCTGTTAAGCTAATTGCGCGATAATTCTCGCACTAGTCAACTGTTGCAGTCTTCGGAATTGTGTGAATGATATTTTTCCGGGAGTCAGATGGTGTGTCGCCCAACTCATATATTCTACACACCAACGTCAATAGTCGCTTTGTTGCCACTTCCCCCAATGATTTTAGAAATTCTGATGTAATGTTATCTACTCTCTCTGCCTTTATCTGCTGTCCTCGAAAGCTATCTTAAAATCTGATTCTAATACTGGATCCCCTATCCGTTCCAAATCGACTCCTGTTTCAACTTCTCTCATATCAGACAAATCTTCCCCCTCATAGAGGCCTTCAGTGTATCCTTTCCACCTATCCGCTCTCTCCTCTGCATTTAACAGTGGAATTCCCGTTGCACTCTTAATGTTATCACCATTGCTTTTAATTTCATCACAGGTAATTTTGACTTTCCTTTATGCCGAATCAGTCCTTCCGACATTCATTTCTTTCTCGGTTTCTTCGTATTTTTCATGCAGTCATTTCGTCTGTGCTTCCCTGCGCTTCCTGTTTATTTCATTCCTCAGTGGCTTGTATTTCTGTATTCCTGAATTTCCCTGAGCATTTTTGTACTTCCTCCTTTCATCGATCAACTGAAGTATTTCTTCTGTTACCCATGCTTTCTTTGTAGTTACCTTCATTGTACTTATGCTTTTCTTTCCAACTTCTGTGGTTGCCCTTTTTAGAGATGTCAAGTCCTCTTCAACTGCACTGCTTGCTGAGCTATTCCTTATTGCTGTATCTATAGCCTTAGAGAACTTCAAGAATATCTTGAAATTCCTTGGTACTGCTATACCCCGCTTCTTTGCGTATTGATTCTTCCTAACTACTCTCTTAATCATTAGCCTACTCTTCATCAGAACTGCAGTGTGATCCAAGCCTGTATCTGCTCCTAGGTATGCCTTACAATCCAGTATCTGATTTCGGAATTCTGTCTGACCATGATGTAGTCTAACTGAAATCTTCCCATATCTCCCGGCCTTTATCAAGTGGAACACTATTGAAATAATTTAGAGATCCGGCATGAGGATCTGGCTGCAGAATGGTTCTACTGCCGCCAACGTATATTTCGCGATGATATGAGACCATCACTCCCTACCAACTTATCTCAGGCGTATTTAACTTCCTCTACCTTCAGGACAATTTGAAATATTTGTAACACCTTTGTGAGTATTTTTTACGGATTTTAAGTGTTATTTTCATCTTTAATTAGCAGCGAAAGACTAACACTACCAGCAGCGTCGCTCACATAAGTAGTAACTATTACAGCGAAAAAATCAAAAACTAAAAAATATGCTACCTAGCGCCAGTCTCCCGTAGTAAAGGAAGTAATCGATGCAGGACACCGATTAACACTACACAGGAGAGAAAAAGCCTTTGCTACTAGCACAGTTAAACAGCTTCGTAATGGACATCCACAAACAAAATATCCTGGGAAAAAATAATAGAGTCGCCCGCTCAGATCAACCATACTTTGCTAAGTCCGAGCATCTGAATGAACTGCAGCGTCTGAAGGGAAAATAAAAAATGCTCGAATGAAAGAATATGCGCATGATCGTTTAGTGTGTTAGAACTTACAACGTATTTGTGTCAAACAGCGCAAATCTGTTTCCACGAACGACAACTTTCTTGCAACGGCTATCGAAACTTATAAAAGACTCCCATTAGTAACCGTAAGGCTAATTCCTTCCATAATGGCAGTGGAGAAATCTTAAATACGTATGTATACGTTGCAGAAGGTTAAGAGGAAAAAGTAGGGATTTGAGCAGTTGAGTCTGTTAGCAGAGGTAGCTGCTTTCTAGACGACAGATTACTGTATAGATTGTAGAAACAGAATATATTGCCTTGTCTAAACATTAGAGTCTAGGTCACAATTTTATGATATTCTCGATGACATCTTCAAATTTGCCATTGGCTAACAACACCAGCAGCATCGTTCACGTAAGTAGTAACTATTACAGTGAAAAACAAAAAAATCAAAAACTAAAAACCCATGCCAGCTAGCCCCAGTCCCTCCCACTAAAAGAAATAAGTGATGCAGGATACTGATTAACACTACACAGAACAGTGAAAAAATCATTGGTAACTCTTCTCTGTGAGGTATTGGATGGTTTAGCCAAAAGAGTTCTTTCTTTGTTTAACTAAAGCGTTTGGCTGTGTTGATTGTTACGGAGTAAATAAAGTCAAGCGCTGGCACATAAGTCGAGAGAGCAGAGAGGGCTGTGAAGGAGACGTCAGCCAACTGCACGCTGACCGGCCCCTCTCCAGGACGACAACGCGACGGCAGCGACCTCTATGCGAAGAGGACATAAGGGCCGCGCTAACTGGTCGCTGCCCTTTCTGCAGCAGCATCAAGATTAGCGCCTTTGGAATTGTATATACTGAAGAGATTTCTTATTTGCATGTCGCCCTTTGCTTGCGATACTTCTATGTTATTGTCAAAGTTAAGTACTGTCATTTTCCATTTCGTAATAAAACTCATTAATACGATTTGTTTGAATGTTGTCTAGCGATCCGAAAAGGCAGACTTCCTAGACCCTACATATTTGACGCAACGGCAGCATTCAACATTGATCACAAAATATTGCTCCAGGAGTTAGATCTTTATGGAATACGGGAAGTAGCTCACAATTGTTCACTTCTTACTTTAAGAACAGACAGCAAAAAATCACTCTCCACATTGTTGAGGATGGCTATGATCCCAATAGGGCACAGTTAAATGGGTGGTGTCCCATGGATCAGTGCTGCCACCATTCCTGTTCTTTATTTATAAGTAGTCCTACAGGTGATTCTAAAATATTTCTAATTGCTGATGACACTAGCTTGGTAGTAAAGGACGTTGTGTGCAACGTTGTCACCGTTTCATATAGTGCTGTTCATGGCTAGCAGAAAATAAACTAACGCTAAATCACAGTAAGACCCAGGTTTTACAGTTTCTAACACACAATTCAACAAAACCCGACGTTCTACTTTCACAGAATGGGCATATAATTAGTAAAACTGAACAGTTCAAATTGAGTTCCAGGACAACACAGCCGGCCGAAGTGGCCGAGCGGTTAAAGGCGCTACAGTCTGGAACCGCACGACCGCTACGGTCGCAGGTTCGAATCCTGCCTCGGGCATGGATGTGTGTGATGTCCTTAGGTTAGTTAGGTTTAAGTAGTTCTAAGTTCTAGGGGACTTATGACCACAGCAGTTGAGTCCCATAGTGCTCAGAGCCATTTGAACCATTTTTTGAACCAGGACAACACACGTGGCTGCCGCATCGCGGTCGGGAAGTGGGGCCTAGGCAGTTCCAGATAAGTTTTACTGTTTGACTATAATTTATGGAGTTGTAGTTTTAGCATGACGATGTCCACTATGGACAAACGGCAGTTACTGTTATTCTGAAGAAGGTTGGGTTACTCCGACTGAAACCTAGATAAATTCTAGGTAAACAGTGCAACTGAGGCTGTTGATTATTAAAATTAAAATTAATTCAAATTTCTAGGTTTTCAAATAGATAGTAAACTGCCACGGAAACCCCTCGTTCAGGATCTTGTTCAAAGACTTAATGCCGCCATTTTTACTATTAGAACAGTATCTGATGTAAATGATAGTTCGACACGAAAAGAGTCTAGTTTGGTTGTTTTTATTCGCTTATGATGTATTGTATTATTTTTTGTTATGACCCTTCTGATTCAAAAAGCATATTTGTGGCTCAAAAACGGTCGGTTTGGGCAATAGGCGGTGTAAGTCTGCGAAACCCTTGTCGACCCCTATTCAGTAGTCTGGGTGTTCTAACAGTGTCCTCTCAATATATACAATACATATTATTTAATGTTTAGGCAAGATATCACTTATTCCCACGAATTAGTAGCTTTCACTCAGTTAATACTAGGCAGAAACCCCTTCTGCATATGGATCACATCTCCTAGACTCTTGCGCAGAAAGGCGTGCAGTATTCTGCTGCATCCATTTTCAGTAACCTACCATAAGAATCCAACAATGGTAGTAGTAACTCACGCGCTTTCAAATCCAAACTGAAGAGTTCCTTATGGGTTACTCCTAGTCTGCCGAGGAGTTCCTTGAAAAATTAAGCTAAATCCTGTGTTGCATAGTTGATTGCGTTTATATAAATTTAGAGCTTGTCGTCTCATGAGAATTCATAAACGTTTTATTTTATCTACTATTACTTGTCTGTTGTAATTTCATGTACTGACACGTTCCATGACGGTGGAGATTTACTCCTCAGTTTGGTCCAACGTAGCTCGACGTGTAAAGTAAAAAATAAATAAAGAATGTTCGAAATTAAAATTAGCTCTGCGTGGCGTACAATAAAAACATCGATCAACAAAATAAATAAAATACAGACTGTAAGTCAATTTATGGTTGTTCACGATGTATCTGTTGCATGTTAGGTACTGCTAATTTTAATAATCCAACATTAAATTGTAGAACTGAAGATAGCCTATACTAGCTAAAACCGTCATCGAAGATAAATAAAATTGTTTTATACAGACAATTAGAATATAAAGATCACTGAGATGTTTCCACGACAGCCTAATGCCGTTGTAACACGTCTTTGTTAGGTCGCTCTTCGGTACAAAGTTTACATTTGATTTTAAATTAACATCCTGATGAGCTGTAGGCTTAAAAACTTTCAACATTTACCATAACAGGATGACAACGCACTATTAACTCATTTTCTTTTCTGGTGCGTGGCAGAGTACTTTTTTTGCCATTGTCATTTCCCGAGGAGCTAGAGACTTGAAACTTTCAACATAGATCAGAACTGGATGATAATGCAATATTAACTCGCTGCCTTGTCTGGTGTGTGGCGGACGGTATTTTGTGTGCCAATGGAGTTTCCCCCTTTTCCCGTTTCAGTTGTGAATCGGTCGTTGAAGAGCGATTGCTGACAAGGCTCCCGTATGCTCGAATCTCTCTAATTTTCACCTTCATGGTCTCTTCGCAAGATATGTGTAGAAGGAAGCAATATTTGGATGCCTCAGGTGAAGAGACATTAAAATAAGCCTGAAATTTATATGTCTCTGTTGTCATACAAATAATTGACTGAAAAAATTCACGCACACAAGACTAAAAAGTCGAAAATAACGTTTTAAATAAAACTCAATTTTTAATACACTTCGTTTTAAATTTGACTAAATAGCATAAAATAATTTCTTCTAGCTCTCTACATACTGAATTTTTATAACTACGAAAATACTTTTAACATTTATAACCAAAAACGTGAGGCAAATGCAATACATAAATCATCAATGAATTTTGTTTTAAATCTTACAAGAATTTTCATAGCTATTCAAAATTCACAATCACAAATGTTCAGTACTATCTGCATGCGGTTAGGAATCTGTATGGAGCGAGGAGCAGTTATTTTATCCTTATTAGTCCGATTTAAGAACGTGGTATATTGAAAAATAATCTTTATTAAAATTATTATCTTTTCTACGTCCGTCGTTTGATGGTGTGTGGTAAAAGGACAGTTCGCATTTTTGTTGCAGGTTACTGCATGAAAACGACAAGCACTTCCTGTACACAGTTCCTGGACTGCCTCAAGGTAGATGCGGAGTCTCCCGCGCAGCTACCAGTTTCAACGTTGCGCCGCTGTTGGCGCCCCGGTCGCTTGGCGCAAGTAGTGTCGCATTTCCACGGCAGAGAGCAGCTACTACCGGTAAGCGCGAGCTTCAGTCAGCACTGTTACATCTAAATCTATGCCTACTCTGCAATTCGCATTAAGTGCATCACAGAAGATTCTTCGAACTACCTTCAGACTATTTCACTACCGTTCAACTCTCTAACAGCTCGTGGGAAAAACGAATACTTTCTGTACGAGCTCTGATTTCACTATTTTATTGTGATCATCATTTCTCCCTATGTAGGTTGGCGACAGGAAAATATTTCCACATTCAGAAGCGAAATTAGGTGACTGAAACTTCGTGAAAAGATCTCGCGGCAACGAAAAACGTCTTTGTTTCAAATAATTGACATTCCAATTCGCTTATCAATTTCGTGAAACTCTCTCCCCTATTTCACAGTGACAAAAAACAAGCTGCCCTTCATTGAACTTTTTCGATGTCAGTCCTGGTAAGGATCCCATACAGCACAGCAATACTTTAGTAGTGGGCGAATAAACGTAGTGTAGACAGTCTCTTTAGCAGACGTGTAGCATCTTCTATGTATTCTCCCCAATGATCCCTATACTATCTGGATGCCGAACTACAGCTGTCTGAATGTGCCAACCAAATAGTCTCCTATTTTGTTTCTTTCTTAATTACAATATGGCTGCCACGAAAAGTCAAGAACACAAAATGAAATAACGTTTCCCTTCTGCTCTCACATCAGCCCACTATGTCACATATTGATATCAAGTTCGAAACCAGAAATACACAAAGAATTCCATATCACATACAGAACGTTGGCCTTTTTTTTGTCTCGTTACAACATGGCAGACTATAAAGTTGACAAGAATCTGCTGCCACGCCGAAGTTGACAGCCTTTAAATTTGTGAGACTTATCGTATAATCGAAATTTAACAGGTTTCTTTTTTGTACTCATGTGGATGATCTCATACTTTTCCTTTCTGAGAAACTATTTCCACCTTTCGCACTATTCATATATTGTGTTCAGGTCGTTTTGCAATTGGTTTTGATCTTCTGATGACTTTACTAGGCGGTAAATGGGAGCATCATCTGTAAACAATCTAAGAGGGCTGCTCAGATTATCTCCGAAATCGGTTATGTAGATCAGGAACAGCAAAGGGCCTTTAACACTTTCCTGGGGAACTTCTGTTTTACTTGATGATTACTAAGTACTGTGAACTTCATGACAGGAAATGTGGAATCCAGTCGCACAGATGAAGCCATACTGCAGAGGCATGCAATTTCATTGGAAGTCTCTTGTGAAGAACGGTTCAAAAGCCTTCTGGAAATCTGGAAATATAGAATCAATTGGATGTCTCCTATGGATAGTTCTCATTACTTCGTACGAATAAAGAGCGAGTTGTGTTTCACAAGAACGATATTTTCTGAATACGTGCTGACTGTGTATCAATAGGACGTTACGTTAGAATAATTCATGTATTCAAACACAGTGTATACTCCAAAGTCCTGCTGCAGATCGATTTTAGTGATATGGGTCTGTAATTCAGCGGATTATTCCTATTTCCTTTCTTGAGGACCGGTGTGACATGTGTATCTTTTGGTACAGATCCTTCGTCAAGCGAGCCAGCCAAACGATGCGGTGTAACGTCACACAAACAACTAAAATGAAATAATTTATTGACCTAAATTCCATTTCTTGGTTTATTGATATATTTCATTTTTTTTTTTTTTGGTAGGTACCAGAATTTTTAAATGTATTTTAAAACGTAGTTAATATCGGATCTAATAAATTAATAATTTAATAAATGAACTTTACACCTAACATCCGAGAGTTGGCTTTACTTATCAAAATATCCTACAATTAGTCATCGTCCAATCGTAATTCGCCAACAGTCATATCTTAAGTCGCCTGAAGCTGTGCTTTCAGTTGTACCATCATATGCATAGTCGCCAACAAAGTTGTCTATTGTGCCGCTCTTCGCTTCACTGTCGCCTTCGACAGAGTTCCTTCCATCAAATCCCACCGTTTGTTTTACCTTTTCACTAGCGATGGTTCACCCCACCGCTACAACTTCAACAGCCATATATGTATACATGCTTGTATAAGACTCCTATTTCCATACATCCCAACAGCCTCCTTCACGATCAATTTACACGCCTTTTCTTTTCATCCACGTGCAAGAGTGATTGCTTCAAACTTTCCACTAACATTTCCAAATTCGCAAACAAACTTGATTTTTAATTCACAGTATCTTTAACACATGTCCGAAAGAACAGACACCATTTTGATCACACAACGTAATCTTTCACTCCCGGTGCTGACATCTCTTCGCCCTATGGAGAGAATCAGAATCGACAAGGAACTACGGCAGCCCGAGCAGAAAGTTTTCTTCCCGTTCATCAGTAAGATTACAGATCGCATTATCGCATTAGGAAAGTATTGAGCAAGTATGGTGTAAAAACTATCTTCAGACCCGCCAGTAAGATAAAAGTATGTTAAACATACGCTAAAGATGTACGACATACTTTGCCTGCTCTAGCTGTATATTAAAACTCCTTTTAGTTGTTGACTGATTTAAACTGGTACCACGAAAAGGAGGTTAACACCCGTCTGCTTGAATAATGGAGGAATTGCCACCAGGGACACATGGATAAATCTGCCGTAGCGGGATAATTTTACCAAGAGGGTGTTTATCAAAAATTCTGTGAGACGATTGTCGTTTCGAAAATATCCCATTATCATGCGCGCATCTATAAACAAGCTATTATGATGTATTAACACCGTTAAATTCTTGACAGAAAAGTGGACAGTGTTAAATTAAGTAAAATTTGGATGTCAGTGTTGCAAGCGATGGATTACTTTCAATCGGGAATGTTGACAATACCAGATATAATCTCGCAGCCGACGCCACGTGAAGGACTGTGGTGTTCTCTACACTGCCCATGTATTTGGCGCTCACTCGAGTTCTGGTTGCTTTTCGTCGCTTCACCTCTGAAGAAATCACCCTCATCGGAGAGAAAACGTTAGGAGGAAGTTTTATTCATCGCCCACGGCTTATTAGCTCGGCAGTTTTTAAGAAAAGTGATGTGAAGAGACCATTTTGATCCTGCAGCCGCTAAGAATCACGACACAACGGAATTAAAGACATTAGCTGCCAATGGGCATTGATTTAATCTGACGGGGAAAGTTTGTGTTGGATATGTCTGAAACGACAGACACCACATATATAATTCAGACGAGGATGACCAAAGATCCCTTCAGTGTGGATGCTCACCAGGCTCGAACTCTTACGAAAATCGGCATTATCCACTAAATAATGAGGATAATGGTCAAGGGCCAGTACATCAGTAGTGTGAGGATAAGTTGAGAATGTGGGTCTGATTGGAGGCGTGCTACGGCAGTCTGGTGCGATGACCACTACGCCTGGATGGCTGGATGGCACAGTGATCAACGCTTCTGCCTGGTATAGCACAAATTTTGAACTTTCCCCGTTGATTTAAATAAATGCCAACTGGCAGCTAATGGTGTTTAATTTCTTTGTGTCTGGTATCTTTAACGCCAGCATGTACTGCAGCCCCATTCACCCACCAACCGTAACTGCACCAAACACTTCATCACAATATTCAGCACTACCACCAACGTCTTTTAAACTCTGATTCTAATACAGGATCCCCTCTCTTCTGTATCGATTCCCGTTTCATCTGCTATCACATCAGACAAGTCTTCCTCGTCGTAGAGGTCTTGAATATACTCCGCATGAGCCCTGCTTTCTCGTATCTTACATTCAGATACCGGTTCTCTAAATTTTCTCAGTAGTGTTCATCGAAAAAAACGTCGCTTTTCTTCCATGGATTCCCATTTCAGGACCCGAAGCATCTCCGTAATACTTGCGTGTTGTCTGAACCTACCGGTAACAAATCGAGCAACCCACTTCTGAAATACGACGACCGTGGCCACCCGCCGGACCTTGGGAGGGACTGTTGGAATTCCGTCTAGTTGGCACCCACTGTAGCTGATGGAGGAAGTACCCGCATACAAACGGCAATGGCTATTTATCATTAGCTGCCATCTTATGAATGCCAGTTAATGAATTAATGACTAACGCCATCAGAGTGAAACTTCGGGTGTCGTGAGTCTTGTAACTGGGGTTGTTACTGATAGCTCTCTTGCTCACTCCAACAAAATTAAACTAGTAAAATTCGCCCATTAAGTTAGCATATCAAAATTTAAATTATATAACTACCTGCCTGAGTCGTGCACGGCTCGTGCTCATGCCATTTATTCATTATCATGTTCTATTACGGTACTGCCGCCTCGTTTTCATACTCCATTTACTGGCGTCACTAACTTCCTGCCTTATTTGCCCGTGAGCGGCAGCAGCTGCGCGTATCGATAAGTGCACTGTCGTACCATCGCTGGAGCGACCGATAGTATTTCCGGGTCGTCGTGTGTCTGGCAGTCAGTTGGAGACGGACCAGCAGAGCAGTCGGGACGCAGCAGCAAAGAAGTCGGGGACGCAGCGCCGGTGAGGCGCCGACAGACAGTGCTCGCCGACGGAGGCAAATTGGAGCGGGACGACCGTTAGTTGGTCGTTCGGTTGGTCGTCTCATCGGCCGACGTATATTTGGTCCTTTCACCGTTTCTGGGCCTGGGCAGTTGGTCGGTTGGCGTGGAACAGCGAAGAAGTCTCCGTGACGCCTAGTTTGGCCGGGGCCGCTGCCAGCGACCACGCGCGGTCCGAGTGTGTGGTGCTGTTCCCATTGCTACGAGCTCCGTGGCTCACCGATCCCGGACACTAAAGTTGAATCTTTACTTAATATACCAGCCAGCCCCCGACTATTCACATTGTGTCATTTGAATTTCGTTGTGGCCTGTTGGACATTCCCGCGAGCAACAACGTGTGTTTTCAAGTTGGCGTAATTCTAGCCGCCCTCCTGTGGAGTTTAACTTAACTTGATTATTTTTGAATTGAAGTGCACCAGCGGAATCTTCTGCCTTGAGGCCGTTAACGTTCCGGTTACCTGCCCTGGGCGTTGACGTAAAATCTGGCAGTGTATTTTTCTCATCGTGTTGTGGCTGCCCAGCACGGAGTGTAGTTTGACAGCTGAATATGTAGTTCGTTGTGGGCGCCGATACCTTCTGCGTTGTTCCATTGAACTCCCTGTTGTGTGCTTGTGAGGTGGAGCGAAAGTTATCCTGTCGCTTGGTCCTTTGACTGTCTGTCGGTTGGGTTACCGTCGGATTGAGAATCGTTGGTCCGACTGCCTGTCTCACTTAAGCGAGTATTAGTGTTTGAATTCCAGGCCGACCCTTGGAAACTTCTGAGCGCCGTTTGATGTGCTGCCTTTTCTTATTTGTCGTTGCTGTTTGTTTATGTATGGCTTCTAGCCCATTTTAAATTAAAGTTGTTTTGCCCTTAAAGCTTAAGTTTGTTTGAGCCTTCAGACTGATTTGAAGAAATTTTAGGATAAGGACTTCTGCCTTTTAAAATTCTTCCTGAGCCTTGACTTATTTGCCTTCAGCCGATTTTAAGTTAAAGTTGTTTTGCCCTTAGGTCGTGACACTGAATAGCGCATTTAACCGGGAATTAAGTTCTAAAGTTAATGATTGGCTTGCTGTGTTTTTAATGTTCTTTACTCCTGTCATGTATGTCAAATTAATAAAGTAGTATGTTCGAGTGCAACTGACAGCCACTCATTTTGGCCCTTTCCCACAAGTTAAACTATCTGTCCTGACCTGCGGGTACAACAGGGAATATCACTCCCTTTAATGTTTATTACTTAAATTACTCTATTTTCTAAGAGAAAGCGCTCTACATATGAGGTGCTACAAGGCCTCCTTTAACAGTCTGCATGAACTAGGCTCACAGAGCAAGCTGACATTCGAATTACGCCATCGTACGTGTTTAACATGTCATAAAGAACATTTCATGAATGTCAGCGCCATCACGGTGGCTGTCCGAGAACTTTTCGCCTTGTTCTGGTAGCGGATCTTGGAGGGCGTAGGTGCGAGGCACGTGCGCCTCCAGAGGAAGGCAGTAAATCACGGCGGCCAGCACAGGCCGGCAGTTTGACAGGGCGGGGCCGCAGGGCTGCGCTGAATTCGAAAACAGCCGGAAATGTCCGCGCTGACTGACGCCTGGCTCTCCACGGAAAAGTACCGCACTTGAAACTCACAGCAAGGTCTACTGGTACGTCTTGTGGTTTCAACAGAAACGTGACGCATAATCGAAAACAAAATAGTTACACCATAGGCTGAAAATACTGCTACAGTTGTAAGGTTCTTTTATTTAACACACGACTGGATCGGGCTCTTATACGCCCATCTTCAGGTGTCGTAACTTTGTGCTGTGACTCCGAGGTTACTGCGGTGGAGGTGTACAAGACGCGGTGTGCTACCAATGAGCGCAGGAGTAATAGTTACAGGTCTCCATGTCCTGACGTAGGCTAACTACGAGGAGCATTCAATAAGTAATGGAATACGTTTTCTTTTTCGACTTGGTTGAAAAAATGCGGCATTTGTTGCAGGACATCGGGGAATATTGCCGCTTCAGCCCCTCTAGTTCCATGAAGTTCCGATAGGTAGTGGCGCTACACACAGCCTTTAAAACGGTGTCTGTAACGCAGGTGCTTTCCAACGAAAGAGCTACTTTTGCGGAAAACAAGGGTGTCGCAGACATTCATAGGCGCTCGTAGAATGCCCATGGAGACCTGGCGGTGAACAACAGGACGGTGAGTCGTTGAGTGAGGCGTCCGTCATCATCTCAACAAGATAGCGCATACTTATCCGTTCCCCTGCGTGCCGGTCGAACACAAACAGCTGTAACTCCCACAATGCCGGCCGGGGTGGCCGAGCGGTTCTAGGAGCTACAGTGTGGAACCGCGCGACCACTACGGTCGCAGGTTCGAATCCTGCCTCGGGCATGGATGTATGTGATGTCCTTAGGTTAGTTAGGTTTTAATACACTCCTGGAAATTGAAATAAGAACACCGTGAATTCATTGTCCCAGGAAGGGGAAACTTTATTGACACATTCCTGGGGTCAGATACATCACATGATCACACTGACAGAACCACAGGCACATAGACACAGGCAACAGAGCATGCACAATGTCGGCACTAGTACAGTGTATATCCACCTTTCGCAGCAATGCAGGCTGCTATTCTCCCGTGGAGACGATCGTAGAGATGCTGGATGTAGTCCTGTGGAACGGCTTGCCATGCCATTTCCACCTGGCGCCTCAGTTGGACCAGCGTTCGTGCTGGACGTGCAGACCGCATGAGACGACGCTTCATCCAGTCCCAAACATGCTCAATGGGGGACAGATCCAGAGATCTTGCTGGCCAGGGTAGTTGACTTACACCTTCTAGAGCACGTTGGTTCAAATGGCTCTGAGCACTATGGGACTCAACTGCTGTGGTCATAAGTCCCCTAGAACTTAGAACTACTTAAACCTAACTAACCTAAGGACAGCACACAACACCCAGCCATCACGAGGCAGAGAAAATCCCTGACCCCGCCGGGAATCGAACCCGGGAACCCGGGCGTGGGAAGCGAGAACGCTACCGCACGACCACGAGATTCGGGCAGAGCGCGTTGGGTGGCACGGGATACATGCGGACGTGCATTGTCCTGTTGGAACAGCAAGTTCCCTTGCCAGTCTAGGAATGGTAGAACGATGGGTTCGATGACGGTTTGGATGTACCGTGCACTATTCAGTGTCCCCTCGACGATCACCAGTGGTGTACGGCCAGTGTAGGAGATCGCTCCCCACACCATGATGCCGGGTGTTGGCCCTGTGTGCCTCGGTCGTATGCAGTCCTGATTGTGGCGCTCACCTGCACAGCGCCAAACACGCATACGACCATCATTGGCACCAAGGCAGAAGCGACTCTTATCGCTGAAGACGACACGTCTCCATTCGTCCCTCCATTCACGCCTGTCGCGACACCACTGGAGGCGGGCTGCACGATTTTGGGGCGTGAGCGGAAGACGGCCTAACGGTGTGCGGGACCGTAGCCCAGCTTCATGGAGACGGTTGCGAATGGTCCTCGCCGATACCCCAGGAGCAACAGTGTCCCTAATTTGCTGGGAAGTGGCGGTGCGGTCCCCTACGGCACTGCGTAGGATCCTACGGTCTTGGCGTGCATCCGTGCGTCGCTGCGGTCCGGTCCCAGGTCGACGGGCACGTGCACCTTCCGCCGACCACTGGCGACAACATCGATGTACTGTGGAGACCTCACGCCCCACGTGTTGAGCAATTCGGTGGTACGTCCACCCGGCCTCCCGCATGCCCACTATACGCCCTCTCTCAAAGTCCGTCAACTGCACATACGGTTCACGTCCACGCTGTCGCGGCATGCTACCAGTGTTAAAGACTGCGATGGAGCTCCGTATGCCACGGCAAACTGGCTGACACTGACGGCGGCGGTGCACAAATGCTGCGCAGCTAGCGCCATTCGACGGCCAACACCGCGGTTCCTGGTGTGTCCGCTGTGCCGTGCGTGTGATCATTGCTTGTACAGCCCTCTCGCAGTGTCCGGAGCAAGTATGGTGGGTCTGACACACCGGTGTCAATGTGTTCTTTTTTCCATTTCCAGGAGTGTAGTTCTAAGTTCTAGGCGACTGATGACCTCAGCAATTAAGTCCCATAGTGCTCAGAGCCATTTGAACCATTTGAACTCCCACAATGTTGGAACGTGCGGACACTCTCGTTTGAGTTGATCGATACACTATAATCAGACCCCGCGCTGCTCAACTGGACGTCTCTGTTGGAGGGCTGACACACTTGTCCACCAGTTGGGGTACTCGAAGGTGTGTGCTCGCTGGGTTTCTCGCCGTCTGACAGAAGACTATAAAGAGCAACGAAGGATCATCTTGTGCGGAATTGCTTGCGTGATATGAGGCTGCTCGTGATAGTTCTTTGTCGGACATCATCACAGGGGATGAAACCTGGGTTCAGCACTTCTAACCGAAAAAAAACAACAATCCATGTAGTGGCACCACGCCACCTCTCCCCCGAAGAAAAAGTACAAAACCTTCCCTCAGCTGGGAAGGACATGACGACGGTATTCTGGGACTCTGAAGGGGTTATTGTGTTTGATGTCCTCCCTCATGTTGCAACGATGACGTGGTTACCACCGCGAAATTAAAGAAACGAGTGCAGCGCGTTCGTCGCCACAAGTGCAGAAAAACTCCTAATTCACCATGACAATGCAAGGCCTCACACAAGTCTGCCCGAGACGAACTCACAAAACCTCATTGAACTGTTCTTCCTCACCCACCCTACAGCAGCCCAGATCTCGCACCTTACGGTTTTCATCTGTCTGGCCAATGATGGATGCACTCCAAGGGTAGCAGCGACTAGATGATGGGAAGGTTTTTATGCAGTAAGACGTTGGCTCCGATGTTGACCAGTAGAGTTGTACCATGTGGGCATACAGACGCTTCCAGTCAGCTGGCGCCAAGCCGTCGCATTGAATGAAGATTATGTTGAAAAACAGCGTTTCGAAGCCAAAAGAGTGGGGAATAATACGGAGTATTGGAATCCCGAATAAAACCAAGCTGCTTTCAGAGAAAATATGTGTTGCATTACGCACTGAACGCCCCTCGTACATCGACGATACGTTCTTGGTGTGGCAGTATAGGAGAGCCTCTCTAGACAAATTCCTTCACTACATCAACAACCTTAATCAAAACTGTTCCTCCGCTTTGGTTGTCCGCGTATAGAAGAAAACTAATGTCACTCTAGAACACGGAGTAGGCAGGAAATCTCCACACACGGACCTATGTTCTCCAGTGACTGGGGGTACGCTTATCTGGCGACGCTGGTGCACAGTTAGAAAACCATAATTATTTGACGATTGCAACTTAGTGACGGAGCTGGACAGCCATAAGAAGACTTTTGTACCCAACGGCTACAGAAATGAAGAAATCGAAAAGGCGCTAGGGCATACAGACGCAACGGTAAGAGAAAAGAAGAAGAAAACAGTGAAAGGGAACAGAATATTGTTTTTCTTCCATACATTGCTACAGTTTCCGCAAGAGTCAGTCGATCTCTGTGAAAGAAAGGTTCAAGGCAATATTTCAACCACCTGCAAAACTAAGGAACCTCCTGGGCAGCATGAAACCTCAGCCTTCGCACACCTGCGGTCTATCACATTCCGCGAGAATTTGTAAACTTTAACATCGGACAAACTTTGCGCTGCTGAAAGTATATACAATGCAAAACTAGGGCAAGAAAATAGGTCAGCACTGTCTTGTCACAGTTGACTCTGTTCAACTAATGGTTTCTAGGACATTATTGTTGAAGAGGCAAACGAAATAGGAGTGTCGACGAATCTTGTTATTCGAGATAAGCTTGGCAATCAGGAAAAGTAGCAGTCTGCTCGGATACGCACTGCCCGCGCCGTAAACAGTCTGCCCTGCTGCCGTTTAACTGTTATGAAGTGGCTGCCACCGATACCTAAATAAGGAAACCGACACACCGACACTTTGCCAGAGTCAGAGAGTCGCTTTTCTGAAACACTGTGCTCACACCACGATCTTATGCTACAAAAAATCCGTGAACATTTTACTGCAGCGACAAGCTGCGAAAACGTTCATAGGTACACCACAAAACTGGTTCCAGTTAATTCTGCTCACTGAATAGACTGAAGTGTGAGCTCTGGTCACTATGGACGTTTGGCAGTTCTCAGTGCTGGTTCGACAGTATTCTAACTTCAAAATTCACGTTCTATAGAATCTCCGTTTCCATCGGAAAAGCACAGAATTTACTGAGAGTCTCCCTTACGGGCAACAGCTCCCACTCCGTCTAGCGTCCTGTTTCATAAAATGACACATCTCCTCCAGTGGTACGAAAACCTGAGCTCTCTTCCATGGATGGACTGTCAGGTCAACCATTAAGTGGACTGAGGCCCATTTACATGTTGATGGATCTTTTTATTAGGAAAATTTACGTCTCCCGGTCTCATCGCCTTGAAGAAATATCCTATGCCAGTATTAAATTTTTATTTTATTTATTTATTTTACATCCCTAGTTCCGTACATCCTAACTGAGTAATAAATCTCATGAGCGACTCAATACTCATATGTGAAATTGTGTACGTATTGGTAACCACGCAAAACCACCGACGGTCAGGAGTTGCTTCCTGCTGATCTGCCAGCAAGGCAAACGTTCGCTCTTTAATTTCTTCCTCGCGTTGATGTGGAGACTGAATGGCCATGAAACATTCTGCGCACAGATGAAGCCCATTTCCATCTCCGAGAACATATACACACAGAATTGCAGAATATGGCATCGGGAAATCAGCACGTACATCAACCGCTACCACTTTCATTCTGAAAAAATGACTGTGTGGTGCAGGTTGATGGCATAATTAATCGTAGAGCCGTAATTTTTCGAGGACATGAGTCCTACGGGTCCTGTTACCTGTACCGTCACTGGTCTTTTGTGCGCCAACGCCATTCCAACCCTTCAACAGCGCTGATGTATGGGTAGTATCATTTTTGCGAAAGATGGGGCTCCTCCGCACATTGCACAATAAGTGAATCAGCTTATGCAGAGACATTCCCAAAGTGCTTGAATTATCAGCCGTCATTTGCGTACGCCTGGCCGTCCAGATCATCTGACCTTAACTCGAGTGATTGAGCCTGTAGGATTATCTGAAAGATGTTGTGTTCACAGCTCCAGTTACGAACGTAGCTGAACTGAAGACACGCTTTCTGAATGTTATACTCTAGACTCTCCGATATGTTGTGGAATACGTTGTTATGGCAAAAAACGATGTCATTTTGTTTTTATGAGGTTTTTGGTCCCAGGACAAATAAAACCCATATCATTTTGCTTTTTATGTGGTTTTTGGCCCGATGACAAAACCCGATGTCTACTTTTTATGTGGTTTTTGGCTTCGGGACAATCAAAAACCAGTTTTTCCCATCTGATGTCATACGACCTCGACGTGGTGGATCGGCTTATCTAGCTAACAGTGCCACAACTGTTGACTACTCTCCTTGTGCAGCCATTCACATTGAACAGTTCGGATGGTGAAATGTGTAACTCAAACGTAGCCGTCGCATTGCAATTCATTTGTCGTTTGTAGCCGACCCCTGTTGCGTTAAGATGCTTACAGCGCCAGCCATTGGCGAAATTTTCGATAACTTTTTTTTGTTCCGTGACGTTTCCCCTGCGTCAATACTATGCTGTTCAAACCTAACTGGCTTTTGAGAAGTAGTTCTCATCCTACGGCGTTTTGAAACTGGAACTTTAATTATGGACACGCTGTACATATCAGCACAATCAGTAATATAATACAGGAATTTACTTTTTTTCCAAGAACACCCCGAGAGTATAGGAGTTATTAGCAGTGAGGAAATTCTTCACTTAAGACTTCAAAGCGCAAGGATTACTATTAAATTTTTTTTAAATTCTTGTGGTAGGTTCCTGAAAAATGGATACAGCAGAATACTGTGCGCCTTTCGGCACAAGGGTCAAAGAGAAGCGATCCAAATACAAACTGGATTTCTGTTTACCATTAACTGAGTGAGAGATGCTAACCCTTGGGAATAACCCCATTTTTTAAACAAAGAACAACATTAAAGAAAATATATGTTAACAGGCCAGTGTCAGTATTCCCAGAGTCTTAAACAGGGGTCGGAAGAGTTCGCAAACTTACAGTACATATTTCTCGAACTGCCCGTTTCTGAGACAGAAATACCCTTTGTGAACGAGAAGAGCTACCGCAGAATATGAAGCCGTATGTTATAAGCATGAAAATAAGCAAAATAGGCTAATTTCTGTGTTCGACTAACAGATACTGTTCTAACGGTAAGTATAGCACCATTCTATTTTTGAACAAGACCCTGAACATGGGCTTCATGTGATAGTTTACCAGCAAATCTGAACACCTATGTGTTTGGATTGTTCGAACTCACTAATCATACGCCCGTTCTGAGTAATTTGAAAGTGAGTTTTAGTTGGACTGTATGTTAGAAACTATAAAAAATGTGTATTACGGAGGTCTAGCAACAATTTATTTCCTACAAGCCAAAAAGATATGTCTTGAATTTGAAAATTGCTTATTTACCTGAAAATTAATTTTTTCCTCGCTGCATGTTTGCTTCTCTTAAATCAGGACATTATCTTTGCAATACTTCGCCGGTTTCTCCTACAGTCAGCTTCAATTAGTGAAAGCAAGCTCTTTGAGCAATGTCTTTGTATGTACATTGAGGCATTTTGCATCTTTGGAGGTCGACTTTGATGATCAGCAAATGAGAAACCTTTGCGGTTTTGGAACCACGAGTTGCTCTAAATTTCAACGTGCATTCGCCATTCTGGAGGTGTATTTCGTCGTGGACTGTTCTGTTTCATTTGGCAGGAAGCCTGGCTTTGTCTGGTGTTGAGCAAATCTGGCTCGGAGTCATTAAAACATTGAAGAAATCGGGTGAGATCTTTTCAATTACTTTCCGCCGTGAATATTCTATTTTTTCCAGAACTGTAGTCTAAAGTTCTGCAAACTTGTGATTACTCCACGTTCAGACTCGCGAGGAGTGATGATATGTACCTTCCTAGTTCCCTCACTTTTTGTTAAGTTGAGGTTGTTTATAGTAGCGAACACTATCTTTTCAATCCATCATTGTAAATATTCAAACGTTCCATCCTCTCCTGAACTGTAAATGAGTTATTGTCTTTTTCGAAGTAGTGAACTGCGAGCATGTCTTTTTTGTTACTCATTCCGAGAAACTTGTATTTACCTTCTGAGAATCCATGTGGACTTTGTAAATTAGCTCTGTTGTTTGAGGTCAATATACGTACATATTCAAACCTTTTCTTTATAGGATCTGACTCCATGCAAACCATTCCATCTATTATATTTACTTGAAGCAACCACATGCTGGCACACCAGTAGATTGTGTACGCTTGCTGAAGTTACATGTGGCGCGTAAATGCTCTAAGCTCGCACAAATACTTAACTAAATTAATTACATTCTGCAGTTCGAGGTCTCTAATAATAAATATTATTTTTTGCGTGCAATTAGGTTCCAGATGGAGAAAGGAAGGTCATCGGCTGCTTTTATGGATGATCAATATTTTTTACACTTACTGCAGAGTGAGTTGGAATATATGATAGCAAGGTGTTTTTTGATTACAATATTGGGAATTTACAAACCGAACTTCTGTTCTGATTTTAACGTTCAACAAAGTGTTGGTTTAATTATTCTTTCAGATTCAGAATATATGATTTAATCTGAAAGAACATTCTCATCTGCACTGCTTGATGATATAAGCCGAAAGCAAACACACTATTCCGGTTTTTGACAACTTCCTGATAAATCATTACTTATTATTTAATAGTTGAACAGTAGCTATGCAAAATTCATTTTAGTTGCACTTAGATTAGGTAAGCGCGTGTGTATCTGTGACTAATCTGTTAAATATTTGTGGTCAGATAGCGTTTCCAGTATGTTTTTGAGGGCATAAAACTTCATGTTTTGCTGCACAGCTTAGTAGCTGAGAATTGCAATCAATATATTACACTGTCTAGCTAGTGTAATCAGCAAACCGAAATATTTTAGAATCATCTGTCATATTAAAAGGCCTATCATTTCTATATATAAGGAAAAGTAGTGGTTCCAGCACTGATCCCTGAGACACACCCTACTTAACCGTGACCCAACCAAACTCCACCTACCAGTCATTCTTATTATTGTGGAGAACAGTCTTTTGCTGTCTGTTCTTGAAATATGGGAGGAACCGATTGTGCCCTTCTCCTCTTACTCCACCATGGTTCAACTTCTGCAGTAATATTTTGCAATCAATGCAATCATATGCCTTATGAAAATCAAAGGAAATGCATAATGTTGGCAACTTTTTGTTTAAGTCGTCTGTTTCCCCACAGACACGAGATAATGCAGCATCTTCTGTTGTTGAACCACATCTGAAACCAGACTGTACGTTTGACAGCAAATTATATAAACTGAAATTATCAATATTACTTTAGCCTTTTCGATAACTTTTGCAGTGGCGTAGAAATAGGTCTAAAATTCTCCACATTATCCCTTTCTCCCTTCTTATAAAACGGTCACTACTGAGTACTTTAATCTTTCATGAAACTGGCCAATACTGCAGGAATAATTACAAATGTGGCTGATTACATAGCTAACATAAAGATTACAGTGCCTTAGTATCCTACTAGATACCCCATCACTTCCTCAGTCTTCAGCGACTGAATTACTCACATAATCTCCCACTTGGCGGTGTCACGGAGGTGAATTTCAGATATCAGTCTTTAAATTCGTTTTCTCAGAGAGTTATGACATTCTTTGTAGAAACAAAGTTTTTATGTAATTCATTTGCTACAATCAGAAATTTATTGTTAAATACTGTACGTCTAATATATAAGAAACAGTCAGCCTCGATTGCGATAGTGAAACCATTGTACATGTATCTAACAAATCAGTAACAAAAATATTTTTTTACACGCTCGACTTCTGCTATTGGCTAGACACTTCCTTCACGACTGACCATATTGTTTAATTTTATCCTGAGGATTTGCTATTCCATCTACATACCACTTACTTTTAGCCTTTCTAATGATATTTTTAGGCACCTCACAGTAGGCTACAGTTTACAATGGACTGCTGCATCTAGATTGTCACTCACATTTTGAGATAAATCACGCTTTTTTCTACATGATATCCTTATTCCCTTAGCCACACAAATCGCCTGGTAGTGCTAGTATCCTGATTTATACGTTATAATAGAAAGCAACTTCGAAATAAATACTGGTTTTTTACGGGGTACATGGCCACTTCCAACTAATAATTAAGAGGTGAAAATAATTCGTAACCTGCGTAATAGTATGGACACAGGTCACGCAGGCAGCCAATATAACAATTAATGAAACAAAGCGTAATCTGATCAGAAACAGAATATGGTTACACTACTTATGTAATGTTCCCAATTAGAGATGGGTCACAAGAAAGAGTTTAATGTTAAGAGTTAGATTAAGATTATTAAGCAAACAGACAGCGGACTGTGTAAAGCTTGACGCCTGATTCTGTCGAATATGTAAACGTGCAAGGCTCTTCGAAATAACTGGCACGTGGTCTGCACATCAAATATGGCTGTCCTTGTAGCTGCTTCTGCATGGAATGCTCTTAAGTGATTCTAAAACACACCATTAACTTCAGTGAGAGTAAAGTGTAGCTGCAGCAGCCAAGTTTCTCCAGCTTCGAAACTGTCGAAGTAGGACGTACAGGACAAATTTTCAGCTGATCCATTTGTCTACTTCTCACAGTTATCAGTGGAATCGTGCAATTCATCTTATGGTCATAGCTGCACATGCTACTAAGAATCTGTTGTAAATATAGTCATGTTTTAAAGCAACAGGTTGGATAACTACGCCTTGTAGTGGAAACCCTTAAATATCTTCAGATTACAGTTTGTTTTGTATGCTACCTCAAAGAATCGAGATTCATCACGAGGATCAATATGAGTTTTACGATTTGGTTTTTCCTTTGTGTGGTTGGTTGCTTTTTCTTTAATTAGGAAACTCATTGATATAATTATTCTGATTTACTTTTGCGACCTAAGCAAACCTTTGCTTTATGGTTTATATTTCTCAGCCCTCCCCCGCCCCCCTCCCCCCCCCCCCCCCAATATTACATTAAAGACTACCGTCAATGAGAAAGAAATTTTCAACATAATTTTTCTTGTAATCATGGATTTCCTAATCTTTGTTTATTTTTGGTGAAATGAAGGCTTTCTAGTTTTCTTAAAAAGCGAATGGATTAGCAAAATACATTTCATCCGTTCATTGCTAGTACCTTTTAAGTGTAAATAATATGATGAACAGTTTATCAGTGATAAAACTGAGAAATATAGTTCACATACATCTCGCAATGTACATCGCAACGTCTTGATGTCTTTTGGATAGCAAGAACTTCGTTGCAGCGAGAATTACAGTGACAATCTGAGGGTAACTTGAGCTTCCGTCAAAGCAACAGTAAATATCTTAGAAACAGATTTTTAAAGATTTGTCTTTAATTATTTTTAAAATGTTAGGTAACTTTTCGTATACATAAGTAGTTCAAGAGTGTATATGATTCTATTTTTAGGACGAATTAAACACTTATGCAATAAGGTTGTAAAAAAATTGAATACTGTTCTGGAAACTGATATTGTTATGCAGTTGTTGTATCATACTAGTTGTCAGTTTAAAATGTTGTACCATCTCTTCCTCTTGTAAGACAGCATAAAAGTCTTTATTCTATGACAAAATTCCTGAAGCAAACCGTTGAATCAAAAACTTGGACTACAAAGATTTATTTTTTTGCTCCATGACGACAACATTAGTCTCACGCCTTTTTTGGTGTAAGTGGACCCAATCTGGCCTTCTGTGATGGAGAAAACTATTTCTTATTACCCACACAAAAACCCGAACATAAAACAAGTACGCAGATCATCCTCGATCCACCAGAATATACACTAGCATTGATGCATTCAGAGCTCCTGAAATCACTGGTATGAGGACTACAGAAGGTAAGTTGTCCTAAAACTGAGACAGCCGTAACTTTCCAAAAAATTATACATCCTCTCTGTTCGTAAGAAAACCACGCCTTTCAAAATAGTTCCTGCTGCTAGTTATGCTACCATTGCTTACGAACAATTAGCAACATTTTTTTCATTAGACACTTCACTTTTGAGATAAAAAATAATATTGACAAATAACACTTTCAGACTGAAACTAAATGTGGACACGGTTCGCGAACATATGCCACATTTACGCATATATTAACTATATACCTGCCAAATTTATGTTACACCGAAAATTGTGCTCTGTCTGCTGATTTATTCATTATTGACACATATATTATGTTCAAATGTGTGCGAAATCTTATGGGACTTAACTGCTAAGGTCACCAGTCCCTAAGCGTACACACTACTTAACCTAAATTATCCTAAGGACAAAGACACACACCCATTCCCGAGGGAGGATTCGAACCTCCGCCGGGCCAGCCGCACAGTCCATAACTGTAGCGCCTCAGACCGCTCGGCTAATCCCGCGCGGCCACATACATTATATGGAGGTAGTTACTTTGCAGTATAATCCTTAAATATGATAATCTCCTTCCAAAATACGAGGGTTGTCCGCAGAATAAGGTGCGAACGGTTCCTAAATCGAAACCACAGTGAAAGTCATAAATGTTTTATTAACTATACCTTACTGTTACTTCCCTACATGCTCGCAACTCCGAGCTAGACATTTGTCGTTGCGCAGTACCAACTACCCAATACACATGTCATAGAAGGAAGGCGTTTGCGCTGTCTGCCAATTCTCTACGTTGGTCAGCTGCTCGTTTTCTGTGCCAAAATGTTGCCTTCATAGTTAGCGGCTCATGTGAGCAGAGATTAAAAAGAGGGAGCACGTCTGGCTGTATGGTGGGTGATCAAACAATTTGTGTCGAAAACGCTGCAGGAGCGTCTTCATTACCCAGTCAGTGAGCAGCCGAGAATTATAGTCAGGAATAAAGAAATGCATCACAGTTACATTATGTGGGGTTACACGAAATCAGGCTAAATCTCTCTGCAGGCACCCATATTTCACGGGAGACACTATTTCGTAGGCAGATTTGCATGCTCACTGTGTGCTCAGAACTGCGAAGTGCAATGTGACGATGTCGAAAGGCGTACTAGAGACAATGACCAAAGCATATGTACAACGCTTCATCGGAGTTTCACTGTGGTTTCCGTTTCACGACCGATCGGAACTTACTTTCTACACACCGCTCGTATGATGATTTCACATCTAGAAGTGTCACACTGTCGCCTACTGCCGAGCCACTAGCCACACAGCAGTGTATTGCGGGTTGCCACCCTTCGCATACCTCAGCAACACAACCGTGGGAGACCATACCTCCCAGTAAACTTAATTCTGACAAAGCTATGCATGTGACCAAAGCTCCCACAAGTACACAAAAAAGAGAGAAAACTGGACTGATTCTGCTTCTGACGAACGACAGCGTGGCTGATGTCGATCGCTTTGGAGAGTCCCCATCAGATCATATTGTAAAGACTGATCCAGCACATGTAGTTGGAGGAGATTATACCTTGACTAAATTTCGAGAAGCAAAGAGCATACAGCTGTAGAGAACGTCTGCACCATCCAAAAAGAAGTGGAAAATGATCTAGAAGATATGGCTCTAGAGTCTGTGCACAAGGACAAAATAGCTTTCAAATTATATGAAGGAGACCTTTCTCTTTGATAGGGAAAGTCTCAATTCCTTATGTTGCTAGTGGAGTTACAAATATCAGTCGAGGAATCTGCATCGTGTTTAACAGTCCTGTTGATGTTTATGTTAAAAAATTAGACAGTGATTCTTATTTCTGTACCTCTTATTTTTGTATTAGAATCAATATTAAGTGTGATTGCAAACAGTTCCTAACAATCGCTGACTGACTTTACAGTACTAAAAATAGGAAAAACAAACTTCTGTAGTTACTCTGGCATACGTTTCAGGCCACAGATATCCCATAAATATCCTCTACAGGAAAATCCAACTTACACATATCTATCGATTGGTGTGTTCTCTGCCTCATTTTTGAGACCTCAGTCTGTAGTGTACGTAACAATATCATATGTGTATCATATTTTAGACCAGCTATGTCATATTTAATAATTTCATTCCGAAAAATAGTACAGTATCTTTACTTTTACTAATATCCGTTTGTAATTTTTAAGAAACAAATACAGTGTCAATTTAAAGCAGCTTATAGTCTCTAACATTTAAAATCTTTTCCTAACAGTTACTTTTTCCTTTCAAAAATACAATGAAACTTATATATCCTGCCAGTTTGATAGGATTTGTTGACGTACAATAAGAGTTCGACAACATAAAATGATACAATATTTTCCAATTACTAAAAAAAGCAAGAGAAAGACCGGTAAGATACAATATGTACAAGAACCAAGGGCGTGCTGAAAAGTAACGAAAACGCTTAAAGCTTTTTAAATAAAACAGACTCTATTAACATTTTACATTTATCCTTCATATCTACGTACTTATTTCCCAACGAGAGACAACCTCACCGGTGCTTGCACCGTTTCGTCACTATCCAAGTGAAGTCCTTAACGGCATTTTCTCTAATTTCGGTAACAGATCAAAATCAGATGGGGCCGTGTCGGGACGATATGGGGAATGTTGGATGACGGTGAAGCCACTGAGCTGGATTGTTGAAGATGTCGCAGCGCTCATGTGCGGTGTGGCATCGTCATGCTGAAGCAGATGGTGTTCCATGTGCGGACGAAGTTTCCTGGGGTTAGAAACTCGATTACCGCATGCACCGACATAGTTACGGTACATACGGTCATGTTACAAGCTTCAATTAGGATCCCTATAGGAGCAGAGGGTTGTAAAACGCCTCATCGAAGCAGGAAAGTCGACCTAGTAAAATGCATGACATTTAATACCTCCACCAATAGTGAGAAGAAAGTAAAAAATTCCGAGCCATGGCTTTTCAGCAATCCCTCGAAACAGTAAAAAAGTCAAACCAAGAGAAGACTACTCAGACTGAAAAGGGCGTAAGGCCGGGACGCGGTCCACCCCGACTGTTCGACCTGTAAATCGATGAAGTAGTGAAAGAAAGGTTCTGTAATGTAACAAAAATTCAAGGTGAGGGGATACCAATAATGCGTTAATATCATTGCTGTCCTCCATGAAAGTTGGGAAGACTTCCAAGATGTACTGACTGCAGTGGTATAATAAGCACAAAGTACTGAGAGAGAGTAGAGTGAAGAAAGACGACAGTAATGAGAAATAGCAGAAAAGAGGAAAATAACACAAGACAGACGGAGCAAAGAGGATACAAAAAGTATACAGTCATAGGCAAAGTGCACATTCCTCGCTAAAATAGGACTGGTATCACCAAATATGGGCCGCAATTTCAGAAATAACTTCTGAGTATGTACGTCTAGGGCATCGCATTGTGTGGAGGTGAATCGTAGACATACCAAAAAACAATCGAAACGTTTGAGCTTTCGTGTTACAAAACGATGGCAAAAATTAATTAGACTGATGAGATAAGAAATGATTATGATCTCGGCAAAACCAGCGTGGAAAGGAGTACAAGGAAAATACTGACAGTAACATAGGACATGTTTTAATACAGTTGGGAATAACTACTTTTGCACTGGATGGAGCTGAAGGAAAACATGTAGCGCAGGACAGAGATTGGATTACATCCAATAAATCATCGGCTACTGGTACTCTGTGATGAACAGACTGGGAGGAGAGGCAGTCGTGGCTGGCAACATTGAAGACAATGCGAAATATGACAGTACAAAATAAAGGTTTTGTTGTTCCTTCAGGGTAGATCGTTCCATTCTAATTCATTTCACATTCGATCTCCCTGGATAACCTCAGAGCAACATACCTAGATTCGGTAGACGCAAGTTACTTCGGACGGAAATGCACACCTTCTGGTCAGATATTTGCTGTACTGGACATTCACGACACATGAAAGCTCTACGCAGTGTCTGGATCCGTACCTACAATCGTATCTTTCAGATATGTTATCTGGGCTTGTTTAACCGTTTGTCTTAAATTAGGTGAACCAGTATTTTATATCCCATTGACTGGCCTAGGATAATTCTCATCCAACTAATCAAGAATGATTCACTTTGTTAGAAGTGGTGGCAGTTTTCAGAATATTGGAATTACAGAGGCTGAGCAGCTGTCGTCGCTGAGAAAAGGAAGGAATTTTCATTTAATTCTGACAGCGAGTTTTTGAACCTTCGGTACATTCACTATGGATTCGTGTAATTAAAATTACGATTATTCCCGTCTAAGCATAAATGCCTTATATATAAATTGAAGGGGATCACTGCTGGTCAGCTACAGCCGGTCATCCAGCGGAGTCGGCGACAACGGATCGGGATTCGGAATCGGATCTCCTGCTTACTAGGCAGGTGTGTTAACCATTGCGCCATTCGGGACTCAGCTTTATCGCAGCTGCGCGCCTCACAGCGGATCCATTTTCCTACCGAGCGCCAACTATCGGCCGTCCCTATCCATTACACTCACTGTTCGCTACTCTGAGTCGGACGTAATTGTGCATACGCACTGAAGAAAGAGGGTCCATTGACCAAGTAGACTTTTCTTTTTTTTCTTTTTTTTTTTCAAAATCTTCTGAACCGTTTTCGCAAATGGCTCTGAGCACTATGGGACCTAACATCTATGGTCATCAGTCCCCTAGAACTTAGAACTACTTAATCCTAACTAACCTAAGGACATCACACAACACCCAGCCATCACGAGGCAGAGAAAATCCCTGACCCCGCCGGGAATCGAACCCGGGAACCCGGGCGTGGGAAGCGAGAACGCTACCGCACGACCACGAGCTGTGGACTGAACCGTTTTAATGCGGCCCACCACGAATTCCTCTCTTGTACCAACGTCTTCATCTCAGAGTAGCACTTTCAGCCTGCATCCTCAGTTATTCGCTGCATGTATTCCAACCTATGTCTTCCTTTACAGCTTTAGCCTTCTGCAGCTCCCTCTGGTACCATAGAAGTCGTTACCTGATGTCTTAACGGATGTCCTATCATCACGTCCTTTCTCCTTCTCAGTGTTTTCAACATATTGCTTTCCTCTCCGATTCTGCGTAGAACCTTCTCATTCCATATCAGACCACCTCATGTTCAACATTCGTCTGTAGCACCACAGCTCAAAGGCTTCGATTCTCTTCTGTTCCGGTTTTCCCACAGTCCGTATTTCACTACTGTACAACGCTGTGCTCCAAACGTAAAATCTCAGAAATTTCTCCCTCAGATGAAGGGATGTTTGATACTAGTAGACTTCTCGTGGCCAGGAATGTCCTTTTTGCCAGTGTTAGTCTTCTTTAGATGTCCTTATTCCTCCGCCCGTCATTGGTTAATTCGCTGCCTACAGAGTTGAATTCCTTAACTTCATCTGCTTCGTCATCATCAATCCTAATGTTAAGTTTCTCGCTGTTCTCATTTCTGCTACTTCTCATTACTTTCGTCTTTCTTCGATCTACTCTCAGTCCACATAATGTACTCATGAGACAGTTCATACCATTCAGCAATTCATGTAATTCTTCTTCACTTTCACTCAGGATAGCAATGTCATCAACAAATCGCATCATTCATATCCTTCTACCTTTAATTTTAATCCCACTCCTGATCCTTTCTTTTACAACTATCGTTGCTTCTTCGATGTGCAGATTGTACAGGAGGGATGAAAGATTACATCCCTGTCACACCCTTTTTTATCGGAGTACTACGTTCTTGGACGTCCACTCTTATTATTCCCTTTTGCCTCTCGTTCATATTGCATAGCACCCAGTTCTCCCTATAGCTTAACCCTATTTTTCTCAGAATTGCACCATTTTACTTTGTCTAATGCTTTTTCCAGGGCTACAAATCCTATGAACTTATCTTGATTTTTCTTTAGTCTCTCTTCCATTATCAACCGCAACGTCACAATTGCCTCTCTGCTGCCTTTTCCTAGGCATATCAATTACACGAGGGTTGTCCAGAAAGTAAGTTCCGATCGGTCGCGAAATGGACACCACAGTAAAAACCCGATGAAGCTTTGCTCAGATGTATTTGGTAGTGTCTCTAGTATGACCGTAGATAGCATGAAGACGCTCTTTTCAGTTGTGAGTGCACTGTGAGCGAGTAAAGGTGCCTAGAGCAACGATGTCGATTCCTGGCTGGGTCGGAAATTTTCTCCGCTCAGGGACTGGTTGTTGTGTTGTCCTAATCATCATCATTTCATCCCCATCGACACGCAGGTCTCAAAGTGGCGTCAAATCGAAAGACCTGCACCAGGCGAACGGTCTACCCGACGGGAGGCCCTAGCCACACTACATTTCATTTCATTTTCCCGCCAAGTAGGAGGGCCTGCTGAGAGGCTTCGCCTTAATGAATGCAGCCCACATAACACAACTGCCACGCACTTCCTTATTCAGGGCAATTCTCATCCGCACTCTGCAGAAGCAGTGAAGACACTCCTGCAGCCTTTTCGATGGAAAGTGTTTGATCACCCACAACACAGCCCTAATTGGCTCGTCCTGAGTATCATCTCTGTTCACATGAAACGCTGGATACGAAGACAACACTTGGGCACAGGCTGCGCACTATAGACCAGCGTAGAGAATTATCGGAAACCACAGGCGGCTGCCTTCTATGACGATGGTGTTGGAAATTTGGTATAACGCTTCGACAAATATCTAAGTCGGAGCGACGACTATGTAGAGAAGTATCTGGAAAGTGTAGCTAATTCTTGCAATTAAAATGTTTCTGCGTGCAGCCAACACGCATTCGTATATACCTCCCGTATATTCCGTGCTTCATATATAACTACATTACAGTTATACTTTTGCTTTCGTTTACTATAGGGCACAACGTTCTAATATACATACCGAAGCCCCAAAGAAACTGGTTTAAACATCCATATTCGAATACAGGGATACGTAAACTGGCAACTGCGGTCGACAACGCCTGTATGTAATGATAAGTGTCTGGCGGAGTTGTTAAATCGGTTACTGCTGCTACAATGGCAATTTTTCAAGATTTATATGAAATTGAACGTGGTGTTACAGTCGGCGCACGAGCGATGGGACACAGCATATCTGAGGTAGCGATGAAGAGGTGAATTTCCCGTATCATTTCACGAGTGTACTACGAATATCAGGATTCCGATAAAATATCAAATCTCCGACACCGATGCGGCCGGAAAAAGACCCTGCAAGAACGAGACCAACGACGACTGAAGAGAATCGTTCAGCGTGTCAGAAGTTCAACCATTCCGCTAGTTGCTGCAGATTTCAATGCTGGGCCATCAACAAGTGTTAGCGTACGAACCATTCAACGAAACGTCATCGACGTGGGCTTCCGGAGCCGAATTCCCACTCGTGTGTTCTTGATGACTGCACGACACAAAGCTTTACGCCTCAACTGGACTCGTCAACACCGACATTAAACTATTGATGACTGGAAACAAGTTACCGGGTCGGATGAGTCTCGTTTCAAATTGTATAAAGCGGATGGACGTGTATGTGTATGAAGACAGCCTCATGAATCCATGGACCCTGCATGTCAGCAGGAGACTGTTCAAGCTGGTGGAGGCTATCTAATGGTGTGGGGCGTGTGCATTTGGAGTAATATGGGACCCCCTGATACGTCTAGATGAGACTCTGACAGATGGCATTTACGTAAGCATCCTGTCTGATCACCTGCATCCATTCATGTCCATTTAGAATTCCGACGGACTTAGGCAATTCCAGCAGGACGATGCGTCACCACACTTTCATAATTGCTAGAGAGCGGTTCCAGAAACGCTCTTTTGAGTTTAAACACTTCCGCTGGCCACCAAACTCCCCAGACATGAGCATGACTGAGCAATCGGGGATGTCTTGCAACGTGCTGTTAAGAAGAGATCCCCAACCCTCGTACTATTACGGATTTATGGACAGCCCTGCAGTGTGTGTGTGTGTGTGTGTGTGTGTGTGTGTGTGTGTGTGTGTGTGTTGTAACCTCCCCGCAGAAATGTTAAATTTAAAACATGAAAAATGGAGCCGAATGTTAACTCCCCACAAAATTATGTTAAATAATAATGCAAAATGGAACCAAGCTTAAACTCCCCACAAAACTGATAAATGAAAATTGACAAATGAAAATTGACCAAAAACCAAAATAATGTTAATTAAATAATGAACTATGAACTGAATGTAACATCTCAACAGAAATAATTAAACCTGACAAATTTTATAAGGGCAGCAACGCTGACCTTCGGCCCTGTGAAATAATTAAACCTGATAAATTCTTACCTCAGTAAAACTGCATCTATATCTGCTCTTATTTTTCGGCACAGCTCCGTGCAATGCTGGCCCATATTTAATTTTGATTCTTGGAGGAAATACATAGGAAATATTATTTAACTTGAAATGAATCTTTATCTTTAAAAAAAGTTACTTTGTACAAAAATTATTATTGGGGCATTTTTTTAACAAATTAATTACAATTAACATACGTTATTAGCTGAGCGCAATGCTGCTTCATTACCTTCTACAATAATACACATCGTCCACCACAATTCTGACCATATTCGGAAGAACAGCACACCGTCGACGCATGCCGACGCCCGCTCAGTACAACCGTCCACTCGCTACACGCAACTACACCAGACTGCTACTGCTCTCCAACTGTCTACTCCCTCTGCCAACTCGCCACACACTACTGCCGACAGACTACTACTACTGCAGACAGAGTGCAACTACTGTTCCTGCCGACTCGCTACACGCAACAGCACCAGACTGTTACTACTATCCAACTGTCGACTCGCGCGGTCAAGTGCAGACTAGCAACGATAAAATAACTCTCTGGTCAGAGATTCTGTCATGCCTCGCCATCGCTGGTAATGAATACATATGAAACGTACGCGTTTCATAACTCTCCACTGGGGGGGACAAAAATTTGGCAGCGATGGTGAGTCATTTGGACTTGCCATGAGCAACATTTTTTTTTAACTAACTAACTTTACAATCACAGAATATACAGACACATAGGTGTAGAACATGAAGCAAATATAGTGCACACGCACTGAGTACAGAACATATCAGGTAATGACAAAATATATATACAATGAGTACAGAACATATTCACAAATGGCAAAAGTGCACATGCACTGTAATTGAGAGCAAATCACAAAAATGTATATGCAATGAGTAGAAATCATGTTTACAAATGACAAAAGTGCACATGCACTGTAGTTCAGAACATATTTGCAAATCACAAAATGTATATGCAATGAATACAAATCATATTGATAAATGACAAAAGTGCACACTCACTGAAGTACAGAATATATCAGGAAATCACAAATGTATAGGGAGTACAAATCATATTAAGAAATGACAAAAGTGCACACGCACTGAAGTAGTGAACATATCAGGAAATCACAAATGTATCGGCAACGAGTACAAGTCATATTGAGAAATGACCAAAGTGCACACACACTGAAGTTCAGTACAAAACATATTAACAAATGGCAAAAGTGCACACGCACTTTAGTTCAGAACATATCAGCAAATCACAAAATGAGTACAAATCATATTAACAAATGGCATAGAGTGCACACGCACTGTAATACTCTCTAGTATTTTTCTACAACAAATAAACATATCAACGAGTGAAATAAAGTGCACCTGCACTGTAGAAGTCTTTAGTAATCTCAGGACAACTGATCTTATTAACAAATGAAAGGAAGTGCACACGCACTGTATATGACTTTGTCATTTTACAAGAATTAGGAAAGGAATAGAAAGGATTGCGTCATGGTTGTAGCACTTTAGGTTGCACGCAGCTGCACTGAAAGTCCATATCTTTCTACAGAAGCACAACACTAAGTGAGACAATCTGAAGTTCTTTTCCTTGAAGTATTAATCAGTGTAGCCAAGACACTGAAATGTCGTAATAATATTCCACGTTATCATTTTGCTAGTACATTAGGTAGACCAAACAGTGGGACCATAATAATATCTCCATCGCTCAAGGTGGTGGACAGCATGTCGTGTCAACAACATGTTCTTGTAAAGTAGACCAACGTCGAATTAGTGCAAAAACCAAATATAGTGCTCCATGATCATGAGGATAGACAGGACAAATGGATATTGCAGTAATTCCTGGTAATTAGGTCAGAAGGTGAAGGACATTAAGACACATAGTAGTCTTCATTGAGAATTACACTAGTAATGGGTGGCACTTATCGCCCAGTTACTGAACATTTCTGTACCATGTATGTAGTATTACAGAATAATGTTCATAAAATTAACTGAATATAGTAATTATTGGCACTCATTCCCCAGTTACAAACCATCAGAAGTCATCATTCAAAACATAAGCTACTGAATGGCATAGTATTGACATAATTCACTTAATTATAGTAATTATTGGCATCATGGGTAATCTTATTACAATAAACAGTGGCATTCATTGGCCAGTTACAAAGCATTTTTTTTTGTATTATTCAGAAGTCATTACTGAAGTGACATACTATTCAGAGCTGATCAGTATTATTCAGAACTTTCTTAAACTAGCAGCATTGTTTGGGACTGGTAATTACTTTGTTTGCTTTTGAGTTATTGCTGCAAATGAAGATGTGTAACGTCATTCGTCATGAGTCAGCTGTAGGAAGGTTATGAAACAAGGCAGTATATGTGATCACATTTATAAATGATAGACACAACTGGGTAAAAAAATGCAAGCACTAGAACAGGTTTAATAAGTAACAGGTTTAGTAAGTAACATGAAAAGCTTCTCCTGGAAAAAATACAAAATGGATTATTGAGCTGAAAGAAGAAACGCATGTTATGCTCAAAAGTAGTGAACTTCGAATTAACAGGTAGTGAAATGTGTATAAAAATATGTGTTCTCTAGCTGTCCTTTCCAAAACCTTCAGTCATCATACCATGCAATATAACACATACTGTCAAAACTAACTGCAACAAATACTTAAATAACTACATAGCATAAATACATAAACTTCAACATCATCCTCATCTGTAAAGAAAAAACTTCATTATGCGTCACTTCATTATCCATATTATCATAACTCCATTATTATCATCACCTGTAAGGAAAAACTTCATTATTCATAGTAGCATATTCTTCATCATTATTCATCATCATTCATTATCATCTGCAAAAAAAATCACTTCATTATTCATTACACAACTATTCCTTATTTCTAGCATATGTCCTCGCTAAAACTAAGATGTGAAGTTCTGTCTGACAGCCTGCATCAATCGCTTCGTATTCTGAAAGAAAAAATTAGTTAAGACTGCTATTCTACGATGTGTATAGTATATTCTTGTTAATGCTTGTTAATCTTGATCCATTTACTCTTCCTCATGAGGTATTGCATCTTCTTTCGTTTATTCCGTAGGTGAAATTCCCATTTCTGTTTAATTTATTTCCTTTACACGTTATTTCTTTCTGAAAATGATGAACAAAGATTAATGTCTTGCATTTAAATCATATACCCATTAAATAAAAACTGGTTTATAGTAACATAATTTGAGCATACAGCATACCATGACAGAAAACGTAATATGTCAAAAAACATAGACAGTGTTCAGATGCAAAAATGTACACAGAATATCACAAAGCAGCAGCAAAAATGTAAAACAGTCACGATGTTGAGATATCATAGGGCAAAAATGTCAAAGTCAACTGGTGTGTGTTGTATCTTAACTATTTCATAGTACATACAAACACAACAGGAAAACAATCATACATACATAAAAATGGAAAATATGCACGGTCTCGGGTGTATAACGACAATAAATGTAATCTTGCTTGTGTACAGCTTGTATGTTGTGTAGTTAATAGAGGCGAGAATTAAAGACTTTAATGGTGAGAGAATTTAATAAAATTAATATGTCACTAGATAAAATTGCATAATTATTCACAAGATATGTAAGTTTATCTGGAAAACTATGCACAGTCTGATGTGTAACGACAAGAAGAGCGACCTGCTAACCTTACCTTGCCGGGCACTTGCCAAGTAAAAATGCGACAATCATCAGTAAGTAGTCACATAAATATAATTGCATAAGTGGTCATAAAATGTGTAAGTTCATCTGGAAAAATAGGCACGGTCTGATGTGAAACGACAAGAAGAGCGACCTGCTAACCTTACCTTGCCGGGCACTTGCCAAGAAAAAATACGATAATCATCAGTAAGTGTTCATGTGAATATAATTGCATAAGTGGTCATAAAATATTAGGAAATGGCATTACAGTGTGATAAATCATAAAGTATCTTCATTCAATAAAAGGTTTGACGTTCGACACGTGATGGTTTCCTTTCGATTTTCTGGTTCTCAAAGTTTCGACGTGTACAACATTGGGGTGAGGAATGCTGCGAATTCGATATGGACCTGCGTATAGAAGTTCAAATTTACTGCACCTACCTTTTACTTTGTTGGATAAATAGTGTGTACGTACTAATATCTTCTGTCCAACGTGAAAGTCACGTCGTATACAAACCTGTTTTTGTTGTCTTCTCTGGCGCTCTGCGGCACGTTTGATGTTGTTCAGCGCATGTTCAGCGCAATGTCAATTATTTCATGGTGTCGTAGTCGACGAGATGTAGGAAAGTTTACTAATTCTTTAATTTTGTTATGTGGTTCAACATTTTTCAGTATAACAGACGGAGATTGCATAGTGGATTCATTTGGTATGGAATTAATTACATCCTGGAATGAGTGTATGTGTGTGTCTCAATCAATGTGCCTTTTATGGCAGTATATTCTACACAGTTTACCAATTTCTTTCATTAATCGTTCACAAGGGTTCGGAGAAGCATGGTACCTGGATATATAGATCGGAGAAATGTTTCTAGCTCGTAACATACGTGTCCATATAGCAGATCGAAACTGTGGTCCATTGTCGGAAGTTACTTTCAACACATGCCCTACATGAAATAGAAAATGTTTTACAAATGCTTTCGAAACAGTTTTAGCAGTAGCTTTGCGTAACAGAGTGAAGGTAACAAATTTTGAAGTGAGTTCAACAGCGACAAAGATGTAGCAAAAACCTCTATTAGTTCTGGGAATCGGACCAAAAATGTCTACAGCGGCCATATGTCTCATTTTAACAGGTACAATGGGATATAATGGAGGAATATATGAAGTTGTGTCTGACTTAGCTTTCTGGCAGATTTTACATGACGTTAAAACTCGTCGAATACATTTCTCCATGTTCGTAAAATAACAGTTCTGTCTCAGTATAAGAAAACATTTTCTATCTCCGTAATGTGCATAACTTAAATGAGTATACCAGATTAATTTGTTAACAAATTCATCAGGAATGCATAATAACCAATTGTTGCTGTCAGGATGAGAGCGGCGAAACAGAATATCATTGCGTACAGTGTAATGGTTTCTAATCGTAACATTATTCCTATCTTGCCAGAGGTGTTTAATCTCTTTCCATACGTTGTCTTTATTCTGCTCTTGTGCTATGTCTTGTAATGACGACGAAATGAAATTTTCAAATACTACTTGTTGAATGTACATGACGCTGAAATTTGCTTTGCAGAAGTTGGTTGCGATGTCTTGCTGATTGTTGCTGAGAGAACGAGATAGTGCGTCTGCTACAACATTTTGTGTGCCGGGAATGTGAACTATTCTAAAATTAAATTCCTGTAAATAAAGTTTCCATCTGCTTAATCTGTCGTGTGTAAATTTAGCCGAAAGTAAAAATTGTATCGCTCTGTGGTCTGTGTAAACGGTGGTATGTCTTCCATAAAGAAAATGCCGAAATCTCGTAAAAGCCCAAACAACACATAATGTTTCCAATTCTGTAACAGAATAATTTCGTTCAGCAGGTGACAGAATGCGACTTGCAAATGCGATGTTTTTAATTACTGTAGAACCATCTTCTTCAATTTCTTGGAAAATATGTACGCCTAAAGCGGTGTTAGAACTGTCGGTGGCAATGGAAAAATTTCTGGTAAGATCTGGGTGCGATAAAAGTGGTGCATTCAACAAAGCATGTTTCAAATAACATTCTCGTGAACAAGATTCTGCATGTCAAAAGTATTGCTTATGTTACTGGAAGATGCGACCTGTACTGTATCTAGTCAAATTCTATCTGACGTATTATTTTCGGGAGGATGCTGTGGCATTTCGACTATTTGAACTGTTCTGTTATTTCTTCCAGACGTATTACGTTCTGGATGATACCTACTGTCGGGTTCATTCATGAGAAAATGTTGTTGCTGATGTTCTTGCTGCTGATAAGACCGACTGTTATTATACGTACGCTGAAAATTGTGCTCATTATTTTTACGTTTGTCACGATAGTCATTTCTATACGGTGCATTGCGATAGGAATTGAAATACTGTGTTTTCTGTACGTAGTTATTTCCTTGTTGCTTTGCATTACTATTTGTTGGAGCTGAGACTATACGTGCACGCGGCGAAACATTTAAGTTTGGTTGACCTTGTAGACTGCATTGTTGGTTAGGTATGCTAACCGGCTGACTTTCATGCTGTTGCGGAGAAATACGTCTATTGTTACCAAAATGTGTTTGTGACTGCTGAAAATTTTGTACATTCTGATGATTACAATTTTATCTGTTATTAAAAATTACGGCGATAGTTGTCATTTCTGGTGCGTCTAATAAAAAAGTCACTTTCGGTAGAACTTGTCATTTCGGGTTTTCTTTACACTTTCTTAATTCTAGGTAGAGCAATAGTTAAAGAGCTGTTTTGATAGATATAAACGATAGTAGAAGAGAAGGCAGCAGTGCAGAAAACTGAAGATGAAACAGCACTACTACAGCTCGGGGCCCTATGCACGCTACGGCACATATTCATTAAAGCGTAATGAATCCCCTGAGGTCAATTACGCGCTACAAATAAATTTTAGCTTTTGCGTTACAGGCAATGGCGGTGAAAATTCAAAAATAAATTGCTGTATCAAGTCCAAAGCTAGTTTCTGCATTACAGGTAATGACGGTGAAAGTACAAAAATAAATTGTCGTATCCAGTTCAAAGCGTGTACCTGTGCTCTGTCATTATTAAGTTCCTTAGATTTTCTTACAGATAAAAATTGCTTATAATCAACGTTCTCGTCTCTGACTTTGTGAACAGGTTCAGGTTTGTGTGACAATCTGTTTGTCTGTGTCATTTCGGATTTCAAGTTGCGTAGCTTTTCAGATTTTAAGTCGCGTAGCTTTTCGGATTTTAAGTCGCGTAGTCTCTGTAAATTGCTTAAGTTACACTGACTGTGAGAGTGCGACAAACGTTCAGAATATGCCGCACGCTGTGACGAGTTAGCAACTGAAACATTTTTCATTTCTGTTACTTTAATACGTTCGTCAATTTGGCTGATCTGTTGTTCAAATTTCTTATCGTTTTCCGTATCCAGCCTGTGTGACAGTTCTGGTGACTTTAATTAAACTCGTCGTGTACCTGTGCTCTGTCATTTTCAGAGCATTGTTTACCGACTGCACTAATTTCTTCTCTAAGTGATTCTGCTGTAGCTGTTTGCATATCCCTTAATTCTTGCGCAACAGATCTAATTTCTTCGCTACTTTTCCTAGCACAAGCCTCAATTTCCTCACGTAATTGTTCTTTAGTATCATGACATTGTGCGCCAACGGCTGTAATCTGTTCACTAAGCTGTCTGGAATTGTTGTCTAATTTTTCATTAAGGTTGTCATGTTTCTCATTAAGCTATTTGATCTGTTCACTAAGCTGTCTGGAATTGTTGTCTATTTTTTCATTAATTTGTTTGTTATTTTCATTAAGGTTGTCTTGTTTTTCATTAAGTTGTTTCAAACTTTCCCTAAGTTGTTTGTTATCTTCACTCTGTTGTTTGAAATTTTCACTAAATTGTTGTTTGAGATTCTCACTTTGTTGTTGTAGCAATCTTGCCATAATTTGTTCCAAGTCAATATTACCGGCTCTATTCTCTGTGCTGTTTGATGACGTACCTGCAATTGTCACATTTTGTGTAACCATTTGGTTATTCTGTGATTCTTGAAAATGTTTCCCAATCGGATGTGCACTGTTAGTCACTACCTCGTAATTAAATAAATCCGACGCATTCTGATTACACTATTCGGTTTCATTAGAGAAATTTGTCTGTTCATTACGTAAATCTTGCAAACCGGTTGTGTTAAACTGGACAGCGCTCATTGCAACAGAACGCTCCTCGTCATCAATTGTCGTTAAATTAACAGAGGACACAATCAAATTCGTTTGTTCATCACTAGGATCAAAATCAACATTAGTGGTCGGTGCACACTGATTGTCAGTAAACGGAGGATTGTCATCATTATACTGCATGTCGCAAGTACTATCGGTCAAGTTGTTTAGGTCGGTTATTTCACTCATTATACCTCGCGATGTACTATTAACAGTTTTTCGCGGCATTTTTACACAAATCACAATTATTCAACAAATGAAACAAAGACAATGCAAAATCCAACAAACACAAATACAACAAAGAGCAACGACTTACCGATGATCTGTGAAAGAAAGTGACAAAATTAGTAAAAGCGTTGCGCCAAATGCTAATTATATTTAAGTAAATAAGAGCAGATATCTGACTACCTATCAGAAGATTCACAAAGAAATACGATCCCGGTCCGGATGTCGCCAAGTGTAACCTCCCCGTGAAAAATTATAAATAAAAGTCAATGATAATGAAAATGTGCCAGATGTTGTCTTCGCACAAAACTGAATAATAAAAAATGAACCAAGCGTAACCTCCTTGCAAAATTAAAGAATAATAATGGCCCAAACGTAAACTTCCCACAAAATTAAAGAATAATAATTGACCATAAACCCACACAATAATATTAATTAAATAATGAACCATCAACTGAATGTAACATCTCAACAGAAATAATTAAACCTGACAAATTTTATAAGGGCAGCAGCGCTGACCTTCGGCTCTGTGAAATAATTAAACCTGATAAATTCTTACCTCAGTAAAACTGCATCTATATCTGCTCTTATTTTTCGGCACAGCTCCGTACAATGCTGGCCTATACTTAATTTTGATTCTTGGAGGAAATGCATAGGAAATATTATTTAACTTGAAATGAATCTTTTTCTTTAAAAAAGTTACTTTGTAGAAATATTATTATTGGGGCATTTTTTTAACAAATTAATTACAATTAACATACGTTATTAGCTGAGCGCAATGCTGCTTCATTACTTTCTACAATAATACACATCGTCCACCACAATTCTGACCATATTCGGAAGAACAGCACACCGTCGACGCATGCCGACGCCCGCTCAGTACAACCGTCCACTCGCTACACGCAACTACACCAGACTGCTACTGCTCTCCAACTGTCTACTCCCTCTGCCAACTCGCCACACACTACTGCCGACAGACTACTACTACTGCAGACAGAGTGCAACTACTGTTCCTGCCGACTCGCTACACGCAACAGCACCAGACTGCGACTACTATCCAACTGTCGACTCGCGCGGTCAAGCGCAGACTAGCAACGATAAAATAACTCTCTGGTCAGAGACTCTGTCATGCCTCGGCATCGCTGGTAATGAATACATATGAAACGTACGCGTTTCAGTGTGTGTGTGTGTGTGTGTGTGTGTGTGTGTGTGTGTGTGTGTGTGTGTGTGTGTGTGTGTGTGTGTACCCTAGAGGTCCACTGAGATGATAGAGGTTTTGGGATATATGGCACATATATAGATGACTGTAGAATCACCAACACGAGGTATAAAAGTGCAGTCCATTGACAGAGCTGTCATTAGTACTCAAGTGACTCATATGAAAATATTTCAGGCGTGATTATGGCGCCACGACAGCAATTAACAGACTTTGAATACGGAATGGTAGTTGGAGCTAGACACATGAGACATTCCATTTCGGAAATCGTCAGTAAATTCAATATTCCGAGTTCCACACCGTCAAATGTGTGAAGAGGATGCAAAATTTCTGCCATTACCTCTCACCATGGACAACACTGTAGCCGATGGCCTTCACTTAACGACTGAGAGCAGCTGGGTATCTGTAGAGTCGTCAGTGCTAAAAGACAAGAAACATTGCGTGAAATAACCGCCTTATTCAGTGTGGGACGTACGACGAAAACGTATTAGTTTGGAAAGTGCGGCGAAATTTGGCGTTAATTGGGTGTTACGTTCCAACTCTGTATCAGGCAGCTGGGCGCAGATTTCATAATTGCGAGACCTCGTTCACTTTGTGTTTCTAGCAGCAGTGTCAACAAGTGCGATACGAAACAGCACCGTTTCATCACGTCAGCAGGTCAGACGGAAAGCAGGACATCAGCGCTTTGCACGAACTGGGTAGTTAGCATCAGCAGGAACTTAGTAAAGCAATACAACTGAGAAGTATCACGTCGCCTTGTTACGTGAAGTAAGAAGCAGCCTCGCTAACGCAAGAAGGTGCACTGAATATTGTTACGGACCAGGCTGTAGGTATAACTAATGTGTGAAGCAAATAGGGCGCGACATGAATCGCTAATACATTCGTATTAGGAAAGCCTATGCGGTCATTACAAGTGACGTCGCGTCAACACCAGCACGCGCACCTTCTACAAACGCGCAGGATTGAGACGCAGTCTGCGCTTCCTGAGTAGCTGCCGGGCGCTCGCGGCGCACCCGGACATGCAGCGGCAGAGGACCGCCGTAGCATTGCTAAAGGAGAGATGTATTTGCAGAAATAAATGGTTAAAAGCCATTCTTCTTTTACTGTACCCATCGGTGTACACAGGTTACAACCACCTTCTCTTCCCTGAGGAACCGGCAGGTGGCGAACTGGGAGAGTGCCGCCTGACACACCATCCATCTGCCAAGCCTCCCAATAGCCGCCTCCTGCACGGATATGGCAGCAGACGACCGACGCGAGTGCTTTTGCAAACGGCACAACATGTTCTGCAGCGCCTCCGCTGCGCTCGTGACCACATCGGTTGCACCCCTGACAACTGCAAAAGCGTGGGCCGATCAGATGAGTCCCGATTTCAGTTGGCACAAGCTGACGGTAGGGTTTGAGCGTGACCCAGAACCCTCGAAGGCATGGACACAAGCTATCCACAAGGCACTGTGCAAGCTTGTTGTGGGCTGTCTTTAAATGGATCACTGACTAGAAATAGTTGTGTTCGGCTATTCGGAGACCATCTCATTCATGGATTTCGTTTTCCCAAACAACGATGGATTTTTTATGGATGAAAATCTGTCGTGTCACCGGGCCACAGTTGTTCGCGAATGGTTTGAAGAATACTCTGGACAAATCGAGAGAATGACTTGGCCACTCAGATCGCCCGACATGAATCGCATCGAACATGTATGGGACATAATCGAGAGGTCAGGTGGTGCACAACATCCTGCACCGGCAACACTTTCGCAGTTATAAACGTCTATAGATGCAGGATGGCTCAATATTTCTTCAGGGGACTTCCAACGACATGTTGAGTCCACGCCACGTCGAATAACGACAGTACGTCCCTCATAAGGAGCTCCGACACAGTATTAGAATGTATCGCATGGCTTTTGGCACCTCAGTGCCGCTGCTCCGTATTAATAACTAGCTTTACTCTCACTTGCTTATTCGTGAGTATGCTTTGCTGACTTTCCGTAAACGTAGCCCTTGTCAATTTATATTCAATGATAGATAACTGCCAATTATGTTTCAGTCGGTATTTAGGATCAGGTACCAATAACACAGCGCCTCATGAGGCGCAGATCGACCATGATTACTTTGCTGACAATAATTCGTGTAAACGACACCGTCAAGTAACGATTAATCTCTCTACACATAATCGAGCTACCGTTTTTAAATCGATAAAAAATTAATTGAATCAGGGAAAATATCCCACTTAAGAATTTATTCTACTTACAGTATTTTATAATACGTTCATTTAAATCAATGAGCTAACTTAATGCCGAATCAGCCATATAATCGTGGAGGTAGAAACACATAGAGGCAAAAAAAGAAGTGAGTTGCCATTACGTCACAAACTTGAAGTCGATGTTCGGCGTCTTAGATAGCCCAAAATTTTAGGTTCACCGCTTTAATACCTCCATGGTTCATCGTGATTATACTTCCCCGTGGTTCCCCTCTGACCATTGGGGATCTTTATCGATTTTTGCAGTCACATCCCAAATAGCATTTGGTGCTTTGATTGCGTGGAGGCGTAGCTGTTTCATCGAACATGCCAGCTGCGGCTTTTTATGGGTGGACTAATCGATCTACTCGTAATCTAAAGTTTAAAGGAATCGCATTTCATTCGTGATTGGAGCCGCTCAAGCAATATCTTTTTTCTATACCTGAATTCTGGTTGCGCTGTTTACTTTTATTCTTTCCTGTGGTTTTCTCTGTTTTCCAGACCGCAAACGCTCAGACATCCGAGGCATACTGTGTCAACGGTCTCATGTCAGCACATCACACGGCAACGTGCCCGCGCTTATTACTGGTGCAGTATCTCATGCCCTAAATTCCTTCCACTGATAATTATTCGTTGTTTATATTTCCACCCTTTTTAAAAAAGATGCTGGGTACAACAGCTGGAGACAGCGGTCATGTGAGAGTGGATTTTGTGTGTATGATGGCATTAATGTGTGTGTGTGTGTGTGTGTGTGTGTGTGTGTGTGTGTGTGTGTGCGCATACGCTGTGCTTCCTTTTGTGAGGTAACGGGCGAGTGTGGCGCCCTGAAAATATTCTAAGTTCAGAGTTGGCGTGGCCGCACGGGCCGCTCGTCTAGTCAGGGCTCGGCAGGCCGGTCGCGTGGTGCCGGACATTGGCCGTTGCAAGAGGGGTAGCCCCAGCACATGGTCCATCGGCCGCATGGCTGGGAATTTCTTGGTGACACTGTGTCGATGAAAGAGACTTGTACGCGGGAAGTGCCAAACACGGCGGACTTTGTGAAACCTTAATGGCAGACATTTCACAGTCCATATAAAAATTAATAGTTGCCAGTCGAATCATGATACCTCAAAAAGAAACATGTACATTATCATGATTTTCACGACGCTTCTCATGGTGCAATCAGATTTTCAATATCTTTATTACTTTAAAGTTTAGTATCTGACTATAAATTATACAAGTAACACCTAGCAATGAATTTCGAAAATCTAAACGGTTCATCCGATTTCGTCGATCGCTGTGTCTTTAGAAAGCTGAATTGGTATGAATTACAGGCTTGTAACTTGAATAGTACATGAGTTATTGGTGGTCAAAGTGGCTCATTACTACTAATCCCGTCAGGCCATAAGTACTCCACAGTGACACGAAAAAACGATAGCAGCATGCTTATAAATATATTTATTCGTCTATGTCTTTGTTTGTATCCGATGTACAGGGTGGTCCATTGATAGTGACCGGGTCAAATATCTCACGAAATAAGCATCAAATGGAAAAACTACGAAGATCGAAACTCGTCTAGCTTGAAGTGGGAAACCAGATGGCGCTATGGTTGCCCCGCTAGATGGCGCTGCCACAGGTCAAACGGATATCAACTGCGTTTCTTTAAATAGGAATCCCCATTTTTTATTACATATTCGTGTAGTACGTAAAGAAATATGAATGTTTTAGTTGGACCACTTTTTTCGCTTTGTGATAGATGACGCTGTAGTAGTCACAAACGTATAAGTACGTGGTATCACGTAACATTCCGCTAGTGCGGACGGTATTTGCTTCATGATACATGACCCGTGTTAAAATGGATCGCTTACCAATTGCGGAAAAGGTCGATATCGTGTTGATGTATGGCTATTGTGATCAAAGTGCCCAACGGGCGTGTGGTGTGTATGCTGCTCGGTATCCTGGGCGACATCATCCAAGAGTCCGGACTGTTCGCTGCATAGTTGCGTTATTTAAGGAAACAGGAAGTGTTCAGCCACATATGAAACGTCAACCACAATCTGCAACAAATGATGATGCCCAAGTAAGTGTTTTAGCTGCTGTCGCGGCTAATCCGCACATCAGTAGCAGACAAATTGCGCGACAATTGGGTATCTCAAAAACGTCGGTGTTGAGAAAGCTACATCAAAATCGATTGCACCCGTACCATATTCCTATGCACCAGGAATTGCATGGCGACGACTTTGAACGTCGTGTACAGTTCTGCCACTGGGCACAAGAGAAATTACGGGACGATGACAGATTTTTTGCACGCGTTCTATTTAGCGACGAAGCGCCATTCACCAACAGCCGTAACGTAAACCGACTTAATATGCACTATTGGGCAACGGAAAATCCACGATGGCTGCGACAAATGGAACATCAGCGACCTTGGCGGATTAATATATGGTGCGGCATTATGGTATGAAGGATAATTGGCCCCCATTTTATCGATGGCAATCTAAATGGTGCAATGTATCCTGATTTCCTACGTAATGTACTACCGATGTTACTACTACATGTTTCACTGCATGACAGAGTGGTGATGTACTTCCAACATTATGAATGTCCGACACATAGCTTGCGCGCGGTTGAAGCGGTATTGAATAGCATATTTCATGACAGGTGGATTGGTCGTCGAAGCACCATAGCATGGCCCGCACGGTCACCGGATCTGACGTCCCTGGATTTCTTTCTGTGGGGAAAGTTGAAGGGTATTTGCTATCGTGATCCACCGACAGCGCCTGACAACGTCCGTGAGCACATTATCAATGCATGTGAGAACGTTACGGAAGGCGAACTACTCGCTGCTGAGAGGAATGTAGTTACACGTATTGCCAAATACATTGAGGTTGACGGACATCATTTTGAGCATTTATTGCATTAATGTGCTGTTTACATGTAATCACGCTGTTCACGCTGTAACAGCATGCGTTCTCAGAAATGATAAGTTCACAAACGTACATGTATCACATTGGAACAACAGAAGTAAAATGTTCAAACGTACCTACGTTCTGTATTTTAATTTTAAAAACCTACGTGTTACCAACTGTTCGTCTATAATTGTGAGCCATATGTTTGTGACTATTACAGCGTCATCTGTTACAAAGCGAAAAAAGTGGTCCAAATAAAACATTCATATTTCTTTACGTACTACACGAATATGTAATAAAAAATGGGGGTTCCTATTTTAAAAAACGCAACTGATATCCGTTCGGTCTATGGCAGCGCCATCTAGCGGGCCAACCATAGTGCCATTTGGTTTCTTCCTTCAAAATAGACAAGTTTCGTTCTTCGTAGTCATTTCGTTTGACGCTTATTTCGTGAGATATTTGGCCTGGTCACTATCAATGGACCACCCTGTATACTATTCATGAAGAAATTGGTTAAATATTTACTGTCTGTTAGAAAGCACAGACACGTTAGGCTTCTGGCCCATCTTTTTTTGCTGTTCCTTTGATATATGTTTATTTAATTTGTTTATGTATTTAATAATGTGTGTTAGAGCGTGTTTATGGTCTAGCTATGGGAATATTTATTTAATTTCAAGTTATTTAAATGTAAACCCAGTATTTCGAAAGTGTTTCATTATGCTTGTGAATGTGCGTTAGCTTGAAGATATGGCGGGAGCCCTCTAGCCAATCACAGCGCTCGTGAATGGGGAGACTGGTTTGAAGTGGGAAAAGATCATCGTTTCGGGAGAAGACAGGGCAGTTCTGGACAGTGCGGGTCGAGGGATAGTCGCACACGACATGGAGAGCTCTGGACAGGTCGGGACAGGGCACGGGAGGTGCTGGACAGAGAGTTTTGAACAGTTGAGTTCGAAAGAGTCGCAGAGGACACGGGAGAGGCTGGACGCGACGGCACGACGGACGCAGAGTCGCAGGAACTACGTTGTAGAGTGGAGTTTCGCGCGTGGTCGCGGGAAATAGAAATATTTCGTAGTGCCGACTTGTGCACTTGTGAGATTTCCGTGTCTTTTGCAGTGAAGACGTAGTATGCATTTAGAAGTGAATATCTCGCGAGCTATGTTGTTGTTCATAACTAATTACGTGCATTATGAATCTATTGTTTCCGTGTTATTCAACTTGTATTTTATTTAATTGCTGGACCATCGACACCAATAAGTGTTTTGCAGAAATATACCGCATTCTCAAAAGTACTTCTACTATCGTACTCATCATCTAAAGTCGTTAAGATAGTACCTGCTGATTTTATTTAATTGCAATCTTTCATTTATAAATTTGTACGTTACGTTCGCAATTGCTGAGTGATATGAGCCTTCGACCACTCGATTCATGTGTATATTCATATTGTATACTGTACAATCAGCTGTATTTGGCTTGTAATGCGGCAACTACGTATCCCAGCCCCTAGACAACGAAACCATCCAAAACTTTTAATATTTCAACCCTGTGTCGGAGGGTACGTAGTTGAGGGCCACCACCACACCATTCTATTCTTTATTGAAAGCCCGCATTTTCTGAAGAAGGCTTTTGCAGAAAACTTATGTGAACATTCTTTTCGTCGTGCCTGCCTGCTGCTCGGCGGGTGAGTACCAATCTATTCGCTTCACAGTACGTTTTTGGCTCATTAGGTTTGTTGCCAATAATCCACTGCACTTCAACAAGAACAACGATGTACATAATTACAATACCGGAAGAAAAAAATGACATTCATTACGCCACATTAAGGTTGTCTGTAGCACGAAAAGGAATTAATAATGCTGCAACCATAAGTTTCGATCAGTTACCAAGTGATATATAATGCCTAACAGACAGCAAAGTGAAATTTAAAACTAAACTAAAAGTGATGAAGTCTTCTCGGGTTATCAGCGAAGTCAACGCGTCGCTCTGCGGCAACGTTTCAACTAGTTTCCTGCATCTCATCTTCGCCTGAAGAAGCTTGTTGAAGCTTGTTGAAAGCTTGTTGAAACGTTGCCGCAGAACGACGCCTTGACTCGGCTGATAACCCGAGAAAACTTCATCATCGAGATTCGCCGAGAAAGTCTAAATTCGCATGTAAACTGAAAATATTTCTCTTTGATTACCTACCCTATTTCGCAAAAGATTATCTATTATTGTAATGTGTAAATGGTGATGGGTAGAACGTACTGACTAACATGTGTCTATTTTTAATTAAACAACAAAAACTAATAAATGAATAGAATGGAGGCATATCTACAAAAAATAATATTAATAAGTCATTCCAAAACATTACGACTGAGCATGCAAATGGTACATGGAACATGAAACTTACTAACTACTGGTATATCACAAAGCGTGGTATAGACTTACATACTTTGAAAACCTCAAAATGTAATTCTAAACTAAAATAAATCAAATGGTCAAAGTAGACGTACATTAGATTTATGATGTGTTTGGATACTGCCGAAAAACTGACAGAGTTACTGGTGAGAAGTACTCCGGCAAAAGAAGCAAATAGGTTACTGTTGTAAAGGTAGGTTTATATGTTACAAAGGTTAGGCTATCATTACTAAAAAAAAGACTTATGTACATGTTAAAGCAAAGCAAAATTTCCATTTTATGGGTTCTAAGCATTTGAAACCATTCCCTTAGTCACATTCATAGTATGTTCAGAATTATATCCTGTTTTATCCTATAAATTGCTCTTATGGTCACACATAACACATCACGTAAGATTTCAAAGTGGGAAGGTGTGTAAACTACGGCACTGGCAATCTAGTAAGACAAGAACTCTACTCTGCATGGAGGTACACCTCTGTGTAGTTCTGTTTCTCTGATATTTTCAATAATCGCTCACTTTGTTGACATGTACAAGATACGATAGCATACCTTGTTTCATTCCTAACTGCACACGTTTATGGGCTAGCTACCAACACGTAGCGAAGTTTTTCGCAAATGTGAACATTAAAAATGTTGTGCATACGACTCAGAGCCGAAACGAACAAGAAGCGGTTCCATTAACAAAAACTTGCATTGGATTCATTTGCTATCGATACAAATGCAGTAAAACAAGAATTAAGGGGATTACGAAAGCACGCTTTTCACTTCACTTCCTTCTCTTCTTGATTATTCAAAATACGAGTACATCAACAAAAAAAAGTTACGTTAACGAGGCGAAAAACGACGTTTTACTAGAGCAAACACGCTTTCAAGAGCAGAAAAACGTTCAAAATTCTCTTTCTGACACCATGCTAATCATGTAAACATTGTAATTTTTATTATTTAACACAATTGTTGCTTGTACACGACAGAAATAAAGAACAAGAAGCAATCGTAAAAGGAAGTCTGGGCTGTACAAAATGGCTGCATGCCTCGCTCACTCTAGCTTCAAAACAACGTACATGTTAAGTTCATAGCACCACCTCCCTCTTTTTTTACATCGATGTAAAAATAAAGGGATTTGTCATGACGTCTAAAATGTGAAGCCGACGTTAACTATTTTAGCTGCCCCAAAACATTATCTTCAGTGTTCTGACTGTTTCGAACCGTGAAAGTTATTTGATCAAAAATGCAAGTTTGCGTTTTATGGGCGTACTCGTTCTGATCGTAGTAGTAGTGATCTAAAGTCGTTTCTTTTAAAGTATTTCGTCCTTTGTATAAAACACAGATTTCGCAAAAGAAAGCAAATGTATATTAAATGAATAAAATGGTAATATGCTGCGGTAGCTGAAATTTTAGGAAGCAGAGTATTCTTATACTGATCCAAACTGCTTTCTTAAACATAAATTTTCAGGACTTCAAACATTCGGAACGTTTAATCTCATAAAGCTTGTCTACTTTCCTCTTATATAGCCCATTTTAAGTCTTTAGATGTTTCTTCTGCTTACTCAAAGTTTGTGTCGTTGTTTATCTGCAAACCAAGTTTAGAACAATCGGCTCTAAATTTGTTACACACTTAACATGTATTAGTTCTCGGGTATCCGAAACTTATGTTGTACTTAAGCACAAAACTCAGTATTGTTCGTATGACACAGAGTTTGGAGGATTTTTCTCTGGATATAACAGGTGCCACTTTCGAATATTAAGTTCTTCTGGTAAATGTAACCGTTAGCCATCATGAATGCTGTTTGATTTGCAGTCTCTCAGTGACTGCGAATGTTGCTGCACTTGTGATGTATCCTTCCTTACTGGCAGAATAAAATATGGAAGAATTATTTAGTTGAACCAAAATGTATGCAGTGCATTTAACAAAGATTTGCCTCAGAAAAGACACAAATGCGATGATACGATGCGGTTATTCGTTTGACACACATCACAAAGTACGTATAATTATTTTACTCTCATTCACTTTGTTGTTTTACTTATGTGAGTGTAATTTTGATGTCCCCTCGGTGTGTAAGGCCTTGGTGGCTATTCTACATGTGCATTTTTGAAAGTGTTAGCCGTGAATATATTTTATATAGACGTCCATGCACAAGTAGGCAAACAGAATGAACTCTGGTTTCGTAGGTAAATAATGCAAGGTTCGACTTCGTATGTACGTAATGGCGAAACGACACGACGCGTTTTGTTTCCAAACATGAGTGCACAATCCTGATACATAGGCCTGAAATATTAAAACTGATAAACCAGATTACATACGTGATCCTAAAGGAGTATAAAAATGACTGCAGACACGTTTATAGGAAAGTAACTTAATATTCAATAATAATCACAAATTAAACAGAGCAATTACACATACCTCTGTTCGCTAAGGAAACACAAGAAGAAGTTAAGTGAACAGCAGAAGAAGACATTGATTCTGTAGTTCTGTTTTAAAAAGTGAATAACATTTAGATATAATCTTTGAGGTTTCCGTTTTTCACATTCTGTGAATTAAGTTTGCGCTCCTACGAATAACATTACATTTATCTTTCGTGACATAGCTCTCCTATAACATTATCATTTCATCACAACATAAAGAATAAGTAAAATTTAATACATTTTTTTTTCTTTTTTTTTTTTTTTTGTATTTTGAAGATTCGTTTCACACTTTAGATACGGTTGCCTCTTTCAGTTTGTTTGGTCTATTGTTATGTTTTCCTCTGGTCTCTACATGTGTTTACCTCGTTGTAGACAACGCCTTTTTAAGGGTAATAAGACGTCTGTTGACGATACAAGAATGTTGGTTGACATACCTGAGCATCCTGTATTTGCCGATCTCTATTAATACGCACCTCATAGACATAAGAAAAACCGTGATATGCATCTAGACTTTTCTTTGGTCTTCTTCCCATCACAGAATCTACACTTGTAAGTCTTGTCAAGCGAAAGTTTCGTATATCATGGGAAGCCATTTCATTAAATCCTTTATTAATCTACTAACTGAGAAACCCAGCCCAAGTATTTATTTATTCCAATCTTCTTTTACGTCATTTCCTCCTCCTTCCCCTCTCTGACCATTTCCTCCTCCTTCTCTTCTCTCTGTCCACGTCTTCCTACCCTCTCTTTCTGTCCTTCTCCTCTTATCCCTCTCCTCTTGTCCCCTCTCCACCTCCTCCCCTTTCCTTTCTGTGTCCATCACCTCCTCTCCCCTGTCCATTTCTTTCTCCTCCCTTTCTCCATCGATTTCCTCCTGTGCCTATGACTCTCCTCCATCTCTCTGCATGTCTCTTCCTACCAGTGTCTCTGTCCATCTCCTTTCCTTTCTCTGCCCATCTCCTCCATTCCCCCGTGCCTCTGTCCAGTTCCTCGTCCCCTATCTCTGTCCATTTCCTCCTCCTCCTTCACCTCCTACCGACGACTATCTTCTTCCCCCACGCTGCCTGTCTGTCTCCTCACCTTCACCGAGCGAGGTGGCGCAGTGGTTAGCACACTGGACTCGCATTCGGCAGGACGACGGTTCAATCCCGCGTCCGGCCATCCTGATTTAAGTTTTCCGTGATTTTCCTAAATCGCTCCAGGCAAATACCGGGATGGTTCCTCTGAAAGGGCACGGCCGACTTCCTTCCCTAATCCGATGAGACCGATGACCTTGCTGTTTGGTCTCTTCCCCCAAAACCAACCAACCAATACTCGCCTTCCCTTCTCTCCCCACTTATCACACTCACCCCAATAGGAGGCTGGAGGTTATTACCCACATAGCATTTCTTTCCAGATTGTAGCTAATAGGTGTATCAAATTCGACTGAAACCGTTCCAGGAGTTTAGGAAGAGCATTTTAGCCGTGCAGACGCCAAACAAATTTCACACACATTTCACATATTTCACGAATTTTGTCCGGCAATTTCATTTTCACTCAGCTTAGTGTTTATGACGTCGTATCTCCTACAATGAGATTCACTACTGGCCATTAAAATTGCTACACCAAGAAGAAATGAAGATGACAATCGGGTATTCATTGGACAGATGTATTATACTAGAACTGACATGTGATTACATTTTCACGCATTTTGGGTGCATAGATCCTGAGAAATCAGCACCCAGAACAACCACCTCTGGCCGTAATAACGGCCTTGATACGCCTGGGCATTGAGTCAAACAGAGCTTGGATGGCGTGTACAGGTACAGCTGCCCATGCAGCTTCAACACGATACCACAGTTCATCAAGAGTAGTAACTGGTGTATTGTGACGAGCCAGTTTCTTGGCCACCATTGACCAGACGTTTTCAATTGGTGAGAGATCTGGAGAATGTACTGGCCGGGGCAGCAGTCGAACATTTTCTGTATCCAGAAAGGCCCGTACAGAACCTGCCACACGCGGTCGTGCATTATCCTGCTGAAATGTAGGGTATCGCAGGGATCGAATGGAGGGTAGAGCCACGGGCCATAACACATCTGAAATGTAGCGTCCACTGTTCAAAGTGCCGTCAATGCAAACAAGAGGTGACGGAGACGTGTAACCAATGGCACCCCGTACCATCACGCCGGGTGATACGCCAGTATGGCGACGACGAATACACGCTTCCAATGTGAGTTCACCGCGATGTCGCCAAACACGGATGCGACCATCATGATGTTGTAAACAGAACCTGGATTAATCCGAAAAAATGACGTTTTGCTATTCGTGCACCCAGGTTCGTCATTGAGTACACCATCGCAGGCGTTCCTGTCTGTGATGCAGCGTCAAGGGTAACCGCAGCCATCGTCTCCGAGCTGATAGTCCATGCTGCTGCAAACGTCGTCGAACTGTTCGTGCAGATGGTTGATGTCTTGCAAACGTCCCCATCTGTTGACTCAGGGATCGAGACGTGGCTGCACGATCTGTTACAGTCATGCGGATAAGATGCCTGTCATCTCGACAGCTAGTGATACGAGGCCGTTGGGATCCAGCAGGGCGTTCCGTATTACCCTCCTGAACCCACCGATTCCATATTCTGCTAAGAGTCATTGGATCTCGACCAACGCGCGCAGCAATGTCGCGATACGATAAACCGCAATCGCGATAGGTTACTATCCGACCTTTATCAAAGTCGGAAACGTGATGGTACGCATTTCTTCTCCTTACACGAGGCATCACAACAACGTTTCACCAGGCAACGCAAGTCAACTGCTGTTTGTGTATGAGAAATTGGTTGGAAACTTTCCTCATGTCAGCACGTTGTAGGTGTCACCACCGGCACCAACCTTGTGTGAATGCTCTGAAAAGCTAATCATTTGCATATCACAGCATCTTCTTCCTGTCAGATAAATTTCGCGTCTGCAGCACATCATCTTCGTGGTGTAGCAATTTTAATGGGCAGTAGTGTAATTATGCAGCTACGTCTAGTGGTATATGTGCCTACTGTGTGTGAAATATGCTGTGTACGAAATAGACTTAGTAGTAAAGAAGTAATGAATTAAAACATCATGCATGATGTGGCAGTTTCTCACCCATCTTAGTGTTTATGAAGTCATATCTCCTGCACTTTGTGTCGGGAAAGTGATGTATTTCTCTAGGTACTTTCAGCGACGTACGGGCATGCTGTCTCTGAAATGTGTTGTGACTAGAGTGGTAGCAAATTAATTATAAATTAAAATATCACTCTTGATGTGGCAGTTTTTCGCATATCTCTGTACTTGACGTCATACCTCCTGAATCGTTTTACAATGATTTATTTTTGTAGGTACATTCAGCGGTATATATGAATACTGCCTGTGAAATATTATGCGAATAGAGTTAGCTGCAAAGCAGCAATAAACTGAAACGTCTTGCATGTTGTGTTACTTTTTCGCTCAGTGAGTGTTTGTGACGTCGTACCTCTAACCTAAGTGTCGTACAGTGATGTAATTTTTCTTCTACATTCATGGGTATACGTGAATAGTGTCTGCAAAATGTGTCCCGTAAGTAGTAAAGAAATAATAAATTAAAACCTCATGCTTCATGTGGCTGTCTTACTGTGTGGACAGTGAAAATGTGGTAAGCATAAACTTTTTTTCATTTCATCATTTTCTGGAGTCGTCAGTGAGATAAAGTTTCATGACGGTTAGAAATTACGTGTAAAGTTTGTTGCCAGTTTCTCAGAGCTCTCATGCTAAATACTGGATGACCGAAGTATGGGTATTCCCGCGTCGTGGGCTACGCTGCCTTTTCACCCCCACCACTTCTGTACGTGTGTGTGTCTTATCCCCATAGTGATTCTTTTCATACAGTAAATTATTTTTGTACCAAGTTTGTTTGAAATCGTTTCAGTGGTTCAGGAGAGATGTGAAACATACATACACACTTACATCCATTCTTATAATCTGAATGGATTCTTTTCCATAAATGGAACGTTCTGAGAACATCTCAGTCGTAAGCACACACATTCGTCGCCTGTAACTTAACCCATTGTCCGTAAACTTTTTGAAGGACCGGAAATACAGCCAAACACTTTTCTTTTGCTAGAACTTTTGTTCTGGACATGACTGTAATGTTCATATTCAGTCTCCGACAATTCTGGTCCTTCATCTCACATATGAAATAATCTCGGTAACAGTAACTCGTGAGTGTCTCTGCTCAGTTTACAAAGAAAAACTCCTTTTCCAACCTACTTTGGCTGCATTAAGTGGCGCAATTTAATATCTGTCTCTGATTTATTACGAAACACTGTAACAGATCGAAATTCGTTTACTATGTGTGACTGAATAGCTTGCATTATTGGAAAGCCTGTAACATGAAGCTACAGCACAATAATATGAAACATAAGAGGATAAGATACAAGCTCTAAATATGAATAGAATCTTGGTCGTTCTTCCTCAGCTCCGAGTGGACCTCGATGTTTTTCTAAAGTACATTAAAACTTAAGCACAGATTTTCGAGCACTTTGATCGTTCGTACAAAAATAAAACCTTGTCACATTACAGTCAGTAAGCTCTGGAACCGCCTTATTTCTTATCACGCACCAAAGCGTATTTTAACTTCACGTGTACAGCAGAATATCGACGGTAGAGGAGGAGTGCCATCAACTCTATGTCGGCAGTACAACGACCAAATATAAAATACATATACAAATAAAAATCTGTGTACACCGCCACTTTGGGGCCTGAAGTTGAAACAATCTAAGCAAAATCGAGCCTCTTCAGGTGTTGGCAAATCGCGTCCCACTATCGTCCCCTAATGTTATGGCCACTCGTCACTTAAAACCAGGCCGCGCAGGATTAGCCGAGCGGTCTGAGGCGCTGCAGTCATGGACTGTCAGCTGGTCCCGGCGGCGGTTCGAGTCCTCCCTCGGGCATGGGTGTGTGTGTTTGTCCTTAGGATAATTTAGGTTAAGTAGTGTGTAAGCTTAGGGACTGATGACCTTAGCAGTTAAGTCCCATAAGATTTCACACACATTTTGAACTGAAAACCAGAAGTTAATGACAGTACTGTGACGTGCTTGCATAAACTGTTCCAGCGGTGCACTGTTTAACTGTTAAGGGGAAGATCTTGACAATTTACGGGCTTCCCACAATATACGACCTAAACAGAGTTCCGTTACAAAATTTTATACTGCATTTTCAATGAAATATTTTGTAATCCTCCCTACGAACAGAGCAACCGCACTATTAGCTTAGCGTGTGCCAGTCCTACAAACAACCCTGTCAAATACTCAATTAGTATATACACGAGTACGCAGCTAACTCAGAGTATGCTAAACAACAATATTAGAGAAAATACAGGGGATAATTCAGATCAGCATCTGACCGTAACTCAACTCATATGCCAACGATAAATGCTTCGTCCAAGTACAAATCTCTCAATGTTGGAATCGTCCAACGAATTACACACACACTAGTGAGCTAAAAGCTTCACATTATTAGTATTTGTACTTTTCAAGTGCATTTTAAATATGGATCTAATTTCACGTATAGTAAACCTGTACATGTTTTATTGTTAGACGCTCGTTTTGCCATGTGAAGTAATTTTAATTAATAACTATGTATACCGCATTTCAAGCATTACATTTGCTATACTGGTTAGCCATGTACTCTAGCTATAGTGTCCTCTGCTGGCCCCAGTTTCTTTGTATAAATACCAGATGCATTCTGAGCATCACCAGCACTTGCTATGTACCTAAATGTTTAGTTTGACATTGATACTACATCAGAATATTTTGTGGAATGTATGGCTGGTACACACGACTGTTTATCACGTAAACGCTCTTTATCTTTCTTATGTAGCATCAGGCCTTTTATAGATATAGCGTCAGCAAACTGTACTTAGGTGGGTGAAAGTGCATTATGTGTCTAGAGTCATCTGAAGAATATGGATACTCCGTACCAAGTGTAGACTGGACACGTGTTGGATGTGTGAATCAGGAGAATATTTTGTATTTTATCTGCGATCTCTGTAAAACAGTGAGCTAAGCATTGATGAACTGAGCTGAAATAGTGAAAATAAACTCCCATGTTTATGTGTTCTATTATTGTTCGGTACGTATCAGTGCAGCGTTTCATTAACAACCGATTTTTTCACAGAAAAGGTAATGGCCGGCACTACAAGAAACTTTCTCCGACGCTTGTAATTTTGTTTCTTTTACTGTCGATGTAAAAATCATTACATTGTGCTATTCATAGATCATGTCTTGAGATAAGAAAAAAATATAATAATATTCCAGTTAACTAGTATAGGTACGCAGTAAAGTCAATTTTTTGTAAGTTTGTATAGCTTTCCGCCTGTCATCATAGAGTTGTGTGTGTGTGTGTGTGTGTGTGTGTTTGTGTGTGTTTTAATATGTTTTAGTTTATTTGTTTGCGACGCGCAATTGTGACAAGCTCAATCTTTGTTTAAGGCTGCAACATACGGTTCTGTTATTTCAGTTCGCTTACTTAATTCGAATGCTCATTGCAACGTAAGGTGAGAGAAGGTATGCATAATTTTTCTTACTGTGCAAGCAACCTACAGTATAGAAGCGGAGATGAGATATGATCTAATTATGAGCACAGTTCTTAGAATCGAAACGCATCTAGCTGTAGCCAAAGTCACAGGTTTCAGAAGTGCTTGACGCAAATGGATATAATCCCACGGCACAAAATTCGATAGGTAGATGTCTCGCATGAATGGTAGCGCATCATTGTTCTAACCAGTTTTAAATATAAGCTTTTCTGTTTTCTGGTCTATTCGACTAACGTCCAGAGTACAATTAGATTTGACTCCAGACTCTGTCTGTGCTTTTTAAAAGTCATTACAAGTATCTTGAACGAGATCTGAAACCTGCCGCGATTTATCATCGTTACGACAGCCATTGCGCTAAGTTTCTTAATTAGGAGATACGATGACATGAAAGCAATATCAGTCACACCACATTCATAAAGATGGACGTGACTCCATAATTCAAGGTCTAGTTACTCATCAGAGCAATCAGCTGTATTTCTCCTCTTTCAAAAGCTCAGAGTAACAAATTATCATCCTGTGCATGGAAAACTCATCTCACTGGTTCCCGGAATGAAGCCTTACTTATGAAATGTATCCTCGGTGACAACTGCGGACTATTATTTAACATTTAAGTCAGCATCCTCATCCACTGTAATATGTTTATTAGCTCTGTTACATTCTGCCTGTTTCCCATAAAGCATTATGATGGCTGCTCTTCCAGTCAATGAAAAGTAATACACTGCGTTTGGCATTAACATAGTCTTTTGGCATTAAGCTAGCTGGTGAAGACAGATTTTCGACCCTCAAAGCCTTTATCGACATTGCTAATGAAGGAAGAAAGATAGAACTTTATGTCTTGACGACGTCTGGACTGTTAGAAAAGAGGCCCAAGTTGCGATTCAGGAAGGAAATCAGCCGAGTCCTTTAAGAAAGTCATCTTGGCATTTGGTTGTGGGTAAACCGCATGAACCAAACTCTGAATGGCTGGACGAGGATTTGAATCAACTTCTTCCTGAATAGGAATCCATTGTTTAAATGTGAACGCTTAAAATTTCCATTACAATTCCTACATTACACAGATAAACACACCTACATATGTACACAAACTCACCCTCATGATAAAATTCATACTACGTTACCTATTGAGTTTTAAGATAAATCTGGGAAACACTATTAATAGAATAGGCTAAAAAATCTACAGCAGAAGACGCTAAATGTATTGGAACAAGGCGGATCTCAGTCCAAAATACCATTATCTAAGATGGTGGCGATGACACATTCCTTGATAGCGGCTGTGAGGTCAATCAAGATGGCGGATTTTGGCGAGAAGTTTGAATTTTGGCGGGGAAGTGGCGCCCCCCCCCCCCCCCCCTCCCAGAAAAATGGCGTGAAATACAAATTCCAACATGATAATCCGTCACACCACACTTATCTCTACTAAGCAAAGAAAATGGCGGGAAAAAAGGACTTGTCTTTATTATTAAGCCAATTACAAGCAGTTGTGTTCTCCACAGAGTCTGGACTCCAACTGGCTTACTTCATATCGTCACCACCAGAGGGCGCTCTCCTGACGTCAGATCATAACGCAAGTAGCGTTATTCAAGCTGGCCGTACTCAGTGTGTTCACCGCGAGCTCCAGAGCCCAACTGGCTTACTTCACATTGGTGCCACCAGAGGGCACTCACCTAACGTCAGATCATGGCGCAAGTACCGGTATTCAAGATGACAGCACCCAGTGTGTTCACCGCGACCTCCAGAGCCCAACTAAGTTCATATCGTGGCCACCAGAGGGCGCTACTGTGAAGTCAGGTGATGACACAAGATAGTCCGCTCTCTCTCACGTGCATCTTATAACCGGACACACACCACGGTAGCGGCCCATTAGCAACCGCTCACATCACAGCCTCAATCCCGGACCTTTACACTCACGCCGGACATTGTCTTCCGTAAATATGCTAACCAATTTAAGTGAACACAAGTTGTAATGTCCCCACAGCAAATACCCTCTACCACGCACCAATTAATCATTTTCAATCAAACCATCCACATTCATTCACTCTGGAAAAGTTATCTGATCTGATTTTCTCGTAACATATGCGGCGACAGCTCGTCGACGCCAAAGTATTTTCTAGTGCATTTATTCTTTGAAATAACAGAGATGCATATATGCATTCTCCATGCTTGTTGGAGTGGTAACTAGGACAGCTTCTGGAGTATCTGTAGAGGGATTGACGTGTTTCTGAGAGATACATATTCTGCTTTTCTTCTCACTAAAGCGAGCCAATTAACACTTGTGCCACTAGCGGTTTGTTTTGAAGAGAAAGAGATTGTAGAAGGAAAATAATTAAAGCGTGGAATCATCGGAGATCTGGACATGTAATGGAGATGGATTTAATACACGATTTCCTCCATAAATAAGGTTTGTGACTTTTTTGTTCTGGAGTGAATGAACGAATGAGTTTTTTCTGAATCATTTGTTGATCACGTTGGCCCTGTAATTAGTGGGGAAGTTTCCGCTGTGTCGAAGAGACCCTGGAATCACTGAGTCTGTGTTAAGTCGTCCAAAAAGGCTTTATACACATCTGGAATTCGCAATCTTTCGTAAAAGGAACAAATTGTCCAAACGATTGATTCTCCCGACTGACTGCAGTGTTGAACAGTAATAATAAATGTAAAGATCTCTTACAGCAAGCCAGCCGCTGATTACCAAGACGAAGGACTCCACCAAAGATTCTATTTGGCTGATTCTTTTTATCACCATATCACGTAATGAAATCTTATATTAAAAACCATACATAGATAAAGGAGAGAAAGAGAGAGAGCGAATGTAAATAGAGATAATACTCATAATCCTCCATTAGTCTAATCTTTCGCCTGTCTTATCACGGATCAGCTAAGAACTGGGAGGGCCTTACTTTACTGTATAGACTTATGTGTGAAGGTGAAGGGATCTTAAAGACAACAGATACACGTCTATACAGACAAGACATTACACAGAGATAGCGGCTAGCTGCATTGATCATCTATTCTTAGATTAAAGAGATGGCAACTTATTATCAGAACATTAAAATGTTAAAATGGCGACCGTGACAGGACATGTTTTTGGACGTTGCTAAAATAATTTTGTTCTCTGTTTCATGTCAACTACGACGAGCTAACCTAACTGACGCTTGGAAAAGAGAGGAAAGACTCGCAGGTGATATAATTCGATCCACAGATAAACCCGAAAGACAGCACGCTGGGTGCAGTTAAAAGGACAGATCTTTATTTGTACTATTAAATCTTGCTAGTATAGTTGAAGTATACGCTTTTCTATGTAGTGTTATTTGATATTTGAACATTGATTATTTGTGTTCATGTTAGATATAGGAAGGGTTTTGATTGACTTGTTCCAGTTGCATTTATCTGTATGTGTACATTAAGAAATTAGACACAGAAGTACTCTTGTGAGAAGGAAGTTACATTTAGTGACAGTAGAACATTAATATGGTTTTAACTAGGGCAATGATTCGGATGAGTCAAGCAGAGCAAAGCAGCACGCATCAGCCTTCTGCTGTTAGCACTGATAATAACGGAGCAGTAAGAAGTGTTGTAGAACCGATGGCTACAGATATCGCAACAGAACGCCCTGTAGACACGGCTGCGGGTGTATCAGCGAGTACGCAGCAGGGATTAGATCCATTGGTAATTATCATGAGACAGATGCAGATGATAACCGAGAGCATGAATACTTTGAAAACCGACATTAATGCGAAATTAGCCTCAGTTACTGAAGGGCAGGAAAATCTGAAAACCGATATTAAAGCACAATTAGTGACAGTCACTCAAACTCAAGAAGAGATGAAATTAGTCCAGACTGAGATTAAGCAGCAGTTACAAGACAGTTTTTCCGAATTAGAGCAGCGGATAGAGGCGAAGACCAAGGAACTCAAAGATCAGGCCCAAGAGACGGAACGAAAATTAACTGCACAAATGGAATTGGTGAAAGCACAATGTGAAGAATCTACTCAGCGCGTACATGTCGAAATGAAGGAGAATGTGGCTATTAAGATAGATACCGTACGGGAACAAGTGGAAATGGTTCCGCAATTAGTACAAAAGCAAGACGCCATGGCATGTGCAATTGCGCAACTTCTTGAACTGGCACGTACACAGACTAACCTAAAGGAAAGCGTTGAGCATCTGACAGAGCGTCAAGACGTTATAGACCACCAAATTAACGTATTAATGGGTAAGTTATCCGAAATCACATTAGAAGACAAAAGGCTAATGTGTGAAAACGTTGAGCAAAATGTTAAGGCAGCATTCCAGAATTTATCTGGCAAACAGGAAGAGAATTTGTTTGCGAAAGGACTTAAGGAGGTGCGACAGCAGTTAGGTGCTGATTTTGAGCATTGGAAACAAACGATAGAAGAGTCGATGCGCGCTTCACAACAAAGCTCAGAACAAATGAATACAGGGCAGCAGCAGAAGTTGGCAACGACTATAGAGCCAGTTACTGCCCATTCGCACACAATACCGACTTGTGCAAGTAATTCAGACATTAAATTGCCACAAGCTTGTTGTTCGCGTGAATTCTTATCTACCGGAGATTACGAAAGCCTTTGGCATGCCAAAGAAAAAATAATAAAGCATCAGCAATTCCAGATTTTTAACCCTGACAAAAGGGGGTCCATCCAATTGTTTTTATTCGAAGTTTCAGAGGAGTGCTACCCAGAAATTGGTCGGAGTGGCAGAAGATCAGTTTTGTTACAGGATATATACAAGCTTCGGGGGCGATCTGGGCCCAGGCATGATTTCTGTTTGTCCGACATATGACGATTTTGAGAAGGCGTTTTTAGCAAAGTTCTGGTCAGAAGGGATACAGGAACGCCTAAGGCAGGAGGTGCTCTACCCAGAGCCTTTCTGCTTTTCGAAAGGAAGCCTTAGAAGGTATTTCGAAAAATAGATAAATAAAACGAGATACTGGGACAGACCTATGCCCTTGCCAGACATAATAAACATACTTAAGGCAAGACTACCAACTAGCATCCGGAATTAATTGATTTACGGCAACGACAAAGACTTGGAGTCGTTCCTCACGACGTTAGACAATATAGATATTATCGAAGAGAACAACCAGAAAGCCCATAAAAACAGATTTCAATATAGGGCGAGAGAACCTCCGCCAAACGGTAGGCAAGATGGAAGTATGGGTTATAGCAATGGCGATCAATCGACACTTACAAGGAATGAACAGAATCGTTAAAAATGGAGGAACCCCTCAAAATCTCAATAGTAATCCCGGCAATGGTCTTGCGAGGGGCTATTCAAGGAACAACAGGAACGGGAAAAGACACAACCCCGTGTGGGGGAACGAAAGAAATTTCAGACTCCAAGCCTGGAATAATAACAATAATAGAAAGTGGAATCAACCGGGAGGAATGAATTCAAATAGCCAACATCAGTGGGGACGGACATCCACGAATCAACCGGTAATTACCGAAGTGACGGATGATGTCAACCAGCAGACAAATCAAAATCCAACAAATTCGTAAGGACCCACTCGTGCCCCGGAGGAGCGGTCAACAATTGGTTGAGGGGCAACAGGATATGTGTACCCATGCTAACGTATAATGATGGACAATTACTGGCAGATGAACTGACCGAGGACTTAGAACCACAAGATGAGGACAAGGAACAGGTGGCAGTAGCCGAAGTGCAAGTCATTATGGAGACCATACCTATAGTGGCGGTTTTAGACACAACTGCAACCACAAATGTTATTTCGGAGGCACTATTCAACAGGATCAGAAATATAAGACGAGTACCAGTTTCTCCAGTTGAAACTTGCAGAATAATAGGCGCCGTTGGGGCTCGATCGGCTAATGTAAAGTTGCAGTCACTACTTGGTGTGGAATTCGGAAATGTAGCAATATTAAGCACATTCCTTGTTGTGAAAAATTTGGTGGTAGATTGTATTATCGGAGTCGACAGCCTACGTCAATACGGATGTAGACTAGATTTCAAAACAGGAAAAATTTGGTTGAATGTTAATAAACAAGAAATTGAGTTAGAGTTGTTGAAATAAAAAGCCTTGCGAGAAAATATAATTGTGGGATCAGTGTGCAAGTAATCAGGATGGCCCAAAATTCTAAACAGCACGTAATTAATGAGTTCCAAGTCAAAGAAGACTTCGGTCAATTAGTGTTTGAAAAGTTAAATGAATAAGGCTGCATTATCGAAGATCAGAAGAAGCAGCTCAATGAATTATTATTAACGTATGAAAACGTTTTCATGAAAGGCCAGGAGTTATTAAGGGATACATATGCCATCTCTACGTTAAGCCGCACGAAACGTATTATAGAACTTTCTATCCTGTTCCCTGGAGGTTAAAGGCTCAAGTTCAAAAGCAAATAGATCACATGTTGAAATGGGGTTTGATCGGACCCTCTACAAGCCCATACTGCTCCCCATTGTTAGTCATGCCAAAAGCAAATGGGACTGTTAGACTGGTACTCGACACCAGAGAAATAAATAAAATCATAATTCCAGTGAGAACACATCCGGAAAACATAGACGAACTTATACAACGGTTCCAAGATGTCAAATATTTGACGAGCATTGATTTGTGGAGCTCTTATTGGCAAGTCAAGCTGGATGAGTCATCAAGGAAGTATACGGCTTTCATTTATTCCGGAAGAAGTTACCAATTCACCGTAGTTCCTTTCGGACTCAGCATTAGTGCTGGAATCTTTATAGCAACTCTAGATTATGCACTAGGCCCAGAACTCAGAAGCAGGATAACAGTGTTTGTTGATGATTTGCTTATTGCATCGAAAACTTGGGAGGAGCATATTACCTTACTGAACCGAGTGTTGGACGTGTTCAAAACCACGGGAATAACTGCTAACCTACAGAAATCCCATTTTGCAGTAAACAGAATCAAGTTCCTGGGGCATATAATTGACGCAAAGGGAATTTTACCAACCAAGGAGAAGCTAATTGCAATTAGTAAGTTTCCAACACCCAGGAATAGGAGGCAATTAAAAGGATTTATGGGCCTTGCCTCAATTTTTAGAAGATTCATAACAAATCAGGCGATGAACGCAGCAGCTCTAAATAGTCTGTTGAAGAAGGATGTGCCATGGCTCTGGACATTAGAGTGTCAAGAAGCTTTCGAAGAGATAAAGAAGCAATTAGTAAATGCACCGCTTTTGTACCATCCGGACATGCAAGAAGAATTTTACTTGTCAACAGATTCTTTGAATGGGGGTATTGGAGCGTGCCTTTTCCAAGTACGCAAGATAAATGGAGAACTCACCTTCTGTCCTATTGTGTTTGCTAGTCGTGTTTTGTCCAACTGTGAACGAACTTACACGACGACAGAATTAGGGGCTCTTGTGGTCATCTGGGGATTTAAAAAATTTCATTATTATCTATATGGGTCAAAGACTGTCGTATATTGCGATCAGCAATCATTAACGTTTTTACAAATGTGTAAACTGTTACACCCCAGACTGGCTAGATGGACTCTCGCTCTGCAACAATACCAATTTAAGATCGTGCATGTCTCAGGACAGCAAAACATTATTGCTGACGCTCTATCAAGGTCACCACAGGGTTTGACTAAAGAGATTGAAGTAAATAATAACTCAGAATTCTCTGTATTGCTGCTGCAGGAAAATCCATATAAGACGTACTATGTCAATTTGTGTGCGCATATGGCACAGTTACAGAAAAGAGGTGCTCAATGGGGAAGTGTCATTCAAAGGTTACGACAGCAACCTTCGGATCAGATGGCAAATTATTACAAACTGGTAAATGGCGTATTATTTTCCCGCTGTGGAAGGCCAAACTAAGTCCGTTGGTGTGTATGTATACCTGAGGCGCAAATAGAGAAACTCGTATGGTTCACCCATTTAACCTGGGGACATTTCGGTGCGACAAAATGTGCAGACAAGATAAGCGTGTACGGTTACTTTCCCAACATAAAGCTCAGAGTGCATGAGGTCTTGAAGAAGTGCATAAACTGTCAAAAAGCAAAGCCGGATTCAAAAGGGAGTAAGCACCCATTATGCTCTATATTAGTCCGAGAACCAAAAGAATTAATTTCGTGCGATCTTTGTGGACCGTTACCTACTTCAAGAGGAGGTGTTAGATATGTGCTGGCATTTCTTGATGTGTGTACGAAATACGTAAGGCTATACCCGATAAAGGCAGCTACAGCCAAAGTAATTGTAATAAGATTGACAAGGGATTATCTTCCACATGTTGGTATACCTAAGGCGATAATAACAGACAATGCTAAGATATTCACGGGACTCCGATGGAAACAGGCTTTGTCTCAAGTCGGTCTGAAACACATACTAACATCATTTTACTACCCACAAGGCAATTTGGTTGAGAGAACTTTTAGAGAGTTCAATCGCTTTATGAGGACCTACTGCCATAATAAGCAGACTGCGTGGGCAAATTATGTGGAAGAATTTGAGCAGATATACAACAACATGCCCCACTCCTCCACTGGTTATACACCTCATGAATTGATGTTCGAGGCAAAAGAAGAAAACTTCTGGACTGAACATATGCCCAAAACTCAGGAAACTGAGATGCCTTGCGAAGAAAAAATAAGACAAGCCGTCATAAATATGACGCAAAAGGCTGATCAGAGAAAACAACAATATGACAAATTAATCAAGAGGGGATAGGCGTACCACGTCGGAGAGAAGGTACTAATCAAAAGACATACCAAATCATCCTTAATAAAGAAGAGTATAAAGAAATGGGAGTTATTATATACTGGCCCATACATCATTCTACAAATTCCGAACCCTGGGGTTTATCTGTTAGCATACCCGGGATCTAACAAAATTAAAGGGTTATTTTCCCATAACGACTTGAAAAAATTTAATGAAGATTAGAAGATAGGTATGAATGGTGTTGCGAGTGACAGAGATGAACGCTCGTAAAAACATAACAATAAACTGTGTGTGTTCAGTGTTAGAAAACTTTAAACTGAAATAATTAATCAGTGACACAGATTGTAGAAATAGTGAATAACTATAACTATCGAGTGCTGTAAAGAAGATAGTGGAGATAGGCTTCACCTGTGTTTGGTTAAACATAGAACTTTAGCATTGCTAATGTCATCAAGAAGGATCTGAATGACCTTCAAGAAGAAAGAAATATTTCCCGAAAATGACGCTGCACAATCAAAAGAGGTTCCCAGTGAATGTTCATATATAATTTCAAGTGCACGCTTGGATGTGTAAACGTGTGAAGTGAAGTGATGCGTTTAGGTAGTGAATCATGAGTGACGGTTGACACCGCAAAGATAATTTCCCGCGCAAAACAATCGACGTCGGCGCGAGAGTTCGAATCGATATAGACGACACAGATATGCTTTGTAAGAGACTCACATCAAACGCGAGGGGAAACTGACTGATGTTCAACTTCAAAAAAGTGTCATAATTAGAGGTTGTTGTATGTCAAAAGAAGTTAATATTCATAGAATTAGTAGTTATTTAATGGGTCTTGTTCACTTTGGAATTTTGTTTGAAAATCCATTTCAATAAATGTGCATGTATGAATGCCGGATGAATCAGAGAATAAATGAAAGAAGTGAATCCACATTCCTCGCCACTAATAACTTTTACATTACAGCAATCAAGCGGAGAAACATATGTATTTAGGATAAAATTTTTATGAGTATAGATAAATGATATGACTTTTCAAGGAAATGATGGATTATGTCTTTGTATAAAATGAACCACACTTTCCATTATTCGATGATTTGAATCCAAAATCTACGGCAAGTTGCATGAATCCTTTAAATTACGAAGCGTAAATCATTGACAGAAAATGTGTCAGAATTTTTGGACTTACAAGCACAAGTGGTGATTAAGTGATAGGCGAAGTCCAAAAGAAAATTCAAACTAGACTAAATATTATGATGTTTTCGGCAACAGCATTAGTCAATGGATAAATGGAAACCTTAAGTCAATGGCTAAATTCCTTGCAGTACATCGTAAGAAAAAGGATGCATGAAGCCATAGGGATTTTGTTTTCAAAAAGGAGAATCTTGGATGGTGCAACCTAACCAGTTCTTTTACAGGACGAGTTTCCCTTTCGGTCACTGCTAATTCTTTTGGAATGAATGTTGCATGTAAAATCTGGTATCCCTGTCCCTTCTACTCTTCCCATTGTGGGCCGCGTAGAAGACCGACTACAAATTTGAATGTCGGGGACTTGCAAGATCCGGGGCAGTTACAGCACCGCAAGATATTGTCCTGGGAACAACATTGTAAAAAGAAACTTGAGTTATTGATTGTAAATTTTTTTTTTTAGCTAGAGGCACAAATCACTCTCCTCCAAATCGTTATATAAATCTATCCCTATCTTTCCTTTAGAGATCAATTTCAAAATTATTTTTTCTCTTCTGTAGGTTTTCCTATCTTCTATGTGCCGTAGACCGAGGGTCTAGGCTTAAGAGGTTTTCCAAGGTTTCCCTGCTTAAAAAAGTTCCCGAATGGGTACACTCTGATAATAGTTTCATGAAAGATCATCTTCCTTCGTTGTGCACAGCAGACATAACACCTTGATGCACGTAAAAGCAATACAGCCGCGGTACCTGTCTCTTCATTTCTTCTGTTTTCAATGTTTCTTTTCTTCGTCTGTCGTAAATATAATTATTTTTTTTCAGTCGGAGGACTGACACGCATCACTTCCGGGTTACCCACACTAATAGATAGCTCGCGAAGTGTGTTCGGTAAATCAAAATTAGGCTCACAAACTTCGCTCGCTGCGAGGGGCATTGTAATGTCCCCACAGCAAATACCCTCTACCACGCACCAATTAATCATTTTCAATCAAACCATCCACATTCATTCACTCTGGATAAGTTACCTGATCTGATTTTCTCGTAACATATGCGGCGACAGCTCGTCGACGCCAAAGTATTTTCTAGTGCATTTATTCTTTGAAATAACAGAGATGCATATATGCATTCTCCATGCTTGTTGGAGTGGTAACTAGGACAGCTTCTGGAGTATCTGCTGAAGGATTGACGTGTTTCTGAGAGATACATATTCTGCTTTTCTTCTCGCTAAAGCGAGCCAATTAACACTTGTGCCGCTAGCGGTTTGTTTTGAAGAGAAAGAGATTGTAAAAGGAAAATAATTAAGGCGTGGAATCATCGGAGATCTGGACATGTAATGGAGATGGATTTAATACACGATTTCCTCCGTAAATAAGGTTTGTGACTTTTTTGTTCTGGAGTGAATGAACGAATGAGTTTTTTCTGAATCATTTGTTGATCACGTTGGCCCTGTAATTAGTGGGGAAGTTTCAGCTGTGCCGAAGAGAGCCTGCAAACACTGAATCTGTGTTAAATCGTCCAAAAAGGCTTTGTACACATCTGGAATTCGCAATCTTTCGTAAAAGGAACAAATTGTCCAAACGATTGATTCTCCTGACTGACTGCAGTGTTGAACAGTAATAATAAATGTAAAGATTTCTTACAGCAAGCCAGCCGCCGATTACCAAGACGAAGGACTCCACCAAAGATTCTATTTGGCTGATTCTTTTTATCACCATATCACGTAATGAAATCTTATATTAAAAACTATACATAGATAAAGGAGAGAAAGAGAGAGAGCGAATCTAAATAGAGATAATACTAATAATCCTCCATTAGTCTAATCTTTCGCCTGTCTTATCACGGATCAGCTAAGAACTGGGAGGGCCTTACTTTACTGTATAGACTTATGTGTGAAGGTGAAGGGATCTTAAAGACAACAGATACACGTCTATACAGACAAGACGTTACACAGAGATAGCGGCTAGCTGCATTGATCATCTATTCTTAGATTAAAGAGACAGCAACTTATTATCAGAACATCAAAATGTTAAAAAGTGACAGCAACATCGCTCATCTAACCTATCAATTACCTAAGTACTTAGTTCCATTTCAATATTAATCATATTCAATAAGTCAATTTACAAGTTCATTATTCGATGATAAAATGAGAAGTTCCACATTTTCCAAGTATCAGCACAGTGTTCATTCATGACCTAGCACCCCCTACCCATAGAACCCTGCACTCCTATTGACTACTGCATTAGTCACATGATTCGACTTCATAGAACCTAGGACTTGGAATCAATTTTCACCTGTCTCACACCCACGTGGACTTGGAATCAAATAGTTAAATTCTCAACCCAGTCCTCAACCTAGCACCACGCCCCCTTACCCGCCCATTTTTGTGGGCTAACATGCACTAACCTGTACTAACGTGTACTAACATGCACATCGTATGACATCATCCAAGATCGTGGGGCTAAATAGCGGGAAAACGACTCTCTCTATTACTGATATTGGCTACTGCATTAGTCACGTGATTCCACATCATAGAACCTAGGACTTGGAATCAATTTTCACGAATGCCACAGCCGTCTGGACTTGGAATCAAATAGTTAAATTCTCCACCACGATCCTCAACCCAGCACCACATCCCTTACCAACCCATTTTGGCGGGCTAACATGCACTAACCTGTACTAAAGTGCACAGCACATGATGTTATCCAAGATGGTGGGGTGAAGTGAAGGGAAAACGACTCTATCTATCACTTCTATTGGCAACTACATTAGTCACGTGATTCGACTTCATAGAACCTAGGACTTGGAATCAATTTTCACGAATGCCACACCCACCTGGACTTGGAATCAAATAGTTAAAACCTCCACCACGATCCTCAACCGACCACCACATCCCCATATCAGCCCATGTTGTGGGGCTATCGTTCACTAAAGTGTACTAACGTGCACAGCGGATGATGTTATCCAAGATAGTGGGGTTAAATGGCGGGAAAACAGATCTGAACACAAATCTTTATTTTGCAACTGACATAGTGCACATTACTGCCATCATATCGTACTGTCATCCCTCCTGTGGTCTAATCCCAGATGGTCGTCTGTAGGGGCGAGAATTATGCTAATATTACTCAGGCTACGCTAGGCTCCTGAGAAGAGTAAGGAAGGAGTGCACTCTATTTATTTTTGAACATTTTATTTAGCGATCTGGTATATTAATCACACTAATACAAAATACTAGCCCTGATGTGCTTGGGGTCACAATACACAGTCTGCAGACATGCAGACAACTCCAATTTCAGTACAGACCTGCAAACTGCTCCTAAATAATGCTTCACAGTGATGTGTAGACATGCTCAGTACTCGTAATCTGTCCAAATAGCACATAGCACAGCCTACAGACCTACTCGCGAAATAACACAATCATTGCCCACAGGTAGCCCAGCCAAGTGACGCATCTGTCAGCTGTCAAACCACACACAGCTGCCCACCGGCATGAGGCGGATACATCCATTTTCATATTTGACACTAGAGAAATCCCTATCACAATAGGTGTTCACCTAGACGCTGATGATGCAATCGGACGGGAGCGAAGACATATTTACAGTGCGCAAACTCTAGAAGCTGGTCCACATGCTTGCAGTCAATGTGGCCGTCAGTTGTCAAAGTACACACAGACAACCGTTCAGGACCGGGATACGTGACAGCACCAAGCTGCTGCTGCCGAAAGCAGTTGAAGGTCGGGTCAATACATTCACCATCATACCGATGTCGCAGAATTCCAAGGCGCAGCCTCCATACGTGATACACATCCCAGCAGCAGATGTCTTTACTGCTTATGGCACATTAGCACAGGGTGAATTGCTCCTAGTGTGATATGACACATGCGTTTAACCATACTTAACTACCCAGCGTGACTGACACAACACCACCATGTGCACGCACATACTTACAAAAACGCATATAACAACATTCCCAAAGTTATTTTTATATCAAATCTCTTTGTAAAATATAACAGCGAAGTCAGCCTCTCAGCAATTGTGTACTTTTCCAGAAATAGTTAACCCTCGCTTTCTTCATGCCTCAGCTTTTATGCACAGAGATTCTTATCCTAACAGAACCTGTTTACAAAAATAACGCTGAACGCAGTCTTCCCAACGCTTCTAACGTCTTACCCATCGAGATTTCAACATACGCAAACTTTCCCTCCACTATGTAGACACTCCTGTATCCCAGCACGAGCGATGTGAATAAATCGAGCATTCTGATTCGCTCTTATCGAATTTACGCGTCGAATTACTTATGCTGCCGGTACCGAAGCACCATCCACCTATTCTTTCCCCTACTTACAGCGGTTATTTTACACCAATCGCTAAATTGCATTGACAGTTAAACGTGCAAAATTCTCTCCACATTAGCAAATACATACCAGACTCTCAAGAATATTGCAAGCCGGGAAGATATTTACGAATGTGCTTCACTATTTATAGCGATATAATTTTCCACTTGAAAAATCTATCTCATACCCACGTCGTTATCAATCTGCCCAATCTATACGTCCCTCACGATAGGACAATCAGTGATCGTCTCTAGTCATGCCATAACATAAACCATACTATCTTTACAATGCAATATATACACATTTTACACAATGTAAGCCACACTAACTTTACGATACAATATATACACATTTTAGACAAACAGTGCAGTTATTTTTTATATCTATACAGCAACCTATATAGCAACCGAAAAAACATTATCGTACGCCTACACTCACACCAACTATACATATGTTACGATGCTCCCCAGTCCTAGGGAAACAGCATCAGCCTTTTCTTTCTTTCTACAGACGCAACATTCAGCAGTTATACACTACTTTACACTGATCACCATTTCGCACCGATAACTAAACCTCGCAAGGTAGTCTACAGATCATCAAATACATACCAGACTCGCAAGAATATTAGAGTGCGAAACCGATCACCATCCCAGCAATATATCACCGAGTATAGTGTCGATCTAGTAAACATACACTTCATATCCCCCTCCATACAAAATCACCCCTTTTACATCAGTAGGCCCAAGTTGCTCTTAAAACTGTTCTACACGATCGTTTCCCCTCGACACAAACGCGTTACTGTCTCTGCTTCCTTGCCTGCTCGCTTGTCTATGCACATCTCCGGGATCGGCGATTACAAGAACACACGTATTTTCGCCGTAATATTGTACCATTTTCGCTATACTTCTCCATATCAAGCACTAGGCGGCGTCCTACCGATCGCTAACGCAACATAATTCACTACATATATACTCGAAATGATTTCTCTACAAACACGAAAATTTAGCTATGTGGAGCATGCTCTAGACCACTGACTAACTACAAACAAACACATAAAAAGTCATATTTCCACCAGTGAATACCGATCTCGCTGATCTAACATACTCCAAATCATCCATATAATTTACAAGGCAACTAAGGTCTTTCCCATGTTTAGAGAACAGGCAAACGTATCTTCCACATGCCAGATGCACATACCACAATCGATCTTCGCTCAACTAAATAAAGATGTGAAATGTTCAGAAGCAGTCAACCGAACACCCCATTACATGGGAGGGAATAACGGCCCAGCACAAACGCACCTCCATACACAATCTTCTCAAATTTCCACTTGATCACGAAGGCCACCCAACTTACTGTACCTGCCTTACGATTGGACATACTATTCCCCTTGCTATCACAGCACTCCAAGTCAAATCCATACCTTCCCTACAATAGGGCATAGTCATCACCTTTCCACAAACACATACTTTATAAACCTAATTCTCAAATACGTACATATCATGCACCCACCACTACTACTAAGAATAAACGTTCATCAATAAATTATTGCCTACTATACTAAATAATACTGACCCAAAATCAATTATGTGTGTGCATGTCCCTTATTATCACCTATCACCTTTTCACAAACACATACTTTATAAACCTAATTCTCAAATACGTACATATCATGCACCCACCACTACTACTAAGATAAACGTTCATTAATAATTATTGCCTACTATACTAAATAATACTGACCCAAAATCAATTATGTGTGTACATGTCCCTTAGGTTCTTCTTGCGAGTCCTACCACAGTGTCATAGAAAGAGAGACGTAATCGACCAGATGTTAAAGAAAGAAAAATTCATCCGAACAACTACTGCATGTTACTCTCACAAGCGCTCTTTGTTTTACAGGTGCACACAAGTATCCATGTTAAAAGCTATACCTGCTTTACAAATGGTGGTACGACATTAGCTCTGAATGAGATAGTTTTCTTTTTTCGGGACAAATACAGCAACCATGATTGTAGCGATATGTATGCCCACGATGCAACCTCGGGATAAAAACAATGAACTTTGAAAGTGATTCAGCTAAGTCATGTGGAATGTAAGCGGTATTTTCGACTCCCTCAGACCGACCCCAACTAGGTGGTGGTGGTGGTTGTTAGTGTTTAACGTCCCGTCGACAACGAGGTCATTAGAGACGGAGCGCAATCTCGGGTTAGGGAAGGATTGGGAAGGAAATCGGCCGTGCCCTTTCAAAGGAACCATCCTGGCATTTGCCTGAAACGATTTAGGGAAATCACGGAAAACCTAAATCAGGATGGCCGGAGACGGGAATGAACCGTCGTCCTCCCGAATGCGAGTCCAGTGTGCTAACCACTGCGCCACCTCGAACCCCAACTAGACAATTCTTTATTATTTGCAGCGCATACTGTCTCGAGACCATATCAGCGGTTCCACGATATATCTGCAGAGTTACAGGCCATGACTCATTCAGAAGCAACACAAACAGTAGTAGTAGATGATGTGCTGATTGAGGTCATAAGAAGAATAATGTACACTAGCTTCTCAGATCTCTAGTGTTACGCTATGTGTTAGAAATTATGTCCATCATTTGGAATCAGATCTTTCCATTCAAGCACATACTTGCATAGGCTCACAGCCACAAGTGAATCATATTTCAGGCACTCTCATATCTCTAAACGAGTCACCTTTCTTCGAATCTATCTGCTACAGTAAAATTAAAACATGCCTTGTCACACCCTACGCATCTTGCAACTGCTCCCATTTCTACAGCTTTCCGCATGTGATCGTTCCAATTTAAGACAGAACTGAGCAAAAGTCAGAGGAAGACATATCCACCACCTTCTGCAACCCATGTAGAAACAGAACGACCTTAGTTACTGCAACAGGACCATGTTTCGACCATTCGGCGGAAATGCACCCAATATGGCACGTCCCCAAACTACATACAAGTACTACAGACAGCGCCCATTCAAATCACTCAGCCCAACATGCTATCATCCTTATTCTCTACAACCCAACAGGGAAAAAATTACGAACTATAAAAGATCATCCCATTTAGAAGTCAACTAGGCACCAATGCTGGTACAATGACGCACAGCGGTACTGTGCTCCAGCGCGGAGAAAGAGATTTCACAATACTCCCCAGAATAACGCAGCACGCAGCCAACCAAGCACTCCTAGCGGTATACACAGTTCCTCTGCGAATTTTAACCTCAAACTGCCGCTGCTACTGCGTCCTGAGTCTAACAGCGAAAACCATAACACGCCACACATCTGCTGATTTTAAATAAAAGACACTTACAACATTAACAAACTGGAAGACTTTTACGGCGTTGGCGTAGGTTTCCAAACTATAGTCCGAAGGTGATTCATGAGCTCTACATTTAGACTCGTCTCTCACACTGACGATATAGCAGACGACTATGAGTTCCCTTTCGACTCATTCCTCATATTGCACCCATGTACGCGACCACTCTTTCACTGCTAGCAACCCCCAGAAGCTGCTGTCCGTCCACCAAAACTTTTTCCCCAACACAAACAAGCCTTGTCAGTGAATCATTATCTGCTAACCAGTGCAGGGATGGGATGGAAAAGACATCATCCATGTACTCTAATAATAAACATCACACTTGATAGCGCTAAGAATTTTACACTAAGTTCAACACCGGCCAATGATGTGACAGCATGTTTCCCCAATTTCAGTATCATAGCCAAACCATGCCCTCTCCACATTGAGAGTATCACTGCGAACATGGATAGATGACTGGGCAGTACGTCCATTCAGTTTTAATTCTCGAACACATAAATCATCAAAGTATACCAGACAGCACTCCACATATTTCTGTCACTTCGAGCATAGTGTTTAATTTACGATCTATCTCTCTGCGTATGGGAGTCACAGAGCATTCTCGCTGTATTAACGTAAAATTAGAGAGTGAAAGACACTCATCACACTGTCATTGACCAACCAGCCGTGCAGCACAGTTAGCGAATTAATCTGCAACCGCCCATAAGAAGACCACTACACTCCATGTCTCGTGAATGAATTGAGCTTTCCAAGTCCTGACCCGTCCAAGTGCATAAGATTTCTCGAGATGCGACCATGTCGAGGAGCTTAGCACACCTTATCGATGTATAGTAACAGATTTCAAAGTGCGGTCATATAATAGCAGATAGTTAGGAAGAACAACAATCGATTCATTTTTTATACGCGGTGGAGCCCCAGACAGATGGAGTTCAACGCATTTTTACGTGAGTCAACCAAGCTATAAACGCTAAAGAATTGTTCTAGAATCTAGCATCGGCAACTGGAAGGTATTCATAAGAGAGAGAACATAAACACACGCACTCCTAAGGATACAACGTTCTGCACTTAAAACGTGCCTATAACGTTAGATCACATGCGTTTGCGACGTATCAGACATATAGAATTGTAGTATTGTTAATATTCCAATGTGAGAAATATATTTCAAACGCATTACATACATCTCTCTTCCCGATTTCTCTACTATAAATTACCTTATCGAATTGTAAAACGAAAAACAAACTACATCCGTAAAACACTTGCTCTTCGTGATACAAGCACAATATAGGTTCCCTAATACTATAGTGTTCACTGTTCACATCCGATCACGGTTTAGAAATTGTACTATGCCTGCATCAGGCCTGTATAAAATGATCCTCAGTAGCGGGGTATACATCCTACAACGAAATAGATAAACGCATAGCAGCAGCGCCCGACATGTGAAAATTATAAGTCATCCCATCACTAACTGTGTAAACCGCACGTGTCGGGCAGGTGTGTACACGGGGATTGCAGCGCGTCACAAGCTCCTATCGCTAACATAGTTATGACGCTGAAGTCATAATTTTACTCCCAGGATGCGGCAGGGAGGATCGCATAAATCAAAGTTCGTTTAGAGGAATGTCTCAAGTTTAATCACACATGAGAGGGAAGTCCTCTGATGACCGACAGGTTTACCGTTAACGATCGCAAGTAGACAATGCTTCAAACCACATACGGAACACGTGGCTGTATACAAGCGGTTATCCTTAAACGCAGATGCAAGTAATTTTAGACGTGAATCATTCTCTGTCCTCCTGAAAAGCATCAAATACAGTAGTCAACTCCTGTGTATAACTGGTACCTCAATAGACATACAGTATAATACTACCTCGACGGAAAAAAATTGACTACCTCCCTGAACCCATTTGTTCGATGTCGACATTTTCCTGGAATCCTCCTGTTGCCGCATACTTGCTCCCATGTACAAATTGGTTGGCGCGAACCGGAAGATACCCGAGTACTTCCTTAATTTCACAGCAGTTCGGTGTATATTCTGTCAATTTATACCTATTCCGACGTCATTTTTCGAAATTATATCGATTTTAGGTCAGACCAATCCATCCGATCATGACATAATAACCTCGTTCTGTCTTCTAAATTTGCCTGTAAATGTAGCACAGCCGCCAACAACTAGCCCAGATGCACTGGTTCAAATGGCTCTGAGCACTATGCGACTTAACTTCTCAGGTCATCAGTAGCCTAGAACTTAGAACTAATTAAACCTAACTAACCTAAGGACATCACACACATCAATGCCCGAGGCAGGATTCGAACCTGCGACCGTAGCGGTCGCCCGGCTCCAGACTGCAGCGCCCAGAACCGCACGGCCACTCTGGCCGGCCCAGATGCACTGATTGGGAGGCGTAATACAGCACTGTACTCGACTGTATCCAGTCACCTCCACATTCGGAGATCTTTTGCTCTGTTTTCTGCATGTCTATGTATATGCAAGCCTCTCATATGGTCGATTACGTCTCTCTTTCTATGACACTGTGGTAAGACTCACAAGATAAACCTAAGGGACATGCACACCCGTCGATGATTTTGGGTGAGTATTATTTAGTATAGTAGGCAATGATTTATTGACGAACTTTTATACGCAGTAGTAGCAGTGGGTGCGTGATATGTATTTATTTGAGAATTAGGTTTATAAAGTATGTGTTTGTGGAAGGGAGACGACTATGCCCTGTTGTAGGGAAGGTATGGATTTGACTTGAGGTTCTGTGATAGCAAGGGGAATAGTATGTCCAGTCGTAAGGCAGGTACAAATATTTCAATTTCCAGAGCCACCACCTTTGGTAGGATGTATTTATGATACTTTTCTCATTGTCGAATGACGTTCAATTGAGATTGTGATGGTAAGATGGGAGGCTTTCGTGATCAAGTGGAAATTTGATAAGATTGTGTATGGAGGTGCATCTGGCATGTGGAAGATAAGTTTGCCTGTTCTCTAGACATGGGAGAGACCTTAGTTAGCTTGTAAATTATACGCATGATTTGGAGTATGTTAGGTCAGTGAGATCGGTATTCATAGTTGGAAATATGATTTTTCATGTCTTTGTTAGCCCGCCAACATGGGTTACTAAGGGGGCATGGTGGTAGGTTGAGGATCATGGTGGAGAATTTAACTATTTGATTCCAAGTCCACATGGGTGTGGCATTGGTGAAAATTGATTCCTAGATTCTATGAAGTTGAATCACGTGACTAGTGCAGTAGCCAATAGGAGTGCACATTTCTATGGGTGGGGGGTGCTAGGTCATGAATGAACACCGTGCTGATAGTGGGAAAATGTGGAACTTCTCATTTGATCATCGAATATTGAACTTGTAAATTGACTTATTGAATATGATTAAAATTGAAATGGAATTAAGTACTTAGGTAATTGATAGGTAAGATGAGAGATGTTGCTGTCACTTGTTTTCAGTTAAATTGGTTCGCATATTTACAGAAGACTATGTCCAGTGTGAATATAAAGGTGCGGGCATGAGGCTGTGATGTCAGCGGTCACTAGCAGGCTGCTGACACAGCACATGTCCGGTTATAACGTGCGGGCACGAGAGAGAGCAGACAATCTTGGGTCATCACCTGACTTCATGGTAGTGCCTTCTGGTGGCCACGATGTGAACTATGTCAGTTGGGCTCTAGAGGTGGCGGTGAACACACTGGGTGCCGTCATCTACAATACCAGTACATGCGCCATGATCTGACGTCAGGAGAGTGCCCTCTGGTGGCGACGATATGAAGTAAGCCAATTGGAGTCCAGATCCTGTGGAGAACACAACTGCTTGAAATTGGTTAAATAATAAAGACAAGTCCTTTTTTCCCGCCATTTTCTTTGCTTAGTAGAGATAAGTGTGGTGTGACACATTATCATGTTGGAATTTGAACTTCGGCCCTTTTTTTCTGGGGGAGGTGGGCGTTGTACTTTCCTGCCAAAATTCAAATTTCCCGCCAAAATCCACCATCTTGATTGGCGACACAGCCGCCATCTTGGATGACGTCATCGCCGCCATCTTGGACAACGGTACTTTGAACTGAGGCCTGCCTTGCTCCAATACTGCTAAATTCTAATGGCTAGTGTACTCGAATAGCTCAGTCAGGAGTCCAGAAAATATGCATACCATACTTGCCTCCTCATCAGATAATACAGATGGTAGCTTCTCACTTGAATTTAACAACTGACCCCTCGACAAAATATAAAATTCACGATGTTATAATATGGTTATTCTTACGCCATAGGCACTGTAATGAGTGTCCTTGTGCTGTAACAAGGAGTCTTCAACCCATCTTGGTAACTGGAAGAAGGTTTCGTCATTGGTTTTCACGATCTTCAGTTCAAGACCAGGTTCTTCCACTCCATTGTACAGGACCTTCTAGTTCAACAGTGTCTATGGCTGCTATATCAACTAGCTCGTTTCCCCCTACGCCCTTATGCCTCTGTTGCCAGTATTATGTATCCTCCCCGTTCGCTGTTTTGCCATTTGCCTCAAGGAAATCACGAAAGAGCCTAAATATTGATGGTCAAATTAGAATTTTAACCTGATTCTGCCAGATGTCAGTCCTGTAACTTTAGTCACTTCGTCTTTAACGTTGGAGGTAGCAGTTCATTTGTAGAAGAACGGCTGAAGCCCAAGATCGATTTAGGCAATGATAAATGGACATATGCCCTGTTAACACCGCCTAAACCTGCCATTCGCTGGAATAGGAGTGCACCACTGCTTCCACAAATGAAGCACTGTATATATATTATAATTACTATAGTCGGAATTGCCAATGTTCGACTTACACCTCTATATGTCTCAGGTATACACATAATGGGCATGTAAAATGTAACAGTCTTCTACTCTATTAGTGTTTCAACGAGAAGTTTTATATAACTGTACGTTCTATACATCAGAAATTCAGCCATGCCAAGAAACTGACAGACAAAAGCGATAAGTTCTGTGTCTGACTTGGTCAAAAGATTAAAGCTCTACATAAACCGGTTAAAACCATGCCCAACATTTATGTCCAGTTCTTAAAACTTCTGACTCACGAATGTGAGAGTGTCTACGATAAAATGTACTGGGGACTAAGGTAATCCCTAACCTAAAATGAAGCCAGTGAAAACGTCAAAGTAAGGATATCCCTAAATGGGATATGCGATGGCAGCACCAGAATTTTCGCCTAATGTTACTCGAATACCTGCTCTTTAAATTCACCCAAAAGGCCTTTCCTGTAAAGATTCCCATTTAAGTTCGCCGAGCATCTCGTTACACTTTCGTGCGGGATACATAGACCGTTACAAACCTAGCCGCACATCTCTGAATCCTTTCAAAGTTCACTGTGGTTTCTATTCGATAATGATTCTCAGTAATGTAGGCCGTAATTTATAATTGGTCACATCAGCGTTGTGTATTGAAAGGTGGCTACACTGAGCCACTGCGCCAGAGATTGCGCCAAAGAGTATTATTCAGCCGCCTCCACAGTGCTTGGGGAGAGCTCGTAGTAGTCAGTGCCTGTCGAGGTCTCGTGGTAGTCAGTGCTTGTTAAGAACTCGTAGCAGAGAGTGTTTGTTGAGATGTGCTAGTAGGCAGTGCTTGCTGAGATGTGATACTGAAGAGTCTTGTTGAGATGTGGTAGTAGAGAGTCGGTGTGGAGATATATTGTAAGGATTAGAGTGATTTTCATCAATATAAATGAGGTAACAAGCTCCGTTTCTTTTTTTCTCATTATTTCAATGTCCTGAATAATGCGTCATTACAGGTTCAGTCAACAAAGCATCTGGCTTGTGTTCTTGTATTAGAGTGTAATTCTGGTTTTCTTACGCAATTATAGTATTTCTATTTTTTAATTACTTCAGTATAAATTATATTTAAAATTTCTTGTCTTGTTGAAGAAGAACCGTGCCAGATGTGTACGTTGAGTCACACTCCCACACACAGAACAATTACACTTGTGCTTTAGGTTCGTAGATTTTATAGTTGCTGGGGACTTAATTAATTAATTGAGTTAACGAAAATTTTCATTTCATTCTTTGTTGTTGTTCTATGCAGTCAGATTGCAGACAAATACTAGTCAGGGCCAACCGATTACGAAACAGTGTAATCGAATGTACAGCTACTAAAAAGTATTTGCATTTTATTTAATTAAGCCCCCATGCACGTGGCGACCCTCCCAGGATCGTCCCTTGGAATTCTTCCGATTGTAAAAATAGTAGACAGTAGTATTGTTGTAGTAATTTGTAGTTTAGTAATTGTAGTCTATTTTGCATGTGTAGATTTGGTAATTGTCATTCTTCTAATGGTATTTTTTTCAGAATTTAATTTCGTTGTCTTGTATACGCATTTGACAATTTAGTGCAATTATTTCAATTGTTCGTTAATCGTGTTTGAGGGAAACATCTCGTGTGAATGGTATTGTTGGAGATGAGGAGTCATTGTGTGTAATTTTCGTACAGTGACGAATTTTTTATGTTTTGTAAATGATTATGCGATCAATGAAAAAGGCAAAAATGATGAATAGTGAGAATGACGAAATTGTTAACATGGCGAACTCGCCAACAGAGGAAAACAGTGTAATAAGTCGGGAAAACAGTCTGGAAACAGTTCAAAATTTTTCTCAATCAGAAAATTCACAGAATACGAGATTAACGATAGAAGATTCTGGAATAGTATCGAACACAGATAGCTTTATGGCTACGCAGAAGGAAGTTAGTCTTGTGGGAAATGTTAGGGGCGAAAAGAATTTCGAACCGGCTGATATGGAGCAGTTGATGGGTGCTATATTAAATTTGGGAGCACGAATGGAAACACAGTTTAGATCTGAATTAAAAACACAGATGGGAACAATGGAAACACGGTTAGACTCACTGGGATCACAAATTGGAACAATTAAAACCGAGATGGGAACTTTGGGATCTGAATTAAAAACTGATATGGGAACACTGGAAACACGGTTAGACTCACGAATAGGGACATGTTTCAAAAATATGAAAGATGAGTTAAAGAAAGAAATCAGAGAAGAAGTACAACCGATTTTGAATTCTCATAATAATAGATTAGTTGCAGTAGAGATTAGACAAAGGGAACAGGATAGAGAACAGGAAGAAAGAGATCGCGTGATAGTACAGAAATTTTCAGAGTTAAATTTACAACGTGCAAAGGATAAGGAAGAAATATTTGAGAGAATCGAGGAATCCGTACCAAATGACAGATTAAATAACCTAACACAACAATATGAACAGCTAACTACCAAATGTGTCAATACTGAAACCAGAGTCGCGACACTTACGGAAGACGTAAATAAACAGAAAGAACAATTAGGTGACTTATCGGAAAGAGTTGAGGAAATTTCACATAAACTGACAAATCTTAGTTTAAGTGCGGACAGAGATTCAGATGATACAGCACCATTGCCATTTGCAGAAACCGAAGAATACCAGAACATAAATAAACATGTTGAAAATCAGGGAAAAGTTAATGAACGCGTGAAAAGGGAATTTGAGGCATTACGAAAGCAAGTCAAACAAATTGAAGGCAAATCGTAGGAAAAGAAAGCAGAAAAAATTTAGAATCACAGATAGCAGAGGGGTTTGGAGAAAATAATTTGTTTCATTTACGAGATGCAACAAGAGAGCGCCAGGCGCACGAACTTGACAATAATCGACATTGGGACTGGGACAGACGCGGTAGGTCTTTGTCGCCACGAGGCGAAAACTTTGACTATAAACATTTTTTGACTGTTCGGAAATTTAAGATCTTCCGCAATGCTAAGAATGACATACATCCATGTTCATGGTTAGATCAATTTATGCACGCACTTCCGCCAAATTTGCCTCTAAGACACAAACTGGAATTTATGTGCGGCTATTAAAGTCCTCAGGGGATTCACTACTCTAAGTGAATATGTGCCGTAGCGAGCATAGGGCCCCGAGCTGTAGTGGTGCTATTTCCCTTTTAGTTTTCTGCACCGCTGCCTACTCTTTTACTATTCTTTGCATCTGTCAAACCAACTCTTCGACTATCAATCTATCTAGTGAGTAAGTAAACAATAACCTGATATGACTAATTGTACCCAAAAGTGACTTCGGAAATTACCGTTTGGACTTACTGTACCTTCAGCAGCATTCATTCCTAGTTTAAACGAAATTTTACCTGTTTATCTTCGTGACAATATTACTTCATATGTTGACGACATTCTTATTGCTAAACGTTCTTGGAGTGAGCATAACAAAATTTTGGATTCATTATTACGTATTTTTGCAAAAGTTGGCATTACAGTGAACTTAGAAAAATCTG